>NC_092382.1:13543288-14143288 GCF_030028105.1 Mobula birostris
TGCCAATAACTCCTTTTCAACAGTTGAATAATTTTTCTGGTGTACATTAAATTTCTTTGAGAAATAAGCTATTGGGTGTTCAATATCATCCACACCCTTCTGTAACAGTACTGCCCCAGCAGCTTCATCACTAACATCTGTGGCGATTGAGAATGGCTTCGAGAAATCCGGCGCTTTGAGCACAGGTTGATAACACAGGATGGTTTGCAAATGTTCAAACGCCTCCTGGCAAAGATCACTCCATGAAAACCTTTCACTCTTCCCTAAGAGCTTTGTTACGGGGAGAGCAATGCCAGCAAAGTTCTTACAGAATTTTCGATAATACCCAACCATCCCTAAAAACCTTCTCAAAGCTTTCCTGCTAGTTGGAACAGAAACTTCAGCAATGGGTTGAAGCTTGGCCTGTACGGGAGCCAGCTGGCCTTGGCCCACCGGATACCCCAGATATGTGACCATGGCATGGCCAAACTCACTTTTAGCCAGGCTCACCGTAAGATTGGCCTTGGAAAGTCTATCAAACAGTTGCTCTACTGCTGCATTATGTTCTTCCCATGTGTCACTCCAGACCACCAGGTCATCAATACTGGCCTCTGTGTTTTCTAACCCTTTAATCACCGAATTGGTCATTCTCCGAAATGTCCCTGGTGCATTTTTCATCTCGAAGGGCAAAACATTGTATTCATACAGCCCTGAGGGTGTAACAAACGCTGAGATCTCTCTGGCCCTGTCGGTCAATGGAACACACCAGTATCCCTTCAACAGATCAATCTTCGTGAGGTGATTAGCCTTTCCCACTTTATCAACACAGTCATCCACTCTGGGGATAGGATAAGCATCCGTCTTGGTTATGGCATTAATTTTCTGGTAGTCAGTACAGAATCTCATGGTACCGTCCGGCTTAGGTACAAGGACGCATGGTGACGCCCAGTCTGAGGTAGATGGCCTAATAATACCGGTTGCTAGCATGTACCCGATCTCTTTTTCAACTTCTCTATTTTTTCCTGAAGTTCATTCTGTAAGGATGCTGTTTAATGGGCTGAGCTGAATTCAGAATGACATCATGCACTGCCCCGATGGATCGTCTTGCTTTGTCAGGAAATAAATCTTTATGTTTCTTAATGAGCTCCTGCAATTGCTCTCTTTGTGCAGGCCCCAAATGGCCAACGAAGGGTCTCAGCCTGAAACATCGACTGTACCTCTTCCTAGAGATGCTGCCTGGCCTGCTGCGTTCTCCAGCAACTTTGATATGTGTTGCTTGAATTTCCAGCATCTGCAGAATTCCTGTAGGTTGTGTGTGACCAACCTTATCAGTAAGGTTCTTTAAGATAAGGGAATTTGTAAGTCTCGTGGACACGATACTCAGTTTAGTGAAATGATTTTTCTCCTCTTTATCAAATTCCTCAGCCCCCCCCTTGTTTTCGTGGTCATACCTACTGGTACCACCTCAGACTCATGATACGGTTTCAACATATTAACATGAACAAACTGCGTGGCCTTCCTCCTGTCAGGAATTTCAATATCGTAATTCAAAGAATCAATTTTCTTCACTATGCAGTATGGCCCATGGAATTTTGCTTGGAGGGGGTTGGTCACAAGAAGCAGTAGTACTTTGTTACTGACTCTTACTCACTCTTCCTTCAGTTAGTCCTGACGAAGGGTCTCGGCCTGAAACGTCGACTGCACCTCTGCCTAGAGATGCTGCCTGGCCCGCTGCATTCACCAGCAACTTTGATGTGTGTTGCCAGTACTTTGTTTCCCACTTCAAACACTTGCTCCCTCGCTCTCTTATCAAACCACTGATTCATTTTAATTTGGGAGTGCTGCAGATTCTTCCTGGCAAGGTCGCAGGCCTTGTTAAGCCTTTTTTCGGAATTTTAAAACATAGTCTAACACGCCGACACACACGTCTGGGTTAGACCATTGCTCTCTGAGCAGGGGCAAAGGTCCTTTGGGCCTATGGCCGAAAATGAGTTCAAACGGGCTGAACCCCAGGGACTCTTGAATAGTGTCCCTCACAGCAAAAAGTAGTAAGTGTATCCCCTCATCCCAGCCCTTCTCATTCTCATGGCAGTAGGTCTTAATCATAGTTTTTAAAGTGGAATGAAACCTCTCCAGAGCCCCTTGAGACTCCGGGTGATAGGCAGATGACACAATCTGTTGAGCTCCCAGCTCAGGCACTACTTGCTGGAACATTTTTGAATTGAAGTTGCTGCCCTGGTCGGATTGAATTTCTTTGGGTAAACCTACCAGTGCAAAAAACTTGCTGAGTGCTTTTACCACAGTCTTGACCAGGATGTTTCTGAGAGGCACAGCTTTCGGAAACCTAGATGCAGCACACATTATTGTTAACAAATACTGGTGACCAGCTGCAGTCTTTGGCAAAGGGCCTGCACAATCCACTATGACCCGGGAAAAGGTTCACCAAAAGCAGGGATTGGCCGAAGTGGGGCTTTTGGAATGGCCTGGTTAGGTTTTCCCACCACCTGACACGTATGACACCCTCTACAGTAATTGACAATATCCTTCCTCACGTTAGGCTAATAAAACTCCCTCATGATCCTGTGCACCGTCTTCTTTACTCCAAAATGTCTCCCTGAAGGCATCTTATGGGCCAGGTTTAAAAATTCAACCCTGCAAACCTTTGGAACCACCACCTGGTGCACAATAGCCCAATCCTCAATGGCAGGCACAGTGGCTGGTCTCCACGTCCTCATCAACACCCCATCCTTAAGATAATACCCCATTGTTTCTTTCTGAATTTCCTCCTCAGGGAGAGCTGTCTCTTTTAAATCCACAATTTCTAGATCTCTATTTTGCTCCTCTATGAACTCCTTCCTTGACAAGGACAGGTCTTTTCTCTCCTCCTTGCTTTCCTCAGCCTTACTACCCCTAAATCCTGTTGGTATAAGGACGGTAGGAAAGTCTCGGATAAATCAATATTAGCAGCAGCAGCCTTTCTGTGTCACTGCGCATGCGGGATACACATCAGCGTCTCTGGGCGGGTCCTCAGCAGCAGCAGGCTTACTTGTGAGCTGAACTGCTGGATAAATATCCCCACCTGCAAAGTCATTACCGAGTAAGATATCAACATGGTCTATCCATAGTTCAGATTGGACCCCTTTTCTGACTGGTTTCGTTACCAAGTCACATTTCAAGATTATCTTATGCAAAGGCACGACCTCTGTTCCTTTTCCAAGGCCCTTAAAGATGTTTACTTTCCCAGTGTCTGTCTCAGCACCGAATTCCAAAACATTATTTTATATCAGTGACTGGAAAGCTCCAGTACCTCTCCATATTCTAACTGGGACTGGGTTTGACCCCTCCTTCACAGACACAAACCCTTCTTAAATAAATCTCTCGAGTCCCTCTTATATTTTAACCGTCTGAACGCTGGCAGTTGGGGTTTTCTCTTTCTCCTTTCCTTTTCCCCTTTTCGTAGCAAAACAATTTGACGCCACATGGCCAGGTTTTCCACAAGAGTAACACTTAAAACTGGGAAATTTTCTCCCCGACTGCTTCCCTTCCTCCTTAGTTTTATCACTAATCCCCGGTTTACTCTCTGGTTTAGCCTGTGGATTATCTCTACTCCCTTGTGGGTTAATCTCAGTGGGGAAAAACTTAACTTTATGAGTTAGGGCATATTCGGCTGCTAACTTAGCATTTTCTGAGTGTCGCTGCCCCTTTTCCATCTAAGTGCGTCCTTATCTCCGCCGAGACGCAGTTTTTAAACTCTTCAAGCAATATTAAATTCTTCAAGTTACCAGTATTCTCATTTTCCTCTTTTGAAGCACACCACCGATGAAAGTATACGCGTTTCTCATGGGCAAACTCCAGATACGTTTGGTTCCAGGATTTTCTCAAACCTCAAATCCTTTGGCTGTAGGCCTCCGGGGCTAACTCATAAGCCTTAAACACAGCATCCTTCACTTTATCATAATCTTTTGCGTCTTCAAGAGACAGGGCTGCATATGTTTGCTGGGCCTTTCCCTTTACCACACTGTGTAGTAACACCGCCCACTGCTCCCGCGGCCACTCCCGATTACGGGTCACCTTCTCGAAATGTAGGAAATACCTATCAATTTCTGCTTCATCAAATGGAGGCACTAACCTAACTTCCCGACTGACACTAAACTCCTCCTCACAGTTCACCACCTGAGCGTTCTGTTGCCATCCCTCCCTTTCAAACGCTCTCTGTTTCTCTGCCTCTCTCATCTACAATTTCAACCTCTCTAACTTTAACTGTTCCAGGTGTACCTCCACCTCCTCATTCACTACAGGAAACCTCCTTAACTTCCCCTCTTCAAGTGTCTGTATAGAGACATAATATTCAGCTACTTTCCTTTGAATTTCTGCTTTCATCATACCTCTCTTTACATTCACTTCTTTAGCAAGGTCCCGCAACTCATATTTTCTAGCCTTCTTCACGGACACGGGGTCTGGCGGTTCCAGAAATCCCAAAACTTCCATTTCTGCTGTTTTTCCACACAACCAAATCAAAATTCCAAATCAAAAGGGATTTTTCCCAATCAATTTAAACCAGCCTCCCGACCGATTTGTTCATATCGCGGACATAGGCCCCAATTTTGTCACGTACCCCATGACAGGAATAAAGTACCAGCAGAAATAGAAACCACTTTGGAGTCTAGTATTGCTAGAAACTAATAATATTTATTAATAACTACACAATACAGAAAACTAAGTGAACATAAATCAAACAGGGTAGCAATAAGTAGATGTAAGTAAGTGTGGAATATATATACGTGTGAAAAACCAAGCTTCTTTAGGTCTAGGGGTAAAAAGATACAGTCTTACGATATTGAGTAAAGTTCAGTTCAGTTCGTGGAATTTAGTTGAATGGCGATGGAGAGAGAGAGAGAGAGAGAGAGAGAGAGAGAGAGAGAGAGAGAGAGAGAGAGAGAGTTGAGTCTTGAGGTGAGCTGTTGCCGTCGATTTTCTTGCTGTCCTCCGAAATCCTTCACAAGTCACTGACTGTGAACTAACAACAAAGAGGACCGTACTTCGGTGTGGTTGAGCTGTCTACCCAGGCCAGGGTCGGATACATAGACAACTCCCCACTGGTCTTGCCTTTGAATCTTCACTGGCAGAGCACTTGGATCGATCTGCCTGATCGGTCCTCCAGAAACCCACTTTCTCTGTGGGCACCACAAAGCTCATTTAGTGTCCCGATCATGTGTCTGAGGTTTGTATTATCTGACCTCCTATTTATTTCCCTGTGCTAAGCATCACCTGTCATTCAAAGAGTCCTTCCTACCTTTGTCTGTGAGGACATGTAAGCAAGCAACAAGTCCTTGGAATTAACATCAATAATGTCCTGTCGAGCACCTTCGAGCTGCTCAGTGTTATCTCCAAAGTTAGCTCCCGTGACAGTCCAACTATCACTCTTTGTCTCTCTCTCTCTCTCTCTTCAAAACAAACCATCAATGATAAATGACTCTCCTGTAACTCTTCAAACAGTTAATGTGGACACTCCTGGATCCCTTCACACCATAAACCTCCCTCACCTCCTACCATCTTCAGGAAGGTGTGCAGAAGTTCCTGAAGTCCGATAATATCCACCTCCTCCGCCAGGAGAAGGAACATAGTCCGTTTTGCAAAGTCGTCAACATCCACACGACCCTCGACTTTCCTTGTAACTAATAAACCCATCGGCGTCCATGTCAAATTCCGTAAACGCCGCCCTGAGTTCTGTCAAACACGGAATTCGGGCGTCCCCGCCAGTTTCCAGGTTCACAGACCCGTTGAAAATGAGCTGGAAGGAGCCCCATTGGGAGGCAGATAGTGGGCGTGAATAGGAAGGGGTGGGTCCCATTGGGTGTGAACGGGAAGGGGTGGGTCCCATTGGGAGTGAACGGGAAGGGGTGGGTCCATTGGGTGTGCGGAAGATGGGAAGGAATGAGAAGGGGTGGGGTCCATTTGGAGTTCAGGCGATGGGGATGAATAGGCAAGGGTGGAGTTTGATTGGGAGCGTACCCCGTGTGAGCGGACTGGAAGGGACCGCGTCCTCCTAGGAGTGCGGATGGTGGGAGAGGACAGGAAGGGGTGGGGTCCCGGTTTTGCAAAATTTTCCTCATCTTCAATTTCATCCTCAGCTACTTCTGGACCCTAGAAATCAAATGTGATTGTTAACTGCAGGGGTTCTAATATCGACCTGTACTCCCCTGCCCGTGTGTGCCCCCTCACACCTTTGCCCACTCCGTGCACCCCTTCGTTACACTACTTCTCTTCCTGCCCCTCTGACCTTCTCTACAGAGATTCCTCTGTGTGTGTGTGGGGGGGAGGGGGCGGTGGTCCCTGTGCTACAAGCTGAGAGTGTCCTCACTAATCCGTTTCAACTCGAGAATTTAGCTGATATATCTCACTCTACAGAGACCTTTTCTCCATGTCTGGGCAAGAGATGGCAAGATTGGACAGTGCAGAGGGAGCTTCACTCTGTGCCAGACCCCGGGAGTGTGTGATGGGACGTGAAGAGGGAGATTCACTCTGTGTCTGACCCCGGGAGTGTGTGATGGGACGGTGTGGAGGGAGATTCACTCTGTGTCTGACCCCAGGAGTGTCTGATGGGACGTGAAGAGGGAGATTCACTCTGTGTCTGACCCCGGGAGTGTGTGACGGGACGTGAAGAGGGAGATTCACTCTGTGTCTGACCCCGGGAGTGTATGATGGGACGGTGTGGAGGGAGATTCACTCTGTGTCTGACCCCGGGAGTGTCTGATGGGACGGTGTGGAAGGAGCTTCAGTCTATGTCTGACCCCAGGAGTGTCTGATGGGACGGTGTGGAGGGAGATTCACTCTGTGTCTGACCCCGGGAGTTTGTGATGGGATGGAGTGGAGGGAGATTCATTTTGTGTCCGACCCCGGGTGTGTGCGATGGGACGGTATGGAGGGAGGTTCACTCTCTGTCTGATCCCGGGAGTGTGTGATAGGACAGTCAGGGCCACAGACAGTCCTTGCAGGTGAGGCGACATTTCACCTGTGAGTCGACTGGGGTGATATACTGCGTCCGGTGCTCCCGATGTGGCCTTCTATATATCGGCGAGACCCGACTCAGCCTGGGAAACCGTTTCGCTGAACACCCACACTCTGTCGCCAGAGAAAGCAGGATCTCCCAGTGGCCACACATTTTAATTCCACGTCCTCTTCCCATTCTTGTATGTCTGTCCACAGCCTCCTCTCCTGTCAAGATGAAGCCATACTCAGGTTGGAAGAATATCTTATGTTCTGAGTGGGTAGCCTCCAAACTGATGGCATTAACATTGACTTCTCAAACCCGTTAATGCCCCACCTCCCCTTTCTACACCATCCCTTGTTTATTTATTTATTTATTTTTAACCCTTTATGTTTTTTTCTTTTGTTTCCCCTCTCTTTTTTCTCCCTCTGTCCCTCTCACTATAACTCCTTGCCTCTCCTCTCCCCCTTTCTTTCTCGCTTGGCCTCCCATCCCACGATCCTCTCCCTTCTCCAGCCTTGTATCCATTTTGACAATCATCTTTCCGGCTCTCAGCTCCATCCCTCCCCCTCCTGTCTTCTCCAATCATTTTGAATCTCCCCCTCCCCTTCTCAAATCTCTTCATTCAGTTAGTCCTGACGAAGGGTCTCGGCCCGAAACGTCAACCGTACCTTTTCCTATAGGTGCTGCCGGACCTGCTGAGTTCCACCAGCATTTTGTGTGTGTGGCTTGAATTTCCAGCATCTGCAGATTTCCCCGTGTTTGCATTTTCTGATCTCCTTTGTCGTTTTTTTTTTCTGCGAGAGCAAGGAGAGTGCGCAGGGAGGTGGAGGTCAGGGTAGTGTAAGTATCTGGGGAATGAGGAAGCAGTGGTCAGCCTGGATGGGGATGGGGAGTGAAGAGATCCTGGGGACCAGACACTATTTTACTGACATCCCTGAGCTTGGAGCTGAGAGGCTGCTGTACCAGTGTGAGGAGCTCAGACCCATTCTTGCAGTACACCGGGTGCGGGGGGCAGCAGGAACCCCAGGTCACTGTTTCTCCTCTGGTGAGACTCGAGTCCAACACCAAGACAGGAAGTTACAGCGGTTTATTGATTTCATCAGGACAAATGTAAATTAAACAATGTATGAGCTGCTGACGTGCGAAAATAAATAAGCTGCTCCCGATTCACTCACAGTCACACACAATTAACTGACCGGTGACAATGAGAGACCGGTTGAATAATCAGTCCCGTTTCTCACCGTCACTCTGCATTGGGGAACCGATGATTACAAAATCACACTTCAGGGCCGTGTCTGAGATCGCTGCAGATCCAGGGTCACTGCCGAGGTATTTGTCAATTTAACATCATTATATCAGCCAGACAGCCGAATGCACCGTCCTCAGCAAAGGGAGCAAAAGGATTCTCTCCCGGGATAATCCCACCCCGGGACACCGGTGTCCCAGACTGAGCCCCGGCCACCGGTCTCTTCCTGTCTGTGTAATTCCCCGGGGTCTCACGTGGGAGGGATCTCGAACACGCACATCCGGCGGAAGCTGTGCCGTTGGACAACAGGCGGAAATACGTCACTGAGGGACCGCTTCCGAAGTCACAGAGCGCTGAACGGGAGTCAGCTCCGTCAGAAACGTTGGGAATTAAAGCCGGCGCGCGGCCATTAAAGGTAAGGGCGGGAGTTAAAGGGGAGGGCAGGAAATCGGCTAAACTGTCGGCATCCCGCGGGCGGGGATGTTCACACATTCAGATGTTCACACGGACACGGTCAGTCCGGGTCTGGGTTCCTGCAGAGATCTCAGTTCCTTCTCCCCGGTCTCACTGAACCGATTGTACCACAGCCTGAAACAGATGGGAGAATAAAGATGAAATAAACAGATCACACAACAGTGTCAGTCACAGACAAATATCACCAGAAAACCCGCGGATCCGCTGATATTTTATCACATTGAACATTAACACAAACACTCACCAGATCCACTCCAGACTCGGGAGGGTCAGTATGAGGCGGCGGAGAGCGGGGACAGATCGGTCTGTCAGCGAATTTAATCCCAGCTCCAGCTCCGTCAGTGATGGGTTTGCACTGAGAGCGGAGACGAGATCCTCGGCACCAGAATCTGTCAGACCGACACTGTCCAGCCTGGAGATGAGAGAGAGTGAGGGTGAAGGACACAGAGAGACAGGAGACGGTACAAATCCCCAGTGTTTATCAGTAACTCAATTACTGATCACATTATGTTCAGTGTCAGACACACAGTGACTGTAAACACAATCTCCCACAGTCTGGTACTTACCACAGTTTCTGTATTTTACACTCCGGGTTCCTCAGAGCCGCAGACACCAGTTTCACTCCTGAATCTCCCAGTTTATTAAAACCCAGGTCCAGTTCCGTCAGTGATGGGTTTGTACTGAGAGCGGAGACGAGATCCTCGGCACCAGAGTCTTTAAGACAAACACCGCCCAGCCTGGAGATGAGAGAGAGTGAGGGTGAAGGACACAGAGAGACAGGAGACGGTACAAATCCCCAGTGTTTATCAGTAACACAATTACTGATCACATTAATGTTCAGTGTCAGACACCCAGTGACCGTAAACACAATCTCCCACAGTCTGGTACTTACCACAGTTTCTGTATTTTACATTCCGGGTTCCTTAGAGCCGCAGACACCAGTTTCACTCCTGAATCTCCAAGTTTATTAAAACCCAGGTTCAGCTCTGTCAGTGATGGGTTTGTACTGAGAGCGCAGGCGAGATCCTCGGCACCAGAATCTGTGAGACCGACTTTGTCCAGACTGTAGATGAGAGAGAGTGAGGGTGAAGGACACAGAGAGACAGGAGACGGTACAAATCCCCAGTGTTTATCAGTAACACATTTAATGATCACAATAATGTTCAGTGTCAGACACCCAGTGACTGTAAACACAATCTCCCACAGTCTGGTACTTACCCCAGTGTCTGTATTTTACAGTCCGGGTTCCTCAGAGCCGCAGACACCAGTTTCACTCCTGAATCTCCCAGTTTATTCTCCCCAAGTCTAAGCACAAACAGACAAATTGATGAACAAAGTGATTCAAACGGCGGATATTTCCACAGATTGTACGGGAGGGGTGTGTCTGAACTGAGGCCCACAATCGGGAGTGGAGATGCGCCCATGGGTTCTGGGTATCTGGTAGTCAGCACAGTCACACAGGTGGACTGATGGTGATAGTCACACACGGGGAAGGGCAGGGGAGGACAATCTCACAATGGTATTTATTTCCTTCTCACTGGGACAGTCTGCTGACGGTCTCTTGTTCCTCACTGGGAAGGGGGTGTGAATCTCTGACCCACCTGCTGCAGTCAGTGTTGGTAACAGTGAGAAGGAACATTGTCAATGGACGTGTCACAGGCAGCGAGAAACACGGCCATTCCTGTGATTTACTACCATTAAACCAATGACCGTTGTTCACTGATCTGATGAAGTCTCCAACATCCCTTCACAAGGAACCACAGAACCCTCCTGTCCTTGGGGAATTACTGACCGATCCCCGGGCATTTGTCACAATTCATCACAATCTGATTTTGCTAGTTTTAACCAAATCCCTTAACATTGAAGCAACACAATGGAACATTTTCACAGCTCACAGTGAAAGATAAATCAAGTTACCTCAACTCCTGGCACTTGTGCAGCCCGGGTCCCAGCCGCTGGATTCCTTCACTCTGAATGTGGCAGTTCTCCAGGTCGAGCTGTTTTATTGTATCACAGAGTCCGATGACATGAGACAGGACCGCGCAGTCAATCGGGGTCAGTGTCAATCCACTGAATGAAAGTTTTTCCACTGATCCCAGTGCGGCCTGAGCCAGTCCACGATTCTGAGACTCAAACAGGTAGTGCAATGTGTTCAGGAGGCTCCTTTTACCAACTTCACTCCTCGTGATTCCAATCTGGCGTTTAACCTCCTCCTTCACCCAGTCAATCACCCGGCAGGTTGTTTGATGAGGAAATGGACCCAGAAACTCCTCCAGGCCCCGAGCTGTCATTGGGTTGGAGAGACCAGCAACAAAACGGAGAAATACCCCAAATCGCCCATCTGTCGTGTTGTGGGCTTCAGTGAGGAATTTCAGGATATCCCCGGGATGTGGATTCAGGAATTGTGCGACTGCAGCTACAAACTCTTGGATGGTGAGGTGTGGGAATGTGTACACCACACACCGGGCAGAATCCTCTCTCTCCAACAGCTCCATCAGGAACCCGGACAGGAACTGGGAAGGCTGCAGATTGTAGTTGATTAAATCTCCATCTGTAAACACAATCTTCTTCTCGGACACTCCTCTGAAGGCCATCTGGCCAACACTGAGTAACACCTCACGGGGGTTCTCAATCTCACGGCCGTGGTTTTTCAGGATGTTGTAAATATAGTAGGAGTACAGTTGGGTGATGGTCTTGGGAACTCGCTGCGGGTCGCTGACTCTTTGTGTGAAGAAGGGGCCGAACGCCAGAGCAAGGATCCAGCAGTAGGAGGGGTTGTAGCTCATGGTGTACAGGATCTCGTTCTCCTTCACGTGTTTGAAAACAGCTTCTGCCACTGTCTGATCATCAAAATGCCTGATGAAATATTCCTTCCGTTCCTCACCAACAAATCCCAGGATTTCAGCCCGGACACCGATGTCTGCCTTTTCCAATAAATGTAACGCAGTGGGGCGGGTGGTCACCAGCACTGAACACCCTGGGAGCAGCTTGCCCTGGATTAAACTGTACACAATGTCAGACACCTCACACCACCACTCGGGATCTGGGCACTGGTGCTTGGGTTCTGTATCTCTCCGACCATCAGCAAAGTCGACGTTGTGTTTGAATTCATCCAATCCATCGAATATAAACAGTAATCCCTCCCGGTTCTTCCAGACCTCTCTCAAGGAATTCCCAAAGTAAGGATACTGATCCAGAATCAGTTCCCTCAGGTTTATTCTGCAGTGAATGGAGTTTAAATCTCTCAATTTGAAACTGAAGACAAACTGGAATTGTCGGTATATTTTTCCCGTGGCCCAGTCATAAACAATCTTTTGTACCATTGTTGTTTTCCCGACCCCTGGGACTCCGGCCACTGCTGCCGACATTCCTGTTTTGTTTCCAAAGACAGATCTTTTAAATTTTTGCAGAAAACTCCTCGTAAATAATTGATCAGTCCGGATTTTTTCCAGCTCTCTGCGGAGATGTTTTTCTCTCCACTCCTCGTGGTCTCTGCCTCTTGCCAGCAGCTCATGTTCCACCAGTCTCCGATCTCGAACAGTAGAAATGACCGTGAGCTCAGCGTATCGATCAACCAGCTGGAAAACCTTCACCTTCTCCCTCATCAGGATCGTGTTCACTCTCAGTGTTTCAGTTTGTGTCCGCAGAGTCTCCATGTGTTTCCTTCGAACATCTTTGGATGGACAGAAATAGGTTGTCAATGCCCAATCTGATGAACATGGAGCACACAACAGTTTTTCTTCAATAAAAATAAAAAAACTTGTTAAAGGCATTGTTTGGGTAAAATTGGGAGGTCAGAATGAACGATGGCCGAGAAACATTTCTGATCTGATTCAGTTTCACTGTGAAAGGCTCCCCTCTCCCCTCTGTTTGTAGTTTGCAGATTCCCCGGTGTTCCAGCGAGCACCAAGTGCACACATGATTCTGGAGAGGAGAGTGTTGTGTGGAGCGGCTGGTTTCACCGCTTTCACTGCTCAGCTTCTGCTGAACTGGGCAACACCGCAGACGGTAACAGTGGGGGGAGGGGGGCATCTACTTGCTCTACTGACTTTTACTTTTCTCACAATGGACCCCATGTTCTTGACAGTCCTTTAGGATTAAGCTGTCAGTACTGAGCCACAGAAAAGGAACACTATTTCTGTTTCCTTCTCCAGGCTGTACCAGTCTCAATGTAACACACCCCGCACTAGTCTACAGTCTCTTACTCTCTGAGGAGCTGGTACATGACCTCAGGCAATTCCCCGATGATGCGCGGAAGAGCAGGAAGCTGAAGAGGATGGCAGCGGTAATAGGGAACTCTAAAGTCAGGGGGACAGGGAGGCGATTCTGTGGACAGAAAATGGAAACACCGATAGTCTTCGCCTCTCAGGTGCCATTGTCCGAAATGTTTCTGGTCGCGGCCACAATATCCCGAGAAAGGATGTTGAGCAGCCAGAGGTCGGGGCAAACGTTCGTACCGACGACATAGGAAGAGAAAAGGGAGGAGGTCTGGAAAACAGAGCACAGGGAGTTAGGTAAAAAGCTGAGAAGCAGGACCTCAAAAGTAGTAATCTCAGGACAGCTGCCTGTGCCACCCGACAGTGGCAACAGGAATAGAATGAGGTGGCAGAGAAATTGTGGTTGAAGATTTGGAGCAGGGGGCAGTGATTCAGATTTCTGGATAATTGGGACCACTTCTGGGGCAGGTAAGACCTGTACAAAAGGGACGCGTTGCACGTGAATCCGATGAGGACCAATATTCTTACGGGCAGATTTACTGGAGCTGTTGGGAGTGTTTTAAGCTAAAATGTCAGGGGGATTGGAACTCGGACGATAGAGCTGTGTGGATGAACCAGCAGGTTTACAAGTAGACGATGGGTGTAACATGAATGTAAGGAAGGACAAGCCAATGACTGGGTTCACATACAGACAGAGCAAAGTGTTAAATTGTACCACATAGACAAAATTCAAAAGGGCGCAGATGCAGGACTGAACGCATTGTATTTAAATGCGCGCAGCGTTCGGAATAAGGTGGACGAACGCTTGGCGCAATTAGAGATTGGTTGGAATGATGTTCCGGGCATCACTGAGTCGTGGCTGAAAGAGGACCACAGTTGGGAGCTTAACAGTAGAGGATGTACGTCTTGTCGAAAGGACAGGCAGGAAGGCATAGGCGGTGGTATTGTAGCTGTGTTGGTTCGAGATAGAATCACATCTTTAAAAAAGTGGTGGCATAGGGTCAGAGAATGCTGAATCTTTGTGGGTGGACATAAGAATCCGCAACGGTTAAAAAAAAAAAATTATGGGAATCCTTTATTGGCCTGCAAATAGTAGCAAAGGTGTGGGGTTGAGATTGCAAAGGGAGCTGGAAAAGGCATGTAATAAATGTGATGACGCAATTGTAATGGGGGACTTCAATATGCATGGGTAATAAAAAAATCAAACAAACTTCAGGAGTTGGATCGCAAGAGAGGGATTTTACTGAATACCGATGAGTTAGCGTTTTAGAGCAGTTTGTGCTTAGCAATACTCAGGGAAGGGCTATCTTTGATTGAGTGTTGTGCAATAACCCTGATCCTATGAGGGAGCTTAATGTAAAAGAACCCTTAAGAGGTAGTGATCATCATTTGAATGAATTGATTCTGCAGTTTGAGAGGGAGAAGCATAACTTACAGTATCAGTATCGCAATGGAATAAAGGGAATTACAGAGGCACGAGAGAGAAGCTTACCCAGGTAGATTGGAGAAGGATACCAGTGGAGATGACGGCAGAGCTGAGATGGCTGAAGCTTCCGGGAACAGGTCACAAGTTGCAGGATAGATATGGGCTACGGAGGCAGAAGTTCTCAAGTGGCACGTATAGGCCACCATAGTTGACAAAGGAATTTAAAGACTACATAAAAGCCAAGGAAAGGGCATACAAGACAACAAACGTGAGGGAAAGTTGGATGAATAGAAAACTTTTAAAATCCAACAAAAGGCAACTAAAAAAGCTATAAGAAGGGGAAAGATGAAATATGAGGGCAGAAAAGCCAATAATATAAAGCAGGATAATAAACACTAAACACTTTTTTCAGTTATATAAACAGTAAGAAGGAAGTGAGAGTTGATACTGGAACACTGGAAAATGATGTTGGTGACATAGTAATGATGGACAAACAAATGGCAGAATAACTTAATGTGTACTTTACATATATCTTCACTGTGCAAGACGCTAGCAGCGTGAAGTGGTCTGCGAGTGACAGGCAGCAGGAGTGAGTGCCATTCTATTACAAATTAAAAAGTTCCCGGCATACTGAAAGCTCTTAAGGTGCAAAGTCACCTGTGCCAGATGGACTACATCCCACAGTCATGAGAGAGGATGCTGAAGAGTTGACGGATGCATTGGTCATGAACTTTGAAGAATCACTTGATTCGGGCATGGTCCTGGAGGACTGGAAGATTGCAATTGTACCTCTACTCTTTAAGAAGGGAAGAGGGCAAAAGAAAGAAAATTATAGGCCAGTTAGCCAAACCTCGGTTGTTGGGAAAGAGTTGGAGTCTCCTATTAAGGTTGAGATTTCAAGGTACTTGGAGACTAATGACAAAGTAAGTTAGCGTGGGTTTTGTTAGAATTCATCGAGGAAGTCAGAAGCAGGGTGGACAAAGGAGTCAGTGGATGGCATTTACTTGGATTTTCAGAAGGCATTTGATAGGGTGCCGCACATGAGTCTGCTTAACCAGATAAAAATCTATGGTGTCACAGGAAAGATACTGGCATGTGTCGCGGAATTACTGACAGGCAGCGAGTGGGAATAAAAGGGGCCTTTTCTGGTCGGCTGCCAGTGACTGCTGCTGTTCCGCAGGGATCAGTATTGGGACCACTGGCTTTCAGATTGTTTGTCAATGATGTAGACGATGGAATGAAAGTTTGAGGATGATACAGAGATAGGTGCAGGGGTAGGTAGTGCGATTGCAACAGGACTTAGACAAATTGGAAGAATGGGCAAAAAGTGGCAGATGGAATAGAGTGTTGTAAATGTTCGATGCTGCATCTAATATAAATGCTGAGCCTTTACAAGACGGTATTCAGGCCGCAGTTGGAGTATTGTCAACAGTTTTGTGCCTCATACCTCTGAAAAGATGTGTTGTCATTAGAGAGGGTCCAGAGGAGATTCAAGAGGATGATTCTGGGAATGAAGGGGTTAACATATGAGGTGTGTTTTGGCAACTTTGGGCCTATACTCACTGGAATTTTGAGGAATACGAGGGAATGTGTTTGAAACCTACCAAATGTTGAAAGGACCAGACAGGGTGGATATCCAGAACTAGAGGGCACAGCCTCAAAATTGAAGGGCGATGCTTTAAAACAGGTAAGGAGGATTTCGTTTTAGCTAGAGAGTACTGAATCTGTGGAATGCTCTGTCACAGACTGCAGTGGAGGCCGAGTCCATGGGTATATTTAAGGCAGAAGTTTCTGATCGGTCAGGGCATCAAAGGATATGGCGAGAGGGCAGGTGTATGGGGCTGACTGGGATCTGGGATTAGCCATGATGGAATGGCGGAGCAGACTGATGGGCTGAATGGCCTAATTCTGCTGCTACGTCTTGTGGGCTTTGGAGGAATAACAACAACTCTCAGCTCCGCTTTGGATCGGAGGTATGGGATTTCCCTTGCTGAAGTTGGATGTTCCAATGGGAATGGTTTGCCTTCAGTTTTGTCAGATCCCAGGATACTCGGCCCTACAGAAAGGGGAACGCCGTGGTTTCATCTCTGACTGACTGGAATGTCTGTTTATCAAACTCGTAGAGGCCTCTGGGTGCACAGCCTGAGACCCGGAAGGTGTCGGGTGTTTGACAAATGAAAATCGCTTTCTGTCCTTCAGCCACAGCAACAAAAACCTGTCTTCCCGACTCTGGCAGTCTCTAAACCGGCCTCTAAATACAGGTATTCAGACTGTCAGAGTGAAATAAAGACTTTGAGATTTCCGTTCCATCTCTTACCCTTCAGATGCACCGGCACTTCAGATACACCCCGCTCAGTGTCCATGTAGGCGAACTGGCTGTCACCTGTTCAACAGATTAACCTGCATGAAGTCTGTTCTGTGTAATACTGTAAATTCATCAGCATTTACATCTGTAACACACAGTGTATTGTTCACCGTACCACGTTCCCATATTTCATTCAATATTCTGCTCAGCTTCGGTAAATGGTGGTGTAGTTTCACAAAGGATTCCCACATCACCCTCCGGGCCCCTGAGCCCTTCTCCATCACCAGGTCCAGAAGGAGTTTGGAAGCGCCCGCTCGGTTTCCCTTCTCCGCCAACTCAGTCACGCTCTGTAATGAACAATGGGGAATATATTGAGGAGCGGAGGGATGGGTACAAATCTACCCTGAACATGGACTGACCCAGCACATTCTGCTCGCCACAGATCAGTAACAGCCATTGAAGTGTTCACAGCGGGGGAAAGAATTTAAAAGAAGTGAGCGGGGTCAGTCATGTCCTTCTCAACGCCACAGATTGTCGGGAAACATCCGCTTGGCAAGTTTTAAGTGGAGTAGACACAGTGTGAGTGAGCCAGGGATAGAGTGGGGAGTTGAGGCTTTGTGTCAGAGAAGGTTCAGTGAGGCGAGGTGGAGGCTTTAGGTAGATTTTGGATAGTATTTTCCCTTCCTTTTCATGGTTAGAACAGTGAGAATACCAGGCAGGATAGTGGAATGCTCTTCATACTGCGTGTAGCAAGGCAGGGAGACCGCCAGTGTCCCAGATAACTACACCTTCAGGAATTGCATCCAGCTGCAGCTTCTTACAGACTGTGATCAGGAATTGGAACTGGAGCTGGTTGAACCCAGGATCATTCAAGAGGATGAGAGGTTGACTGACAGGCTATACAGGGATGGAGCTATACCTAAGGCGCAGGACACAGGTAACTGAGAGGCAGCCACTGCAGGAAACTCCTCTGTAACAGGTATACAGATTTCTGTTTCGGGGTATGACCTAGCAGAGGAAAGCCACGGTCATTAAGCCTCTGATACCGAGTTTGGTTTTGTGACTCAGAACGAGTGAGAAGCGTGAGCTGCACTAACAGGGGGAATTCCCCGGTTAGGAAAACAGACTGGAGATTCTGTTGACGAGAACAATATTTCTGGATGGTGTGTCAGGGATATCTCGGTTCGAGTCTGAAACTTTCTTAAGGGCAGTGTGAGCAGCCAGAGGTCATGGTCCACGTTGGTACCAATGACAAGAGTAGTAAGTGTGATGAGGTCCTGCAAAGTGAGTTCATGGAGTTAGATGCTAAACTGAAGTGCAGGAACTCCAGGGTTGTGTTCTTAAGATTGCTACCCGTGCCCCATGCTGGGGAGGACTGAAATAGGACGATAATACAGTTTAACGTCTGGCTGATGAGATGGTGCATGACCGAGGGCTTCAGATGTTTGGATGTTTGGGCTCTCTTCCAAGGAAGTTGTGGCCTGGACACCTGTGATCGTTTTACACCCGAACTGGAGGCGGACTGATACCCCTGTGGGAAGAGTTGTTAGCGCTGCATGGGGAGGGGGAGGTGTTAAATTTGAGTTGCAGGGGGTGAGGAACCAGCATGGATGGTGGAGTGGTTGTGTGGGAAAGATGTTGTTAAGCCAACATACAAAGTCGGGAAACTAAAGGATGAGAATCGTTTTTCCCAAAATACGTATTATTTCAATGCAAGGAGTACTGTATGAAAGACAGATCAGCCTAGCATGAGGATCAGCACATTGAATTACAGCATTGTAACCATTGTTGTGATTTGGTTGGAGGAGGCGCAGGATTAACAGCTCAGCATTCCAGTGTTCCGTTGCATTAGACACGATTCGATAGAGTGGGAGGGATTACAGAGGGACGAGTGGCATAACTAGTCAGAGAAAATGTCACTGCATTGCTCAGACAGGACAAACTGGATAGCTGGTCCAATGAGACTACATAGGTGAAACTACGGAATAAGAAAGGGATGACCATGTTAGTTGGATTATATTATAGAGCACCCAATAATCAATGGGGTTTAGAAGAACAAACGTGCAGGGAGATCACAGAAACAAGAAACATAAGATTCTGATGGTAGACAATTGACTTTCCATTTATTGACTGACTCACTGGGTTAAAGGGCTGGATGGGATAGTGCAGGTCAAACGTGTCCAGGGAAGTTTCTGTAATCAATATACTCAGGTCACAACTGGAGAGAGCGCATTCTGGAATTACTATTAGGGAACAAGACAGGGCAAGCGGCAGAGGTGTGTGCAGGAGAACACTTTGGATCTGGTGATCATAATGCCATTAGTTTAAATATCATTATGGAAAAGGATAGGTCTGGTCCTCGGGTTAAGATTCTAATTTGGAGAAAGGCCAATTTTAATGGTACCAGAAAGGATCTGATGAAAGTGGATTGGGACTGGTTGTCTTCTGGTACAGATGTGCTTGGTAAGTGTGAACCCTCCAAAACTGATATTTTGAGAGTACAGAGTTCAAATGCATAAATGACCACAAGTACAGAGTTTGAAAGTTCCTGACAGAATAAAAGGCAGGGGTACCTTCGTTTAGAGAACATTGTTTTTTTTAGAGATATCAAGGCCCTGAGCACATCACAAGTATAGGCTCGAAGGATCAAATGAGGTACTTGATGAGTACAAGAAATGCAAGAGTTACTAAAGTAGGAAATCAAGAGGGTGAAAGTACGGCATGAGTTTGCTCTAGCAGACAAGGGAAAACAGATCCCCAAATCCTTCATGAAATATATTTGGAACAAAAATATACCAACGGACTAAATTGGTCCTCTTGAAGTTCAGAGTGGGCATTTGTGCATGAAGCCGAAGTGGGTGGGGGAGATTTAAAATTGATTTTTTGCAATTATATTTACTCAGGAGACATACCAGCGTCTTTAGAGTGAGGCAAAACAGCAGTGAGATCATGGACTCTATACAGATTACAGAGGAGGGGGTGGTTTCTGTCTTGAGTCAGATTAGGGGGGGTAAATCCCCAAGGTTTTCCTTCGTAATTGTCTGAGGTGAGTGCAGAGATTGCAGGTGCTCCAGTAAAGATATTTAGAACGTCAGATGTGGAAGTATTGGAGGGTAGATAATGTTGTTCTGGTGTTTGAAAAGGCTGTAAGAAAAAGCCAGGGAATTACAGGTTGATGAGCCTAACACTAGTGATGGTAAAGTTATTGGCAGGTATTCTGAAGGACTGGATATGAGTATTTGGATGGACAAGGATTCATTAGGGATAGTCAACACTGATTTGTACCTGGTATATCCTGTCTAACCAGTCTTATGGTTTCTCGATGACGTTACCAAACGAGTAATGAAGGCAAGTGAGTGTATGTTGTATACATGGACTTCAGCGAGGCCTTTGACAAGGTCCTTCATGGCAGCCTGGTCAATAAGATTAAATTGCTTGGCATTCATGACATGGTAGTAAGTTAGTTTAGATATTGGATTCGTGTAGAAATTTGCTTGACTTACTGGCGGTCTTAGACCAGTGGTGTGCTTCAGGGATCTGTACTGGACCTGGTGTTGTATGTCATATACTGTATATAAATGCTCTGGATGACAATGTGGTACACAGAGTCAGCAAATCTGTGGATGACATCAACGTATTAAGGGCGAGGAAGTTTATCAGAGCTTGCAGCGGGACCTGGAACAGCTGGAAAGAAGTGGAATGGAGTTCGGCAGATAGAATTTAATGAAGACAAGTGTGAAGTGTGCACTATTTGAGGCCAAGCCACGATAACATTAAGACATTGACTGGTTGGGCATTGAGCGGTGCGGTAAAAACAAGGTATCAGGGAATACCGATCCAAAATTTCTTAAAAGTTTTGTCAAAGGTAGATGTCCTGCTAAAAACTTTAGAATATGGGATTTCATAAATCAAAGTATTGAAGACAGAAGTTGGAATACTATGTCAAATTTGATCTTGCAGGGACTAATTGGGAGCAATGGGAGCACCTACCTCTCGGAACGATATCAATATGATTGAACGAGTGCAGAAAAACAATACAAGGTTTTGTCAGGACTTGAGGGCCTGAGATATAGGGAAAGTTTGAATAGGTTAGGACTGTCATAGAGTGTAGGAGGACCAGAAGAGATGTGATAGAGGGAAAAAAGTTTATAAATTGTACAGATAAAGTAGATGCAAACAGGCATCTGTTACTGAGGTTGGGTGAGACCGGAATTAGAGGTCATGGATCAAGGAGGAAAGATGAAAGAAAATTTGAGGGAGAACTTCTTCCTCTGAAGCTGGTGAGAGTCCGGAACGAGCTGCCGTCGGAAGTGGTATATTTGCATTCGATTTGAACATTTAAAAACAAGTTGGATAAGTACATGAATGAGAGGGGTATGGATGTATCTAGTCGGTGTGCAGATCAATGCGACTTGACATATAATAGGTCAGTGTGGACTTGATGGGCCGAAGAGCCTGTTGTTGTACTGTAGAGTTCGATGACTATGGCTAAGTCAAACTATGACAAGCTGTCTCATGTGGAATGTTAGGGATAGGAATAACGTGTGGCTCTTCACTAAAATTCAGTCTGGTAAGCATATAACCATATAACAATTACAGCAAGGAAACAGGTCATCTCGTACCTTCTAGTCCGTGCCGAACTCTTACTCTCACCTAGTCCCACCGACCTGCACTCAGTCCATTATCCTCCATTCTTTTCCTCTCCGAATAGCTATCCAATTTAACTTTAAATGACAACCACTTCTGCTGGAAGCTCGTTCCACACAGCTACCACTCTCTGAGTAAAGAAGTTCCCCCTCCTGTTACTCCTAAACTTTTGCCCTTTAACTCTCAACTCATGTCCTCTTGTTTGACTCTCCTCCACTCTCAATGGAAAAAAAGCCTATCCACGTCAACTCTATCTATCGCCCTCATAATTTTAAATACCTCTATCACGTCCCCCCTCAACCTTCTACGCTCCAAAGAATAAAGACCCAACTTGTTCAACCTTTCTCTGTAACCTAGGAGATGAAACCCAGGCAACATTCTAGTACTCTTTCAATTTTGTTGAGATAATTCGGTGACCAGAACTGTACACAATACTCCAAATTTGGCCTTACCAATGCCTTGTACAATTTCAACATTACATCCCGACTCCTATACTCAATGCTCTGATTTACAAAGGCCAGCATACCAAAAGTTTTCTTCACCACCCTATCAACATGAGATTCCAACTTCAGGAAACTATGCACCATTATTCATAGATCCCTCTGTTCTACTGCATTCTTCAATGCCCTATCATTTACCATGTATGTCCTATTTTGATTAGTCCTACCAAAATGTAGCACCTCACATTTATCAGCATTAAACTCCATCTGCCAGCTTTCAGCCCAATCTTCTAACTGGCCCAAATCTCTCTGCAAGCTTTGAAAACCTACTTCATTATCTACTGCTCCACCAATCTTAGTATCATCTGCATACTTACTGATCCAATTTACCACCCCATCATCCAGATCATTAATATATATGACAAACAACATTGGACCCAGTACAGGTCCCTGAGGCACATCACTGGACACCGGCCTCCAATCTGACAAATAGCTATCCACCACTGCTCTCTGGCATCTCCCATCTAGCCACTGCTGAATCTATTTTACTACTTAGATATTAATACCTGCCGATTGAACCTTCCTAACTAACCTTCCGTGTGGAACTTTGTCAAAGGCCTAACTGAAGTCCATATAGACAATATCCACCGCTTTACCCCATCAACTTTCCTAGCAACCTCTTCAAAAAATTCAGTAAGATTTGTCAAACATGACCTTCCACGCACAAATCCATGTTGACTGTCCCTAATCATACCCTGTCTATCCAGATAATTATATATACGAAGCTATAGGTGAATGCGCCCCAGTAACACGAGGACCATTAGAAAGGAGTTTCTTGGTAATTCCGTGTTAGCTGCAGTTCTTGGACTATTTTCAATCGTATTATTTTGCAGTTCCCAGTGTTAACAGTATATGCTGTAGCAATTAGAGACTCCAAATGGAACAGTGACAAGAAACAGAAGGTAACTGAACCATAAGGCATGTTGGGATATTGATCGAAAGCAAGAGCGTCAGTTGTTGAAAAGAGAGACGATATTCAGCACTGCCTGTTCAATTGACGATGGGGTTGAAGGTTGACTCGAGAATGATCTGAGAAATAAATCAGTATATATTAGATTTGTGGGAAGCCCGCGGGTAATGAAAAGATTCTGGTGAATGGCCATTAAGGTCGAGCATTGGGAACATGATGTGATGTCAGACTGAATGGTGTAAAGTGGTTCTCTGTCTACTTGCAATGTCCGTCAAGTATCACAGCACTAAAATCAGCTCTCAATCATTGTCTGTATCCTAACCTGTCTAAAAGTGAATGTGTTCAGAAAATTGGACAGAGGCTTATATTGGTAAATGAAGGTTCAGTGTTTCTGAAAACCAAAATTCTTTTCCTGATGCTCACCACAAGCATTGCAGGATTTTAATATCCCAGAGGTGCCGTTGCGCCCGTTCTGTCGGTCCGTGATTGATTCAGTAGAATCTACAGTTAGTCTATATCCCTCCCACTTACGTGATAGTCTCGCCCGGTGAAGTGATCCTCGGCCATTAACATGAAGCCGACTCCCTCCACACCCTCCTCAATCGCCTGCTCCAGTCGCTCCATGTAGAATCTCGTCAACAGGAACAGTTGGTGATCCTCACAATTTGACAGGAAGGCGGAGATTGCGGAGTTCAGATCTGTAGTCAGTCACAGAGCATAAAATAGTAGAGTGTACCATGTGTATGCGGACACGATGCCAATTTAAACCAATCCCATCTTCAGGAACATGGTCAATATCCCTCCGTTCCCGGCCTACTCATGAGTTCAAACGCCTCTCAGATGCTGCTGAGTATCTGTTTCCAGTCCCTCCCTCGGCAGCTCATTCCAGACACCGATCACTCTCTGTGGAAAACATGCGTCCTAAATCTCCTTTAAACTTTACCCCCTCACCTTAAATCTATTCACTCCAGTGCTTGATATTTGCACTGAGTCACAGACTATCGAAGTGTGCTGTGCCTCTCGTAAATTTATGAAATTCTCTGAGATAAGGCCTCAGACTCCGACACTCCAAAAAAGCAATCCAGGTTTGTTCGACCTCTCCTGGCAGCCAATATCCTGTAATCTGGGTAACTGATTATATTCTGTAATCGTGATGAAACTCGTCTGCACCCTCGCCAGACCCTCCACATTATTCTCATGATATGGCTACCATATTTGTGCACATTACCGAGACTGTCTCTTAACCAAAGTTTATCCAGTTACAGAACAACTTTAAAAAATACATACTCACACCTCAACCCGTCCTTAGCACGCTGCCAGTTATGTTGTCACTTTCAGGAAGCTATGCACATCCATCACAAGACCGGTCCATACATCAGCCTTCCTAATCGCCCCAGCATTCACTGCACACTTCGTTCGGGAACTTGACCTCCCAAGGTTCAAATCCTCGCATTTGCCCGAACTATCTGTACTTGGTGTCTCTCCGTTCATATTTCTAATTGGATGCTGAACATTTTGACAACAGTCCCAATTTACACAACTCCGCCGAGTCTGTAAATCAACGAATCAGTCCGCCTATGTGTTTCTATATATAGAATTATTTTGAGTAATAAGTTACTTACATCACATATGACGCATAGCGAGCCAGTGATCCTTGCGGAGACTACTGGTCACAGACCTTCGCCCAGAAGAATGCTCCTCCAGTCCTTCTCTATTTTATGTGTCCAAGACAACACTGAACTCAATGTACAAAGTCTCCGCTGAAGATTCCTCAACCCAGAACGTCTATTGTTCATTTCCCTCTATAGGTGCTGCCTGACCTGTGAGCTCCTCCATCATTGCGTGCGTTGCCCTCTCTACTTACCCTCTTGATTTACTTTAACCTTATTCACCAAGGACATTCATTGCCTCGGTAGCCTCTCCCAGATTCCCTGTTTAAAATTTCTCCTGTTCATTGCCCCCCGCACCCAGCCTGTTCTCCCACAATATAACATTCTTTAACTCGACAACAGAAAACAGACACCGGGAAACTTCCCTCATCTCCTTTGAGCAACAACCTGAAAATCCGGGAAGAATTCAGCATTGCCCTTCCTAAAGAAACATCTGTTTCTCTCACCGGCTGTCTGCTGCCTGGACTGTTACATTGCCCGCTGTTGTATTCCTCTCTGAGTTTCACCCACACCGACTGTATTTTCAGGAGCTCCTTCCCCTTCACTCAGGTGAAGATTTGCACAGAGTGATTCCCCACGCTGGGCCTGGTGAATTGTTCCAGTGCTCAAGGTCGCTTTACCAGTAGGATCAATGATGACAGTTTTTCTGCGCCCATTTAGCACCCACGTTTATTCCTCTGAACTATTGATCATTTGACTACGCGTGTACCATGATGACAGAGTTTTAATGACAAAGAGTCCAGTGAACATACCTGTGTACATTCTGACTCTGTCTGAGTTGGTTGATTGTCGGCTGCTTGTCTGCCGTCCGGGTGGAAGAAAGCACCACCTGCTGGCGATGATCTGAATTACACAAATAAAACAGAGTGAGTCAGTTACTCTGCCCTTCAAATTTAAAACACTTTGTGAGGTCGCTGCTCAGTCTCCTACATCCCAGGGAGTAAAGTCATAGAGTGGCCATCCTCCCTCCAGCACTGAGGACTGGGACAGCACACTCGCAAGTCTTCTCTGTACTCTTTCCACTTTAACCAAGTCTTTTCAAACATATAGCGGCTAGAACTATACTTCATACTGCAAACACAGTCTCACCAATGAATTATACAACGGCCCCATAGTGGTAACACAAGTCGTTACAGTTCGAACGACCCAGTTGCAATTCCCGCCGCTGCCAATCAGAGTTTGCAGGTTCTCGCCGTGATCGCATGGGTTTCCTCCAGGTGATCCGGCTACCCCAACCCCCAACCGTCTTAATGGTTAGTTGGTCATTGTAAATTGCCCTGTAACAAGACTAGGATCAAATTGGGGGACTAAATGAGCAGCGTGTCTCACTGTATCTCAATAAACAAAATAAATTAAATAATATCCTAACTCCTGCACTCAGCACCCTAACTGTTGAAGGACGGCGTGGTAAACATCTCTTCACCACCCCGTGTCACCGCCTTGAGCGAACTGTGCACTTAGACTCCTCGGTCCCTCTGTCCTACGACAATCTCAGACCATTAGCTGCAATATTGCAATATTCAGAATGAAACTGAAGAGTGCCAGGAAAACCAACGTACCAGCAAAGTTTGATGGTGATAGCATCCCTCAAAAATAAGCAGTGGAGGTGAAGAACAGATTCATGGATTAAAGCCGGTAGAGGGAAAACCAGAAGAGCTATGGAGAGAAGCAAGGAGCATTTCACAAGAGGTGCCAACAAAAAGTATTGCAAACAAAAAAAAGATCAGGAAAGCAAAATAGATTCCTGTGGAAGCTGAGCAGCGAAAAGAAGAGAAGTGAAGGACAATGGAGATTGAAACAAACACCTCCAAATAAACACAACGTTCAATAAGATAGAAAGGAGAAGTAAGGAAACATACTTAAAGGAGCAATGCAAAGAAGCTGAAGAATCCAACAGAATTGGAAAAAGAAAAACAAGAGATCTATTCAAGACGATTAGAGAAATCAAAGGAACATTTCATGCAAAAATAACTATAGTAAAAGACAAAGAAGCCCTTACAGCAGAAGACATCAAAAAGAGATGGCAGAAATATACTGAAGAATTGTACAGGAAATATCCCAACAGGAAGACACCTGCCGTGACTCCCTCGACGATATAGGGCCGGACATTCTGGAAAGTGAAGTCGAATGGGCGATAGAAAACGTTGCTAATAATAAGGCTACAGGATGTGACAGGAGTCCAGTTGAATTGTTTAAAACTTTCAAAGGTGATGATGTAAAAGTGTTGCATGCAATTTGCCAGCAGATCTGGAAAACCTAGCAGTGGCCTTTAGACTGTAAAAAAGAAAACGGTTTATATCCCAATTCCCAAGGACCAGCAGGCTCCGGGACAGCTTCTTCTACCAGGCCATCAGACTAATTAATTCACGCTGATTTGAGTATACTCTATATTGTATGGACTGTTCAATTTACTACAAATTATTATAAATTAATTTGATTGCACGTTGCACATTTCGACCGAGACATAATGTAAAGATTTTTAATCCTCAAGTATGTGAAGGATGTAAGAAATCAATTCTATTTAGTTCAATTCAATTCAAACTTGCTAATCGTGCCATACATACAAATCAATGGCATGAATAATGAATTTTAGAGGTCTCTACACTGACACACACATCCCACTCGTCACAGGCCTCCATTCGCTAAAACCAGCTTCAATCATCTCCCTCTGCTTCCTGTTCTCGAGCCCAGTGTGAATCCACCTCGCCAGCTCCCCGTGAATCCAACGTGACCGAACCTTCCAGATCAGCTGCCATGTGGGATCTTGCTACGGACTTTACCAAAGTTCAGAAGAACAACATCACTGGCCTAATTCACCAAACTCCCTAGTTAACTCTTAAATAATCTCCAAAAATACTTGACAGATATGTTGTCCTGTTGGGCAGTGGAGACGGTGATTTCCCCATAACCCATGTCCAACCGCCCGAGACTTCAGGTTCACTGCAGACTGAGAAAATTCCGATCCCGGCTGTCGAATTACCAACCTGGACTGAAGCCCGTATACTGCCAGTTCCATATCATCAGAGTCACCAGCCCAATATTATCACCCATACAAAGACGCTTTGATGCCGGCGATTTGCTGTGGGTGTTCCTGCCATTTCCGATTCACAAACTAAGGTGGAACTGGAACCTCATGACCCTCTGCCGGGGCCGGGGCTCCGGCTGGTTCCCCGGTCTGTATGGAGGATGCGGATACACTTCAACCTGTCCCCAGCAGCTAAACCAAACACATTTGATTACAATCTTCTTGCTGTGTGGGATCTCGCCCGGCATAGCTGGCTGCCATGTTTCCTGCAGTGTAGCAGGAATAAAATGTAAAATTATAAAGTAGAAAATGCTGGGAACTCAGTACATCAGACTACATCTCTGAAAGGACAAATGGTGGGAGACTCAGTTTCAGAAATGAGACTGTGCAAGGTGCTGCCGATCTGCTGAGCGTTTCCAGTATTTTCTCCTCCTTACTTTAAATTTCCTGCAACTGTAGTATTTTTCCCCTCGTCATTTTAATGCACAGATAGTACCTGATTGTAAAATATCAACAACACCCTACACTGTAAATGCCACCCCACCCCAAACCATTTGCTACTTCTGAGTTCATCCTGACCCTGGTGTGACATATTTCATCCAGTCAATGCTCACAGCATCCTTTCCTCCCACTGTCACTCTGTTACATTTGCTCCTGAGGCCACTGTCTCTACGCTGAGAGCCGGTGACCACAGAGTGATAAAAAGTGCAACACTTGCTGCAGCTCTGACGGGCTGTTACCCTGGAAACGGATGACGTGGCTCACTGCAAAAAAAAAAACAGAAAAAGAAAATAATAAACCCAACATCAGATTCTATGAGTTCCATTCTGTCAAAGATTAACACGGCATCCAGTTTGTAACAGTGAATCTAAAATTGAAATGGCTGCTTTTACCCTGCCACGTGCTGTGTTGAATTAAACCTCTGGTAGTCCTAACTATCAAAAAAAAAATCCTGGAAAAGATGCCAAAAAAAACTTCACAATGATGGCAAAGTTTGAAAGAGAGATTCCTGAAATGTATCATTGCGGCAATGGGATACAGGCTGGGCAGATGTTGAACAAGATGGTAGATATTTATCATTGATGTGGTAGAGTACAGGCTGGACAGAGATTGAACAAGAAGGTTGATATTTTTTCACTCAGGTTGTAGGACACAGGCTGGACAGAGGTGGAACAAAATGGTTGATATATATCACTGAGGTGGTGGGATACAGGCTGGAGAGAGGTTGAACAAGATTGTTGATAAATGTCACTGAGGTGATGGGATGCAGGCTGGGCAGAGATTGAGCAAGACGGTCGATATATATCATTGAGGTTGTAGGATACAGGCTGGACAGCGGTTGAACAAGATGGTTGATATATGTCACTGAGGTGATGGGATGCAGGCTGGACAGAGGTTGAACCAGTTGGGCAGGGGGTGAGTAGATAGAGCCGGATGGGAGAAGGGTATCATGGCCGATCTCTGATGGTCCTCCAGCAATACGCAGATCCTGAAATAATAGTACGCACTAGTAGATAACAGATTCCAATATAACAAAGCCAGAACAAACAATAAGAACTTTGGTGTATGCCCTTTTCTACTTCACACACTTTATCAATTCACCGCAGAAAGTATCCCATCCCGGTACTTCACATCTTCACATGGCTACTGCTCTTCCTTTAACGGAATGAAGTAGCGGAGAACTGTGGACACAGCTGAGCACATCACAGAAACCAACCTCCCCTCCATGGACTCAGTCTACACTTCCCACTGCCTCAGTAAAGCAGCCAACATAATGAAAGATCACCACAACCCCGAACATTCTCACTTCTCACCCTCCCATCAGGGCGAAGATAAAGTAAAACAGAAACATACCACCAGGCTCAGGGATGGTGTCCATTCGGCTGTGATAAGCGAACTGAATGTTCCCCAGGGGGATGAGATGGAGCTCACAGTCTAAATCGATCTGACCTTGCACCACATATCTATCTGCACTGCACTTTCTCTGTAACCAGAATGAGTTGTCACACTCTGGTATCGTTTTACCTCAATGTACTGCTGTAATGTATTGATCTGCGTAGATAATACCGAAGAAACGATTTTCACTCTACCTCTGTACATGTAAAACAAAATAAAGATTCCCCATTTTATTCATGTGGGAATATTAGACAGCCCGGGTTGCTCCTTCGGAAATTCTGGAGGGAATGTACACAATTCCGAGAAACCCGGATAAATGAACAAGACATAATTCTCTCATTACTAGGGACACTTATCGGAAAACACTGTCAGCATTTTGGCAAGATGTAGTCATGGAAACAAGATGGAAATAAACTTCCCAGTCCCCCGAGAGGACGTGAGAGATCTGGATCTCACTGTCCTGTCTGAACGGGGAAAGATGAAACTACTCATACACGTGATTCAGTGTCCCGAGGGTGCGATTTCTCTGTTTAACCCTCGTGTCTGCAAGAACACAACAGACCGAACGGCCGCTTCCGGTGGGCTGGAGTTATGTAAAACTACTATCGACACCAGGCATCGATCATGGTGAAGTTTGGATCCGATTCCGGGCCGGGTGACGGAGGTAAAATCTGAACAAAGCCTACATAATTGTTACAGTAATTACCATATTTAAACGCGAGAAAGCTTGCAAACGCTGGAAATCCAAACAATACACACAAAATGCTGGAGGAACTCAGCATAACAGGCAGTATCTATGGAAAAGAGTAAACAGTCAACATTTTGGGCCACGAGCCTTTTTTCATTCCTGAGGAGGAGGGGAAGTGATCTGAATAAAAAGGTCGGGGAGGGGAACGAGGCGAGCTGGAAGGTGATCGGTGAGGTCAAGTGATGGACAGGTCAAGGGCTGGAGAATAAAGAATAGGAGATTTGGCAATGGGAGAAAGGGAAAGAGGGGACCCAGGGGGAAGTAATAGGCTGGTGAGCAGAAATGAAAGTTCAGAGTGGGGAATAGAGAAGTGGGTGGGGGGTATTTGTTTACTGGAAGGATAATTCAGTCGGGTTGGAGGGAACCCAGACTGAATATAAGGTGCTGCTCCTCCACCCCGAGGACGGTCTCATCTCGGCACAAGAGGAGGCCATCGATCGAGACGTCGGAATGGGAATCAGAATTAAAATGTTTGGCCACTGCGAAGTCCCCCTTGTGGCAGATGATACAGAGATGCTCAACAAAACGGTCTCCCAATTTGTGGCGGGTCTCACCAATGTAAATAAGGCCGCATCGGGAGCACGGGACACAATAGGTGACCCCAGCAGATTCGCAGGTGAAGTGTTGCCTCACCTGGAAGGACTGTTTTGTGTCTGAATGGAGGTGAGGGAGGGGGTGTCCAGGTAGGTGTAGCACTCAGGCCGCTTGCAGGGATCAGTGACTGGAGGGAGATTAGAGAGGAGGGATGAATGAACAAGGGAATTGTTGAGAGAGTGGTCCCTGTTGAAAGAAGGAGGCGGGGTGCGAGCGAGGAAGGTAAAGATATGTTTAGTTGTAATATCTCTGTGGAGAACAGTACCAGTTCCGTAATCCTGGAGTCCCATTCTAGGATTATAGCCCAAGCAACAACACTCCCAGGACTCTTTCCTGCTGGTAATATTCAGCAGTGTCTCGTCTAATCCCAGTTCTGAAACTCACACTCCCCTCCATCCCATAACAGAACTGGAATCTGATGATGCTTTAACCGGGCGGGGAACCCGGGCCGTGGGTCAGCAGCGCCTGGCAATATATCTTAACTTGTCTCCAGCAGGTACGTTGAGCACATATGTTTATTATCTTATTGCGGAGCGCGACCTGGATCAGTGCAATTCGCCGCCACATCTCCCATGGTGAAACAATAAGAAAATTCCTTTAATATAAAAATGAAAATAAATCACTGGAAACTCAGTACAGGTTGTTGTGTTTTTGATGCACAAACATTACTGACTGCAAGTTGTTTGTGGCATCCGGAAGAGATTTGCATAAATGCAATCCCTACATTCATTTGTTATCTCTTTATTGCAATAGAAACTCCAGACAGTGAATGCTCAAGGCATCCTTGCATCCACTCGGACTCCTGAGGTCACTGTCTCTCCGCTGAGGGGCGGTGACCAGAGAGTGATAAAAATGTTCAACACCCCTTGCAGTTCTGGTGGGTGTTGCCCTGGTGATGGGGGAAGTGGTTCAGCAGAACTAACTGAAAATAGGAAATAAGGAACAACTCACATGCTCCAAGTTTCATTATGACAAAGATGAATACTGAGCTCTCAGTCATTTTGTAATGGGGAAGCTGAAATTCCAGTGGCTGTTTTAACCCTATCTCGAGGTGCATCCAGTAAATCTGTTGGTATTTCCACCTCTACAAAACTTCCAGCAGTACAGAAGCTAGTTCCAAAATCAAAACACATTGTAGGATGCGGCCTATCTGCTCCACATGGCAACTATGGGATATTTACAAAAGATATCACAGAATACATTGTGGTGATAACCATAAAGTTTACTTCTTTGTTCCATCAAGTGGTTAAAATTCCATCACATTCTTGTGTCTGCAAATAGCTTATATCTATGATCAACCCCAGACATTGATACAGGTTCAATTCAGATGCTGCTATTGGACAGAATGATGGAAAGGAAGGTACCCAGATACAATTGAATAGATTGAGATTGTGACATCAGTTACAAGACTCCCTTACTGTTGAATACATCTTGTCCCTATCCACTCTATCTAGACCTCAGGATTTCATTGAGGTTCCTGTTCCGAGAGTCACCACCCCTCCATTGAGAACAGGCCCAGAAACACCAAGTGCTCCTCATACATAAAACTTTTCATTCCAGAATCACTCTTGTGAACTTTGTAAACAACAACTGTAATGGGCACTTTTCCACGGATACAGACAATTTGGTGGCAGAATAATTTATTGAGCCAAATATTTCTCACTGCCGAATTAACTGTTAGAAAAGATCAGCGTGGTATCTAGACAAGGAACCGAAGGGGATGGAGTAGATATTCAATGACTTTTGTATGTCTGTATTTACTTGGGAGAGAGATACAGAGAATATAGAAATCCAGAAAAGTTAGTCTTTTTGTAGATTAGATACGGATTACAGAACAGATTACAGAGGTGAACGCTGTGCCAGTTCCCATCCCAGGCTTATAGCCCAAGCACCAACACCCCCAAGACGTCTAATCCCAGTTCTAAACTTAACACTCCTCTCCATCCCATAATAGACCTAGAAGCTGATGATGCTTTAACTGGGCGGGGAACCCGGACCATGGGTCACCAGTGGGTGGGAACATATTTTAACTTGTCTTCAGCAGGTGAGTTGAGCACATATGTTTATTGTCCTATTGCGGAGCGGGACCTGGATCAATGCAATTCGCCGCCACATCTCCCATAGTGAAACAATAAGAAAATGCTTTTAATATAAAATTGAAAATAAATCACTGGAAACTCAGTACGGGTTTTTGTCATTGTGAATCACAAATATTGCTGACTGCAAGATGTTTGTGACATTCTGAAGATATTTGCATAAATGCAATCCCTGCATTAATTCTTTATCTCTTTATTGCAATAGAAACATCATATATTCCGTACAGTGAATGCTCAAGGCATCCAGACATCCACCCCGGTTTCTGAGGTCACTGAGGGGCGGTGACCAGAGAGTGATAAAAATGCTCAACACTCCTTGCAGCTCTGGCGGGTGTTACCCTGGTGATGGGGGAAGTGGATCAGCAGAACTAACTGAAAATAGGAAATAAGGAACAACTCACATGCTCTGAGTTTCATGATGACAAAGATGAATACTGAACCCTCAGCCATTTTGTAATGGGGAAGCTAAAATTTCAGTGGCTGTTTTAACCCTATCTCGAGGCGTATCCAGTAAATCTGTTGGTATTTCCATCCCTACAGAACTTCCTGCAGTGCAGAAGCTGTTCCAAAATCAAAACATGTTATTTGATGCGACCTATCCGGTCCAAATGGCAACTACGGGATATTTTTAAAAAAATATCACAGAATAGATTGTGGTGATAACCATAAAGTTTACTTCTTTGTTTGATTAAGTGGTTAAAGTTCCATCATATTCTTGTGTCTGCAAATAGCTTATATCTATGATCAACCCCAGGCATTGATACAGGTTCAATTCAGATACTGCTACTGGACAGAATGATGGAAGGGAAGGTACACAGATACAATTGAATAGATTGAAATTGTGACCTTAGTTACTAGACTCCCCTACTGTTGAATACTGTTGACCCTATTCACTCTATCCAGACCTCAGGATTTCATTGAGGTTCCTGTTCCGAGAGTCACCACCCCTCCATTGAGAACAGGCCCAGAGACACCAATTGCTCCTCATACATAAAGGTTTTCATTCCAGAATCACTTTTCTCAACTTTGTAAATAACAACTGTAATGGGCACATTTCCATGGATACAGACAATTTGGTGGCGGAATAGTTTATTGAGCCAAATGTATTGTTTCTTACTGCCCAATTAACTGTCAAAAAAGATTAGCGTGCTATCTAGCCAAGGAACCGAATGGGATAGGGTAGATCTTCAATGTTTTTGTTTGCCTGTATTTACTTCGGAGACAGATACAGAGACTATAGAAATCTGGAAATGTTAGCCTTGTTATGGATTGTATACAGATTACAGAACAAGTGCTTGCTGAATTAGAATGGATAAATCCCCAGGGCCTGACAAGGTGTTCCCTCAGACCCTGTGGGAGGTCAGTGCAGAAACTGCTTGAAATCTGGCAGAGACATGTAAAATGCACAGAGCTGTGGGTGATATGCCAGAAGATGGGAGGAGAGCTGGTTTTCCACAATTGTGTTAGAAAGGCTCGAAGGGATACAATATGCACGCGATCCTGACATCAGTCTTGGGTATGTCCTTGGAAGGTATTTTACGAAATGGAATTGATAGTATTTCGAAAGACTGGGCTTATTGATCAGACTGGCAGGTCATGTCTAATCAAATTATTCTGCATGGAAGCCTGGTCCAAAAGGGAAAGGTGCGTAGGGTCAAGTAGAAGACAGAGATTGCAGATGGTTGTCTCTCTGAATACAGGCTGAGACTCGCCAGGTGCTGCAGGGAAAGCGACTGGGTGCTTGGCACTGATAGTAATGATAGAGAATACCGATGAAAATATGGCAAACGAGAGCAGCAAATAAGTGGATTATACCGAGATGGGATGTAATAGACAGTGAAGAAATTGTCTGTAAAATAATAATACATTTCCCAGTTTAGTTGTGTGGAGATAATGGACAAGCTGGGCCAAAAATAATTTTAAAAAGGTGCAAGGAGACTTGGGAGAGTTTGTGTAGTTTCCTACATATTAATATACAGGCTGAGCCGGTGGTGAAGAAAGCAAATGCGATCTCTGCATTCATTTCAAGAGGACTGTAATATAAAAGGAATGATGAACTCTTGAGAATTTATGAAGTCCTGATTATGCAACATATAGAATCATAGAAAACATACAGCACAGTACAGGCCCTTTGGCCCACCAAGCTCTGCCGAACATATACCTTGGAACTACCTCGGCTTTGCCCAAAGCCCTCTATTTTTCTAAGCTCCATGTAGCCATCCAGGAATCTCTTAAAAGACCCTATCGTTTCTGCGACCACCACCGCTGCCGGCAGCCCATTCCACGTACTCACCACTCTCTACGTAAAAACCTTACCCGTGACATCTCCTCTGTATGTGCTTCCAAGCACCTTGAAATAAGCCCTCTCGTGCGAGCCCTTTCAGCCCTGGGGAAAAGCCTCTGACTATCCACACGATCAATGCCTCTCATTATCTTATACACCTCTATCAGGTCACCGCTCAACCGCTGTCGCTCCAAGGAGAAAAGGCCGAGTTCACTCCACCTATTCTCACAAAGTGTGCTCCCAAATCCAGGCAACATCCCTGTAATTCTCTTCTGCATCCTTTCTATGATATCCACGTCCTTCCCATAGTAAGGCGACTAAAATTGAACACAGTACTTCAAGTGGGGTCTGACAAGGGTCCAGTATATCTGCAACATTACCTCTCGGCTCTTAAACTCAATCCCGTGATTGATGTAGACCAATGCATGGTATGCCTTCTTAACCACAGAGTCAACCTGCGTCGGAATTTTGAGTGACCTATGGACTCCAGACCCCAAGATCACTCTGATCCTCCACACTGCCGGAGTCTTAACATTAATGCAATATTCTTCCATTATATTTGACCTACCAAAATGAACCACCTCACACTTATTGGGTTGAACTATATCTGCCACTTCTCAGCCCAGTTTTGCATCCTATCACTGTCCCGCTCTAACCTCTGACAGTCCTCCACACTATCCACAACACCACCAACCTTTGTGTCATCAGCAAATTTATCATCCCTCCACTTCCTCATGCAGGTCATTCATTAAAATCGCACAGAGTAGGTGTCCCAGAACAGATCCCTGAGGCACATCACAGGTCACCGGCCTTCATGTAGAATATGACCGTCTACAATCACCCTTTGCCTTCTGTGGACAAACCAGTTCTGGATCCACAAAGCAATGTCCCCGTGGTTCTCATGTCTCGTTACTTTCTCAATAAGCCTTGCATGGGGTACCTCATCAAATGCCTTGCTAAAATCCATGTACAATACATCTGCTGCTCTACCTTAATCAATGTGTTTAGTCACACCCTCAGGAAATTCAATCAGGCTCCGAAGGCACGATCTGCCTTTGACAAAGCCATGCTGACTATTCTTAAACATATTATGCCTCTCCAAATGTTCATAAATCCTGCCTCTCAGGATCTTCTCCATCAACTTACCAACCACTGAGGTAAGACTCACTGGTGTATAATTTCCTGGTCTATCTCTACTCCCTTTCTTGAATAAAGGAACAACATCCGCAACCCTCCAACCTCCGGAACCTCTCCCGTCTTCGTTGATGATGCAAAGACCATTTCAAGAGGCTGAGCAATCCATTCCCTCGCTTCAAACAGTAGCCTGGGATACATCCCGTCTGGACCCGGTGACTTATCCAAGTTGATGCTTTCTAAAAGCTCCAGCACATCCCCTTTCTTAATATCTATATTCTCAGGCTTTTCAGTCCACTGCAAGTCATACGTATAATCTCCAAGATCTTTTTCCACAGTGAATACTGAAGCAAAGAATTCATTAATTACCTCTGCTATTTCCTCCGGTTCCATACACACATTTCTATTGTCACAATTGATTGGTCCTATTCTCTCACATCTTATCCTCTTGCTCTTCACATACTTGTAGAATGCCTTGGGGTTTTTCTTAATCCTGTCTGCCAAGGCCTTCTCATAGCCCTTCTAGCTCTTCGAATTTCATTCTTCAGCTCATACCTGCTAGCCTTATAATCTTCCATATTCATATCATGACCAAGTTTATGGAACCTTTCGTAAGCTCTTCTTTTCTTCTTGACTCGATTTACAACAGCCTTTGTACACTACGCACCTTGTCCCCTACCATTCTTTCCATGTCTCATTGGAATGTACCTACTCAGAACCCCACGCAAATATCCCCTGAACATTTGCCACATTTCTTCCGTACATTTCACTGAGAACATCTGTTTCCAATTTATGCTTCCAAGTTTTGCCTGATAGCCTCGTTTTTCCCCTTACTCCAATTAAACTTTTCTCTAACATTATCTGTTCCCAACCCTCTCCAATGCTGTGGTAAAGGAGATAGAACTGTGATCACTATCTCCAAAATGCTCTCCCACTGAGACACCCGACACCAGACCATTTCCCAATTCCAGATCAAGTACAGCCCCTCCTCGTGTAGGCTTATCTACATACTGTGTCAAGAAACCCTCCTGGACACACAGATCAAACTCTACCCCATCTAAACCCCTCACTCTAGGGAGATGCCAATCAATATTTGGGAAATTAAAATCTCCCACAACAACCCTGTTATTATTTTTGCTTTCCAGAATCTGCCTCCCTATCTGCTCCTCCATTTCCCTGTTATTATTGGGTGGTCTATAAAAACACCCAGTAGAGTTATTGTCCCCTTCCTATTCCTAAGTTCCTCCCACAGAGACTCCGTAGACAACCCTTCATGACTTCGTCCTTTTCTGCAGCCGTGACCCTCTCTCTGATCTGCAGTTCCACGCCCCCACCTCTTTTGTCTCCCTCCCTATCCTTTCTGAAACATGTAAATTCACGCCCTTGAGGTAGCCATCCCTGCCCCTGCACCATCCACGTCTCTGTAATAGCCATAACATCATAGCTCCAAATGTTAATCCATGTACTAAGCTCATCCGCTTTATTCATGATACTCCTCGCATTAAAATAGACACAACTCAAACCATCGGACTGAGCGTGTCTCTTGTCTATCACCTGCCTATCCTCCCTATCTCACTGTCTCCAAGCTTTTTCTATTGTGCGCCAACCTCCCTTTCCTCCGTCACTTAGAGTATTGTGCGCAGGTTTGGGCCCCTAACATGAGAAAGGATGCGTTAGAAATAGAGAGGGTTAAAAGGAGGTTCAGGAAAATGTTTCAACATTTGATTCCAAAGAGCAAGATCCCGTGATGTTATGTTCTATCTCCCTTCGTCCATACGATGTCGGAGGAGAATTAGGCCATTTGGCCTTTCGAGTCTGCTCCGCACTTTCTTCATTGCTGATCCAATTTTCCTGACATTCCCAATCTCCTGCCTTCTCAGCACATAGTTTCATACCCTGACCAATAAAGAACCTAATAACCTCCGTCTTAAATATACACAAAGATTTGGCCTCCACAGCTACCTGTGGCAAAGAAAGAAACTTCCACAGATTCAATGTTCCCTCGCAAAATACATTCCTGCTCACCCCGTTCTGAAAGGACGCCCCTCTATTCTGAGGGAGTGTTATCTGCTCGTAGACTATCCCAGCAGAGGAACCATCATTTCCACATCGACTCTACCAAGTCTTTTCACCATTCGATCGGTTTCAGTCAGGTCACTCTTCATTCTTCTGAATTCCAGTGAATACTGGCCCAGAGGTATCAAACGCTGTTCATATGACAAGCCTTTCAGTCGTGGAGTCAGTTCCGTGAACAATCTTTGAACCCTATACAGCTTCTGCACAATCCTTTCGAAGTTAAGAGGCCTAAACCTGTTCACAATGCTCCAAGTGCGGCCTCACCAGTGCTTTATCAAGTTTCAACAATCGATCCTTGGTTTTATATTCTATTCTTTTTCAGATGGATGCTAATATCGCATTTGCCTTTCTCACGATAGGCTCAACCTGCAAATTAATCTTTAGGGATTCTTGCACTAGGACCCCCATGTCTGTTTGCACTTCAGTTTTCTTTTGTATTTTGAAAGTAACTAACCTTTTCATTTCGTCTACCAAAGTGCATGAACATACACTTCTCAACACTGTATTCCATTTCTCTGCCCAGTTTCCTAATCTGTGGCCATTCTAATTCCTCAAAACCACATCCCCCTCCACCTATCCTCATTCCGTCTGCAAACTTTGCAACAAAGCCATCAATTCCATCGTCCAAATCATTGACAAACGACGGAAAAGAATCTGTTCCAACACAGACCCCTGTGGAATATCACTGGTACCCGGGAGCAATCTGGAAAAGGTTCCTTTTATTCCCACGCTTTGTCCCTTTACAATCAACCACGGCTTTATACAGGTCAGAATTTTTCTTGTAATACCATGAATCGTAGCTTGTTAAGCAACCTTATGTGTGGCAGCGTTACAAAGACCTTCTGAAAATCCAAATACACAGCATCAACCGGTTCTCCTTTGTCTATCATGCTTGTTATTTCCTCACGGAACTCTGTCAGATTTGTCCGGCAAGATCATGACCTATTTTATGACGGGTCTCCCAGTCCTTTGAGACCACATCCTTAATAATCGACTGCAATATCTTCCCAAATACTGAGCTCAGACAAGTTGGCATATTGGCACCCTTCTGCCCCATTCCTTTCTTGAAGAGTGAAGTGACATCTGCAATTTTCCACTCTTCCGGAACCATTTCAAAAGCTAGTGATTCTTGAAATAAATTTATTAATGTCTCACGATGTCTTCAGCCACCGCTTTTAGAATTCTGGGGTACACGCCATCTCGTCCAGGTGATATATCTAACCTCAGACCTTTCAGTTTCCCAAGAGACCTCTCTCTAGTTATGGTAATTTCACACACGTCATGCCCCCTGACACCTGGAACTTCCAGTTTACTGCTAGTGTCTTCCTCCATGAAGACTGGTGTAAAATACTTATTCAGTTCGTCCGCCATGACGTGTCCCCCTTTACTACCTCTCCAGTATCGTTTTCCAGCGTTGTGATATCAATTCGTGTCTCTGTTTCACAGTTTATGTATCTGAATAAACGTTTAGTAACCTCTTTAATATTATTAGCTTTTTTACTTTAGTATTCCTCCTTTACCTTCTTAACAACTTTTGTTGCCTTCTGTTTGTTTTTATAGCCTTACCGACCCTTTAACTTCCCACAAATTGATGCTCTGCTGTAAGTGATCAATTCCAAACAATTCGGTCCAATTCCTCTCTCAGGCCTCTGTAATTCCATTTACACCACTGTAATATGGATACTTCTGAGTTTAGCTTCTCCTTCTCGAGTTTCTATTTGACTCCCACTAGCTGACAGACAGGGGACAGTGTGAGGGACTTTCCAAACTTGGATTGAACACTAAACCCCGGACCCACGTTTACTGCTGCAAACACGGAACAGCCCATTAACTCACAGCCACTCACTGTGGTGGAGGGAATGGCAACTCATTCTCTTCTTTGCTTCTAAATGAGCCACAGACCCAAACATCTGAGCAGAGAACATAAATACTAATTCATCACCTGATACGCCCGGGCAGCTTGATCGATGGGTCCATTATATATGTGTCTACACTTGTGTGGTATCCCAGGACCCGTCCTCACGGGATCCCAACCCACCCCCAAGAGATTCGCACATCTTCCCCACGTCTCACACAGGATGGTGTAATCAGAGATTCCCCGCAACCCGTACCCATCTGTCCGAAACTTCTGCTACCTTGCGGAAGGTGAAATCTCCAGCACCATCAGTAGAAGCAATAAACTCGGGCGAAGCTTGGAAGGGACAGATAAGGTAGAAGTAGGAAAGTTGTTTCCATTGGTAGGTGAAACTAGAACTAGGGACATTGTCTCAAGATTCAGGGGAAGATTCAGAACGAAGATGAGGAGAAACTGTTTTTTTTTCCCACAGAGTGGTGAATCTGTGGAATTCTCCGCCAGGGAAGCAGTTGAGGCTTCTTCACTAAATATGTATAATATACAGTTAGATAGATTTAACATTGTAAGAATTAAGGGTTATGGGGAAAAGGCAGGTAGATGGAGTTGAGTTTACGGACAAATCAGCCACGATTTTATTGAATAGCGGGGTAGGCCGGATGGGCCGGATGGCCTACTACTGCTCCTATTTCTTATGTTTTTATGTTTTAAACTCAAACACTGCAAATTCCATATTCTTGGCATCCCCATCCCAGGATTACAACCATGGCCTAGCACTCCCAGAATTCTTTGTTACAGGCAATGTGCTGCAGTGTCTCAGCTGTTCCCGGTTGACAAACTAACACTCCTGAAAAACTCATGTCTGAACTGGACCCTGAACAACCTTTGCCCGGACGGAGATTGTGGTTGAACTCCAGGCCTTGGGTCACAACGTGGACGTGGATACGTTTCAACTTGTCTCCACAGCTGAATTGAACATACGTGTTGATTATTCTATTGGTAAGTGAGATCTAGACCAGGTTAGTTAGCCGCCACATTTCCCGTTGTGGAACAGGAAGAACATGTTTTAACAGTTAATAGTAAATATAGCCCTGGAAGCTCAGTAGAGCAGATTTGTCTTTTCTTTTGATTCACAGCTATTGACCGATTGCAGGATGTTTGTGACATCCTGAAAAGATTTGACCAAATGCAATCTCAATATTCATTAGTCATCTCTGTATTTCAACACAGACATCGTATATTCCATACAGAAAATTCTCAAAGCTTCCTCGAATCCACACTGAATCCTGAGGCCATTGTCTCTCCGTTAAACGGCTCTGACTACAGAGTGATAAAAATCTTCAACACTCCTTGCAGTTCTGGTGGGCTGTTACCCTGGTGATTGAGGAAGAGGCCCACCAGAAGTAAACGAAAAAGGAAGTAACATTCAACCTCATATGCTCTGAATTTCCTTATGACCACAACGAACACTGAACACTCTGCTATTTTGTAATGGTGAAACTAAAATGCCAGTTGTTGTTTTAACCCTGTCGAGGTGCATCCAGTAAATCTGCTGTTAACTGCAGCTCCACAGAACTTTCAGCAGTGCAGAAGCTGGTCCAAAATAAAGCACTTTGTTGAATATGACCAGTCTGCTTCAAACGTCGGTAATGTATTATTCTGAAAAGGCATTACATTGAGGTGATACTTATGAGGTTTCTGTCTTTGCTTAGTTAAGCGACTCAAAATGCTGTCAAATTTCTGTACCTTCAAATAACATAAAACTGCAGTTGACAATACAGCCAGGTTCGGACCCTGCTACTGGATAAAATGTTGGAGGAGTAGATTTACAGATAAAACTGAATGGCTTGTGGGGTTATCCTCTCAGTTCCTACACTCCACTGCTGATGAAAACTTTTTCATCCGTCCACCCCATTGAGATTTCAGTATCTGCTATGTTTCAATGAGGTTCCTACTACCAGCGCCCCATGCCTGCTTGAGAACAGCCCCAGAGACAGCAAAGGTACTACATACATAAAGCTTTTAATTCCACAAATCATTCTTGTAAACTTTGTAAACAACCAGAGTAATAAGCACATTTCCACGAATAACAAACTATTTATTGGCCGTATAATTAAATGAGAAAATCTGTTGTTTCCTTACAAGATGGGGGAATTCTTGAAGGATTTATCTGAGTCTGCACGTACTTGGGAGAAAGATATAAAGACGATAGAAGTGAGGAAACATGAGTCAAGTCATAGATTGTATCCAGTTTACAGAACAGGTGCTTGCTCTCCTGAGGTGAATTTGCATAGGTAAATGTCTAGAGCATGACAACTTGTTTACCATGTGCATTTGGAACGCTAGTGATGAAACTGCGCGAATGCTGGCAGAGATATATAAAATGCCCACAGGCACAGGAGATGGCCTTAATAAGAGGATTTGGGATGTTAACGTTAAAGTTGTAAAAGGCACTGTGTATCCGAATTTGCAGAATTCTGTGGAGTTCCGATCAGTTACTTGAAAAAAAAAACTCAATAATCGTGAAAGAGTCCAGGGGAAATTACACAGATGTTGCTGCTAGTTAAGGAAATGATGGCATGGGTTGGTTGAACAGTTTAGAACTTGATTTCCTGGAGCACAGGAAAATGAGCGGAGATTCCAGCTGTGGTACCCGCCTTTTTAATATCATACAACACTACCATTAACGAGGGGTCCATGGAAACATCTCCCAGCAGAAGTGGTCGGTGCAGATCAGTATTTAAGAATAGTTATTTACATCTATATGGATGAAAGAGCTATGGAAGAGTATGGTATGGAGGCATGTGGATGGGACCATGCTGGGAATGGCACGGACGAATGGGCTGAAAGACGTCTTTCTGCGCTGTAAGAGAATGAATCTAAATTGAACGTTCTACACAAGTCCATTTCCAAGAAGAATTTAATCATTCCAGAGTATTATCATAAGAAGCTACAAATGCAAGAAACACCCAAAAGTTAAAGAACTGAAAATAACCGAAAAGAGAAATAACAAACTCAACATCACATGCTGTGAGTTTCATTATGGCAAGAATTATCACTGCAGCCAATTTGTAATGGTGAAACTAAAAATTGCAATGACTGCTTTTACCCTGCCTTGAGCTGCGTTCAATTAACCCTCCGGTAGCTCTAGTTAAAAAAAAAAAAGTTCCTGGAAGATTCTGTGAGGTAAAAGTGGCAAGAAAATACATCACAATGAAAGCAAATGTTAGAAGAAATATTACAGATATATATCATTGAGGTGATGGGATACAGACTGACAGATTGAACAACGTGGTTGATATATATCATTGAGGTGGTGGGATACAGGCTGGACAGAGGTTAAACAAGTTTGCCGATTTATATAATTGAGCTGATCGGAAACAGGCTGGACAGAGGTTGAACAAAATAGTTGATATTTCTCATTGAGGTGATGGGATACAGGCTGGACAGAGGTTGAACAAGATGGTTGATATATATCATTGAGGTGATGGGATACAGGCTGGACAGAGGTTGAACAAGATGGTTGATATATATCATTGAGGTGGTGGGATACAGACTGGACAGTGATTGAACAAGATGGTTGATATATATCATTGAGATAGTGGGATACAGACTGGACAGAGATTGAACAAGATGGTTGATATATATCATTGAGGTGTTGGGATACAGGCTGGACAGAGATTCAACAAGATGGTTGATATATATCATTGAGATAGCGGGATACAGACTGGTCAGTGATTGAACAAGATGGTTGATATATATCATTGAGGTTTTGGGATACAGACTGGTCAGTGATTGAACAAGATGGTTGATTTATATCATTGAGGTGTTGGGATACAGACTGGACAGTGATTGAACAAGATGGTTGATATATATCATTGAGGTGGTGGGATACAGACTGGACAGTGATTGTACAAGATGGTTGATATATATCATTGAGATAGTGGGATACAGACTGGACAGAGGTTGAACAAGATGGTTGATATATATCATTGAGGTGATGGGATACAGACTGGACAGAGATTGAACAAGATGGTTGATATAGATCATTGAGGTGGTGGGATACAGACTGGACAGCGATTGAACAAGATGGTTGATATAGATCATTGAGGTGATGGGATACAGACTGGACAGCGATTGAACAAGATGGTTGATATATATCATTGAGGTGGTGGGATACAGACTGGACAGAGGTTGAACAAGATGGTTGATATATATCATTGAGGTGATGGGATACAGACTGGACAGAGATTGAACAAGATGGTTGATATAGATCATTGAGGTGGTGGGATACAGACTGGACAGCGATTGAACAAGATGGTTGATATATATCATTGAGGTGGTGGGATACAGACTGGACAGAGGTTGAACAAGATGGTTGATATATATCATTGAGGTGATGGAATACAGACTGGACAGAGATTGAACAAGATGGTTGATATATATCATTGAGGTGGTGGGATACAGACTGGACAGAGGTTGAACAAGATGGTTGATATACGTCGTTGAGGTGATGGGATACAGACTGGACAGAGATTGAACAAGATGGTTGATATAGATCATTGAGGTGGTGGGATACAGACTGGACAGTGATTGAACAAGATGGTTGATATAGATCATTGAGGTGGTGGGATACAGACTGGACAGAGATTGAACAAGATGGTTGATATAGATCATTGAGGTGGTGGGATACAGACTGGACAGAGATTGAACAAGATGGTTGATATATATCATTGAGGTGGTGGGATACAGACTGGACAGAGGTTGAACAAGATGGTTGATATATATCATTGAGGTGATGGGATACAGACTGGACAGAGATTGAACAAGATGGTTGATATAGATCATTGAGGTGGTGGGATACAGACTGGACAGCGATTGAACAAGATGGTTGATATATATGATTGAGGTGGTGGGATACAGACTGGACAGAGGTTGAACAAGATGGTTGATATACGTCGTTGAGGTGATGGGATACAGACTGGACAGAGATTGAACAAGATGGTTGATATAGATCATTGAGGTGGTGGGATACAGACTGGACAGTGATTGAACAAGATGGTTGATATAGATCATTGAGGTGGTGGGATACAGACTGGACAGAGATTGAACAAGATGGTTGATATAGATCATTGAGGTGGTGGGATACAGACTGGACAGAGGTTGAACAAGATGGTTGATATAGATCATTGAGGTGGTGGGATACAGACTGGACAGCGATTGAACAAGATGGTTGATATATATCGTGGAGGTGGTGGGATACAGACTGGACAGTGATTGAACAAGATGGTTGATATATATCATTGAGGTGGTGGGATACAGACTGGACAGTGATTGAACAAGATGGTTGATATAGATCATTGAGGTGGTGGGATACAGACTGGACAGCGGTTGAACAAGATGGTTGATATTAAGGTGGAATGACAGTGGCTTGACAGATGTTGAACAAGTTGGGAGTGAATGAGAAGATGGAAACAAGGGGTAAAGGGATCAAGGGCAATCACTGTTATTCCTCCAGCAATACACGGATACTGAATTAATAGTTCATAGTAATGCATGAAAGATCCTAAAATGACGAAGATAGAAGAAATAATAGGAACTTTGGTTTATGACCTTTGCCCCTCACCAACTTTCATCAAGGTACCATAAGAGGATACTTCACGTCTTCATTTGGCTACTGCTCTGCCTATGGCTGCGAAGAACTGCAGAGAACTGTGGACAGAGCTGAGCATATCACAGAAACAAACCTCCCTGCATGGACTCTGTCTGTACTTCCCGCTGATTCAGCAAAGCAGCCAGCATAACCTCACAGCCCTGGACAATCTCGCTTCTCAGGGATTGGTGCAGCAAGTTAGATAGGGGTTCCAAAACCTTTTGTTTACGCCAAGGTCCCCCTCCATTAATCGAGTGGTCCTTTGTCGTCAGGTTGGGAGCCCCTGATAGAGGTATACCGTATTATAACGGTCTATATAGAGTGAATGCATGAAGGTATTTTCCCCTTAGTTTTGGTAAGGTCATGAATTTAGGGTGACAATTGAAATATTTAAGGGGAATCAGATCAGAGCTACTTCATTCAGAAGGTGTTGCGAATGTGGAATCAGCTCCCAGCGGAACTGGTAGATGCAGGTTCATTTGCAGCATTTCAGCGCAGTTTGCGCGGGTACATCGATGAGAGAAGTATTGAGGGCTGTGATTTGGGTGCAAGTGGATGGCCCAAGCAGAAAACTTAACGGTCTAGATGGGCTGAGAGACCTGTTTCTGCGCTGTAGGGGAATAAATCACAACTGAGCATTCTACCGAAGTCCATTTCAAAACAATGTTTTCAAAAGCTACAAATGCAAGAAACATATTCAAGATAATGAACCGAAAATAACCCTAAATGGAAATAACAAATAATCTCACATGCTGCGAGGGTCGTTGGGACAAATAATAACGCTGCAGCAATTTTGTAAAAGTAAATCTCTAGAACAGTAATAGTTGCTTTTACACTGTAAGAGCATCGATATAGGAGCAGATTTAGGCCATTTGGAACATCTAGTCTGCTCCTAGCATTTACTCCCAGCTGATCAATTTTTCTTCAGCCCCAATCTTCTACCTTCCTCCATTTAATCCCTGGCCAATGAAGAATCCTTCGATCACTATTTCAAATATTCATATAAACGGCCTCCGCAGCTGCCTACGGCAAAGGGTGCCACAGATTCACCACTCTCTCGCTAAAGAGATTCCGGCTCATCCCCGTTCTAACAGGGCGTCCCTCCATTCTGAAGCTGTGACGTCAGGCCTTAGTCTACTCCGGCAGAGGAAGCGTCCTGTCCGCAGCCAATCTATCACTCGATATGTTTTTCCTTAGGTCACCCCTCAGTCTTCTGGGTTCCAGTGAATATTGGCCCAGAGTCATCAAACGCTCCGCATTTAACAAGCCGCTGAATCCTGGATCATTTTTGTGAACCTCCTTTGAACCACCTCCTGTTTCAGCACATCCAATATAAGATAAGCCGCCCAAAACTGTTCGTAATACTCCAAGTGAGGCCCCGCCAGTGCTTTATGAAGTCTCAACGTTATATTCTTGCTTTTATATTCAAGTCCTCTTGAAATGAGTGTTAACATTGCATTTGTCTTCCTCACCACAGACCCAATCTGCAAATTAACCTTTAGGGAATGCTGTACAAGGTCTTTCAAGTTCCCCTTTGCGTCTCAGTTATTTGTATTTTCTCTCCATTTAAAAGAAAAGGAAACCATTTCATTTCTTCTACCAGAGTGCATGACCATGCCCTTCCCGACACTATATTTCACTCGTCACGTCATTGCGAATTCTGCTAATCTTCTTAAGTCCTTCTGTAACCTCTCTACATCCTCAAAAATACCTGCCCCTCCACTTCTCTCCATATCGTCTGCAAACATTGCAACAATCTTCAATCCAATCATCCAGATCATTGACATACAAGCTAAAAAGAATCGGTCCTGTCTCAGACCCTTGCAAAACACAACTTGTCACCCGCAGCCAAAGAGTAAAGGCTCGCTTTATTCCCACTCCTTGTCTCCTGCCTATCAACTACTGCTTTACCCATGCTGGAATGTTTTCTGTCATACCCTGGGCTTGTAGCTTGTAGCTCTTACCCTACCAGGTGCGGCATTCAATTAAACCTCTGGTAGTTCCAGCTAACAAAAAACGATTCCTGGGAAGCTCAACGAGATAAACGGTGCAAGGTAAGAGAAAGGATAGAGGAGTCATTGCTGATATGACATTGAGGAAGGTAGTCACGGGCTGGATAGAATTTGCACAAGATGTGTATGAATGAGGAGATGAAACAACGTGTGTGAGGGATCAAGGACAATCACTGGTGGTCATTCAGCAATACACAGATACTAAATAGTAGCTCATAATACGATATAAAAACACGAAAATGACAAAACTACGTTTGTAGATCAAATAACAATAACTTTGGCTTATCCTTTTTACCCCTCCTCAAACCTTATTAACACCCCATAAAAAGTATCCCATCGGGATACATAACGACTTCATACGGCTACTGCTCTACACTTGACTACTAGACACTGTAGAAAGCCGTGGGCACAGCTGAGGACATGGCAGAAGCCAGACTCCCCTCCCTGAACTGTGCGTGCACTTCCTTTGGCATCGATAAAGCAGACAGCATTATCTAAGATCCTTATAACCCTGGGCATTCTCGCCTTTCACCCACATTGAAGACTTGAAAACATGGAAAACACATCGACCAGATCTCAGGGACCGCTTCCACGCTGCTGTTAGAAGCAAACTGAATTGATCCCACTACGACAAGGTAGTCTCCTGACTTCAGAATATAACTCCATTTGATCTTGCACCGTATGCCGAACTACACTGCACTTTCTCTGCAGCAAAAGTGCTTTATAATACCCTATTATTGCCTCGAAGAACTGTTGTAATGTGTTGATCTGAATGAATAGTATTTAAGACAGGATTTTGACTGTATCTCCGTACATGATAATAATAAACGGATTCTGAAGTGATGTTTAACTGAAGTTTACAAATTATTCAGAAACCCAGAAAAATGGAAAAGGCTTATTTCCCTTATTATTTGGGTTATAGATATTGGCTGCGATTCGGCATGTCGTAACAGTGGAAAGGATTCAACAACAAAAACAAAACGATGTCATCCCGCAACGAAAGGTCGCGACAGACCTCGATCTCACTGTCTTGTCTGAACGGGATAAAGGTGAAACGTATACGTGGAACAGTGTCCCGAAGGTGCAATTACTCTGCTTAAGCAACACTGACAGCAAAAACACAACAAGCCGAAGGGACGCTTCCTAAGCCCTGTAATTAAGTGAAAGAGTTATCGATCCATATGAACGTTGGATCCGATACCGAGGCGAGTAATGGAAGTAAAATTCCCGGAATATATCACAACGGATGGGTTTAATCCCGGCATCACCACCTCATTCCGCTGCTAGGACCAGAGCAATAGGGGTTGAGCGGCGGCTCACCTCATGCGGCTCGGTGTGAAAGTCCGACTTCGCGGGCCGACCCCGGTATGTTCTCACCAGCAAGCGTGGAGAGGCCGCCAGAACGGAGAAGTGAATGGGAATCACTACCCGATAACAGGCGAGCACGCTGAGACCAGTTTCAATACTCACCAATGAGAACTTGATGCCTTCACGGACGGAGAATGGATCCTTTCCCGGATTCCCGACCCTTGGGGTAATGGTCCTCTCCCAATCCCGACCCCGCAGACGATCCGCCGCCGCCGACCTGCTTCCACACAGAACTGAAGGAAAGCCGGGACTGTAGTTGATACGTCACCAGAGCTGGGGGCGGGGCCTCGGAAACAAACCCGCAGAGTCTGCAGAGCTGCGGTAAAATGGGAGCGGGAAAAGGGCTCACGGGATGTACACATACATATAGGTTTATGACATTTTACAAGTATTTGCAATTTTCGCCGTCAGCTGTGATTCTACCAATAAAAGTACATAAGCACATGCGAATATATCAACAGATGTTGTGGCTATGTTTAGATACACATACACAGACATGACAGATTGTGCAGCATTCGACTGAACACACATCGTTCTGGTGTGCTTGGGTTAAGTCTCAGCGAGGAAGAACGTTTGTACTGATCTGCATTGACTGTGTTCTCCCGCTAAGGAAACTAAGGATCTAGTTGCAGAGAGACGTGCAGAGCCCAAGTCTGAAGCTTGTTGATTCGTACTGAGAGGATGATGGTGTTAAACGCAATTTCTCTCAACAACAGCAACTTCGGATGTGCTTCTTTTTCTTTTTTTTTTGTTTTATGCGCGAGGTTATTTCGTTGCTCCCAAGTAGAATAAAAAGCCAGTGAAAGTGTACTGCTGAGATTCTAATATCTGTCCAGAAGTACTTAAATACGAATCATCGGGACTGCCGTGATTTTCACATTCCTGCAAGCATTCGCTATTTCCAGCAACTACTCTATTTGATCCTGTCTCCACTGCTCAGGGAAATTGCCAGCATGTCCTGCTTCTCTGTTCCAGCTAATTCTGTCCTTCTCAAATCTGTCTGCCCTTAAACATTCATGTTCCCATGTAACAAACCTGCAGAAAGCATGAGAGCGGATAGCGTGCAACAGGGAGGAGATGCGGAAGTGCGCACAGAAAATGCGCAGACTCCTCTGTGACACCAGGGCCACGCGGAGCACGTGACAAGGTACACACACCAGAACAGATTACCCGTGAACCCTACAGGTCAATAACTGCGTCGCCTCCATTTCTGGTAGGCTGAATGCACGTTTCAATGCACGATTTGACCAATTGAACAATGAAAGAAAAGCCTCCTTTTGTCCAGAGGAACAGGGACTCTGTCTGGCCGCAGCCGAGGTGAGGAGGACACTACCGAGGGAAATACAAAGCAAATCCGCAGAGTCGGACAATTTACCCAGTTAGTGGCCAATGGGCCATGTGGCCCAGGAAAGAGAAGACTTAACAGACAACTTTTATATCTCTCCGAAAGAGTCCACTGTCTCTTCAAGCTTCAAGGCAGCCGCCATGATTCCGGTGCCCAGGAGAACAACGATAACTGGGCTAAATGATAACGCCCAGTGGCTCTGAATTCAACAGTAATTCTGTGCTTTGAGCGGGTGGTAATGGGTCGTATAAAATATCGCGCGGTTACATGGGATCATTTCCAGTTCGCCTTCCGCTCAAACGGTTCCATTGATGCTGTCATGATCTTTCCCTTCTACCCAATTCGTCACACCGAGAAGACGATGCCTCGTACGCTAGGATGTTGTTCACATGTCTCAGCTCGGCGTTAACACGATCATCCCTCAAAGGCTGGTGGGTGAACTACCCTCGCTGAGATTCAACACTCCTCTCTGTAACTGGAGCTTAAACTTCTTGACCGAAAGCCCCACCCAGTCCGTGTTGGCAGAAACATCACAAGCTCCATTACGCTGAGAGCTGATCACCCCTCTCCAAACCCACTCAGGGTTTTGTACTCAGACCGCTGCTCTCCAAATTGTTGAATGACGTCTGCACTGCCATATTCTACAGTGCTTGGTATCATCAGCAACAATGACGAAATATTACCAAGAAGCAACGAATGTAAGAAGCAATCAGTGCAAGAAGCAATGAGCGTGTTAAGCTGCACCGGGCTTAGTGAGTTTGTGCAGCCGAGAAACCGTTTCCAACGTGCGGGATAAATTGGGTAAATTACACAGCGTCCTGAACCTTCCACAGATTCCACAATATACAGATCAGAACACCGAAGTTCGTCCTTATCTGAACCTGGTTGGGACCAAAAGTGGAAAACTTGCCCCGTAAGGTCGGACAGGTCTTCGCACCAGAGGGGCTGCTCCTCCCTGAAACCCCGTACACCCCGGTTATGTAGCGCGTTACCTGCAGCTATGGGCAGAGAAATGGCAGATGGATTTAAATTAGGTTAGGAGGTGAGGTATTGCACTTGGGAGTTCTAATATTAATTGAAGGCCTGCAGTAAACAGTTGTATCATTTACGAACAGGGGCATCTCGTGGTGCAAATGTATCGCTCTCTGAAATGACAATCCAAGTAAATGAGGAGCCAAACAAGGCATAAGGCGTTTTTCTGGTCAGATGTCGAGTTGTTGACCTTAAACGGCGGACTGCAGTTGCAGATGGACATGGAGGCCCTGACGAGGGAGCAGAGGAGTTTCATCAATATGCTGTCCGAGCGGTTTGCTGTATTTTGTTACCTCTGTCAAGCCCTTCGAGGGCTTATTTTACAGATTGTGTCAAGGTGGTGTTTCGCTGGTCTAGTGCCCTCACTTTCGAGGTGAGGGTAGCCAGTCGGTGCTCTGCTTCTGATACCTGTTGTAACTAATTTTCAACAGCATGTCCAATAAGGCCGTATCCTTGCTCGTCTCCTGATCAGAAAACCGATTATTATTTAACACAGTGGAGACTATACCCTGATATTGATATTACTGCACTTTAACTCACGGGAAGGCAACTTACGGGCAATATGTTGGCCGGTTCTCCCAATCCATGACTGCTGTCCGTCCACTCCACTACGTTAAACTCAGTCTTCCCTTCGGTTACGTCATGCTATTTCTGGAACATTGTGGTCAACCCTGCCGACTAGACCAATGCGTGACGAAAATATTTTAAAATTCGTCCCTTGTGCATTTTTGTTTCAGCAGCAAAGGTACCGCAAAGCAGGCACGGTACACGTAGTACAGGTTAAAAGATATTGCTTCAGCGGATTCATATTATGAATAAGCTAAAAAATAACGATACATATAAAAAAGAGACAAAACAATATTCCCAACCAATCACTGTGCAAACACGAAAAATCTGCAGATGCTGGAATATCAAGCAACACACATCAAAGTTGCTGGTGAACGCAGCAGGCCAGGCAGCATCTCTAGGAAGAGGTACAGTCGAAACATATGTGTCGCAATCACTGTGCAACTCTTTACAACACAGTGCTGCATAGAAACGCAGATGCCAACGGTATTTTTTCCTCTCTCTCCATGTCCTTGTCTCTATCTTCAAATCTTATGTTGTAACCCAGCATAAGAGACCTTGCCCAACTACAGAAGAAAAAAAAATGCCCGATTTATACCTTTCAAGATCTCAGTACTTTTCCAGACAAATATCATCTTCTATTCTCTAGGCTGTAGACTTCTAATTACCCGAAGTTCTTACACATTCCGATAGACCAGTTCCGTTGCAGCTCTCAAAAAATTCCCTTGACAAAACCGTTTTGTCTTACAACTTTCCATTTTCTGTTACGTATTTTCTGTGACCTGATCCAGGTGTGTAAGGTGATGAGAGACATTGATCATATTGATAACCAGAATCTTTTTCTCTGGGCTGAAATGGCTAATACGAGGGGAGGGCATAGTTTTAAGATCCCATCCCCCCCCCCTCATCCCATCCCCCCTCCCCCTTATCCCATCCCCCCTCCCCCCTTATCGCATCCCCCTCTCATCCCATCCCCCCCTTCATCCCATCCCCCCTCCCTCCCCTCTCTCATCCCTCCACCTCTCTCTCCCCCCTCTCAGGTTTTATCCCTCTCTGTCCCTCCTCCCTTCATTCACACTCTCTCATTCCTCTCCATTTTCACCTTTCTCCCCCTCTCCCTTCCAATTTCTCTCTCTCTCTCTCTCTCTCTCTCCCTTGTTCCCATCCGCTCTTCCTTTCGTTTTCCTGCCTTCCTCTCGCCGCTCTCCTCCTTTCCAGTCTCTCTCTCTCTCTCCGTCCATCCCCCCCCCCCCGTCCGTTATCTCTCTCTGTCCCATCACTGTCCCTCCCCACCGCCTTCTCTCTGTCGTTCTCAGTCTATCTCTCTCTCTCTCTCTCTCTCTCTCTCTCTCTCTCTCTGCGACAGACCATCGCCTGCCTGGTCGCGAATGTGATCTGCGCTCTCGCCTGCCCTCCCGCCGTCATCCTGTACTCGCTGACCGTCCGGGTCTTCCCCTGCATCGGGTACTGCTACACCGGGTGCCGGATGGTGACTGTTCCGCCCCCCGCCCCGCACACCCAATACACTGGCGAACCAGCCCTCAACACCCCCTCAACCCCCGGAGATCTCCACTCGGCCTTCCCCTCTCCCGCGACGCTTTCCTCCCTCCCGGTAGCGCTCCCTCCCTCCACGCCAAGCTCCCTCAGAACCCCCCCTCCCCTCGGTTGTAGCGTCCCCTCCCCCGGCAGCTCCTTCCACAGACGGGCCACCCTCTGGGTGAAACAGTTTCCCCTCGGAGTCCCCTATTAAATCTCTAAAACCTGCGCCCTCTGGTTCTCGATTCCCCGACCCTGGGGAAATGTCTGTGTTCGTTCACCCTGTCTGTGCCCCTGGTGGTTTTACACACCCCTGTCAGGTCACCCCGACACTCCCGGGAATAAATTCCCAACCCGCCCGACCTCTCTCCGTAACTCAGTCCCTCCAGTCCCGGCGACATCCCCGTAAATCCCCAGGATCTCCGGTCTCCTGTTCCCGGTGTCCGATCCGACGATGGCGGGGATGCCGAACGCCGCCTTCACCGCCCCGTCTCCCCGTCACCCCACTTTCAAGGAACCGTCACCCGAAACCTGGTGTGTTCCATCACCACTGTCACCCCCTCTCCGTCACCCAAAACCTGTCACCCCTGTCACCCCCTCTCCGTCTCCCCACTTTCAGGGAACCGTCACCCGAAACCTGATGTGTTCCGTGAAGAGAAAGCTACATTCCCGAGACAGGAGTTACCAGAGATTTCTCTCCACTCCCCCCAACACTTGTAAACACATCTCCCTCTCCCACACTCCCCCTCTCTCCCCACCCAACGCGCTCCTTCCCTCTCCCCCGACTTTACCCCCATACCCAAACAACTCTTCCCCTCCTCCTTCTTACCGGCCATCTCTCCCTCTTCACTCCCCCCCTCACTATCTCTTCCCCTCTCACCCCTCCCTCGGAACTACCCCTCTTCTCTCTCACACTCTCAACTCTCCCACACTCTATCTCTCCTCTCTGCTCAACTTTGTCTTTCACCCCCCTTTCCCCCTTTCCGTCTCTCACCCCCTCTCTCCCCTCTGCCTCGTTCACCCCTCTCTGTCCCTCATCCCCTCTCCGTCTCTCCCCCCTCTGTTCTCCACCTTTCTCTCCCTCCCTGTCCGACCTCTCTCATCTCCAGCCTCTCACATTTCCCTCCCACCTCTCTCTACCCTCTGACTTCCACCACTCTCTCCCCCCCGTCTACTCTCCCTTTATCAACTATTCTCTGCCGCCTCTCCTCTTTCTCCCCATCTCTCTCCCACCCACCCCCTCTCTTCCTCACCCATCGCCCCCCAGTCTCTTCCTCCCCGTCTGGGTCTCCCACCTCCGCCTACCCCAAACTCCCGCTCCCGACCCTACCCTCTCTCCCCCCTCTTCTGTCTCTCTCTTCCCCGGCCCGAGCCCTTCTCTCTCCCTCTCTCACCCCATGTCTCCCTCTCTCCGTCTGGCAGAGGTCTGTGAGCGGGGTGACGGTGATTTTGCTGGTGAACTGCCTGGTCTCCCTGGTGATGTCCGTCCTCACGGCCATCGTCAACTGCAGGAACCTCGAGTGCTGCGCCGTGCGGCCTCCGGTGGTGAGTGGGATCTTCCTGTGCACCTGGGGGGGGTGGGCGGCGGGGGATGGGACGTGGGTGGGAGAGATGGGGGGAGATGGAAAGAGGGTGGGGAGAGATGGGAGGGAGCAAGAGAGAGAGATGGGGGCAGAAAGGGAATGAAAGGGGTGGGGAGAGGAGGATAGGGAGGGGGAGAGAGAGGTGGGAGGAAGAGATGGAGGGACAGAGGGTGTGGAGAGAGGGACGGAGGGAGAGAGAGGCTGTGGGAGTGGGTAGTGGATCCTGTCTCCTCTCCTCACCTTCTCTTTCTCCCGTCCCCTCCTCAATCTGATCCCTCCCTCTCCCCCACCCACAGAGAATGGTGGTGATCCACGCTAACCAGCTCGCACCGCCGGACCTCGCCTCCATCTTCTCCAGCGAACCGGCGCCCACCCCGGCCTCTGACGGGCCCCAGTGACGACACGTTCCCCGCTCCACGGGACAGCCCAAAGGATTCGGGCCGAGCGGCCTGAAAGGAAAATCAAGGCCGGATTTTGGAGACGGAGTTGGGGGTGGGGGTTGGTGGGTAACATTCCCGTGGTCACATTCCTCCCCGTGGGAACCCCCCAGTTCAAGCTCCCTTGTTACGAGTCGCCCTGTCCCACCCGCGGCATCCGGTCACTCCTGACACACTCCGCTCTCTGTCCCCTCTATCACCGCCCCTCTCACCCTGGCTGGTGGCCATTTTGTGATGGTTATCATTGAAACCGCTCTCCCAGCATCGTAGAAATAGTCACACCCTTTTCCTCACCTCCCACTCACTTCCCTCCCTGTTTATTCAATCTCAACTCCTCATCGCCCTCTCTTTCAGTTACCCTGTGAGTCTCTCCACTACTCACTCCATCACTCCTGACACCCTCCCCTCTCCGTCCCCTTGTCCTTTCTCCTGCCATCCAACACATTCTGGGTGGTGAACGTTGTCCGATGGGAAATTTCGCTCCCTCACCCGATCCCTTCCCTCTCTCGTTGAGTGAGTCTCTCCCCTCTCCCTCCGTTCAGACACTCAACTCTCCGTCCCATCAGCCCAGATCGCGTCTCGACCTCTCGCTCCCCATTTCCCCTGTCCGCGCTCTCCTTCTTGCCGTCCGTCTTATTTGCGAAGGATCGAAATCACCCACCCTTCCCCCACACGCCCCATCCTGTTCCTGCCCACCCTCTCCTTTCAGACCCCTCTTTCCTGGTCCTGCAACTTCCCCTCCCTTCCCGTCCCATCAGATCCCCTCCCACCTCGTCCCATTACTTTCCCTCCTTCCTGGTCAGATCACTCCCGCTCCCTTCCTGTCGTTTCACTCCTCCTCACCCCGACTCTATCTTATCCACGTCACCACCAGTTTGTGACAGGAACTTTCGCCTCCCCTTTTCGTCCCCTATTGAGTCAATGACTTCGCCACGGTCACCGTCTCATCAGTCCACTCCTCGTCCCGTCACTCCTCTTCCTCCCAAACCCCTCACCCCTCCTCCCCAAAACCCACATGTATATGTGTATGTGTGAATATCTGAGATATATACATTAGTTTATTCAATGACAAAATTATTAGAATTAAAACATACATGAAATACCCAAGACTATATAAAACACAAATTAAAATACTGTTATTATAATCAATAAGACACTCGATCCCGGGATTGTATCCACGGGCACCGCATGTTCCTTCGCCATAGATTCTGTGTGCGACTGTGACCATTGTAAGTCAGTGTCTCACTCCATCCCTGGCGGCCACATTAACCAAGGAACACACACAAAAATTCTGGTGAACACAGCAGGCCAGGCAGCATCTCTAGGAAGAGGTACAGTCGACGTTTCGGGTCGAGACCCTTCGTCAGGACTAATTTAAAGAAGAGATAGTCAGAGATTGGAAAGTGGGAGGGGGAGGGGGAGGGATGGGGCCAAGAGCTGGACAGTTAATTGGCAAACGGTATACAGAGTTGGAGAAGGGGGGGGGGTCATGGGACAGGAGGCCTAGGGAAAAAGAAAGGGGAGGTGAACCCACTATAGTGAGAGGGACAGAGGGAGAAAAAAGGGAGAGAAAAAATGGGGAAAAATAATAATGATAATAAATAATAAATAAGGGATGGGGTACAAAGCAGAGGTGGGGCATTAACTGAAGTTAGAGAAGTCAATGTTCATGCCATCAGGTTGGAGGCTACCCAGACGGAATATAAGGTGTTGTTCCTCCAATCTGAGTGTGGCTTCATCTTTACAGTAGAGGAGGCCGTGGAAAGACATGTCAGAATGGGAATGGGACGTGGAATTAAAATGTGTGGCCACTGGGAGATCCTGCTTTCTCTGGTGGACAGGGCTTAGTTGTTCAGCAAAGCGGTCTCCCAGTCTGCGTCGGGTCTCGCCAATATATAGAAGGCCACATCGGGAGCACCGGACGCAGTATATCACCCCAGCCGACTCACAGGTGAAGTCTCGCCTCACCTGGAAGGACTGTCTGGGGCCCTGAATGGTGGTGAGGGAGGAAGTGTAAGGGCATGTGTAGCACTTGTTCCGCTTACAAGGATTAGTGCTGGGTGGGAGATAGGTGGGAAGGGATGTGGGGGGGACGAATGGACAAGGGAGTCACTGGGATTGTGTGATGGAACGGCGTGGAGGGAGCTTCACGCTGTGTCTGACCCCGGGAGTGTGTGATGGGACGGTGTGGTGGGAGATTCACTCTGTGTTTGACCCCGGGAGTGTGTGATGGGATGGTATAGAGGGAGTTTCATGCTGTGTTTGACCCCGGGAGTGTGTGATGGGACTTTATTTATCATTTCCCTTTTTTGTCCCCTTGCCCATCCTCTGGGTTCCCCCTCCTCACCCTTTTCCTTCTCCCTGGACCTCCTGTCCCATGATCCTCTCATGCCCTTTTGCCAATCACCTGTCCAGCTCTTGGCTCCATCCCTCCCCCTCCTGTCTTCTCCTATCATTTTGGATCTCCCCCTCCCCCTCCAACTTTCAAATCTCTTACTCACTCTTCCCTCAGTTAGTCCTGACGAAGGGTCTCGACTGTACCTCTTCCTAGAGATGCTGCCTGGCCTGCTGCGTTCACCAGCAACTTTGATGCGTGTTGTTTATTATCAAAGTTCTTATTTGTCACCATATACTACCCCGAGATTCATTTTATTGCAGTCATTTACAGGACAATAAATCAATATAGCAGAATTTATGAAAAACTATACAAAAACAAAGACTAACCAACAAGCAACGTGCAAAGGAAGGGAAATTTGTGCAAATAAAATATTAAATAATACTGACACGAGTTGTAAATTATTTGAAAGTGAGTCCGTAGGTTGTGGAATCAGTTCAGAGTTGATGTGAGTGAAGTTATCCACGCCGGTGTCTCAGAAAAAACCCGCCATCATTGGGCCCTTCCTGTCTGTGTAATTCCCCGGCATGAAACGTAAAAGTTGCCCGTGGACGCAGCAGGCCAGCCAGCATTACGTACTCCCGGGATAATCCCACCCCGGGACACCGGTGTCCCAGACTGAGCCCCGGCCCCCGGGCTCTTCCTGTCTGTGTCATTCCCGGGGTCCCGAACCCGCACATCCGGCAGAAGCAGCGCCGCTGGACAGGAGGCGGAAATACGTCACCACAGGAGAACAGCGAGCGACGCACAGCGTGAGCCTAAAGCTAGTTCCGTTAGAACGGTTGGGAATTAAACCTGGCGCGTGGCCATTAAAGGTAAGGGGAAGGTGGGGGGCGGGAGTTAAAGGGGAGGGCGGGGAATCGGCTAAACTGTCGGCATCCCGCGGGCGGGGATGTTCACACATTCAGATGTTCACACGGACACGGTCAGTCCGGGTCTGGGTTCCTGCAGAGATCTCAGTTCCTTCCTCCCGGTCCCACTGAACCGATTGTCCCACAGCCTGAAACAGATGGGAGAATAAAGACGAAATAAACAGATCACACAACAGTGTCAGTAACAGGGAACAACACTCGCAGACTAATATCACCAGAAAACCCGCGGATCCGCTGATATTTTATCACATTGAACATTAACACAGACACTCACCCGATCCGCTCCAGACTCGGGAGGGTCAGTATGAGGCGGCGGAGAGCGGGGACAGATCCGTCTGTCAGCGAGTTTAATCCCAGGCTCAGCTTCGTCAGTGATGGGTTTGTACTGAGAGCAGAGACGAGATCCTCGACACCAGAATCTGTGAGACCGACACCCCACAGCCTGGAGATGAGAGAGAGTGAGGGTGAAGGACACAGAGAGACAGGAGACGGTACAAATCCCCAGTGTTTATCAGCAACACAATTACTGATCACATTAATGTTCAGTGTCAGACACCCAGTGACTGTAAACACAATCTCCCACAGTCTGGTACTTACCACAGTTTCTGTATTTTACACTCCGGGTTCCTCAGAGCCGCAGACACCAGTTTCACTCCTGAATCGCCCAGTTTATTAAAACTCAGTCTAAACACAAACAGACAAATTGATGCACAAAGTGATTCAAACCGTGGGTCTGAGGGAATTTCTCTCACTCGGATATTTGAGGAAACATTAAACCCTTCAGTAAATCACTGATCGGAGTTCCCATCACCGTCAATGTCCCTCACTGCCCAGCTCCAGGGTATTCACCGAATGTCAGTAATTTAGTCTGTCGGTGTGACCCTGTAAACTCCACATATCCTGTTTCATTCCCCGATGGTTAGAAACGTGTTCCTGACCTGAGAGGGTCGGGAGGGGCAGGGATGAAGGTGGAACGGGGATGGGGAACAGAGATCCCACAGGACGAAGGGTGATGGCATTTGTTACAATTCTTCACAATCGTATTTATCACAGTTTTACCCAAATCCCTTTACATTGAAACAACACAACTGGACAGTTTCACATTTCAGAGTGAGAGATAAATCAAGTTACCCCAACTCCTGGCACTTGTGCAGCCCGGGTCCCAGCCGCTGGATTCCTTCACACTGAATGTGGCAGTTCTCCAGGTCGAGGTGTTTTATTGTATCACAGTATCCGATGACATGAGACAGGACCGCGCAGTCAATCGGGGTCAGTGTCATTCCACGAAATGAAAGTGTTTTCACGGATCCCAGTGCGGCCTGAGCCAGTCCACTATTCTGAGACTCAAACAGGTAGTGTAATGTGTTCAGGAGGTTCCTTTTACCAGATTCACTCCATGTGTTTCCACTCTGGCGTTTAACCTCCTCCTTCACCCAGTCAATCACCCGGCAGGTTGTTTGATGAGGAAATGGACCCAGAAACTCCTCCAGGCCCCGAGCTGTCATTGGGGAGGAGAGACCAGCAACAAAGCGGAGAAATACCTCAAATCGACCGTCTGTCGTGTTGTGGGCTTCAGTGAGGAATCTCAGGATATCCCCGGGATGTGGATTCAGGAATTGTGCGACTGCGGCTACAAACTCTTGGATGGTGAGGTGTGGGAATGTGTACACCACGCTCCGGGCAGAATCCTCTCTCTCCAAAAGCTCCATCAGGAACCCGGACAGGAACTGGGAAGGCTGCAGATTGTATTTGATCAAATCTCCATCTGTAAACACAATCTTCCTCTCGGACACTCCTCTGAAGGCCATCTGACCAACCCTGAGTAACACATCACGGGGGTTCTCAATCTCACGGCCGTGGTTTTTCAGGATGTTGTAAATATAGTAGGAATACAGTTGGGTGATGGTCTTGGGAACTCGCTGCGGGTCCCTGACTCTTTGTGTGAAGAAGGGGCCCAGTGCCAGAGCGAGGATCCAGCAGTAGGAGGGGTTGTAGCTCATGGTGTACAGGATCTCGTTCTCCTTCACGTGTTTGAAAACAGCTGCTGCCACTGTCTGATCTTCAAAATGCCTGATGAAATATTCCTTCCGTTCCTCACCAACAAATCCCAGGATTTCAGCCCAGACACCGATCTCTGCCTTTTCCAATAAATGTAACGCAGTGGGGCGGGTGGTCACCAGCACTGAACACCCTGGGAGCAGCCTGCCCTGGATTAAACTGTACACAATGTCAGACACTTCACACCACCACTCGGGATCTGGGCACTGGTGCTTGGGTTCTGTATCTCTCCGACTGTCAGCAAAATCTATTCTGTGTTTGAATTCATCCAAACCATCAAATATAAACAGCAATCCCTTTGGGTTCTTCCAGACCTCTGTCAGGATATTCCCAAAGTAAGGATACTGATCCAGAATCAGTTCCTTCAGGTTTATTCTGCAGTTAATGGAGTTTAAATCCCGGAATTTGAAACTGAAGACAAACTGGAATTGTTGGAATATTTTCCCCGTGGCCCAGTCATAAACAATCTTTTGTACCATTGTTGTTTTCCCAATCCCTGGCACTCCGGCCACTGTTGCCGAACTCCCAGATTTGGATTTACTCCAGGAAAAGCTGCTCTGGAACAGCTGATCAGTGCGGATTTTTTCCAGCTCTCTGCGGAGATGTTCCTCTCTCCACTCCTCATGGTCTCTGCCTCTTGCCAGCAGTTCATGTTCCACCAGTCTCCGATCTCGAACAGTAGAAATGACCGTGAGCTCAGCGTATCGATCAACCAGCTGGAAAACCTTCACCTTCTCCCTCATCAGGATCGTGTTCACTCTCAGTGTTTCAGTTTGTGCCCGCAGAGTCTCCTTGTGTTTCTGTTGAACATCTTCCATGGGAACAGACAGTGAACAAACTGTTAGATGCCTCAACTCAGAACTCGGTATTTAAATACACAAGAGTTAGCTCAAAGCTATTGCATTAATTGGGGTCTCACAGTGTGTCAGGAACCTTTTGAGGCCTGTGGGGTCTCACAGTGTGTCAGGTCCCTCTCAGGGGTGTGTGGGGTCTCACAGTGTGTCAGGTCCCTCTCAGGGGTGTGTGGGGTCTTACAGCGTGTCAGGACACTGTTAGGGGTGTGTGGGGTTGCACAGTGTATCAAGAGCCTGTCAGGGGTGTGTGGGGTCTCAGAGTGTGTCAGGACCCTCTCAGGGTTGTTTGAGGGATCATAGTGTGTCAGGACCCACAATGTGTCAGTGTTTCACCGTGCGTCGGGACACTATCAGGGGTGTGTGCGGTCTCACAGTGTGTCAGGACCCTGTCAGGGGTGTGTGGGGTCTCACAGTCTGTCAGGACGCTGTCACGGGTTTCTGGGGTTTTGCAGTGTGTCAGGACCCTGTTACTGGTTTGCGGGGTTTCACAGTGTGTCAGGACCCTTTTCCGGGGGTGGGGGGTCTCAGAGTGTGTCAGGACCCTGCCAGGGTTGTGTGGGGTCTCACAGTGTGTCAGGTCCCTGTCAGGGGTGTGTGGGGTCTCACAGTGTGTCAGGACCCTGTCAGGGGTGTGTGGGGTCTCACAGTGTGTCAGGACCCTGCCAGGGTTGTGTGGGGTCTCGCAGTGTGTCAGGCCCTTGTCAGGGGTGTGTGGTCTCACAGTGTGTCAGGACCCCTCTGGGGTGTGTGGGGTCTCACAGTGTTTCTGAACCCTGTCACGGGTGTGTGGGGTTTCACAGTGTGTCAGGTCCCTGTCAGGGGTGTGTGGGGTTTCACTGTGTGTCAGGGCACTGTGAGTGGTTTGTGCGGTTTCACAGTGTGTCAGGATCTTGTGGTGGTTGTGGGGGGTCTCACAGTGTGTCAGGATGCTGTTGTGGGGGATCTAACAGTGAGTCAGAACCCTCTCAGGTGTGTATGGGATCGCAATGTGTGTCAGGACCCTGTCAGGGCTGTGTGGCGTCTCACAGTGCGTCAGGTCACTGTCAGGGGTGTGTTGGATCTCACAGTGTGTCAGGACCATTTTGGGGTGTGTCGGGTCTCACAGTGCGTCAGGAGCCCTTTCAGGTGTGTGTGGGGTCTCACAGTGTGTCAGGTCCCTGTCAGGAGTGTGTGGGGTCTCACAGTGTAACAGGACACTGTCTGTCAGTTGTGTGTGGGGTCTCACAGCGTGTTTGAACCATACCAGGGGTGTGTGGGTTCTCACAGTCTGTCAGGACGCTGTCACGGGTTTGTGGGGTTTCACTGTGTGTCAGGACCCAGTGATTTGTTTGGGGGTCTCACAGTGTGTTGGGACCCTTTTCTGGGGGTGGGGGGGAATCTCACAGTGTGTCAGGATCCTTTTGGGGTGTGTGGGGTCTCACAGTGCTTCTGAACCCTGTCAGGGGTGTGTGGGATCGCACCGTGTGTCAGGACCCTCTCAGGGGTGTATGCGGTCTTACAGTGTGTCAGGACCCTACCTAGGTTGTGTGAGGTCTCACAGTGTGTCTGGACCCTGCCAGGGATGTGTGAGGTCTCACAGTTTGTCTGGACACTGTCGGGGAGGGTGGGGCGGTCTCACAGTGTATCATGACTGTCTCAGATGTGTGTGGGATCTCAATGTGTGTCCGGACCCTGTCATGCGTGTGGCGTCTCACAGTGCATCAGGATCTTGTTAGGGGTGTCTGGGGTCTCACAGTGTGTCATCACCCTCTCGGGGGTGTGTTAGGACTCACAGTGTTCCAGGACCCTGTCAGGGTTATGTGGGGTTTCACAGTGTGTCAGGACACTGTGAGTGGTTTGTGGGGTCTCATACTGTGTCAGAACCCTCTCAGATGTGTGTGGGATCACAATGTGTGTCAGGACCCTGTCAGGGGTGTGTGGCATCTCACAGTCTGTCAGGACGCTATCCAGGGTGTGTGTGGTCTCACAGTGCGTCAGGTCCCTGTCAGGGGTGTGTGTGGTCTCACAGTGTGTCAGGAACGTGTCAATAGTGTGTGGGGTCTCACAGAGTGTTAGGACCCTGTTAGGGATGTGTGTGGTCTCACACTGTGTCAGGACCCTGTCAGTGGTGTGTGGGGTGTCACAGTGTGTCAGGACCCTGTCGGGTGTGTGTGGGGTCTCACAGAGTGTCAGGACCGTGTGAATAGTGTGTGGGATATCAATGTGTGTCAGGACCCTGTCAGGGGTGTGTGGCATCTCACAATGTGTCAGGTCCCTGTCAGAGTGTGTGGGGTCTCACACTGTGTCAGGACCCTGTCGGGTTGTGTGAGGTCTCACAGTGTGTCAGGACCCTGTCAGGGGTGTGTGGCGTCTCACAATGTGTCAGGTCCCTGTCAGAGTGTGTGGGGTCTCACACTGTGTCAGGACCCTGTCGGGTTGTGTGAGGTCTCACAGTGTGTCAGGGCCCTCTCAGGCGTGTGTGGCATCTCACAGCATTTCCTGAGCCTGTCAGGGGTGTGTGCAGTCTCACAGTGTGACAGGACGCTGTCATGGGGGTGTGGGGTCTTACAGTTTGACTGGACAGTGCCAGGGGTGTGTGGGGTTTCACAGTATGTCAGGACCCTGTCAGGGGTGTGTGGGGTCTCACAGTGTGTCAGGACCCTGCCAGGGGTGTGTGGGGTCTCACAGTGTGTCAGGATCCTGTCAGGGGTGTGTGGGGTCTCACAGTGTGTCAGGACCCTGCCAGGGGTGTGTGGGGTCTCACAGTGTGTCAGGATCCTGTCAGGGGTGTGTGGGGTCGCACAGTGTGTCAGGACCCTGCCAGGGGTGTGTGGGGTCTCACAGTGTGTCAGGATCCTGTCAGGGGTGTGTGGGGTCGCACAGTGTGTCAGGACCCTGCCAGGGGTGTGTGCAGTGTCTCACAGTGTGTCAGGTCCTTGTCAGAGGTGTGTGGGGTCTCACAGTGTGTCAGGACCCTGCCAGGGTTGTGTGGTGTTTCACAGTGTGTCAGAACACTGTGAGTGGTTTGTGGGGTCTCACAGTGTGCCAGAACCCTCTCAGATGTGTGTGGGATCGCACTGTGTGTCAGCACCCTGTCAGGTGTGTGTGGGGTCTCACAGTGTGTCTGGACTGTGTCAATAGTGTCTGGGGTCTCACAGTTTGTCAGGACCCTGTCAGGGGTGTGTGGGGTCTCACAGTGTGTCAGGACCCTGTCAGGGGTGTGTGGGGTCTCACAGTGTGTCAGATAACTGTCAGGGGTGGTCTCACAGTGTGTCAGGAGCCTCTCAGATGTGTGTGGGATCTCAATCTGTGTCAGGACCCTCTCACGTGAGTGTGGCATCTCACAATGTGTCAGGTTGCTGTCAGGGGTGTGTGGGGTCTCGTAGTGTGTCAGGACCCTGCCAGGGGTGTGTGCAGTGTCTCACAGTGTGTCAGGTCCTTGTCAGAGGTGTGTGGGGTCTCAGTGTGTCAGGACCCTGCCAGGGTTGTGTGGTGTTTCACAGTGTGTCAGAACACTCTGAGTGGTGTGTGGGGTCTCACAGTGTGCCAGAACCCTCTCAGATGTGTGTGGGATCGCACTGTGTGTCAGCACCCTGTCAGGTGTGTGTGGGGTCTCACAGTGTGTCTGGACTGTGTCAATAGTGTCTGGGGTCTCACAGTGTGTCAGGACCCTGTCGGGAGTGTGTGGGGTATCACAGTGCGTCATCACCCTCTCGGGTGTGTGTGAGGTATCACAGTGTGTCAGGACCCTGTCAGGGCTGTGTGGCGTCTCACAGTGCGTCAGGTCACTGTCAGGGGTGTGTTGGATCTCACAGTGTGTCAGGACCATTTTGGGGTGTGTCGGGTCTCACAGTGCGTCAGGAGCCCTTTCAGGTGTGTGTGGGGTCTCACAGTGTGTCAGGTCCCTGTCAGGAGTGTGTGGGGTCTCACAGTGTAACAGGACACTGTCTGTCAGTTGTGTGTGGGGTCTCACAGCGTGTTTGAACCATACCAGGGGTGTGTGGGTTCTCACAGTCTGTCAGGACGCTGTCACGGGTTTGTGGGGTTTCACTGTGTGTCAGGACCCAGTGATTTGTTTGGGGGTCTCACAGTGTGTTGGGACCCTTTTCTGGGGGTGGGGGGGAATCTCACAGTGTGTCAGGATCCTTTTGGGGTGTGTGGGGTCTCACAGTGCTTCTGAACCCTGTCAGGGGTGTGTGGGATCGCACCGTGTGTCAGGACCCTCTCAGGGGTGTATGCGGTCTTACAGTGTGTCAGGACCCTACCTAGGTTGTGTGAGGTCTCACAGTGTGTCTGGACCCTGCCAGGGATGTGTGAGGTCTCACAGTTTGTCTGGACACTGTCGGGGAGGGTGGGGCGGTCTCACAGTGTATCATGACTGTCTCAGATGTGTGTGGGATCTCAATGTGTGTCCGGACCCTGTCATGCGTGTGGCGTCTCACAGTGCATCAGGATCTTGTTAGGGGTGTCTGGGGTCTCACAGTGTGTCATCACCCTCTCGGGGGTGTGTTAGGACTCACAGTGTTCCAGGACCCTGTCAGGGTTATGTGGGGTTTCACAGTGTGTCAGGACACTGTGAGTGGTTTGTGGGGTCTCATACTGTGTCAGAACCCTCTCAGATGTGTGTGGGATCACAATGTGTGTCAGGACCCTGTCAGGGGTGTGTGGCATCTCACAGTCTGTCAGGACGCTATCCAGGGTGTGTGTGGTCTCACAGTGCGTCAGGTCCCTGTCAGGGGTGTGTGTGGTCTCACAGTGTGTCAGGAACGTGTCAATAGTGTGTGGGGTCTCACAGAGTGTTAGGACCCTGTTAGGGATGTGTGGGGTCTCACACTGTGTCAGGACCCTGTCTGTCAGTTGTGTGTGTGGTCTTACAGTGTGTCAGGTCCCTGTCAGTGGTGTGTGGGGTGTCACAGTGTGTCAGGACCCTGTCGGGTGTGTGTGGGGTCTCACAGAGTGTCAGGACCGTGTGAATAGTGTGTGGGATATCAATGTGTGTCAGGACCCTGTCAGGGGTGTGTGGCGTCTCACAATGTGTCAGGTCCCTGTCAGAGTGTGTGGGGTCTCACACTGTGTCAGGACCCTGTCGGGTTGTGTGAGGTCTCACAGTGTGTCAGGGCCCTGTCGGGTTGTGTGAGGTCTCACAGTGTGTCAGGGCCCTCTCAGGCGTGTGTGGCATCTCACAGCATTTCCTGAGCCTGTCAGGGGTGTGTGCAGTCTCACAGTGTGACAGGACGCTGTCATGGGGGTGTGGGGTCTTACAGTTTGACTGGACAGTGCCAGGGGTGTGTGGGGTTTCACAGTATGTCAGGACCCTGTCAGGGGTGTGTGGGGTCTCACAGTGTGTCAGGACCCTGCCAGGGGTGTGTGGGGTCTCACAGTGTGTCAGGACCTTTTCAGGTGTGTGTGGGGTCTCACAGAGTGTCAGGACCGTGTGAATAGTGTGTGGGATATCAATGTGTGTCAGGACCCTGTCAGGGGTGTGTGGCGTCTCACAATGTGTCAGGTCCCTGTCAGAGTGTGTGGGGTCTCACACTGTGTCAGGACCCTGTCGGGTTGTGTGAGGTCTCACAGTGTGTCAGGGCCCTCTCAGGCGTGTGTGGCATCTCACAGCATTTCCTGAGCCTGTCAGGGGTGTGTGCAGTCTCACAGTGTGACAGGACGCTGTCATGGGGGTGTGGGGTCTTACAGTTTGACTGGACAGTGCCAGGGGTGTGTGGGGTTTCACAGTATGTCAGGACCCTGTCAGGGGTGTGTGGGGTCTCACAGTGTGTCAGGACCCTGCCAGGGGTGTGTGGGGTCTCACAGTGTGTCAGGATCCTGTCAGGGGTGTGTGGGGTCTCACAGTGTGTCAGGACCCTGCCAGGGGTGTGTGGGGTCTCACAGTGTGTCAGGATCCTGTCAGGGGTGTGTGGGGTCGCACAGTGTGTCAGGACCCTGCCAGGGGTGTGTGGGGTCTCACAGTGTGTCAGGATCCTGTCAGGGGTGTGTGGGGTCGCACAGTGTGTCAGGACCCTGCCAGGGGTGTGTGCAGTGTCTCACAGTGTGTCAGGTCCTTGTCAGAGGTGTGTGGGGTCTCACAGTGTGTCAGGACCCTGCCAGGGTTGTGTGGTGTTTCACAGTGTGTCAGAACACTGTGAGTGGTTTGTGGGGTCTCACAGTGTGCCAGAACCCTCTCAGATGTGTGTGGGATCGCACTGTGTGTCAGCACCCTGTCAGGTGTGTGTGGGGTCTCACAGTGTGTCTGGACTGTGTCAATAGTGTCTGGGGTCTCACAGTTTGTCAGGACCCTGTCAGGGGTGTGTGGGGTCTCACAGTGTGTCAGGACCCTGTCAGGGGTGTGTGGGGTCTCACAGTGTGTCAGATAACTGTCAGGGGTGGTCTCACAGTGTGTCAGGAGCCTCTCAGATGTGTGTGGGATCTCAATCTGTGTCAGGACCCTCTCACGTGAGTGTGGCATCTCACAATGTGTCAGGTTGCTGTCAGGGGTGTGTGGGGTCTCGTAGTGTGTCAGGACCCTGCCAGGGGTGTGTGCAGTGTCTCACAGTGTGTCAGGTCCTTGTCAGAGGTGTGTGGGGTCTCAGTGTGTCAGGACCCTGCCAGGGTTGTGTGGTGTTTCACAGTGTGTCAGAACACTCTGAGTGGTGTGTGGGGTCTCACAGTGTGCCAGAACCCTCTCAGATGTGTGTGGGATCGCACTGTGTGTCAGCACCCTGTCAGGTGTGTGTGGGGTCTCACAGTGTGTCTGGACTGTGTCAATAGTGTCTGGGGTCTCACAGTGTGTCAGGACCCTGTCGGGAGTGTGTGGGGTATCACAGTGCGTCATCACCCTCTCGGGTGTGTGTGAGGTATCACAGTGTGTCAGGACCCTGTCAGGGGTGTGTGGGGTCTCACAGTTTGTCAGGACCCTGTCAGGGGTGTGTGGGGTCTCACAGTGTGTCAGATAACTGTCAGGGGTGTGTGGGGTCTCACAGTGTGTCAGGAGCCTCTCAGATGTGTGTGGGATCTCAATCTGTGTCAGGACCCTCTCACGTGTGTGTGGCATCTCACAATGTGTCAGGTTGCTGTCAGGGGTGTGTGGGGTCTCGTAGTGTGTCAGGAATTTGTCAGGGGTGTGTGGTGTCTCACAGTTTGCCAGGTCCCTGCCAGGAGTGTGTGGGGTCTCACAGGGTGTCAGGGCCCTGTCAGTGGTGTGTGGGGTCTCACACTGTGACAGGCCCCTGGCAGGGTTGTGTGGGGTTTCACTGTGTGTCTGGATACTGTGCGTGGTTCGTGGGGTTTCACAGTGTGTCAGGATCTGGTTGTGGGTGTGGGTGGTCTCACAGTGGGTCAGGACGCTGTTGCGGGGTGTCTCACAGTGTGTCAGAACCCTCTCAGATGTATGTGGGATCGCAATGTGTGTCTGGACCCTGTCAGGGGTGTGTGGCGTTTCATAGTGCGTCAGGTCGCTGCCAGGGGTGTGTGGTGTCTCACAGTGTGTCAGGTCCCTGTCGGGTGTGTGGGGTCTCACAGTGTGTCAGGAACCTGTGAGGGGTGTGTGCGGTCTCACAGTGTGTCAGGACCCTATCCAGGGTGTGTGGGGTCTCACAGTGTGTCCCGACTCTGTCAGGTGTGTGCGGCGTCTCACAATGTGTCAGGTCCCTGTCAGGGGTGTGTGGGGTCTCACAGTATGTCAGGACTATGTCAGGGGTGTGTGGGGTCTCACAGTGTGTCAGGACCCTCTTAGGGGTGTGTGGGGTCTCACCGTGTGTCAGGATCCTCTTAGGGGTGTGTGGGGTCTCACACTGTGTCAGGTCCCTGTCAGGGGTGTGTGGGGTCTCACACTGTGTCAGGACTCTGTCAGGGGTGTGTGCGGTCTCACCGTGTGTCAGGATCCTCTTAGGGGTGTGTGGGGTCTCACAGTGTGTCAGGTCCCTGTCAGGGGTGTGTGGGGTCTCACCGTGTGTCAGGGTCCTGTCAGGGGTGTGTGGGGTCTCACACTGTGTCAGGACTCTGTCAGGGGTGTGTGGGGTCTCACCGTGTGTCAGGGTCCTCTTAGGGGTGTGTGGGGTCTCACAGTATGTCAGGACTATGTCAGGGGTGTGTGGGGTCTCACAGTGTGTCAGGACCCTGTCAGGGGTGTGTGGGGTCTCACAGTGTGTTAGGACCCTGTCAGGGGTGTGTGGGGTCTCACAGTGTGTCAGGACCCTGTCAGGGGTGTGTGGGGTCTCACAGTGTGTCAGGGTCCTGTCAGGGGTGTGTGGGGTCTCACAGTGTATCAGGGTCCTGTAAGGGGTGTGTGGGGTCTCACAGAGTGTCATCAGTGTGAAAGTAAGCATGCAAGTACAGCAGGCAGCGAAGCAAGCTAATGGCATGCTGGCCTTCATAACAAGGGGAATTGAGTATTAGAGCAAAGAAGTCCTTCTGCAGTTGTACAGGGCCCTGGTGAGACCACACCTGGAGTACTGTGTGCAGTTTTGGTCTCCAAATTTGAGGAAGGACATTCTTGCTATTGAGGGAGTGCAGCGTAGGTTCACAAGGTTAATTCCCGGGATGGCGGGACTGTCATATGTCGAAAGATTGGAGCGACTGGGCCTGTATACTCTGGAATTTAGAAGCCTGAGAGGGGATCTTATTGAAACATATAAGATTATTAAGGGATTGGACATGCTGGAGGCAGGAAACATGTTCCTGCTGATGGGTGAGTCCAGAACCAGAGGCCACAGTTTAAGAATAAGGGATAGGCCATTTAGAACGGAGTTGAGGAAAAACTTTTTCACCCAGAGAGTGGCGGATATATTGAACGCTCTGCACCGGAAGGCTGTGGAGGCAAAGTCTCTGGATGCTTTCAAGAAAGAGATGGATAGAGCTCTTAAAGATAGTGGAATCAAAGGTTACGTGATAAGGCAGGAACTGGATTCTGATTGTGGATGATCAGCCATGATCACAGTGAATGGTGGTTCAGGCTCGAAGGGTCGAATGGCCTACTCCTACACCTAATGTCTCTTGTCTATTTTCTATAGGACCCTGTCCGGGGTATGTGGGGTCTCACAGTTTGTCAGGACCATTACAGGAGTGTGTGGGGTCTCACAGTGTGTCCGGACCCTGTCAGGGGTGTGTAGGGTCTCATAGTGTGTCAGGTCCCCGTCAGGGGTGTGTGTGGTCTCACAGTGTGTCAGGAACCTGTCTGTCAGTTGTGTGTGTGGTCTCACAGTGTGTCAGGACCGTGCCAGGAATGTGTGGGGTCTCACAGTGCGTCATGTCCCTGTCAGGGATGTGTGGCGTCTCACAGTGCGTCAGGACCCTGTCAGCTGTGTGTGGCGTCCACAATGTGTCAGGACCCCCCTGGGGTGTGTGGGGTCCCACAGTGTTTCTCAACCCTGTCAGGCATGTGTGCTGTCTCACAATGCGTCAGGACCCTTTTGGGGCCTGTGGGGTCTCACAGTGTGTCAGAACCCTCTCAGGGGTGTGTCTATTCTCACAGTCTGTCAGGAACCTATCTAGGGTATGTGGGGTCTCACAGTGTGTCAGGACCCTCTCTGGTGTGTGTGGAGTCTCACAGTGCGTCAGGTCCCTGTCAGGTGTCTGCGGGGTCCACAGTGTGACAGGACACTGTCAATAGTGTGTGGGGTCTCACACTGTGTCTGGACCCTGCCAGGTGTGTGTGGGGTCTCACAGTGTGTGAGGACCCTGTCGGGGGTGGGGGGGCGGTCTCACAGTGTGTCAGGATCCTCCTAAGTGTGTGTGGGATCTCAATGTGTGTCAGGACCCTGTCAGCTGTGTGTAGCGTCTCACAGTGTGTCAGGTCGCCGTCAGGGTTGTTTGAGGTCTCACAGTGTGTCAGGACCCTGCCAGGATTGTGTGGGATCGCAATGTGTATCAGGACCCTGTCAGGTGTGTGTGGCGTCCACAGTGGGTCAGGTCGCTGTCAGGGGTGTGTGGGGTCCCACAGTGTTTCTGAACCCTGTCAGGCATGTGTGCCATCTCACAATGTGTCAGAACACATTTGGGGTCTGTGGGGTCTCACAGTGTGTCAGGACCATGTCAGAGGTGTGTGGGGTCTGACAATGCGTCAGGGCCCTGTCAGGGGTGTGTAGGGTCTCACAGTGTGTCAGGTCCTCGTCAGAGGTGGTGGTGTCTGACAATGCGTCAGGGCCCTGTCAGGGGAGTGCAGGGTCTCACAGTGTGTCAGGACCCCTCAGGGGTGAGTGGGGTCCCACAGTGTTTCTGAACCCTGTCAGGCGTGTGTGCCGTTTCACAATGTGTCAGGAGCCTTTTGGGGCCTTTGGGGCCTCACAGTGTGTCAGGACCATGTCAGGAGTGTGCGGGATCCCACAGTGTGTCCGGACCCTGTCAGGGGTGTGTGGGGTCTCACAGTGTGTCAGGGCCCTGTCAGGGGTGTGTAGGGTCTCGCTGTGTGTCAGCACCCTGTCAGGGGTGTGTAGGGTCTCACAGTGTGTCAGGTCACCGTCAGAGGTGTGTGGGGTCTGACAGTGTGTCAGGGCCCTGTCAGGGGTGGTGTGCAGTCTCACAGTGTGTCAGGACCATTCCAGGGGTGTGTGGGGTCTCACAGTGTGTCAGAACCCTTTCATGTGTGTGTGGTGTCGTGTGGTGTGTCACGATCCTATCAGGGGTGTGTGGGGCCTCACAGTGTGTCAGGACCCTGTCAGTGGTTTGTGGGGTCTCACAGTGTGACAGGTCCCTGTTAGGGGCCTGTGGGGTCTCACAGTGTGTCAGAACCCTGCCTGGGTTGTTTGGGGTCTCACAGTGTGTCAGGAACCTATCCAGAGTGTGTGGGGGTCTCACAGTGCGTCAGGACCCTGCCAGGGGTATGTGGGATTGCAATATGTGTCAGGACCCTGTCAGGTGTGTGTGCGGTCTCGTAGTGTGTCAGGACCCTATCCAGGGTGTGTGGGGTCTCACAGTGCGTCAGGACCCTGCTAGGGTTGTGTGGGATCGCAATTTGTGTCAGGACTCTGCCAGGCGTGTGTGGGGTCACAATGTGTGTCAGGACCCTGTCAGGTGTGTGTGTGGTCTGGTAGTGTGTCAGGACCCTATCCAGGGTGTGTGGGGTCTCACAGTGCGTCAGGACCCTGCTAGGGTTGTGTGGGATCGCAATTTGTGTCAGGACTCTGCCAGGCGTGTGTGGGATCGCAATGTGTGTCAGGACCCTGTCAGGTGTGTGTGGCGTCCACAGTGGGTCAGGTGGCTGTCAGGGGTGTGTTAGGTCTCACGGTGTGTCTGGACCCTCTCAGGTGTGTGTGGGATCTTAATGCATGTCAGGACACGTGAGTGGTTTGTGGGTTTCACAGTGTGTCAGGATCTGGTCGTGGGTGTGTGGGGTCTCACTGTGTGTCAGAACACTCTGAGATGTGTGTGGGATCGCAATGTGTGCCAGGACGCTGTCAGGAGTGTGTGGCGTCTCACAATACGTCACGTCCCTGTCAGGGGTGTGTGGGGTCTCACAGTGTGTCAGGACCCTGCCTGGGTTGTTTGGGGTCTCACAGTGTGTCAGGAACCTATCCAGAGTGTGTGGGGTCTCACAGTGTGTCAGGACCCTTTTGGGGTGTGTCGGGTCTCACAGTGTGTCAGGACCCTATCCAGGGTGTGTACGGTCTCACAGCGTGTCCCGACCCTGTCAGGGCTGTGCGGCGTCTCACACTGTGTCAGGTACCTGTCAAGGGTTTGTTTGGGTCTCACACTGTGTCAGGGTCCTGTTAGGGGTGTGTGGCGTCTCACAGTGTGTCAGGGTCCTGTTAGGGGTATGTGGGGTATCACAGTGTGTCAGTGTCCTGTTAGGGGTGTGTGGGGTATCACAGTGTGTCAGGGTCCTGTTAGGGGTGTGTGGGGTCTCAGTGTGTCAGGGTCCTGTTAGGGGTGTGTGGGGTATCACAGTGTGTCAGTGTCCTGTTAGGGGTGTGTGGCGTCTCATAGTGTGTCAGGGTCCTGTTAGGGGTGTGTGGGGTATCACAGTGTGTCAGTGTCCTGTTACAGGTGTGTGGGATTGCAATGTGTGTCAGGACCCTGTCAGGGGATGTGTGGGGTCTCACAGTGTGTCAGGTACCTGTCAAGGGTTTGTTTGGGTCTCACACTGTGTCAGATCCCTGTCAGGGGTGTGTGGGGTCTGACAATGTGTCAGGGCTTTGTCAGGGGTGCGTGGCGTCTCACAGCGTGTCAGGACCCTGTCAGTTGTCTGTGGCGTCTCACAGTGTGTCAGGTCGCTGTCAGGGGTGTGTGTGGTCTCACAGTGTGTCAGGACCCTGCCAGTGGTTTGTGGGGTCTCACAGTGTGTCAGGACCGTGCCAGGGGTGTGTGGGGTCTCACAGTGTGTCAGGACCCTTTTGGGGCCTGTGGGGTCTCACAGTGTGTCAGGACCATGTCAGGAGTGTGTGGGATCCCACAGTGTGTCCGGACCCTGTCAGGAGTGTGTGGGATCCCACAGTGTGTCCGGACCCTGTCAGGGGTGTGTAGGGTCTCGCTGTGTGTCAGCACTCTGTCAGGTGTGTGTAGGGTCTCACAGTGTGTCAGGTCACCGTCAGAGCTGTGTGGGGTCTGACAGTGTGTCAGGGCCCAGTCAGGGGAGTGTGCAGTCTCACAGTGTGTCAGGACCCTGTCATGGTTGTTTGAGGTCTCACAGTGTGTCAGGATCCTGTCGGGGGTGTGTGGGGTCTCACAGTGTGTCAGAACCCTCTCAGATGTGTGTGGGATCGCAAAGTGTGTCTGGACCCTGTCAGGGGTGTGTGTGGTCTCGTAGTGTGTCAGGACCCTATCCAGGGTGTGTGGGGTCTCAGAGTGCGTCAGGAACCTGCTAGGGTTGTGTGGGATCGCAATTTGTATCAGGACCCTGCCAGGTGTGTGTGGGATCGCAATCTGTGTCAGGACCCTGTCAGTTGTGTGGGGGGTCTCACAGTGTGTCAGAACCCTGTCAGTAGTGTGTGGGGTCTGACAATGTGACAGGGCATTGTCAGGGGTGTGTGGAGTCTCACAGTGTGCCAGGACCCTGTGAGCGGTGTGTGTGTATCACAGTTTGTCAGGACCCTGTCAGGGTGTTTGGGGTCTCACAGTGTTTCTGTACCCTGTCAGGGGTGTCTGGGGTCTCACAGTGTGTCAGTGTCCTGTCAGGTGTGTGTGAGGTCTCACAGTGTGTCAGTGTCCTGTCAGGTGTGTGTGGAGTCTCACAGTGTGTCAGTGTCCTGTCAGGTGTGTGTGGGGCGTCACAGCTTGTCCTGACCCTGTCAGGGGTGTGTGGGGTCTCACAGTGTGTCAGGACCCTGTCACGGGTGTGTGGGGTCTCACAGTTTGTCAGGAACCTGTCGGGTGTGTTTGGGGTCTCACAGTGTGTCACGACACTGTCAGGGGTATGTCAGGTCTCACCGTGTGTCAAGATCCTTTCAAGGGTGTGGGGATCTCACAGAGTGCTTGGACCCTGTCAGGGGTGTGTGGGGTCTCACAGTGTGTTAGGACCCTGTCAGGGGTATGTGGGGTCTCACAGTGTGTCAGGATCCTGTCAGGGGTGTGTGGGGTCTCACAGTGTGTCACGACCCTGTCAGGGGTGTGTGGGGTCTCACAGTGTGTCAGGACCCTGTCAGGGGTGTGTGGGGTCTCACAGTGTGTCAGGTCCCTGTCAGGGGTGTGTGGGGTCTCACAGTGTGTCAGGGTCCTGTCAGGGGTGTGTGGGGTCTCACAGTGTATCAGGGTCCTGTAAGGGGTGTGTGGGGTCTCACAGAGTGTCATCAGTGTGAAAGTAAGCATGCAAGTACAGCAGGCAGTGAAGAAAGCTAATGGCATGCTGGCCTTCATAACAAGGGGAATTGAGTATTAGAGCAAAGAAGTCCTTCTGCAGCTGTACAGGGCCCTGGTGAGACCACACCTGGAGTACTGTGTGCAGTTTTGGTCTCCAAATTTGAGGAAGGACATTCTTGCTATTGAGGGAGTGCAGCGTAGGTTCACAAGGTTAATTCCCGGGATGGCGGGACTGTCATATGTCGAAAGATTGGAGCGACTGGGGCCTGTATACTCTGGAATTTAGAAGCCTGAGAGGGGATCTTATTGAAACATATAAGATTATTAAGGGATTGAACATGCTGGAGGCAGGAAGCATGTTCCTGCTGATGGGTGAGTCCGGAACCAAAGGCCACAGTTTAAGAATAAGGGGTAGGCCATTTAGAATGGAGTTGAGGAAAAACTTTTCACTCAGAGAGTGGCGGATATATTGAATGCTCTGCCCCAGAAGGCAGTGGAGGCCAAGTCTCTGGATGTTTTTTAGAAAGAGATGGATAGAGCTCTTAAAGATAGTGGAATCAAAGGTTACGTGATAAGGCAGGAACTGGATTCTGATTGTGGATGATCAGCCATGATCACAGTGAATGGCGGTTCAGGCTCGAAGGGTCGAATGGCCTACTCCTGCATCTAATGTCTCTTGTCTATTTTCTATAGGACCCTGTCCGGGGTATGTGGGGTCTCACAGTTTGTCAGGACCATGTCAGGAGTGTGTGGGGTCTCACAGTGTGTCCGGACCCTGTCAGGGGTGTGTAGGGTCTCGCTGTGTATCAGCACCCTGTCAGGGGTGTGTAGGGTCTCACAGTGTGTCAGGTCCCCGTCAGAGGTGTGTGGGGTCTGACAATGTGTCAGGGCCCTGTCAAGGGTGCGTGGGGTCGCACAGTGTGTCAGGACCGTGCCAGGGGTGTGTGGGGTCTCACAGTGTGTCCGGACTCTTTCATGTGTGTGTGGTGTCGCGTAGTGTGTCACGATCCTGTGAGGGGTGTGTGTGGTCTCACAGTGTGTCAGGACTGTGTCAGGGTTGTGTGGGGTCTCACAGTTTTCAGGAGCCTGTCAGGGGTGGGAGGGGTCTCACAGTGTGTCAGGAGCTGTGCCGGGGTGTGTGGGGTCTCACTGGTTGTCTGGACACTGATGTGTGTGGGATCACAATGTGTGTCAGGACCCTGTCAGGGTTATGTGGCGTCTCACAGTGCGTCATGTCCCTGTCAGGGGTGTGTGGCGTCTGACAGTGCGTCATGTCCCTTCTGGGGTGTGGGGGGTCTCACAGCGTTTCTGAACCCTGTCAGGGGTGTGTGCGGTCTCACATGTGTCAGGACCTTTTTGGGGCCTGTGGGGTCTCACAGTGTGTCAGGACCCTTTTGGGGTGTGTGGTGTCTCACAGTGTGTCAGGACCCCTCTGGGGTGAGTGGGGTCCCACAGTGTTTCTGAACCCTGTCAGGCATGTGTGCCGTCTCACAATGTGTCAGGACCCTTTTGGGTGTGTGGTGTCTCACAGTGTGTCAGGACCATGTCAGGAGTGTGTGGGGTCCCACAGTGTGTCCGGACACTGTGAGGGGTGCGTGGAATCTCACAGTGTGTCAGGTCCCCGTCAGAGGTGTGTGGGGTCTGACAATGTGTCGGGGCCCTGTCAGGGGTACGTGGGATCTCACAGAGTGTCAGGATCCTCTCAGGAGTGTGTTGGATCTCACAGTCTGTCAGGACCATATCCAGGGTGTGTGGGTCTCACAGTGTGTCAGGAACCTGTCTGTCAGTTGTGTGTGTGGTCTCACAATGTGTCAGGACCGTGCCAGGGATGTCTGGGGTCTCACAGTGCGTCACGTCCCTGTCAGGGATGTGTGGCGTCTCACAGTGCGTCAGGACCCTGTCAGGTGTGTGTGGCGTCCACAATGTGTCAGGACCCCTCTGGGGTGTGTTGGGTCCCACAGTGTTTCTCAACCCTGTCAGGCATGTGTGCTGTCTCACAATGTGTCAGGACCCTTTTGGGGCCTGTGGGGTCTCACAGTATGTTTGGACCCTCTCAGGGGTGTGTCGGATCTCATAGTCTGTCAGGACCCTATCCTGGGTGTGTGGTGTCTCACAATGTGTCAGGAACCTTTTGGGGTGTGTGGGGTCTCACAGTGTGTCAGGACCCTGTCAGGGGTGTATGGGGTCTCATAGTGCGTCAGGACCCTGCCAGGGGTATGTGGGATCGCAGTGTGTGTCAGGACCCTGTCAGGTGTGTGTGGCGTCTACAGTGGGTCAGGACCCTGCCAGGGTTGTGTGGGGTTTCACAGTGTGTCAGGACACCGTGAGTGGTTTGTGGGGTTTCATTGTGTGTCAGAATCTGGTCGTGGGTGTGTGGGGCCTCACTGTGTGTCAGAACACTCTCAGATGTGTGTCGGATCGCATTGTGTGTCAGGACGCTGTCAGGAGTGTGTGGCGTCTCACAGTGTGTCAAGTCCCTGTCAGGTGTGTGTGGGGTCTTACAGTGTGTCAGGACTCTTTTGGGGCCTGTGGGGTCTCACAGTGTGTCAGAACCCTCTCAGGGGTGTGTCTATTCTCACAGTCTGTCAGGAACCTATCTAGGGTATGTGGGGTCTCACAGTGTGTCCGGACCCTGTCTGGTGTGTGTGGAGTCTCACAGTGTGTGAGGACCCTGTCGGGGGTGGGGGGGGGCGGTCTCACAGTGTGTCAGGAGACTCCTAAGTGTGTGTGGGATCTCAATGTGTGTCAGGACCCTGTCAGTTGTGTGTAGCGTCTCACAGTGTGTCAGGACGCTGTCAGGGTTGTTTGAGGTCTCACAGTGTGTCAGGACCGTGCCAGGGGTGTGTGGGGTCTCACAGCGTGTCAGGACCCTTTCATATGTGTGTGGTGTCGTGTGGTGGGTCACGATCCTATCGGAGGTGTGTGTGGTCTCACAGTGGGTCAGGACCCTGTCAGTGGTTTGTGGGGTCTCACAGTATGACAGGACCTTGTCAGAGGTATATGGGGTTTCACAGTGTGTCAGGACCGTGTCAATAGTGTGTGGGGTCTCACAGGGTGTCAGGACCCTGTTAGGGGTGTGTGGGGTCTCACAGTGTCTCTGGACCCTGTCAGGTGTGTGTGGCGTCTCACAGTGTGTCAGGACCCCTCATGTGTGAGTGGGGTCCCACAGTTTTTCTGAACCCTGTCAGGCATGTGTGCCATCTCACAATGTGTCAGGACCCTTTTGGGGCCTGTGGGGTCTCACAGTGTGTCAGGACCATGTCAGGAGTGTGTGGGATCCCACAGAGTGTCCGGACCCTGTCATGTGTGTGTAGGGTGTCGCTGTGTGTCAGGACCCTGTCAGGGGTGTGTGGCATCTCACAGTCTGTCAGGACCCCTCAGGTGTGAGTGGGGTCCCACAGTGTTTCTGAACCCTGTCAGGCGTGTGTGCCGTCTCACAATGTGAAGGACCCTTTTGGGGCCTGTGGGGTCTCAGAGTGTGTCAGCACCCTGTCAGGGGTGTGTAGGGTCTCACAGTGTGTCAGGTCACCGTCAGAGGTGTCTGGGGTCTGACAGTGTGTCAGGGCCCTGTCAGGCGTGTGTGCCATCTCACAATGTGTCAGGACCCTTTTGGGGGGTGTGGGGTCTCACAGTGTGTCAGGACCATGTCAGGAGTGTGCGGGATCCCACAGTGTGTCCGGACCCTGTCAGGGGTGTGTAGGGTCTCGCTGTGTGTCAGCACCCTGTCACGGGTGTGTAGGGTCTCACAGTGTGTCAGGTCCCCGTCAGAGGTGTGTGGGGTCTGACAGTGTGTCAGGGCCCTGTCAGGGGTGTGTGCAGTCTCACAGTGTGTCAGGACCGTTCCATGGATGTGTGGGGTCTCACAGTTTGTCAGGACCCTTTCATGTGTGTGTGGTGTCACAGTGTGTCAGGACCCTGTCAGTGGTTTGTGGGGTCTCACAGTGTGACAGGTCCCTGTTAGGGGCCTGTGGGGTCTCACAGTGTGTCAGAACCCTGCCTGGGTTGTTTGGGGTCTCACAGAGTGTCAGGAACCTATCCAGAGTGTGTGGGGTCTCACAGTCCGTCAGGACCCTGCCAGGGGTATGTGGGATTGCAATATGTGTCAGGACCCTGTCAGGTGTGTGTGCGCGGTCTCGTAGTGTGTCAGGACCGTATCCAGGGTGTGTGGGGTCTCACAGTGTGTCAGGACCCTGCTAGGGTTGTGTGGGATCGCAATGTGTGTCAGGACCCTGTCAGGTGTGTGTGGTGTCCACAGTGGGTCAGGTCACTGTCAGTGGTGTGTTAGGTCTCACGGTGTGTCTGGACTCTCTCAGGTGTGTGTGGGATCTTAATGCATGTCAGGACACTGTGAGTGGTTTGTGGGGTTTCACAGTGTTTCAGGATCTGGTCGTGGGTGTGTGGGGTCTCACTGTGTGTCAGAACACTCTCAGATGTGTGTGGGATCGCAATGTGTGCCAGGACGCTGTCAGGAGTGTGTGGCGTCTCACAGTACGTCACGTCCCTGTCAGGGGTGTGTGGGGTCTTACAGTGTGTCAGGACCCTGTCTGGTGTGTGTGGAGTCTCACACTGTGTCATAAACCTGTCAGGGGTGTGTGGGGTCTCACAGTGTGTCAGGACCCTTTTGGGGTGTCTCGGGTCTCACAGTGTGTCAGGACCCTATCCAGGGTGTGTACGGTCTCACAGCGTGTCCCGACCCTGTCAGGGCTGTGCGGCGTCTCACACTGTGTCAGGTACCTGTCAAAGGTTTGTTTGGGTCTCACACTGTGTCAGGGTCCTGTTAGGGGTGTGTGGGGTCTCACAGTGTGTCAGGGTCCTGTTAGGGGTGTGTGGGGTATCACAGTGTGTCAGTGTCCTGTTAGGGGTGTGTGGCATCTCATAGTGTGTCAGGGTCCTGTTAGGGGTGTGTGGGGTATCACAGTGTGTCAGTGTCCTGTTACAGGTGTGTGGGATCGCAATGTGTGTCAGGACCCTGTCAGGGGTGTGTGGGGTCTCACAGTGTGTCAGGTCCCCGTCAGAGGTGTGTGGCGTCTGACAATGTGTCAGGGCTTTGTCAGGGGTGCGTGGCGTCTCACAGTGCGTCATGACCCTGTCAGTTGTCTGTGGCGTCTCACAGTGTGTCAGGATCCTGTCAGGGGTGTGTGTGGTCTCACAGTGTGTCAGGACCCTGCCAGTGGTTTGTGGGGCCTCACAGTGTGTCAGGACCGTGCCAGGGGTGTGTGGGGTCTCACAGTGTATCAGGACCTTTTGATGTGTGCGTGGTGTCGCGTGGTGTGTCACGATACTGTCAGGGGTGTGTGTGGTCTCACAGTGTGTCAGGACCCTGTCAGTGGTTTGTGGGGTCTCACAATGTGTCAGGACCTTGTCAGGGGTGTGTGGGGTCTCACAGTGTGTCAGGACCCTGTCAGGGGTGTGTGGGGTCTCACAGTGTGTCAGGACCTTGTCAGGGGTGTGTGGGGTCTCACAGTGTGTCAGGTCCCCGTCAGAGGTGTGTGGCGTCTGACAATGTGTCAGGGCTTTGTCAGGGGTGCGTGGCGTCTCACAGTGCGTCATGACCCTGTCAGTTGTCTGTGGCGTCTCACAGTGTGTCAGGATCCTGTCAGGGGTGTGTGTGGTCTCACAGTGTGTCAGGACCCTGCCAGTGGTTTGTGGGGCCTCACAGTGTGTCAGGACCGTGCCAGGGGTGTGTGGGGTCTCACAGTGTATCAGGACCTTTTGATGTGTGCGTGGTGTCGCGTGGTGTGTCACGATACTGTCAGGGGTGTGTGTGGTCTCACAGTGTGTCAGGACCCTGTCAGTGGTTTGTGGGGTCTCACAATGTGTCAGGACCTTGTCAGGGGTGTGTGGGGTCTCACAGTGTGTCAGGACCCTGTCAGGGGTGTGTGGGGTCTCACAGTGTGTCAGGACCTTGTCAGGGGTGTGTGGGGTCTCACAGTGTGTCAGGACTGTGTCAGGGTTGTGTGGGGTCTCACAGTGTGTCAGGAGCCGGGCAGGGGTCTGTGGGGTCTCACAATGTGTCAGGACCCTGCCTGGGTTGTGTGGGGTCTCACAGTGTGCCTGGACCCTGCCAGGTGTGTGTGGGGTCTCACTGGTTGTCTGGACACAGATGGGTCTGGGATCGCAATGTGTGTCAGGACCCTGTCAGGGGTGTGTGGCGTCTCACAGTGTGTCAGGACCCCTCAGGTGTGAGTGGGGTCCCACAGTGTTTCTGAACCCTGTCAGGTGTGTGTGCTGTCTCACAATGTGTCAGGACCCTTTTGGGGCCTGTGGGGTCTCACAGTGTGTTAGGACCCTCTCAGCGGTGTGTCGGATCTCACAGTCTCTCAGGACCCTATCCTGGGTGTGTGGGGTCTCACAATGTGTCAGGATCCTTTTGGGGTGTGTGGCATCTCACAGTGTGTCAGGACCCTTTTGGAGTCTGTGGGGTCTCACAGTGTGTCAGGACCATGTCAGGAGTGTGTGGGATCCCACAGTGTGTCCGGACCCTGTCATGGGTGTGTAGGGTCTCGCTGTGTGTCAGCACTCTGTCAGGTGTGTGTTGGGTCTCAAGTGTGTCAGGTCACCGTCAGCGGTGTGTGGGGTCTCACAGTGTGTCAGGCCCCGGTCCGGGATGTGTGGGGTCTCACAGGGTGTCAGGGCCCTGTCAGGGGTGTGTGGTGTCTCACAGTGTGTCAGGCCCCGGTCCGGGATGTGTGGGGTCTCACAGTGTGTCAGGTCCTGTCAGGGGTGTGTGGTGTCTCACAGTGTGTCAGGTCCGTGTCAGGGCTGTGTGGCGTCTTCCAGTGTGTCAGGACCCTGTCAGGTGTGCGTGCCGTCTCACAGTGTGTCAGGACCCTGTCAGGTGTGTGGGGGGTCTCACAGTGTGTCAGGTCCTGTCAGGGGTGTGTGGTGTCTCACAGTGTGTCAGGTCCGTGTGGCGTCTTCCAGTGTGTCAGGACCCTGTCAGGTGTGCGTGCCGTCTCACAGTGTGTCAGGACCCTGTCAGGTGTGTGGGGGGTCTCACAGTGTGTCAGAACCCTGTCAGTAGTGTGTGGGGTCTGACAATGTGACAGGACATTGTCAGGGGTGTGTGGAGTCTCACAGTGTGCCAGGACCCTGTGAGCGGTGTGTGTGTATCACAGTTTGTCAGGACCCTGTCAGGGTGTTCGGGGTCTCACAGTGTTTCTGTACCCTGTCAGGGGTGTCTGGGGTCTCACAATGTGTCAGTGTCCTGTCAGGGGTGTGTGGTGTCTCACAGTGTGTCAGGTCCGTGTCAGGGCTGTGTGGCGTCTTCCAGTGTGACAGGACATTGTCAGGGGTGTGTGGAGTCTCACAGTGTGCCAGGACCCTGTGAGCGGTGTGTGTGTATCACAGTTTGTCAGGACCCTGTCAGGGTGTTCGGGGTCTCACAGTGTTTCTGTACCCTGTCAGGGGTGTCTGGGGTCTCACAGTGTGTCAGTGTCCTGTCAGGTGTGTGTGGGGTCTCACAGTGTGTCAGTGCCCTGTCAGGTGTGTGTGGAGTCTCACAGTGTGTCAGTGTCCTGTCAGGTGTGTGTGGGGCGTCACAGCTTGTCCTGACCCTGTCAGGGGTGTGTGGGGTCTCACAGTGTGTCAGGACCCTGTCACGGGTGTGTGGGGTCTCACAGTTTGTCAGGAACCTGTCAGGTGTGTTTGGGGTCTCACAGTGTGTCACGACACTGTCAGGGGTATGTCAGGTCTCAACGTGTGTCAAGATCCTTTCAAGGGTGTGGGGATCTCACAGAGTGCTTGGACCCTGTCAGGGGTGTGTGGGGTCTCACAGTGTGTTAGGACCCTGTCAGGGGTATGTGGGGTCTCACAGTGTGTCAGGATCCTGTCAGGGGTGTGTGGGGTCTCACAGTGTGTCAGGACCCTGTCAGGGGTGTGTGGGGTCTCACAGTGTGACAGGACCTTGTCAGGGTTGTGTGGGGTCTCACAGTGTGTCAGGAGCCGGGCAGGGGTTTGTGGGGTCTCACAATGTGTCAGGACCCTGCCTGGGTTGTGTGGGGTCTCACAGTGTGCCTGGACCCTGCCAGGTGTGTGTGGGGTCTCACTGGTTGTCTGGACACAGATGGGTGTGGGATCGCAATGTGTGTCAGGACCCTGTCAGGGGCTTGTGGCGTCTCACAGTGTGTCAAGTCCCTGTCAGGGGTGTGTGGGTCTTACAGTGTGTCAGGACCCTTTTGGGGCCTGTGGGGTCTCACAGTGTGTCTGGACCCTGTCTGGTGTGTGTGGAGTCTCACAGTGCGTCAGGTCCCTGCCAGGTCCCTTTGGGGTCTCACAGTGTGTCAGGACCGTGTCAATAGTGTGTGGGGTCTCACAGTGTGACAGGACCCTGTTAGAGGAGTGCGGGGTCTCACAGTGTGTTAGGACCCTGTCAGGGGTTTGTGGCGTCTCACAGTGTGTCAAGTCCCTGTCAGGGGTGTGTGGGTCTTACAGTGTGTCAGGACCCTTTTGGGGCCTGTGGGGTCTCACAGTGTGTCTGGACCCTGTCTGGTGTGTGTGGAGTCTCACAGTGCGTCAGGTCCCTGCCAGGTCCCTTTGGGGTCTCACAGTGTGTCAGGACCATGTCAATAGCGTGTGGGGTCTCACAGTGTGTCAGGACCCTGTCAGGGGTGTGTGGGGTCTCACAGTGTGTCAGGACCCTGTCAGGGGTGTGTGGGGTCTCACAGTGTGTCAGTGTCCTGTCAGGTGTGTGTGGGGTCTCACAGTGTGTCAGTGTCCTGTCAGGTGTGTGTGGAGTCTCACAGTGTGTCAGTGTCCTGTCAGGTGTGTGTGGGGCGTCACAGCTTGTCCTGATCCTGTCAGGGGTGTGTGGGGTCTCACAGTGTGTCAGGACCCTGTCACGGGTGTGTGGGGTCTCACAGTTTGTCAGGAACCTGTCAGGTGTGTTTGGGGTCTCACAGTGTGTCACGACACTGTCAGCAGTATGTCAGGTCTCACCGTGTGTCAAGATCCTTTCAAGGGTGTGGGGATCTCACAGAGTGCTTGGACCCTGTTAGGGGTGTGTGGCGTCTCATAGTGTGTCAGTGTCCTGTTAGGGGTGTGTGGGGTATCACAGCGTGTCATTGTCCTGTTACAGGTGTGTGGGATCGCAATGTGTGTCAGGACCCTGTCAGGGGTGCGTGGGGTCTCACAGTGTGCCTGGACCCTGCCAGGTGTGTGTGGGGTCTCACTGGTTGTCTGGACACAGATGGGTGTGGGATCGCAATGTGTGTCAGGACCCTGTCAGGGGTTTGTGGCGTCTCACAGTGTGTCAAGTCCCTGTCAGGGGTGTGTGGGTCTTACAGTGTGTCAGGACCCTTTTGGGGCCTGTGGGGTCTCACAGTGTGTCCGGACCCTGTCTGGTGTGTGTGGAGTCTCACAGTGCGTCAGGTCCCTGCCAGGTCCCTTTGGGGTCTCACAGTGTGTCAGGACCGTGTCAATAGTGTGTGGGGTCTCACAGTGTGACAGGACCCTGTTAGAGGAGTGCGGGGTCTCACAGTGGGTCTGGACCCTGTCAGATGTGTGTCGGATCTCAAGGTCTCTCAGGACCCTATCCTGGGTGTGTGAGGTCTCACAATGTATCAGGAACCTTTTGGGGTGTGTGGTGTCTCACAATGTGTCAGGAGCCTTTTGGGGTGTGTGGCATCTCACAGTGTATCAGGACCCCTCTGGGGTGAGTGGGGTCCTACAGTGTTTCTGAACCCTGTCAGGCGTGTGTGCCATCTCACAATGTGTCAGGACCCTTTTGGGGCCTGTAGGGTGTCACAGTGTGTCAGGACCATGTCAGGAGTGTGTGGGATCCCACAGTGTGTCCAGAACCTGTCAGGGGTGTGTGGGGTCTCACAGTGTGTCAGAACCCTCTCAGATGTGTGTGGGATCACAATGTGTGTCAGAACCCTGCCAGGGGTGTGTGGGGTCTCACAGTGAGTCATGACCCTGCCAGGGTTGTGTGGGGTTTCACAGTGTGTCAGGACACCGTGAGTGGTTTGTGGGGTTTCACGGTGTGTCAGGATCTGGTCGTGGGTGTGTGGGGTCTGACTGTGTGTCAGAACACTCTCAGATGTGTGTGGGATCGCAATGTGTGTCAGGACGCTGTCAGGAGTGTGTGGCGTCTCACAGTGCGTCATGTCCCTGTCAGGGTTGTGTGGGGTCTTACAGTGTGTCAGGACCCTTTTGGGGCCTGTGGGGTCTCACAGTGTGTCCGGACCCTGTCTGGTGTGTGTGGAGTCTCACAGTGCGTCAGGTCCCTGTGGGGTCTCACAGTGTGTCAGGACCGTGTCAATAGTGTGTGGGGTCTCACAGTGTGTCAGGACCCTGTTAGGGGAGTGCGGGGGCTCACAGTGTGTCTGGACCCTGTCAGGTGTGTGTGGCGTCTCACAATGTGTCAGGACCCTTTTGGGACCTGTGTGGTCTCACAGTGTGTTAGGACCCTCTCAGGGTGTGTCGGATCTCACAGTCTCTCAGGACCCTATCCTGGGTGTGTGAGGTCTCACAATGTGTCAGGAACCTTTTGGGGTGTGTGGTGTCTCACAATGTGTCAGGACCCTTTTGGGGCCTGTGGGGTCTCACAGTGTGTCCGGACCCTGTCAGGGGTGTGTAGGGTCTCGCTGTGTGTCAGGTCACCGTCAGAAGTGTATGGGGTCTGACAGTGTGTCAGGGCCCTGTCAGGGGTGTGTGCAGTCTCACAGTGTGTCAGGACCGTGCCAGGGGTGTGTGAGGTCTCACAGTTTGTCAGGACCCTTTCATGTATGTGTGGTGTCGTGTGGTGTGTCACGATCTTATCGGGGGTGTGTGTGGTCTCATAGTGTGTCAGGACCCTGTCAGTGGTTTGTGGGGTCTCACAGTGTGACAGGTCCCTGTTAGTGGTGTGTGGGGTCTCACAGTGTGTCAGCACCCTGCCTGGGTTGTCTGGGGTCTCACAGTGTGTCAGGACTGTGTCAGGGTTGTGTGGTGTCTCACAGTGTGTCAGGACTCTCTCAGTGGTGTGTCGGATCTTACAGTCTGTCAGGACCCTATCCAGGGTGTGTGGGGTCTCACAGTGTGTCAGGACCCCTCAGGTGTGAGTGGGGTCCCACAGTGTTTCTGAACCCTGTCAGGCGTGTGTGCCGTTTCACAATGTGTCAGGACCCATTTGGGGCCTGTGGGGTCTCACAGTGTGTCAGGACCATGTCAGGAGTGTGTGGGATCCCACAGTGTGTGCGGACCCTGTCAGGGGTATGTAGGGTCTCGCTGTGTGTCAGCACCCTGTCAGGGGTGTGTAGGGTCTGACAGTGTGTCAGGGCCCTATCAGGGGTGTGTGCAGTCTCAGTGTGACAGGACCGTTCCAGGGATGTGTGGGGTCTCACAGTGTGTCAGGACCCTTTCATGTGTGTGTGGTGTCGTGTGGTGCGTCACGATCCTATCAGGGGTGTGTGTGGTCTCACAGTGTGTCAGGACCCTGTCAGGGGTGTGTGGGGTCTCACAGTGTGTTAGGACCCTGGCAGGGGTATGTGGGGTCTCACAGTGTGTTAGGACCCTGTCAGGGGCGTGTGTGGTCTCACAGTGTGTCAGGACCCTGTCAGTGGTTTGTGGGGTCTCACAGTGTGACAGATCCCTTTTAGTGGTGTGTGGGGTCTCACAGTGTGTCAGGACCCTGTCATGGTTGTTTGAGGTCTCACAGTGTGTCAGGATCCTGTCGGGGGTGTGTGGGGTCTCACAGTGTGTCAGAACCCTCTCAGATGTGTGTGAGATCGCAATGTGTGTCTGGACCCTGTCAGGGGTGTGTGTGGTCTCGTAGTGTGTCAGGACCCTATCCAGGGTGTGTGGGGTCTCAGAGTGCGTCAGGAACCTGCTAGGGTTGTGTGGGATCGCAATTTGTATCAGGACCCTGCCAGGTGTGTGTGGGATCGCAATGTGTGTCAGGACCCTGTCAGGTGTGCGTGGCGTCCACAGTGTGTCAGGACCCTGTCAGGGGTGTGTCGAGTCTCACAGTGTGTCGTGTCCTCTCAGGTGTGTGGGGGTCTCACAGTTTGTCAGGTCCCAGCCAGTGGTGTGTGGGGTCTCACAGAGTGTCAGGACCCTGCCAGGGTTGTGTGGGGTCTCATAGTGTGTCAGGCCCCGGTCCGGGATGTGTGGGGTCTCACAGTGTGTCAGGTACTGTCAGGGGTGTGTGGTGTCTCACAGTGTGTCACGTCCGTGTCAGGGCTGTGTGGCGTCTTCCAGTGTGTCAGGACCCTGTCAGGTGTGTGGGGGGTCTCACAGTGTATCAGGACCCTGTCAGGTGTGTGGGGGGTCTCACAGTGTATCAGGACCCTGTCAGGTGTGTGGGGGGTCTCACAGTGTGTCAGAACCCTGTCAGTAGTGTGTGGGGTCTGACAATGTGACAGGACATTGTCAGGGGTGTGTGGAGTCTCACAGTGTGCCAGGACCCTGTGAGCGGTGTGTGTGTATTACAGTTTGTCAGGACCCTGTCAGGGTGTTCGGGGTCTCACAGTGTTTCTGTACCCTGTCAGGGGTGTCTGGGGTCTCACAGTGTGTCAGTGTCCTGTCAGGTGTGTGTGGGGTCTCACAGTGTGTCAGTGTCCTGTCAGGTGTGTGTGGGGTCTCACAGTGTGTCAGTGTCCTGTCAGGTGTGTGTGGGGCGTCACAGCTTGTCCTGACCCTGTCAGGGGTGTGTGGAGTCTCACAGTGCGTCAGGACCCTGTCACGGGTGTGTGGGGTCTCACAGTTTGTCAGGAACCTGTCAGGTGTGTTTGGGGTCTCACAGTGTGTCACGACACTGTCAGGGGTATGTCAGGTCTCACCGTGTGTCAAGATCCTTTCAAGGGTGTGGGGATCTCACAGAGTGCTTGGACCCTGTCAGGGGTGTGTGGGGTCTCACAGTGTGTTAGGACCCTGTCAGGGGTATGTGGGGTCTCACAGTGTGTCAGGTCCCTGTCAGGGGTGTGTGGGGTCTCATAGTGTGTCAGGGTCCTCTCAGGGGTGTGTGGGGTATCACAGTGTGTCAGTGTCCTGTTACAGGTGTGTGGGATCGCAATGTGTGTCAGGACCCTGTCAGGGATGTGTGGGGTCTCACAGTGTGTCAGGTACCTGTCAAGGGTTTGTTTGGGTCTCACACTGTGTCAGGTCCCTGTCAGGGGTGTGTAGGGTCTCGCTGTGTGTCAGGTCCCCGTCAGAGGTGTGTGGCGTCTGACAATGTGTCAGGGCTTTGTCAGGGGTGTGTGGCGTCTCACAGCGTGTCAGGACCCTGTCAGTTGTCTGTGGCGTCTCACAGTGTGTCAGGTCGCTGTCAGGGGTGTGTGTGGTCTCACAGTGTGTCAGGACCCTGTCAGTGGTTTGTGGGGTCTCACAGTGTGACAGGACCTTGTCAGGGGTGTGTGGGGTCTCACAGTGTGTCAGGAGCCGGGCAGGGGTTTGTGGGGTCTCACAATGTGTCAGGACCCTGCCTGGGTTGTGTGGGGTCTCACAGTGTGCCTGGACCCTGCCAGGTGTGTGTGGGGTCTCACTGGTTGTCTGGACACAGATGGGTGTGGGATCGCAATGTGTGTCAGGACCCTGTCAGGGGTTTGTGGCGTCTCACAGTGCGTCATGTCCCTGTCAGGGGTGTGTGGGGTCTCACAGTGTGTCAGGACCCTTCTGGGGTGTGTGGGGTCTCACAGCGTTTCTGAACCCTGTCAGGGGAGTGTGTGGTCTCACAGTGTGTCAGGACCCTTCTGGGGCCTGTGGGGTCTCACAGTGTGTCAGGGCCCTCTCAGGGCTGTGTCGGATCTCACAGTCTGTCAGGACCCTGCCCAGGGTGTGTGGGTCTCACAGTGTGTCAGGAACTTGGCTGTCAGGTGTGTGTGTGGTCTCACAGTGGATCAGGACCCTGTCAGGGGTGTGTCGGGTCTCACAGTGCGTCAGGTCCCCGTCAGGGATGTGTGGGGTCTGACAGTGTGTCAGGGCCCAATCAGGGGAGTGTGCAGTCTCACAGTGTGTCAGGACCGTTCCAGGGGTGTGTGGGGTCTCACAGTGTGTCAGGACCCTTTCATGTGTGTGTGGTGTCGTGTGGTGTGTCACGATCCTGTCAGGGGTGTGTGTGGTCTCACAGTGTGTCAGGACCCTGTCAGGGGTGTGTGGGGTCTCACAGTGTGTTAGGACCCTGGCAGGGGTGTGTGGGGTCTCACAGTGTGTTAGGACCCTGTCAGGGGTGTGTGGGGTCTCACAGTGTGTCAGAACCCTCTCAGGTGTGTGTGGGATCGGAATGTGTGTCAGAACCCTGCCAGGGGTGTGTGGGGTCTCACAGTGAGTCATGACCCTGCCAGGGGTATGTGGGATCGCAGTGTGTGTCAGGACCCTGTCAGGTGTGTGTGGCGTCCACAGTGGATCAGGACGCTGTCAGTGGTGTGTGGGCTCTCACAGTGTGTTAGGACCCTGCCAGGGTTGTGTGGGGTTTCACAGTGTGTCAGGACACCGTGAGTGGTTTGTGGGGTTTCACGGTGTGTCAGGATCTGGTCGTGGGTGTGTGGGGTCTGACTGTGTGTCAGAACACTCTCAGATGTGTGTGGGATCGCAATGTGTGTCGGGACGCTGTCAGGAGTGTGTGGCGTCTCACAGTGCGTCATGTCCCTGTCAGGGTTGTGTGGGGTCTTACAGTGTGTCAGGACCCTTTTGGGGCCTGTGGGGTCTCACAGTGTGTCCGGACCCTGTCTGGTGTGTGTGGAGTCTCACAGTGCGTCAGGACCCTGTTAGGGGAGTGCGGGGTCTCACAGTGTGTCTGGACCCTGTCAGGTGTGTGTGGCGTCTCACAATGTGTCAGGACCCTTTTGGGACCTGTGTGGTCTCATAGTGTGTTAGGACCCTCTCAGGGTGTGTCGGATCTCACAGTCTCTCAGGACCCCATCCTGGGTGTGTGAGGTCTCACAATGTGTCAGGAACCTTTTGGGGTGTGTGGTGTCTCACAATGTGTCAGGACCCTGTTGGGGCCTGTGGGGTCTCACAGTGTGTCCGGACCCTGTCAGGGATGTGTAGGGTCTCGCTGTGTGTCAGGTCACCGTCAGAAGTGTATGGGGTCTGACAGTGTGTCAGGACCGTGCCAGGGGTGTGTGCAGTCTCACAGTGTGTCAGGACCGTACAAGGGGTGTGTGAGGTCTCACAGTTTGTCAGGACCCTTTCATGTGTGTGGTGTCGTGTCGTGTGTTACGATCCTATCGGGGGGGTGTGTGGTCTCATAGTGTGTCAGGACCCTGTCAGTGGTTTGTGGGGTCTCACAGTGTGACAGGTCCCTGTTAGTGGTGTGTGGGGTCTCACAGTGTGTCAGCACCCTGCCTGGGTTGTTTGGGGTCTCACAGTGTGTCAGGACTGTGTCAGGGTTGTGTGGTGTCTCACAGTGTGTCAGGACTCTCTCAGTGGTGTGTCGGATCTTACAGTCTATCAGGACCCTATCCAGGGTGTGTGGGGTCTCACAGTGTGTCAGGACCCCTCAGGTGCGAGTGGGGTCCCACAGTGTTTCTGAACCCTGTCAGGCGTGTGTGCCGTTTCACAATGTGTCAGGACCCATTTGGGGCCTGTGGGGTCTCACAGTGTGTCAGGACCATGTCAGGAGTGTGTGGGATCCCACAGTGTGTCCGGACCCTGTCAGGGGTGTGTAGGGTCTCGCTGTGTGTCAGGGCCCTGTCAGGGGTGTGTGCAGTCTCAGTGTGTCAGGACCGTTCCAGGGATGTGTGGGGTCTCACAGTGTGTCAGGACCCTTTCATGTGTGTGTGGTGTCGTGTGGTGCGTCACGATCCTATCAGGGGTGTGTGTGGTCTCACAGTGTGTCAGGACCCTGTCACTGGTTTGTGGGGTCTCACAGTGTGACAGGTCCCTGTTACGGGTGTGTGGGGTCTCACAGTGTGTCAGAACCCTGCCTGGGTTGTTTGGGGTCTCACAGTGCGTCAGGACCCTGCCAGGGATGTGTGGGATCGCAGTGTGTGTCAGGACCCTGTCAGGTGTGTGTGGCATCCGCAGTGGGTCAGGTCGCTGGCAGGGGTGTGTGGAGTCCGACAGTGTTTCTGAACCCTGTCAGGCATGTGTGCCGTCTCACAATGTGTCAGGACCCTTTTGGGGCCTGTGGGGTTTCACAGTGTTTTAGGACCCTCTCAGGGGTGTGTCGGATCTCACAGTCTCTCAGGACCCTATCCTGGGTGTGTGGGGTCTCACAATGTGTCAGGAACATTCTGGGGTGTGTGGGGTCTCACAATGTGTCAGGACCCTTTTGGGGTGTGTGGGGTCTCGCAGTGTGTCTGGACGCTGCCAGGGGTGTATGGGGTCTCACAGTATGACAGGACCTTGTCAGAGGTATATGGGGTTTCACAGTGTGTCAGGACCGTGTCAATAGTGTGTGGGGTCTCACAGGGTGTCAGGACCCTGTTAGGGGTGTGTGGGGTCTCACAGTGTCTCTGGACCCTGTCAGGTGTGTGTGGCGTCTCACAGTGTGTCAGGACCCCTCATGTGTGAGTGGGGTCCCACAGTTTTTCTGAACCCTGTCAGGCATGTGTGCCATCTCACAATGTGTCAGGACCCTTTTGGGGCCTGTGGGGTCTCACAGTGTGTCAGGACCATGTCAGGAGTGTGTGGGATCCCACAGAGTGTCCGGACCCTGTCATGTGTGTGTAGGGTGTCGCTGTGTGTCAGGACCCTGTCAGGGGTGTGTGGCATCTCACAGTCTGTCAGGACCCCTCAGGTGTGAGTGGGGTCCCACAGTGTTTCTGAACCCTGTCAGGCGTGTGTGCCGTCTCACAATGTGAAGGACCCTTTTGGGGCCTGTGGGGTCTCAGAGTGTGTCAGCACCCTGTCAGGGGTGTGTAGGGTCTCACAGTGTGTCAGGTCACCGTCAGAGGTGTCTGGGGTCTGACAGTGTGTCAGGGCCCTGTCAGGCGTGTGTGCCATCTCACAATGTGTCAGGACCCTTTTGGGGGGTGTGGGGTCTCACAGTGTGTCAGGACCATGTCAGGAGTGTGCGGGATCCCACAGTGTGTCCGGACCCTGTCAGGGGTGTGTAGGGTCTCGCTGTGTGTCAGCACCCTGTCACGGGTGTGTAGGGTCTCACAGTGTGTCAGGTCCCCGTCAGAGGTGTGTGGGGTCTGACAGTGTGTCAGGGCCCTGTCAGGGGTGTGTGCAGTCTCACAGTGTGTCAGGACCGTTCCATGGATGTGTGGGGTCTCACAGTTTGTCAGGACCCTTTCATGTGTGTGTGGTGTCACAGTGTGTCAGGACCCTGTCAGTGGTTTGTGGGGTCTCACAGTGTGACAGGTCCCTGTTAGGGGCCTGTGGGGTCTCACAGTGTGTCAGAACCCTGCCTGGGTTGTTTGGGGTCTCACAGAGTGTCAGGAACCTATCCAGAGTGTGTGGGGTCTCACAGTCCGTCAGGACCCTGCCAGGGGTATGTGGGATTGCAATATGTGTCAGGACCCTGTCAGGTGTGTGTGCGCGGTCTCGTAGTGTGTCAGGACCGTATCCAGGGTGTGTGGGGTCTCACAGTGTGTCAGGACCCTGCTAGGGTTGTGTGGGATCGCAATGTGTGTCAGGACCCTGTCAGGTGTGTGTGGTGTCCACAGTGGGTCAGGTCACTGTCAGTGGTGTGTTAGGTCTCACGGTGTGTCTGGACTCTCTCAGGTGTGTGTGGGATCTTAATGCATGTCAGGACACTGTGAGTGGTTTGTGGGGTTTCACAGTGTTTCAGGATCTGGTCGTGGGTGTGTGGGGTCTCACTGTGTGTCAGAACACTCTCAGATGTGTGTGGGATCGCAATGTGTGCCAGGACGCTGTCAGGAGTGTGTGGCGTCTCACAGTACGTCACGTCCCTGTCAGGGGTGTGTGGGGTCTTACAGTGTGTCAGGACCCTGTCTGGTGTGTGTGGAGTCTCACACTGTGTCATAAACCTGTCAGGGGTGTGTGGGGTCTCACAGTGTGTCAGGACCCTTTTGGGGTGTCTCGGGTCTCACAGTGTGTCAGGACCCTATCCAGGGTGTGTACGGTCTCACAGCGTGTCCCGACCCTGTCAGGGCTGTGCGGCGTCTCACACTGTGTCAGGTACCTGTCAAAGGTTTGTTTGGGTCTCACACTGTGTCAGGGTCCTGTTAGGGGTGTGTGGGGTCTCACAGTGTGTCAGGGTCCTGTTAGGGGTGTGTGGGGTATCACAGTGTGTCAGTGTCCTGTTAGGGGTGTGTGGCATCTCATAGTGTGTCAGGGTCCTGTTAGGGGTGTGTGGGGTATCACAGTGTGTCAGTGTCCTGTTACAGGTGTGTGGGATCGCAATGTGTGTCAGGACCCTGTCAGGGGTGTGTGGGGTCTCACAGTGTGTCAGGTCCCCGTCAGAGGTGTGTGGCGTCTGACAATGTGTCAGGGCTTTGTCAGGGGTGCGTGGCGTCTCACAGTGCGTCATGACCCTGTCAGTTGTCTGTGGCGTCTCACAGTGTGTCAGGATCCTGTCAGGGGTGTGTGTGGTCTCACAGTGTGTCAGGACCCTGCCAGTGGTTTGTGGGGCCTCACAGTGTGTCAGGACCATGTCAGGAGTGTGTGGGATCCCACAGTGTGTCCGGACCCTGTCATGGGTGTGTAGGGTCTCGCTGTGTGTCAGCACTCTGTCAGGTGTGTGTAGGGTCTCAAGTGTGTCAGGTCACCGTCAGCGGTGTGTGGGGTCTCACAGTGTGTCAGGCCCCGGTCCGGGATGTGTGGGGTCTCACAGGGTGTCAGGGCCCTGTCAGGGGTGTGTGGTGTCTCACAGTGTGTCAGGCCCCGGTCCGGGATGTGTGGGGTCTCACAGTGTGTCAGGTCCTGTCAGGGGTGTGTGGTGTCTCACAGTGTGTCAGGTCCGTGTCAGGGCTGTGTGGCGTCTTCCAGTGTGTCAGGACCCTGTCAGGTGTGCGTGCCGTCTCACAGTGTGTCAGGACCCTGTCAGGTGTGTGGGGGGTCTCACAGTGTGTCAGGTCCTGTCAGGGGTGTGTGGTGTCTCACAGTGTGTCAGGTCCGTGTGGCGTCTTCCAGTGTGTCAGGACCCTGTCAGGTGTGCGTGCCGTCTCACAGTGTGTCAGGACCCTGTCAGGTGTGTGGGGGGTCTCACAGTGTGTCAGAACCCTGTCAGTAGTGTGTGGGGTCTGACAATGTGACAGGACATTGTCAGGGGTGTGTGGAGTCTCACAGTGTGCCAGGACCCTGTGAGCGGTGTGTGTGTATCACAGTTTGTCAGGACCCTGTCAGGGTGTTCGGGGTCTCACAGTGTTTCTGTACCCTGTCAGGGGTGTCTGGGGTCTCACAATGTGTCAGTGTCCTGTCAGGGGTGTGTGGTGTCTCACAGTGTGTCAGGTCCGTGTCAGGGCTGTGTGGCGTCTTCCAGTGTGACAGGACATTGTCAGGGGTGTGTGGAGTCTCACAGTGTGCCAGGACCCTGTGAGCGGTGTGTGTGTATCACAGTTTGTCAGGACCCTGTCAGGGTGTTCGGGGTCTCACAGTGTTTCTGTACCCTGTCAGGGGTGTCTGGGGTCTCACAGTGTGTCAGTGTCCTGTCAGGTGTGTGTGGGGTCTCACAGTGTGTCAGTGCCCTGTCAGGTGTGTGTGGAGTCTCACAGTGTGTCAGTGTCCTGTCAGGTGTGTGTGGGGCGTCACAGCTTGTCCTGACCCTGTCAGGGGTGTGTGGGGTCTCACAGTGTGTCAGGACCCTGTCACGGGTGTGTGGGGTCTCACAGTTTGTCAGGAACCTGTCAGGTGTGTTTGGGGTCTCACAGTGTGTCACGACACTGTCAGGGGTATGTCAGGTCTCAACGTGTGTCAAGATCCTTTCAAGGGTGTGGGGATCTCACAGAGTGCTTGGACCCTGTCAGGGGTGTGTGGGGTCTCACAGTGTGTTAGGACCCTGTCAGGGGTATGTGGGGTCTCACAGTGTGTCAGGATCCTGTCAGGGGTGTGTGGGGTCTCACAGTGTGTCAGGACCCTGTCAGGGGTGTGTGGGGTCTCACAGTGTGACAGGACCTTGTCAGGGTTGTGTGGGGTCTCACAGTGTGTCAGGAGCCGGGCAGGGGTTTGTGGGGTCTCACAATGTGTCAGGACCCTGCCTGGGTTGTGTGGGGTCTCACAGTGTGCCTGGACCCTGCCAGGTGTGTGTGGGGTCTCACTGGTTGTCTGGACACAGATGGGTGTGGGATCGCAATGTGTGTCAGGACCCTGTCAGGGGCTTGTGGCGTCTCACAGTGTGTCAAGTCCCTGTCAGGGGTGTGTGGGTCTTACAGTGTGTCAGGACCCTTTTGGGGCCTGTGGGGTCTCACAGTGTGTCTGGACCCTGTCTGGTGTGTGTGGAGTCTCACAGTGCGTCAGGTCCCTGCCAGGTCCCTTTGGGGTCTCACAGTGTGTCAGGACCGTGTCAATAGCGTGTGGGGTCTCACAGTGTGTCAGGACCCTGTCAGGGTGTTCGGGGTCTCACAGTGTTTCTGTACCCTGTCAGGGGTGTCTGGGGTCTCACAGTGTGTCAGTGTCCTGTCAGGTGTGTGTGGGGTCTCACAGTGTGTCAGTGCCCTGTCAGGTGTGTGTGGAGTCTCACAGTGTGTCAGTGTCCTGTCAGGTGTGTGTGGGGCGTCACAGCTTGTCCTGACCCTGTCAGGGGTGTGTGGGGTCTCACAGTGTGTCAGGACCCTGTCACGGGTGTGTGGGGTCTCACAGTTTGTCAGGAACCTGTCAGGTGTGTTTGGGGTCTCACAGTGTGTCACGACACTGTCAGGGGTATGTCAGGTCTCAACGTGTGTCAAGATCCTTTCAAGGGTGTGGGGATCTCACAGAGTGCTTGGACCCTGTCAGGGGTGTGTGGGGTCTCACAGTGTGTTAGGACCCTGTCAGGGGTATGTGGGGTCTCACAGTGTGTCAGGATCCTGTCAGGGGTGTGTGGGGTCTCACAGTGTGTCAGGACCCTGTCAGGGGTGTGTGGGGTCTCACAGTGTGACAGGACCTTGTCAGGGTTGTGTGGGGTCTCACAGTGTGTCAGGAGCCGGGCAGGGGTTTGTGGGGTCTCACAATGTGTCAGGACCCTGCCTGGGTTGTGTGGGGTCTCACAGTGTGCCTGGACCCTGCCAGGTGTGTGTGGGGTCTCACTGGTTGTCTGGACACAGATGGGTGTGGGATCGCAATGTGTGTCAGGACCCTGTCAGGGGCTTGTGGCGTCTCACAGTGTGTCAAGTCCCTGTCAGGGGTGTGTGGGTCTTACAGTGTGTCAGGACCCTTTTGGGGCCTGTGGGGTCTCACAGTGTGTCTGGACCCTGTCTGGTGTGTGTGGAGTCTCACAGTGCGTCAGGTCCCTGCCAGGTCCCTTTGGGGTCTGACAGTGTGTCAGGGCCCTGTCAGGGGTGTGTGCAGTCTCACAGTGTGTCAGGACCGTGCCAGGGGTGTGTGAGGTCTCACAGTTTGTCAGGACCCTTTCATGTATGTGTGGTGTCGTGTGGTGTGTCACGATCTTATCGGGGGTGTGTGTGGTCTCATAGTGTGTCAGGACCCTGTCAGTGGTTTGTGGGGTCTCACAGTGTGACAGGTCCCTGTTAGTGGTGTGTGGGGTCTCACAGTGTGTCAGCACCCTGCCTGGGTTGTCTGGGGTCTCACAGTGTGTCAGGACTGTGTCAGGGTTGTGTGGTGTCTCACAGTGTGTCAGGACTCTCTCAGTGGTGTGTCGGATCTTACAGTCTGTCAGGACCCTATCCAGGGTGTGTGGGGTCTCACAGTGTGTCAGGACCCCTCAGGTGTGAGTGGGGTCCCACAGTGTTTCTGAACCCTGTCAGGCGTGTGTGCCGTTTCACAATGTGTCAGGACCCATTTGGGGCCTGTGGGGTCTCACAGTGTGTCAGGACCATGTCAGGAGTGTGTGGGATCCCACAGTGTGTGCGGACCCTGTCAGGGGTATGTAGGGTCTCGCTGTGTGTCAGCACCCTGTCAGGGGTGTGTAGGGTCTGACAGTGTGTCAGGGCCCTATCAGGGGTGTGTGCAGTCTCAGTGTGACAGGACCGTTCCAGGGATGTGTGGGGTCTCACAGTGTGTCAGGACCCTTTCATGTGTGTGTGGTGTCGTGTGGTGCGTCACGATCCTATCAGGGGTGTGTGTGGTCTCACAGTGTGTCAGGACCCTGTCAGGGGTGTGTGGGGTCTCACAGTGTGTTAGGACCCTGGCAGGGGTATGTGGGGTCTCACAGTGTGTTAGGACCCTGTCAGGGGCGTGTGTGGTCTCACAGTGTGTCAGGACCCTGTCAGTGGTTTGTGGGGTCTCACAGTGTGACAGATCCCTTTTAGTGGTGTGTGGGGTCTCACAGTGTGTCAGGACCCTGTCATGGTTGTTTGAGGTCTCACAGTGTGTCAGGATCCTGTCGGGGGTGTGTGGGGTCTCACAGTGTGTCAGAACCCTCTCAGATGTGTGTGAGATCGCAATGTGTGTCTGGACCCTGTCAGGGGTGTGTGTGGTCTCGTAGTGTGTCAGGACCCTATCCAGGGTGTGTGGGGTCTCAGAGTGCGTCAGGAACCTGCTAGGGTTGTGTGGGATCGCAATTTGTATCAGGACCCTGCCAGGTGTGTGTGGGATCGCAATGTGTGTCAGGACCCTGTCAGGTGTGCGTGGCGTCCACAGTGTGTCAGGACCCTGTCAGGGGTGTGTCGAGTCTCACAGTGTGTCGTGTCCTCTCAGGTGTGTGGGGGTCTCACAGTTTGTCAGGTCCCAGCCAGTGGTGTGTGGGGTCTCACAGAGTGTCAGGACCCTGCCAGGGTTGTGTGGGGTCTCATAGTGTGTCAGGCCCCGGTCCGGGATGTGTGGGGTCTCACAGTGTGTCAGGTACTGTCAGGGGTGTGTGGTGTCTCACAGTGTGTCACGTCCGTGTCAGGGCTGTGTGGCGTCTTCCAGTGTGTCAGGACCCTGTCAGGTGTGTGGGGGGTCTCACAGTGTATCAGGACCCTGTCAGGTGTGTGGGGGGTCTCACAGTGTATCAGGACCCTGTCAGGTGTGTGGGGGGTCTCACAGTGTGCCAGAACCCTGTCAGTAGTGTGTGGGGTCTGACAATGTGACAGGACATTGTCAGGGGTGTGTGGAGTCTCACAGTGTGCCAGGACCCTGTGAGCGGTGTGTGTGTATTACAGTTTGTCAGGACCCTGTCAGGGTGTTCGGGGTCTCACAGTGTTTCTGTACCCTGTCAGGGGTGTCTGGGGTCTCACAGTGTGTCAGTGTCCTGTCAGGTGTGTGTGGGGTCTCACAGTGTGTCAGTGTCCTGTCAGGTGTGTGTGGGGTGTCACAGCTTGTCCTGACCCTGTCAGGGGTGTGTGGGGTCTCACAGTGCGTCAGGACCCTGTCACGGGTGTGTGGGGTCTCACAGTTTGTCAGGAACCTGTCAGGTGTGTTTGGGGTCTCACAGTGTGTCACGACACTGTCAGGGGTATGTCAGGTCTCACCGTGTGTCAAGATCCTTTCAAGGGTGTGGGGATCTCACAGAGTGCTTGGACCCTGTCAGGGGTGTGTGGGGTCTCACAGTGTGTTAGGACCCTGTCAGGGGTATGTGGGGTCTCACAGTGTGTCAGGTCCCTGTCAGGGGTGTGTGGGGTCTCATAGTGTGTCAGGGTCCTCTCAGGGGTGTGTGGGGTATCACAGTGTGTCAGTGTCCTGTTACAGGTGTGTGGGATCGCAATGTGTGTCAGGACCCTGTCAGGGATGTGTGGGGTCTCACAGTGTGTCAGGTACCTGTCAAGGGTTTGTTTGGGTCTCACACTGTGTCAGGTCCCTGTCAGGGGTGTGTAGGGTCTCGCTGTGTGTCAGGTCCCCGTCAGAGGTGTGTGGCGTCTGACAATGTGTCAGGGCTTTGTCAGGGGTGTGTGGCGTCTCACAGCGTGTCAGGACCCTGTCAGTTGTCTGTGGCGTCTCACAGTGTGTCAGGTCGCTGTCAGGGGTGTGTGTGGTCTCACAGTGTGTCAGGACCCTGTCAGTGGTTTGTGGGGTCTCACAGTGTGACAGGACCTTGTCAGGGGTGTGTGGGGTCTCACAGTGTGTCAGGAGCCGGGCAGGGGTTTGTGGGGTCTCACAATGTGTCAGGACCCTGCCTGGGTTGTGTGGGGTCTCACAGTGTGCCTGGACCCTGCCAGGTGTGTGTGGGGTCTCACTGGTTGTCTGGACACAGATGGGTGTGGGATCGCAATGTGTGTCAGGACCCTGTCAGGGGTTTGTGGCGTCTCACAGTGCGTCATGTCCCTGTCAGGGGTGTGTGGGGTCTCACAGTGTGTCAGGACCCTTCTGGGGTGTGTGGGGTCTCACAGCGTTTCTGAACCCTGTCAGGGGAGTGTGTGGTCTCACAGTGTGTCAGGACCCTTCTGGGGCCTGTGGGGTCTCACAGTGTGTCAGGGCCCTCTCAGGGCTGTGTCGGATCTCACAGTCTGTCAGGACCCTGCCCAGGGTGTGTGGGTCTCACAGTGTGTCAGGAACTTGGCTGTCAGGTGTGTGTGTGGTCTCACAGTGGATCAGGACCCTGTCAGGGGTGTGTCGGGTCTCACAGTGCGTCAGGTCCCCGTCAGGGATGTGTGGGGTCTGACAGTGTGTCAGGGCCCAATCAGGGGAGTGTGCAGTCTCACAGTGTGTCAGGACCGTTCCAGGGGTGTGTGGGGTCTCACAGTGTGTCAGGACCCTTTCATGTGTGTGTGGTGTCGTGTGGTGTGTCACGATCCTGTCAGGGGTGTGTGTGGTCTCACAGTGTGTCAGGACCCTGTCAGGGGTGTGTGGGGTCTCACAGTGTGTTAGGACCCTGGCAGGGGTGTGTGGGGTCTCACAGTGTGTTAGGACCCTGTCAGGGGTGTGTGGGGTCTCACAGTGTGTCAGAACCCTCTCAGGTGTGTGTGGGATCGGAATGTGTGTCAGAACCCTGCCAGGGGTGTGTGGGGTCTCACAGTGAGTCATGACCCTGCCAGGGGTATGTGGGATCGCAGTGTGTGTCAGGACCCTGTCAGGTGTGTGTGGCGTCCACAGTGGATCAGGACGCTGTCAGTGGTGTGTGGGCTCTCACAGTGTGTTAGGACCCTGCCAGGGTTGTGTGGGGTTTCACAGTGTGTCAGGACACCGTGAGTGGTTTGTGGGGTTTCACGGTGTGTCAGGATCTGGTCGTGGGTGTGTGGGGTCTGACTGTGTGTCAGAACACTCTCAGATGTGTGTGGGATCGCAATGTGTGTCGGGACGCTGTCAGGAGTGTGTGGCGTCTCACAGTGCGTCATGTCCCTGTCAGGGTTGTGTGGGGTCTTACAGTGTGTCAGGACCCTTTTGGGGCCTGTGGGGTCTCACAGTGTGTCCGGACCCTGTCTGGTGTGTGTGGAGTCTCACAGTGCGTCAGGACCCTGTTAGGGGAGTGCGGGGTCTCACAGTGTGTCTGGACCCTGTCAGGTGTGTGTGGCGTCTCACAATGTGTCAGGACCCTTTTGGGACCTGTGTGGTCTCATAGTGTGTTAGGACCCTCTCAGGGTGTGTCGGATCTCACAGTCTCTCAGGACCCCATCCTGGGTGTGTGAGGTCTCACAATGTGTCAGGAACCTTTTGGGGTGTGTGGTGTCTCACAATGTGTCAGGACCCTGTTGGGGCCTGTGGGGTCTCACAGTGTGTCCGGACCCTGTCAGGGATGTGTAGGGTCTCGCTGTGTGTCAGGTCACCGTCAGAAGTGTATGGGGTCTGACAGTGTGTCAGGACCGTGCCAGGGGTGTGTGCAGTCTCACAGTGTGTCAGGACCGTACAAGGGGTGTGTGAGGTCTCACAGTTTGTCAGGACCCTTTCATGTGTGTGGTGTCGTGTCGTGTGTTACGATCCTATCGGGGGGGTGTGTGGTCTCATAGTGTGTCAGGACCCTGTCAGTGGTTTGTGGGGTCTCACAGTGTGACAGGTCCCTGTTAGTGGTGTGTGGGGTCTCACAGTGTGTCAGCACCCTGCCTGGGTTGTTTGGGGTCTCACAGTGTGTCAGGACTGTGTCAGGGTTGTGTGGTGTCTCACAGTGTGTCAGGACTCTCTCAGTGGTGTGTCGGATCTTACAGTCTATCAGGACCCTATCCAGGGTGTGTGGGGTCTCACAGTGTGTCAGGACCCCTCAGGTGCGAGTGGGGTCCCACAGTGTTTCTGAACCCTGTCAGGCGTGTGTGCCGTTTCACAATGTGTCAGGACCCATTTGGGGCCTGTGGGGTCTCACAGTGTGTCAGGACCATGTCAGGAGTGTGTGGGATCCCACAGTGTGTCCGGACCCTGTCAGGGGTGTGTAGGGTCTCGCTGTGTGTCAGGGCCCTGTCAGGGGTGTGTGCAGTCTCAGTGTGTCAGGACCGTTCCAGGGATGTGTGGGGTCTCACAGTGTGTCAGGACCCTTTCATGTGTGTGTGGTGTCGTGTGGTGCGTCACGATCCTATCAGGGGTGTGTGTGGTCTCACAGTGTGTCAGGACCGTGTCACTGGTTTGTGGGGTCTCACAGTGTGACAGGTCCCTGTTACGGGTGTGTGGGGTCTCACAGTGTGTCAGAACCCTACCTGGGTTGTTTGGGGTCTCACAGTGCGTCAGGACCCTGCCAGGGATGTGTGGGATCGCAGTGTGTGTCAGGACCCTGTCAGGTGTGTGTGGCATCCGCAGTGGGTCAGGTCGCTGGCAGGGGTGTGTGGAGTCCGACAGTGTTTCTGAACCCTGTCAGGCATGTGTGCCGTCTCACAATGTGTCAGGACCCTTTTGGGGCCTGTGGGGTTTCACAGTGTTTTAGGACCCTCTCAGGGGTGTGTCGGATCTCACAGTCTCTCAGGACCCTATCCTGGGTGTGTGGGGTCTCACAATGTGTCAGGAACATTCTGGGGTGTGTGGGGTCTCACAATGTGTCAGGACCCTTTTGGGGTGTGTGGGGTCTCGCAGTGTGTCTGGACGCTGCCAGGGGTGTATGGGGTCTCACAGTATGTCAGAACCCTTTCAATGTGTGTGGGATCGCAATGTGTGTCAGATCGCTGTCAGGGGTGTGTTAGGTCTCACGGTGTGTCTGGACCCTCTCAGGTATGTGTGGGATCTTAATGCGTGTCAGGACCCAGTCAGTGGTGTGTGGGGTCTCACAGTGTGTTAGGACCCTGCCAGGGTTGTGTGGGGTTTCACAGTGTGTCAGGACACCGTGAGTGGTTTGCCGGATTTTACAGTGTGTCAGGATCTGGTCGTGGGTGTGTGGGGTCTCACTGTGTGTCAGAACACTCTCAGATGTGTGTGGGATCGCAATGTGTGTCAGGACGCTGTCAGGAGTGTGTGGCGTCTCACAGTGCGTCAAGTCCCTGTCAGGGGTGTGTAGGGTCTTACAGTGTGTCAGGATCCTTTTGGGTCCTGTGCGGTCTCACAGTGCGTCAGGACTCTCTCAGGGGTGTGTCGGATCTCACAATCTGTCAGGACACTATCTAGGGTGTGTGGGGTCTCACAGTTGTCCGGACCCTGTCTGGTGTGTGTGGAGTCTCACAGTGCGTCAGGTCCCTGTCAGGTCCCTGTGGGGTCTCACAGTGTGTCAGGACCGTGTCAATAGTGTGTGGGGTCTCACAGAGTGTCACGACCCTGTTAGGGGAGTGCGGGGTCTCGCAGTGTGTCAGGACCGTGTCAATAGTGTGTGGGGTCTCACAGAGTGTCACGACCCTGTTAGGGGAGTGCGGGGTCTCACAGTGTGTCTGGACCCTGTCAGGTATGTGTGGCATCTCACAATGTGTCAGGACCCTTTTGGGGCCTGTGGGGTCCCACAGTGTGTTAGGACCCTCTCAGGGGTGTGTCGGATCTCACAGTCTCTCAGGACCCTATCCTGGGTGTGTGGGGTCTCACAATGTGTCAGGATCCTTTTGGGGTGTGTGGCGTCTCACAGTGTGTCAGGACCCTTTTGGGGCCTGTGGGGTCTCACAGTGTGTCAGGACCATGTCAGGAGTGTGTGGGATCCCACAGTGTGTCCGGACCCTGTCAGGGGTGTGTAGGGTCTCGCTGTGTGTCAGCACCCTGTCAGGGGTGTGTGGGGTCTCACAGTGTGTCAGGTCACCGTCAGAGGTGTGAGTGGTCTGACAGTGTGTCAGGGCCCAGTCAGGGGTGTGTGGGGTCTCACAGTGTGTCAGGACCGTTCCAGGGTTGTGTGGGGTTTCACAGTGTGTCAGGACACGGTGAGTGGTTTGTGGGGTTTCACACTGTGTCAGGATCTGGTCGTGGGTGTGTGGGGTCTCACTGCCAGGAGTGTGTGGGGTCTTACAGTGTGTCAGGATCCTTTTGGGGCCTGTGGGGTCTCACAGTGTGTCCGGACCCTGTCTGGTGTGTGCGGTCTCACAGTGTGTCAGGACCCTTTTGGGGCCTGTGGGGTCTCACAGTGCGTCAGGACCCTGCCAGGGATGTGTGGGATCGCAATGTGTGTCAGGACCCTGTCAGGTGTGTGTGGCGTCCACAGTGGGTCAGGTCGCTGTCAGGGGTGTGTGGGGTCCGACAGTGTTTCTGAACCCTGTCAGGCGTGTGTGCCGTCTCACAATGTGTCAGGACCCTTTTGGGGCCTGTGGGGTTTCACAGTGTTTTAGGACCCTCTCAGGGGTGTGTCGGATCTCACAGTCTCTCAGGACCCTATCCTGGGTGTGTGGGGTCTCACAATGTGTCAGGAACATTCTGGGGTGTGTGGGGTCTCACAATGTGTCAGGACCCTTTTGGGGTGTGTGGGGTCTCGCAGTGTGTCTGGACGCTGCCAGGGGTGTATGGGGTCTCACAGTATGTCAGAACCCTTTCAATGTGTGTGGGATCGCAATGTGTGTCAGGTCGCTGTCAGGGGTGTGTTAGGTCTCACGGTGTGTCTGGACCCTCTCAGGTATGTGTGGGATCTTAATGCGTGTCAGGACCCAGTCAGTGGTGTGTGGGGTCTCACAGTGTGTCAGGACACCGTGAGTGGTTTGCCGGATTTTACAGTGTGTCAGGATCTGGTCGTGGGTGTGTGGGGTCTCACTGTGTGTCAGAACACTCTCAGATGTGTGTGGGATCGCAATGTGTGTCAGGACGCTGTCAGGAGTGTGTGGCGTCTCACAGTGCGTCAAGTCCCTGTCAGGGGTGTGTCGGGTCTTACAGTGTGTCAGGATCCTTTTGGGTCCTGTGCGGTCTCACAGTGCGTCAGGACTCTCTCAGGGGTGTGTCGGATCTCACAATCTGTCAGGACACTATCTAGGGTGTGTGGGGTCTCACAGTTGTCCGGACCCTGTCTGGTGTGTGTGGAGTCTCACAGTGCGTCAGGTCCCTGTTCGGTCCCTGTGGGGTCTCACAGTGTGTCAGGACCGTGTCAATAGTGTGTGGGGTCTCACAGAGTGTCACGACCCTGTTAGGGGAGTGCGGGGTCTCACAGTGTGTCTGGACCCTGTCAGGTATGTGTGGCATCTCACAATGTGTCAGGACCCTTTTGGGGCCTGTGGGGTCCCACAGTGTGTTAGGACCCTCTCAGGGGTGTGTCGGATCTCACAGTCTCTCAGGACCCTATCCTGGGTGTGTGGGGTCTCACAATGTGTCAGGATCCTTTTGGGGTGTGTGGCGTCTCACAGTGTGTCAGGACCCTTTTGGGGCCTGTGGGGTCTCACAGTGTGTCAGGACCATGTCAGGAGTGTGTGGGATCCCACAGTGTGTCCGGACCCTGTCAGGGGTGTGTAGGGTCTCGCTGTGTGTCAGCACCCTGTCAGGGGTGTGTGGGGTCTCACAGTTTGTCAGGTCACCGTCAGAGGTGTGAGTGGTCTGACAGTGTGTCAGGGCCCTGTCAGGGGTGTGTGGGGTCTCACAGTGTGTCAGGACCGTTCCAGGGGTGTGTGGGCTCTCACAGTGTGTTTGGACCCTGCCAGGGTTGTGTGGGGTTTCACAGTGTGTCAGGACACCGTGAGTGGTTTGTGGGGTTTCACACTGTGTCAGGATCTGGTCGTGGGTGTGTGGGGTCTCACTGTGTGTCAGAACACTCTCAGATGTGTGTGGGATCGCAATGTGTGTCAGGATGCTGTCAGGAGTGTGTGGCGTCTCACAGTGCGTCAAGTCCCTGCCCGGAGTGTGTGGGGTCTCACAGTGTGTTAGGACCCTGTCAGGGGTATGTGGGGTCTCACAGTGTGTCAGTGTCCTGTCAGGTGTGTGTGGGGTCTCACAGTGTGTCAGTGTCCTGTCAGGTGTGTGTGGAGTCTCACAGTGTGTCAGTGTCCTGTCAGGTGTGTGTGGGGCGTCACAGCTTGTCCTGACCCTGTCAGGGGTGTGTGGGGTCTCACAGTGTGTCAGGACCCTGTCAGGGGTGTGTGGGGTCTCCCAGTGTGTCAGGACCCTGTCACGGGTGTGTGGGGTCTCACAGTTTGTCAGGAACCTGTCAGGTGTGTTTGGGGCCTCACAGTGTGTCACGACACTGTCAGGGGTATGTCAGGTCTCACCGTGTGTCAGGACCGTGTCAATAGTGTGTGGGGTCTCACAGAGTGTCACGACCCTGTTAGGGGAGTGCGGGGTCTCGCAGTGCGTCAGGACCGTGTCAATAGTGTGTGGGGTCTCACAGAGTGTCACGACCCTGTTAGGGGAGTGCGGGGTCTCACAGTGTGTCTGGACCCTGTCAGGTATGTGTGGCATCTCACAATGTGTCAGGACCCTTTTGGGGCCTGTGGGGTCCCACAGTGTGTTAGGACCCTCTCAGGGGTGTGTCGGATCTCACAGTCTCTCAGGACCCTATCCTGGGTGTGTGGGGTCTCACAATGTGTCAGGATCCTTTTGGGGTGTGTGGCGTCTCACAGTGTGTCAAGACCCTTTAGGGGCCTGTGGGGTCTCACAGTGTGTCAGGACCATGTCAGGAGTGTGTGGGATCCCACAGTGTGTCCGGACCCTGTCAGGGGTGTGTAGGGTCTCGCTGTGTGTCAGCACCCTGTCAGGGGTGTGTGGGGTCTCACAGTGTGTCAGGTCACCGTCAGAGGTGTGAGTGGTCTGACAGTGTGTCAGGGCCCAGTCAGGGGTGTGTGGGGTCTCACAGTGTGTCAGGACCGTTCCAGGGTTGTGTGGGGTTTCACAGTGTGTCAGGACACGGTGAGTGGTTTGTGGGGTTTCACACTGTGTCAGGATCTGGTCGTGGGTGTGTGGGGTCTCACTGTGTGTCAGAACACTCTCAGATGTGTGTGGGATCGCAATGTGTGTCAGGATGCTGTCAGGAGTGTGTGGCGTCTCACAGTGCGTCAAGTCCCTGCCAGGAGTGTGTGGGGTCTTACAGTGTGTCAGGATCCTTTTGGGGCCTGTGGGGTCTCACAGTGTGTCCGGACCCTGTCTGGTGTGTGCGGTCTCACAGTGTGTCAGGACCCTTTTGGGGCCTGTGGGGTCTCACAGTGCGTCAGGACCCTGCCAGGGATGTGTGGGATCGCAATGTGTGTCAGGACCCTGTCAGGTGTGTGTGGCGTCCACAGTGGGTCAGGTCGCTGTCAGGGGTGTGTGGGGTCCGACAGTGTTTCTGAACCCTGTCAGGCGTGTGTGCCGTCTCACAATGTGTCAGGACCCTTTTGGGGCCTGTGGGGTTTCACAGTGTTTTAGGACCCTCTCAGGGGTGTGTCGGATCTCACAGTCTCTCAGGACCCTATCCTGGGTGTGTGGGGTCTCACAATGTGTCAGGAACATTCTGGGGTGTGTGGGGTCTCACAATGTGTCAGGACCCTTTTGGGGTGTGTGGGGTCTCGCAGTGTGTCTGGACGCTGCCAGGGGTGTATGGGGTCTCACAGTATGTCAGAACCCTTTCAATGTGTGTGGGATCGCAATGTGTGTCAGGTCGCTGTCAGGGGTGTGTTAGGTCTCACGGTGTGTCTGGACCCTCTCAGGTATGTGTGGGATCTTAATGCGTGTCAGGACCCAGTCAGTGGTGTGTGGGGTCTCACAGTGTGTCAGGACACCGTGAGTGGTTTGCCGGATTTTACAGTGTGTCAGGATCTGGTCGTGGGTGTGTGGGGTCTCACTGTGTGTCAGAACACTCTCAGATGTGTGTGGGATCGCAATGTGTGTCAGGACGCTGTCAGGAGTGTGTGGCGTCTCACAGTGCGTCAAGTCCCTGTCAGGGGTGTGTAGGGTCTTACAGTGTGTCAGGATCCTTTTGGGTCCTGTGCGGTCTCACAGTGCGTCAGGACTCTCTCAGGGGTGTGTCGGATCTCACAATCTGTCAGGACACTATCTAGGGTGTGTGGGGTCTCACAGTTGTCCGGACCCTGTCTGGTGTGTGTGGAGTCTCACAGTGCGTCAGGTCCCTGTTCGGTCCCTGTGGGGTCTCACAGTGTGTCAGGACCGTGTCAATAGTGTGTGGGGTCTCACAGAGTGTCACGACCCTGTTAGGGGAGTGCGGGGTCTCACAGTGTGTCTGGACCCTGTCAGGTATGTGTGGCATCTCACAATGTGTCAGGACCCTTTTGGGGCCTGTGGGGTCCCACAGTGTGTTAGGACCCTCTCAGGGGTGTGTCGGATCTCACAGTCTCTCAGGACCCTATCCTGGGTGTGTGGGGTCTCACAATGTGTCAGGATCCTTTTGGGGTGTGTGGCGTCTCACAGTGTGTCAGGACCCTTTTGGGGCCTGTGGGGTCTCACAGTGTGTCAGGACCATGTCAGGAGTGTGTGGGATCCCACAGTGTGTCCGGACCCTGTCAGGGGTGTGTAGGGTCTCGCTGTGTGTCAGCACCCTGTCAGGGGTGTGTGGGGTCTCACAGTTTGTCAGGTCACCGTCAGAGGTGTGAGTGGTCTGACAGTGTGTCAGGGCCCTGTCAGGGGTGTGTGGGGTCTCACAGTGTGTCAGGACCGTTCCAGGGGTGTGTGGGCTCTCACAGTGTGTTTGGACCCTGCCAGGGTTGTGTGGGGTTTCACAGTGTGTCAGGACACCGTGAGTGGTTTGTGGGGTTTCACACTGTGTCAGGATCTGGTCGTGGGTGTGTGGGGTCTCACTGTGTGTCAGAACACTCTCAGATGTGTGTGGGATCGCAATGTGTGTCAGGATGCTGTCAGGAGTGTGTGGCGTCTCACAGTGCGTCAAGTCCCTGCCCGGAGTGTGTGGGGTCTCACAGTGTGTTAGGACCCTGTCAGGGGTATGTGGGGTCTCACAGTGTGTCAGTGTCCTGTCAGGTGTGTGTGGGGTCTCACAGTGTGTCAGTGTCCTGTCAGGTGTGTGTGGAGTCTCACAGTGTGTCAGTGTCCTGTCAGGTGTGTGTGGGGCGTCACAGCTTGTCCTGACCCTGTCAGGGGTGTGTGGGGTCTCACAGTGTGTCAGGACCCTGTCAGGGGTGTGTGGGGTCTCCCAGTGTGTCAGGACCCTGTCACGGGTGTGTGGGGTCTCACAGTTTGTCAGGAACCTGTCAGGTGTGTTTGGGGTCTCACAGTGTGTCACGACACTGTCAGGGGTATGTCAGGTCTCACCGTGTGTCAAGATCCTTTCAAGGGTGTGGGGATCTCACAGAGTGCTTGGACCCTGTCAGGGGTGTGTGGCGTCTCATAGTGTGTCAGGGTCCTGTTAGGGGTGTGTGGGGTATCACAGTGTGTCAGTGTCCTGTTACAGGTGTGTGGGATCGCAATGTGTGTCAGGACCCTGTCAGGGGTGTGTGGGGTCTCACAGTGTGTCAGGTACCTGTCAAGGGTTTGTTTGGGTCTCACACTGTGTCAGGTCCCTGTCAGGGGTGTGTGGGGTCTCACACTGTGTCAGGTCCCTGTCAGGGGTGTGTGGGGTCTCGCTGTGTGTCAGGTCCCCGTCAGAGGTGTGTGGCGTCTGACAATGTGTCAGGGCTTTGTCAGGGGTGTGTGTGGTCTCACAGTGTATCAGGACCCTTTGATGTGTGCGTGGTGTCGTGTGGTGTGTCACGATACTGTCAGAGGTCTGTGTGGTCTCACAGTGTGTCAGGACCTTGTCAGGGGTGTGTGGGGTCTCACAGTGTGTCAGGAGCCGGGCAGGGGTTTGTGGGGTCTCACGTGTCAGGACCCTGCCTGGGTTGTGTGGGGTCTCACAGTGTGCCTGGACCCTGCCAGGTGTGTGTGGGGTCTCACTGGTTGTCTGGACACAGATGGGTGTGGGATCGCAATGTGTGTCAGGACCCTGTCAGGGGTTTGTGGCGTCTCACAGTGCGTCATGTCCCTGTCAGGGGTGTGTGGGGTCTCACAGTGTGTCAGGACCCTTCTGGGGTGTGTGGGGTCTCACAGCGTTTCTGAACCCTGTCAGGGGAGTGTGTGGTCTCACAGTGTGTCAGGACCCTTCTGGGGCCTGTGGGGTCTCACAGTGTGTCAGGGCCCTCTCAGGGCTGTGTCGGATCTCACAGTCTGTCAGGACCCTGTCCAGGGTGTGTGGGTCTCACAGTGTGTCAGGAACTTGGCTGTCAGGTGTGTGTGTGGTCTCACAGTGGGTCAGGACCCTGTCAGGGGTGTGTCGGGTCTCACAGTGCGTCAGGTCCCCATCAGGGATGTGTGGGGTCTGACAGTGTGTCAGGGCCCAGTCAGGGGAGTGTGCAGTCTCACAGTGTGTCAGGACCGTTCCAGGGGTGTGTGGGGTCTCACAGTGTGTCAGGACCCTTTCATGTGTGTGTGGTGTCGTGTGGTGTGTCACGATCCTGTCAGGGGTGTGTGTGGTCTCACAGTGTGTCAGGACCCTGTCAGGGGTGTGTGGGGTCTCACAGTGTGTTAGGACCCTTGCAGGGGTGTGTGGGGTCTCACAGTGTGTTAGGACCCTGTCAGGGGTGTGTGGGGTCTCACAGTGTGTCAGAACCCTCTCAGATGTGTGTGGGATCGCAATGTGTGTCAGAACCCTGCCAGGGGTGTGTGGGGGGTATGTGGGATCGCAGTGTGAGTCAGGACCCTGTCAGGTGTGTGTGGCGTCCACAGTGGGTCAGGACGCTGTCAGTGGTGTGTGGGCTCTCACAGTGTGTTAGGACCCTGCCAGGGTTGTGTGGGGTTTCACAGTGTGTCAGGACACCGTGAGTGGTTTGTGGGGTTTCACGGTGTGTCAGGATCTGGTCGTGGGTGTGTGGGGTCTGACTGTGTGTCAGAACACTCTCAGATGTGTGTGGGATCGCAATGTGTGTCAGGACGCTGTCAGGAGTGTGTGACGTCTCACAGTGCGTCATGTCCCTGTCAGGGTTGTGTGGGGTCTTACAGTGTGTCAGGACCCTTTTGGGGCCTGTGGGGTCTCACAGTGTGTCCGGACCCTGTCTGGTGTGTGTGGAGTCTCACAGTGCATCAGGTCCCTGTGGGGTCTCACAGTGTGTCAGGACCGTGTCAATAGTGTGTGGGGTCTCACAGTGTGTCAGGACCCTGTTAGGGGAGTGCGGGGTCTCACAGTGTGTCTGGACCCTGTCAGGTGTGTGGCGTCTCACAATGTGTCAGGACCCTTTTGGGACCTGTGGGGTCTCACAGTGTGTTAGGACCCTCTCAGGGTGTGTCGGATCTCACAGTCTCTCAGGACCCTATCCTGGGTGTGTGAGGTCTCACAATGTGTCAGGAACCTTTTGGGGTGTGTGGTGTCTCACAATGTGTCAGGACCCTTTTGGGGCCTGTGGGGTCTCACAGTGTGTCCGGACCCTGTCAGGGGTATGTAGGGTCTCGCTGTGTTTCAGCACCCTGTCAGGGGTGTGTAGGGTCTGACAGTGTGTCAGGGCCCTGTCAGGGGTGTGTGCAGTCTCAGTGTGACAGGACCGTTCCAGGGATGTGTGGGGTCTCACAGTGTGTCAGGACCCTTTCATGTGTGTGTGGTGTCGTGTGGTGCGTCACGATCCTATCAGGGGTGTGTGTGGTCTCACAGTGTGTCAGGACCCTGTCACTGGTTTGTGGGGTCTCACAGTGTGACAGGTCCCTGTTAGGGGTGTGTGGGGTCTCACAGTGTGTCAGAACCCTGCCTGGGTTGTTTGGGGTCTCACAGTGCGTCAGGACCCTGCCAGGGATGTGTGGGATCGCAGTGTGTGTCAGGACCCTGTCAGGTGTGTGTGGCGTCCACAGTGGGTCAGGTCGCTGTCAGGGGTGTGTGGGGTCCGATAGTGTTTCTGAACCCTGTCAGGCATGTGTGCCGTCTCACAATGTGTCAGGACCCTTTTGGGGCCTGTGGGGTTTCACAGTGTTTTAGGACCCTCTCAGGGGTGTGTCGGATCTCACAGTCTCTCAGGACCCTATCCTGGGTGTGTGGGGTCTCACAATGTGTCAGGAACATTCTGGGGTGTGTGGGTCTCACAATGTGTCAGGACCCTTTTGGGGTGTGTGGGGTTTCGCAGTGTGTCTGGACGCTGCCAGGGGTGTATGGGGTCTCACAGTATGTCAGAACCCTTTCAATGTGTGTGGGATCGCAATGTGTGTCAGGTCGCTGTCAGGGGTGTGTTAGGTCTCACGGTGTGTCTGGACCCTCTCAGGTATGTGTGGGATCTTAATGCGTGTCAGGACCCAGTCAGTGGTGTGTGGGGTCTCACAGTGTGTTAGGACCCTGCCAGGGTTGTGTGGGGTTTCACAGTGTGTCAGAACACCGTGAGTGGTTTGCGGGATTTTACAGTGTGTCAGGATCTGGTCGTGGGTGTGTGGGGTCTCACTGTGTGTCAGAACACTCTCAGATGTGTGTGGGATCGCAATGTGTGTCAGGACGCTGTCAGGAGTGTGTGGCGTCTCACAGTGCGTCAAGTCCCTGTCAGGGGTGTGTGGGGTCTTACAGTGTGTCAGGATCCTTTTGGGTCCTGTGCGGTCTCACAGTGCGTCAGGACTCTCTCAGAGGTGTGTCGGATCTCACAGTCTGTCAGGACACTATCTAGGGTGTGTGGGGTCTCACAGTTGTCCGGACCCTGTCTGGTGTGTGTGGAGTCTCACAGTGCGTCAGGTCCCTGTCAGGTCCCTGTGGGGTCTCACAGTGTGTCAGGACCGTGTCAATAGTGTGTGGGGTCTCACAGAGTGTCACGACCCTGTTAGGGGAGTGCGGGGTCTCACAGTGTGTCAGGACCGTGTCAATAGTGTGTGGGGTCTCACAGAGTGTCACGACCCTGTTAGGGGAGTGCGGGGTCTCACAGTGTGTCTGGACCCTGTCAGGTATGTGTGGCATCTCACAGTGTGTCAGGACCCTTCTGGGGCCTGTGGGGTCTCACAGTGTGTCAGGGCCCTCTCAGGGCTGTGTCGGATCTCACAGTCTGTCAGGACCCTGTCCAGGGTGTGTGGGTCTCACAGTGTGTCAGGAACTTGGCTGTCAGGTGTGTGTGTGGTCTCACAGTGGGTCAGGACCCTGTCAGGGGTGTGTCGGGTCTCACAGTGCGTCAGGTCCCCGTCAGGGATGTGTGGGGTCTGACAGTGTGTCAGGGCCCAGTCAGGGGAGTGTGCAGTCTCACAGTGTGTCAGGACCGTTCCAGGGGTGTGTGGGGTCTCACAGTGTGTCAGGACCCTTTCATGTGTGTGTGGTGTCGTGTGGTGTGTCACGATCCTGTCAGGGGTGTGTGTGGTCTCACAGTGTGTCAGGACCCTGTCAGGGGTGTGTGGGGTCTCACAGTGTGTTAGGACCCTTGCAGGGGTGTGTGGGGTCTCACAGTGTGTTAGGACCCTGTCAGGGGTGTGTGGGGTCTCACAGTGTGTCAGAACCCTCTCAGATGTGTGTGGGATCGCAATGTGTGTCAGAACCCTGCCAGGGGTGTGTGGGGGGTATGTGGGATCGCAGTGTGAGTCAGGACCCTGTCAGGTGTGTGTGGCGTCCACAGTGGGTCAGGACGCTGTCAGTGGTGTGTGGGCTCTCACAGTGTGTTAGGACCCTGCCAGGGTTGTGTGGGGTTTCACAGTGTGTCAGGACACCGTGAGTGGTTTGTGGGGTTTCACGGTGTGTCAGGATCTGGTCGTGGGTGTGTGGGGTCTGACTGTGTGTCAGAACACTCTCAGATGTGTGTGGGATCGCAATGTGTGTCAGGACGCTGTCAGGAGTGTGTGACGTCTCACAGTGCGTCATGTCCCTGTCAGGGTTGTGTGGGGTCTTACAGTGTGTCAGGACCCTTTTGGGGCCTGTGGGGTCTCACAGTGTGTCCGGACCCTGTCTGGTGTGTGTGGAGTCTCACAGTGCATCAGGTCCCTGTGGGGTCTCACAGTGTGTCAGGACCGTGTCAATAGTGTGTGGGGTCTCACAGTGTGTCAGGACCCTGTTAGGGGAGTGCGGGGTCTCACAGTGTGTCTGGACCCTGTCAGGTGTGTGGCGTCTCACAATGTGTCAGGACCCTTTTGGGACCTGTGGGGTCTCACAGTGTGTTAGGACCCTCTCAGGGTGTGTCGGATCTCACAGTCTCTCAGGACCCTATCCTGGGTGTGTGAGGTCTCACAATGTGTCAGGAACCTTTTGGGGTGTGTGGTGTCTCACAATGTGTCAGGACCCTTTTGGGGCCTGTGGGGTCTCACAGTGTGTCCGGACCCTGTCAGGGGTATGTAGGGTCTCGCTGTGTTTCAGCACCCTGTCAGGGGTGTGTAGGGTCTGACAGTGTGTCAGGGCCCTGTCAGGGGTGTGTGCAGTCTCAGTGTGACAGGACCGTTCCAGGGATGTGTGGGGTCTCACAGTGTGTCAGGACCCTTTCATGTGTGTGTGGTGTCGTGTGGTGCGTCACGATCCTATCAGGGGTGTGTGTGGTCTCACAGTGTGTCAGGACCCTGTCACTGGTTTGTGGGGTCTCACAGTGTGACAGGTCCCTGTTAGGGGTGTGTGGGGTCTCACAGTGTGTCAGAACCCTGCCTGGGTTGTTTGGGGTCTCACAGTGCGTCAGGACCCTGCCAGGGATGTGTGGGATCGCAGTGTGTGTCAGGACCCTGTCAGGTGTGTGTGGCGTCCACAGTGGGTCAGGTCGCTGTCAGGGGTGTGTGGGGTCCGATAGTGTTTCTGAACCCTGTCAGGCATGTGTGCCGTCTCACAATGTGTCAGGACCCTTTTGGGGCCTGTGGGGTTTCACAGTGTTTTAGGACCCTCTCAGGGGTGTGTCGGATCTCACAGTCTCTCAGGACCCTATCCTGGGTGTGTGGGGTCTCACAAAGTGTCAGGAACATTCTGGGGTGTGTGGGTCTCACAATGTGTCAGGACCCTTTTGGGGTGTGTGGGGTTTCGCAGTGTGTCTGGACGCTGCCAGGGGTGTATGGGGTCTCACAGTATGTCAGAACCCTTTCAATGTGTGTGGGATCGCAATGTGTGTCAGGTCGCTGTCAGGGGTGTGTTAGGTCTCACGGTGTGTCTGGACCCTCTCAGGTATGTGTGGGATCTTAATGCGTGTCAGGACCCAGTCAGTGGTGTGTGGGGTCTCACAGTGTGTTAGGACCCTGCCAGGGTTGTGTGGGGTTTCACAGTGTGTCAGGACACCGTGAGTGGTTTGCGGGATTTTACAGTGTGTCAGGATCTGGTCGTGGGTGTGTGGGGTCTCACTGTGTGTCAGAACACTCTCAGATGTGTGTGGGATCGCAATGTGTGTCAGGACGCTGTCAGGAGTGTGTGGCGTCTCACAGTGCGTCAAGTCCCTGTCAGGGGTGTGTGGGGTCTTACAGTGTGTCAGGATCCTTTTGGGTCCTGTGCGGTCTCACAGTGCGTCAGGACTCTCTCAGGGGTGTGTCGGATCTCACAGTCTGTCAGGACACTATCTAGGGTGTGTGGGGTCTCACAGTTGTCCGGACCCTGTCTGGTGTGTGTGGAGTCTCACAGTGCGTCAGGTCCCTGTCAGGTCCCTGTGGGGTCTCACAGTGTGTCAGGACCGTGTCAATAGTGTGTGGGGTCTCACAGAGTGTCACGACCCTGTTAGGGGAGTGCGGGGTCTCACAGTGTGTCAGGACCGTGTCAATAGTGTGTGGGGTCTCACAGAGTGTCACGACCCTGTTAGGGGAGTGCGGGGTCTCACAGTGTGTCTGGACCCTGTCAGGTATGTGTGGCATCTCACAATGTGTCAGGACCCTTCTGGGGCCTGTGGGGTCTCACAGTGTGTCAGGGCCCTCTCAGGGCTGTGTCGGATCTCACAGTCTGTCAGGACCCTGTCCAGGGTGTGTGGGTCTCACAGTGTGTCAGGAACTTGGCTGTCAGGTGTGTGTGTGGTCTCACAGTGGGTCAGGACCCTGTCAGGGGTGTGTCGGGTCTCACAGTGCGTCAGGTCCCCGTCAGGGATGTGTGGGGTCTGACAGTGTGTCAGGGCCCAGTCAGGGGAGTGTGCAGTCTCACAGTGTGTCAGGACCGTTCCAGGGGTGTGTGGGGTCTCACAGTGTGTCAGGACCCTTTCATGTGTGTGTGGTGTCGTGTGGTGTGTCACGATCCTGTCAGGGGTGTGTGTGGTCTCACAGTGTGTCAGGACCCTGTCAGGGGTGTGTGGGGTCTCACAGTGTGTTAGGACCCTTGCAGGGGTGTGTGGGGTCTCACAGTGTGTTAGGACCCTGTCAGGGGTGTGTGGGGTCTCACAGTGTGTCAGAACCCTCTCAGATGTGTGTGGGATCGCAATGTGTGTCAGAACCCTGCCAGGGGTGTGTGGGGGGTATGTGGGATCGCAGTGTGAGTCAGGACCCTGTCAGGTGTGTGTGGCGTCCACAGTGGGTCAGGACGCTGTCAGTGGTGTGTGGGCTCTCACAGTGTGTTAGGACCCTGCCAGGGTTGTGTGGGGTTTCACAGTGTGTCAGGACACCGTGAGTGGTTTGTGGGGTTTCACGGTGTGTCAGGATCTGGTCGTGGGTGTGTGGGGTCTGACTGTGTGTCAGAACACTCTCAGATGTGTGTGGGATCGCAATGTGTGTCAGGACGCTGTCAGGAGTGTGTGACGTCTCACAGTGCGTCATGTCCCTGTCAGGGTTGTGTGGGGTCTTACAGTGTGTCAGGACCCTTTTGGGGCCTGTGGGGTCTCACAGTGTGTCCGGACCCTGTCTGGTGTGTGTGGAGTCTCACAGTGCATCAGGTCCCTGTGGGGTCTCACAGTGTGTCAGGACCGTGTCAATAGTGTGTGGGGTCTCACAGTGTGTCAGGACCCTGTTAGGGGAGTGCGGGGTCTCACAGTGTGTCTGGACCCTGTCAGGTGTGTGGCGTCTCACAATGTGTCAGGACCCTTTTGGGACCTGTGGGGTCTCACAGTGTGTTAGGACCCTCTCAGGGTGTGTCGGATCTCACAGTCTCTCAGGACCCTATCCTGGGTGTGTGAGGTCTCACAATGTGTCAGGAACCTTTTGGGGTGTGTGGTGTCTCACAATGTGTCAGGACCCTTTTGGGGCCTGTGGGGTCTCACAGTGTGTCCGGACCCTGTCAGGGGTATGTAGGGTCTCGCTGTGTTTCAGCACCCTGTCAGGGGTGTGTAGGGTCTGACAGTGTGTCAGGGCCCTGTCAGGGGTGTGTGCAGTCTCATAGTGTGACAGGACCGTTCCAGGGATGTGTGGGGTCTCACAGTGTGTCACGATCCTATCAGGGGTGTGTGTGGTCTCATAGTGTGTCAGGACCCTTCAGTGGTTTGTGGGGTCTCACAGTGTGACAGGTCCCTGTTAGTGGTGTGTGGGGTCTCACAGTGTGTCAGCACCCTGCCTGGGTTGTTTGGGGTCTCACAGTGTGTCAGGACCCTGTCATGGTTGTTTGAGGTCTCACAGTGTGTCAGGATCCTGTCGGGGGTGTGTGGGGTCTCACAGTGTGTCAGAACCCTCTCAGATGTGTGTGGGATCACAATTTGTGTCTGGACCCTGTCAGTGGTGTGTGCGGTCTCGTAGTGTGTCAGGTCCCTATCCAGGGTGTGTGGGGTCTCACAATGCGTCAGGACCCTGCTAGGGTTGTGTGGGATCGCAATGTGTATCAGGACCCTGCCTGAGGTGTGTGGGATCTCACAATGCGTCAGGAACCTTTTGGGGTTTGTGGTGTCTCACAATGTGTCAGGACCCTTTTGGTGTGTATGAGGTCTTACAGTGTGTCTGGACGCTGCCAGGGGTGTGTTAGGTCTGACGGTGTGTCTGGACCCTCTCAGGCGTGTGTGGGATCTTAATGCGTGTCAGAACGCTGTCAGTGGTGTGTGGGGTCTCACAGTGTGTTAGGACCCTGCCAGGGTTGTGTGGGGTTTCACAGTGTGTCAGGACACGGTGAGTGGTTTGTGGGGTTTCACACTGTGTCAGGATCTGGTCGTGGGTGTGTGGGGTCTCACTGTGTGTCAGAACACTCTCAGATGTGTGTGGGATCGCAATGTGTGTCAGGATGCTGTCAGGAGTGTATGGTGTCTCACAGTGCATCAAGTCCCTGCCAGGAGTGTGTGGGGTCTTACAGTGTGTCAGGATCCTTTTGGGGCCTGTGGGGTCTCACAGTGTGTCCGGACCCTGTCTGGTGTGTGCGGTCTCACAGTCTGTCAGGACCCTTTTGGGGCCTGTGGGGTCTCACAGTGTGTCAGGACTCTCTCAGGGGTGTGTCGGATCTTACAGTCTATCAGGACCCTATCCATGGTGTGTGGGGTCTCACAGTGTGTCAGGACCCCTCAGGTGTGGGTGGGGTCCCACAGTGTTTCTGAACCCTGTCAGGCGTGTGTGCCGTTTCACAATGTGTCAGGACCCATTTGGGGCCTGTGGGGTCTCACAGTGTGTCAGGACCATGTCAGGAGTGTGTGGGATCGCAAAGTGCATCAGGACCCTGCCAGGGGTGTGTGGGATCGCAATGTGTGTCAGGACCCTGTCAGGTGTGTGTGTGTGGCGTCCACCGTGGGTCAGGGCGCTGTCAGGAGTGTGTGGGGTCCCACAGTGCTTCAGAACCCTGTAAGGCGTGTATGCCGTCTCACAATCTGTCAGGACCCTTTTGGGGCCTGTGGGGTCTCACAGTGTGTTAGGACCCTCTCAGGGGTGTGTCGGATCTCACAGTCTCTCAGGACCCTATCCTGGGTGTGTGGGGTATCACAATGTGTCAGGAACCTTTTGGGGTGTGTGGTGTCTCACAATGTGTCAGGACCCTGTTGGGATGTGTGGGGTCTCACAGTGTGTCAGGTCCCTGTGGAGTCTCACAGTGTGTCAGGACCGTGTCAATAGTGTGTGGGGTCTCACAGTGTGTCAGGACCCTTTTGGGGCCTGTGGGGTCTCACAGTGTGTTAGGACCCTCTCAGGGGTGTGTCGGATCTCACAGTCTCCCAGGACCCTATCCTGGGTGTGTGGGGTCTCACAATGTGTCAGGATCCTTTTGGGGTGTGTGGCGTCTCACAGTGTGTCAGGACCCTTTTGGGGCCTGTGGGGTCTCACAGTGTGTCAGGACCATGTCAGGAGTGTGTGGGATCCCACAGTGTGTCAGGACCCTGTCAGGGGTGTGTAGGGTCTCACAGTGTGTCAGGTCCTGTCAGGGGTGTGTGGTGTCTCACAGTGTGTCAGGTCCGTGTGGCGTCTTCCAGTGTGTCAGGACCCTGTCAGGTGTGCGTGCCGTCTCACAGTGTGTCAGAACCCTGTCAGGTGTGTAGGGGGTCTCACAGTGTGTCAGAACCCTGTCAGTAGTGTGTGGGGTCTGACAATGTGACAGGACATTGTCAGGGGTGTGTGGAGTCTCACAGTGTGCCAGGACCCTGTGAGCGGTGTGTGTGTATCACAGTTTGTCAGGACCCTGTCAGGGTGTTCGGGGTCTCACAGTGTTTCTGTACCCTGTCAGGGGTGTCTGGGGTCTCACAGTGTGTCAGTGTCCTGTCAGGTGTGTGTGGGGTCTCACAGTGTGTCAGTGTCCTGTCAGGTGTGTGTGGAGTCTCACAGTGTGTCAGTGTCCTGTCAGGTGTGTGTGGGGCGTCACAGCTTGTCCTGACCCTGTCAGGGGTGTGTGGGGTCTCACAGTGTGTTAGGACCCTGTCAGGGGTATGTGGGGTCTCACAGTGTGTCAGGATCCTGTCAGGGGTGTGTGGGGTCTCACAGTGTGTCAGGGTCCTGTAAGGAGTGTGTGGGGTCTCACAGTGTATCAGGGTCCTGTAAGGGGTGTGTGGGGTCTCACAGAGTGTCATCAGTGTGAAAGTAAGCATGCAAGTACAGCAGGCAGCGAAGAAAGCTAATGGCATGCTGGCCTTCATAACAAGGGGAATTGAGTACAAGAGCAAAAAGGTCCTTCTGCAGCTGTACAGGGCCCTGGTGAGACCACACCTGGAGTACTGTGTGCAATTTTTGTCTCCAAATTTGAGTAAGGACATTCTTGCTATTGAGGGAGTGCAGCGTAGGTTCACAAGGTTAATTCCCGGGATGGCGGGACTGTCATATGTCGAAAGATTGGAGTGACTGGGCTTGTATACTCTGGAATTTAGAAGCCTGAGAGGGGATCTTATTGAAACATATAAGATTATTAAGGGATTGAACATACTGGAGGCAGGAAGCATGTTCCCGCTGATGGGTGAGTCCGGAACCAAAGGCCACAGTTTAAGAATAAAGGGTAGGCCATTTAGAATGGAGTTGAGGAAAAACTTTTTCACTCAGAGAGTGGTGGATATATTGAATGCTCTGCCCCAGAAGGCAGTGGAGGCCAAGTCTCTGGATGTTTTTTAGAAAGAGATGGATAGAGCTCTTAAAGATAGTGGAATCAAAGGTTATGGGGATAAGGCAGGAACTGGATACTGATTGTGGATGATCAGTCATGATCACAGTGAATGGCGGTTCAGGCTCGAAGGGTCGAATGGCCTACTCCTACACCTATTGTCTCTTGTCTATTTTCTATAGGACCCTGTCCGGGGTATGTTGCGTCTCACAGTGTGTCAGGACCATGTCAGGAGTGTGTGGGATCTCGCTGTGTGTCAGCACCCTGTCAGAGGGGTGAAGGGTCTTACAGTGTGTCAGGACCCTGTCAGGGGTGTGTGGGGTCTCACAGTGTGTCAGGAGCCGGCCAGGGGTGTGTGGGGTCTCACAGTGTGCCAGGTCTCCCTCAGGGATGTGTGGTGTCTCACAGTGTGTCAGGACCCTGTCAGTGGTGTTTGAGTTATCACAATGTGTCAGGACCCTGTCAGGTGTGTGTGGGATCTCACTGTGTGTCAGCACCCTTTCAGAGGGGTGTAGGGTCTCACAGTGCATCAGGACCCTGTCAGGGGTGTGTTGGGTCTCACAGTGTGTCAGGACCCTGTCAGGGGTGTGTGGGGTCTCATACAGTGTGTCAGGAGCCGGCCAGGGGTGTGTAAGGTCTCACAGTGTGCCAGTTCCCTGGCAGGGGTGTGTGGGGTCTCACAGTGTGTCAGGAGCCGGCCAGGGGTGTTTGAGGTATCACGATGTGTCTGGACCCTTTTGGGAGTGTGTGGGGTCTCACAGTGTGTGAGGACCGAGTCCAGGTTGTGTGGGGTCTTACAGTGTGTCCGGACCCTGCCAGTGGTGTGTCGGGTCTCACAGTGTGTCAGGACCCTCTCAGGTTTGTGTCCGGTCTCACAGTGTGTCAGGAGCCGGCCAGGGGTGTGTGGGGTCTGACAGCGTGACAGGATGTTGTCAGGGGTGCGTGGGTCTCAGAGTGTCTCAGGACACTATCAGGGGTCTGTGCGGTCTCACAGTGTGTCAAGATCTTGGCGATCTGGAAGGAATCTAGAGCAGCTGGATGACCTTCGATTCATAAGGGAGAATGAGGCAGTCATAGATGAGAGCTTCAGGGAGGTAGTCACACCAAGGCTGTCGGAAGCAGGTCGTTGGGTGACGGTCAGAGGGGGGAAAGTGAAGGTGAGCAGACAGGCAGTGCAGAGCACCCCTGTGGCCATTTCCCTCAATAATATGTTCACCATTCTGGATACTGTTGGTGGGGACAACCGACCGGGTGTGAGCCACGGTGGCAGGGCCTCTGGCACTGAGTCTGACCCTGTGGTGCAGAAGGGTGGGACGGAGAAGAGGAGAGCTGTCGTCATTGGAGACTCTATAGTCAGGGGAGCAGACAGGAGATTTTGTGGACGTGAGAAGGACAGCCGCATGGTTTGTAGTCTCCCGGGTGCCAGGGTCCAGGATGTCTCTGACCGGGTGCACGACATCCTGGTATGAGAGGGAAAGCAACCAGAAGTCGTGGTACATGTTGGCACCAACAACATAGGCAGGAAGAGGGATGAGGTCCTGAAGTGTGAGTTTCGGGAACTAGGCAGAAGGCTAAAGAGCAGGACCTCAAGGGTGGCGTTCTCAGGATTGCTGCCAGTGCTACGTGACAGTGATGGTAAGAATTGGAGGAGATGGCAGTTGAATGCGTGGCTGAGGAGTTGGTGCAGGGAGCAGGGGGTTTGGATCATTGGGATCTCTTCTGGGGTATTCTTCACTTATGTGAAGAACAAAAGGATGACAGGAGTGAAGGTAGGTCCATTTAGATAAAGGTGGGAAGATGTGCCTGAAAGCTGTGGAAGTGAGTGAGGTGCTCAATGAATACTTCTCTGCAGTTTTCACCAATGAGAGAGAACTTGATGATGGTGAGGACAATATGAGTTAGGTTGATGTTCTGGAGCATGTTGATATTAAGGGAGAGGAGGAGTTGGAGTTGTTAAAATACATTAGGATGGATAAGTCCCTTGGGCTAGACAGAATATTCCGCAGGCTTCTCCATTAGGTGGGGGAAGAGATTGCTGAGCCTCTGGCTAGGATCTTTATGTCCTCGTTGTCCACAGGAATGGTACCAGAGGACTGGAGGGAGGCGAATGTTGTCCCTTTGTTCAAAAAAGGTAGTAGGGATAGTCCGGGTAATTATAGACCAATGAGCCTTACGTCTGTGGTGGGAAAGCTGTTGGAAAAGATTCTTAGAGATAGTATTTATGGGCATTTAGAGAATCATGGTCTGATCAGGGACAGTCACCATGGCTTTGTGAAGGGCAGATCGTGTCTAACAAGCCTGATAGAGTTCTTTGAGGAGGTGACCAGGCACATAGATGAGGGTAGTGCAGTGGATGTGATCTACATGGATTTTAGTAAGGCATTTGACAAGGTTCCACACAGTAGGCTTATTCAGAAAGTCTGAAGGCATGGGATCCAGGGAAGTTTGGCCAGGTGGATTCAGAATTGGATTGCCTGCAGAAGGCAGAGGGTGGTGGTGGAGGGAGTACATTCAGATTGGAGGGTTGTGATTAGTGGTGCCCCACAAGGATCTGCTCTGGGACCTCTAATTTTCATGATTTTTATTAACGACCTGGAGGTGGGGGTAGAAGGGTGGGTTGGCAAGTTTACAGATGACACAAAGGTTGGTGGTGTTGTAGATAGTGTAGAGGACTGTCGAAGATTGCAGAGAGATATTGATAGGATGCATAAATGGGCTGAGAAGTGGCAGATGGAGTTCAACCCGGAGAAGTGTGAGGTGGTACACTTTGGAAGGACAAACTCCAAGACAGAATACAAAGTAAATGGCAGGATACTTGGTAGTGTGGAGGAGCAGAGGGATCTGGGGTACATGTCCACAGATCCCTGAAAGTTGCCTCACAGGTAGATAGGCTTATGGGTTGTTGGCTTTCATAAGTCGAGGGATAATGTCTAAGAGTCGCAATGTAATGATACAGCTCTATAAAACTCTGGTTAGGCCACACTTGGAGTACTGTGTCCAGTTCTGGTCGCTTCACTATAGGAAGGATGTGGAAGCATTGGAAAGGGTACAGAGGAGATTTACCAGGATGCTGCCTGGTTTAGAGATTATGGATTATGATTAGAGATTAAGGGAGCTAGGGCTTTACTCTTTGGAGAGGAGGAGGATGAGAAGAGACATGATAGAGGTGTATAAGCTATTAAGAAGAATAGATACAGTGGACAGCCAGTGCCTCTAAACATCTGGAGAAGAGTGATGCTTATGTGAGAATGCTGTTCTCGGACTACAGTTCAGTATTCAACACCATCATTCCCTCCAGGCTTGACAAGAAGCTCAGAGACCTCGGCCTTGACCCTGCCTTGTGCAGCTTGATCGTGGAATTCCTGTCAGATTGCCAGCAGACGGTAAGAGTGGGCTCCCTCACCTCTGCCCCTCCGACACTCGATGTAGGTGCCCCTCAGGGCTGTGTCCTAAGCTCCCTCCTTTACTCTCTGTATACACATGACTGTGTCGCCACCCACAGCTCCAATCTGCTAATTAAATTTGCTGACGATACTATATGGATTGGCCAAATCTCAAATAATAACGAGGTAGCCTACATAGAAGTCATCACCCTGACACAGTGGTGTCAGGAGAACAACTTCTCCCTCAATGTCGCAAAAGCAAAGGAGCTGGTCGCAATGTCGCAAGAACAAGAGGAATGGAGACAGGCTAACCTCTATTGACATCAATGGATCTGGGGCTGAGAGGGTGAACAGCTTTAATTTCCTTGGCATTCACGTCACTGAGGATCTCACATGGTCTGTGCACACCAGCTGTGTGGTGAAAAAGGCACAACAGCACCTCTTTCACCTCAGATGGTAGAGGAAGTTTGGGATGGGCCCCCAAATGCTAACGATTTTCTACAGGGGCACAGTTGAGAGCATCCTGACTGGCTGCATCATTACATGGAATGGGAACTGTACTTCTCTCAATCGCAGGGCTCTGCAGAGAGCGGTGCGGACAGCCCAGTGCATCTGTAGACGTGAACTTCCCACTATTCAGGGCTTTTCAGAGACGGGGTAAAAAGGACCCAAAGGATCATTCTGAACCCAAGTCTCACCAACCACAACCTGTTCCAGCTGCTACTATCCGGGAAACGGTACCACAGCATAAAAGCCAGGACCAACAGGCTCCGGACAGCTTCTTCCACCAGGACATCAGACTGATTAATTCACGCTGATACAAATCTATTTCTACAATTGTACACATATATACACGCTCACCGCACACACTTTACTGTAATTGTGCTGTTGGTGCAGAAAAACAGTTTACACGACATGTGTCTGATATTAACCCTGATTCTGAGAATTTTTATCCGGCTGTTGTCTCATTTTTTTAGATCTGTTATTCACCATACTCATACTGTCCTCATTCATATCAATCTAAGTGTGATCCAGTGCACATGGCGTTTTCTAGAAACTGTCATTTAAGTTCTTATTTTTCTTGGCATATTTTCCAGATCTGTTTCAGACCAGGATATTATACCAAAATTATACGTCAATATGGGCATAGTGAGTGTATACTACCTTTGTTATATTTTTACTGTTCAGCTCTGTTTGGCAGATTTTCTTGATCCTTAATGTAAATTCAGATTTTCTTCAGCCTTGAAGTAAATTTTGTTGGAAGGTTTTCCTTTATCACACGATTATCTATTTTCTTTGCTTATTGATATCCTAAGTATATGTTTCATATTCTGTTGTATTGTCCCCTGATGCTCTGTTTGATATTCTACTGGCTCTATTGCACCTTTCTTTATGTTTCATGTTCTGTACTTTTCTAGTCTAAAGTTCATGCTTATATCTTTAGAAGTTAGTTCCATTATTTGAAATATTTGTTTTAGCTTTGCTGATGCAAGAGCAAGTAATTTCAAATCATCAATGTATAGCTGTGCAAACGTATAATTCGTATTTTTACCTGATTTGATACCTGATTTTTGTCCGTTTCAGTAAATTATGAGCAGGTTTAAAGCCAAACAGAACCATACTGGCCTTAGTGAGTCGCTCTGGAAAATCCCTCAATTTTGATAATGGTGGTTGTCCCTTTGTGGTTGTTAATAGGACGATTATTTTATGCCAATGATTCATCAGATGTTGTAGAAATTTCACAAGTATTGGATGAATTTTATATCTATTTGGAACTTCTCTTAACCATGTGAGGGAGAGAATCAAATGTTTTTTGATAGACAATATTACACTGAAAGATTTCTGCTTTCCACAGGTTTTGAAATAGAATTACATAATCTGTTATCTGTTGTTCATAACCGAACGGTATTTTTTCTGCTGTCCTGTGAGTATATTGTGGTTATCTAAGTGAGTTGTTATTAGTTACCGGATGCACGATGCTACAATTATATAATTGTCTTAATATTATTAAGAGCCAATAATAACATAGTAGGTGACCATTCAGTAGTCTTATAAATGCAGTATTGAAGCTGTCCCTGAGGCTGGTGGTACACACCTTCAGTCTTTATATCTTCTGCCCCATGGCTGTATGAAAGAGAGAATGTTTGAGGTGGTTTGGGGTTCAGCAGAGCCAAGAAGGGCCAAAAGACCTGTTTCTGTGCTGTAGTTTTTTTTATGGTTTCTATGGTTTCTAAACAACATCCATGTGTAACTTCATCCATCACCTTTGTCACATCCTGCAGGAACTCAATCAAGTTGTCAAGACGCAAATCCCATCCAAAGCTTTTAATGATTATGGACCTGTATTCCCAGATCACTTTGCTCTACCGCACTCCTCAGTGCCCGACTGGTAACTGTATAAGACCGGCCCTGCTTGGTCTTTCCAAAGTGCAACACGTCACGCTTGTCTGCAATCTGCCCAATTTATTCTTAAGTGTTAAAAAAGAACCCGCATTTACCACCTCGTCTGGCAGCTCATTCCACACTCCCGCCACTCTGTGTGAAGAAGCCCCCACTAATTTTCCCTTTAAACGTTTCCCCCCTCACCCTTAACCCATCTCCTCTGGTTTTGTTCTCTCCTTGCCTTGGTGGAAAAAGCCTGCTTGCATTCACTCTATCTATACCCATCATAATTTTATATACCTCTATCAAATCTCCCCTCATTCTTCTATGCTCCAGGGAATAAAGTCCTAACCTATTCAACCTTTCTCTGTAACTGAGTTTCTCAAGGCCCAGCAACATCCTTGTAAACCTTCTCTGCACTCTTTCGACCTTATTAATATCCTTCCTGTAATTTGTTGACCAAAACTGAACACAACGCTCGAGATTCGGCCTCACCAATGCCTTATACAACCTCATCATAAAATTCAGCTCTTATATTCAATACTTTGATTAATAAAGGCCAATATACCAAAAGCTCTCTTTACGACCTTATCTACCTGTGACGCCACTTTTAGAGAATTTTGTATCTGTATTCCCAGATACCTGTTCTACTGCACTCCTCAGTGCCTTACCATTTACCCTGTATGTTCTATCTTGGTTTGTCCTTCCAAAGTGCAATACCTCACACTTGTCTGTATTAAACTCCATCTGCCATTTTTCAGCCCATTTTTCCAGCTGGTCCAAGTCCCTCTGCAAGCTTTGAAAACCTTCCTCACTGTCCACTACACCTCCAATATTTGTATCGCCAGCAAATTTGCTGATCCAATTTACGACATTATCATCCAGATCATTGATAGAGATGACAAATAACAATGGACCCAGCACTGATCCCTGTGGCACACCACTAGTCACAGGTCTACTTGTATATTGGTAGAGTCTTTGACAAGGTCCCACATGGGAGGCTCATACAGAAAATTAATATGCTTGGGAACTGTGCGGAATTATCCTCGCTGGCGGGGATGCACACTGGGAGAAACATCTTAGCTGGCGGGCGGTGAATCTGTGAAATTATTGTCATGGACTGCTGAGGAAGACACGTCATTGGATATAGTTAAAATGCAGGTTGATATGTTCCTGATTAGGAAGAGCGTCAACATTTACAGAAGGCGGGATAATGGGGTTGAGAGGATTTGCGTAGCAAAATCACTGAGCCGATTGGCTTAATTCTGCTCCTAAGTCTTATGATTTTAGGGTGCATCTGGAGTATTGTATTCACTTCTGATTGTCCAGCTTTTAGAAGGATTGGAGAGGGTGCAGAACAGGTTTATCAGGGTGTTGCCTGGATTCGGTGGCATGTGCTACAAGTGGAGGTTTGATAAACTTGGTTTGTTTACTCTGGAGTTAGAATAGAGATCTGACAGAGGTACACAAGTTTGAGAGATAAGATTTGGGTCGACAGCCTGTATTTTGTTTGGTATTTTTTTACATAAGACTGGTGTCTAATATCAGAGGGCATTTGGTTAAGATGAGATGTGGGAAATTTACAGCAATTGTGAGTGTTTTTTTTTCATAGAGTTCTGGTACCTGGAATTTACTACCTGAGTCATGTTGAAGGCAACTATGTTAGATATACATGAATGTACAGCAAATGCAAGCATATGGTCAATAATATAAGAAAGGATACCAAAGTATTTTTTTTAAACTTTCCCAGATATATAAAGAGTAAAAAAACAGGAGAGGTTCGATATTGGACCGCTGAAAAATGATGTTGTAGCTGCAGTAACGGGTGAAAAGGAAATACCAGACAAACTCTATAGAAGTCACTAGCGGAATTACAAAAAGTAATGAACACCAGTGAACAGAATTGTGTGTTGTGCTATTACAAAGGAAAAGGGGCTTGGAAGATGAAAGGTCTGAAGATAGAAGAGTCACCTGGACTGGGTCGTATAGTGTATCAGGAGCCTGCCTGGGGTGTGTGGGCATTCCCAGAGCGTTAGGACCTGGAGTGAAGGCTTCAGCAGAACCAACAGATGGATTAATGGAAAAATAAAATGTAGAATATTCAGGCTGCAAAGAGAAATACTTTGAATTGTTACTTCAATCCAGAGATCAGCGAATGGCTAATGGTGAATTTTGATTCCCAGGTTTTGCCAAGTCACAGACTAACACTTGAGATGTGGTTTGAACTGAGCATTTCATCACTCACCTATCAGTTGAGTGGGTAATTCAGATAACCCTTGGGCGATGTTCATGTATTCCTGTGGATCAGGACCTGTTTAAATATAAAAAGAATCCATGGAAACAGAGCTAAAATAATTAAAATAACTAAAATGTTTATTTCAATGTGCCTTTGTGTTCAGTGCATGTTTTTAACGTACCGAGCTCCTGTATTTCCCTCAGTATTCTGTCCAACTTCGGTAACTCAGTCCTCCATGTCACAAAGGATTCCCACATCGCCCTCCGGGCCCGGGAGCCTTTACCCATCACCAAACTGAGGAAGAGTCTGGAACTCTCTGTCCGGTTTCCCTTCTCTGTCAGTTCAGTGACTTTCTAGAAAAGGAAAGTAATAAATTTACTGTGAAGCAGACATACAGACAGACATGGAGAATGTGCAGGAAAATATCTGTTCATGGTCCCAGTAGCTTCAGAAATGATGCAGTCACTGGGCTGTTGCCTGATCCTCCCTGGGTTCAGTCGTTAACAAAGAAACTCTAGCTGAGGGAACTTCTAAATCAATATTGTGAAAGAATAAGGATCTACTGACACCCTGCAGTATATTCAACGTGATTAATTTACTTATCCATCAATGTGTAACATTACATCAAAAAGATGTGACAACAAGAACGGAAGAGAGGGAGAGCGAGGGAGCAAAAAATGGATGGTGGGCATCACTGAATCGTGGCTGAAAGATCATATTTGGGTGCTCACATCCAAGGATAAATATTTAATCGAAAGGAGAGGCAGGTGGGTGAAAGGGTTGGGTTGACTCTGTTGTCATAAAAAATGAAATGTGCTTCTAAAGAAGTGATAGCAGATTGGACGGTGTAGTTGTTAAGATACTGTGTAGGAAAGAAAATGACCCTGATGGAACAGTAACCAGGATGTGGGATACACATTCCAGTGGGAGAGAGAAGAGGCATGTAAAGATTTCAATGTTAAAATAGTCATGGGGAATTTCAATATGCAGGTAGCTTTGGAAAATCAGGTCGGTGTTGAATCCCAAGTGAGGGAATTTATAGAATGCCTATGAGATGGCTTTTGAGAGAAGCCTATGGTTGAGTCCACTATAGGAAAGGCAAATCTGGATTCAGTGTTGTGTATTGCACCAGATTTGATTGGGAAGCTTAAGGTAAATAAACCCCTAAGAGGCAGTGATCATAAAATAGCAGAACTGACACTGCAGTTTGAGAGGGAGAAGGTAAAAGTTAGATGTATCAGTTTTACACTGGAATAAATGAATTACAGAGAAATGAGAGAGGAGCTGGGCAAAAATAAATTGGAAGAGGCAACAACCAAGCAGGAATAAAGTATGACTATGACTATGACTAGGAATAGATGAAGATTCTGGGAGTGATTCAGAAGGCACAGGTAGAGGTAGATAATCCCAAATATGAAGAATTATTCCAAAGGCAGGATGATCAACCGTGGCTGACGAGGAAGTCAATGCAGCAGAAAAGCAAAGGAGAGGGTATAGAGTATAGCAAAACATAATGGAAAACAGAAGGACTGGGAGGCTTTTACTAACCAGCAGAAAGCAACGAAAAGCCGTAAGTAGAGAGAATATGAAATATGAAGGTAGGCTAGCTAATAATGTAAAATAGCTTACCAAATATATGCCCTTTCAGGACAACCTATTGATTTTTGGTGTCATGCGATATCAGCTTTGTGCGTGGTGGTTCCTGTCTAACCAATCTGAATGTTGAACCAGGAAGTTACCGGGAAAGTTGATGAATGGAAGGAAGTGGGTGTTGTCTGAATGGACTTTAGCCCAGCATTTGACAAGGCACTGCAGAGGAGGGTGGGGACTCTTTGAATGACAGGTGATGCTCAGCCTGGTGAAATAAATGGGAGGTCAGATGATACAGACCTCAGACACATGATCTGGACACTGAATGAGCATTGCTGTGCCCGCAGAGAAAGTGGGATTTGGAGGATCGATCAGGCGGATTGATCCAAATTGCTATTCCAGTTTGAAGGAAAAGGGGTTGACTGGTGGGGAGCTGTCTCTGTGTCCACCCTCGCCTGGGTGATAGCTCCACCACAGAAGACCGGTCCCCCTGGTTAAAGTCACAGTCGGTGACTTGTGAAGCATTTCGGACGACGACGAGAAGATCGACTGCATCAGCTCACCTGAAGACTCAACTCTGTCTCTCTCTCTCTCTCCCCATCACTACTCAACTAAATACCACGAACTGAACTGAACTGAACTTTACTCAACATCGTAAGACCGTATCTTTTTACCCCTAGACTTAAAGAAACTTGGTTTTTCATACATATATATTCCACACTTACTTTAATATATAATCATTGCTAACCTGTGTGATTTATTTACTTTGATATTACTGTATTGCGTAGTAACTAATAAATATTATTAGTGTATAGCAATACGAGACTCCAAAGTGGTTTCCATTTCTGTTGGTTTCTTTATCCCTGTCATGGGGTACGTGACAATAGGCAGTTTCAGTAGACCAGCATGGAATAGATGGGCCAAAGAGCCTGTTTCTGTGCTGTACTTTCCTATGACGATGACATGTCAGCCACTCATTGTTCAGGAACTCAGACGGAGACTAGACCAGCTGTGGTTAGTAGGTTTCCCTCCCTCAAGTACCACAGTGAAGTCAGTTGGCCCAATTTACAATCTGACAGTTTAATATTCATCCTGGATTAATGAGCTGAGGTGAATTTGACTGACGGTCCCGATAAGACGTGAAATTAGTTTTAGACTGAATGTCTGTTCAACAGCCCAGATATGCAGCCACTGCTCGTGTATCACACTGATAAATACAGCAGGTGTGAGAGGAAAAGGTGACACTGAACCTGTAGTTCCCAGTGCTCCCCACCTTAACAGCTGAAACCAGATCTGCTGGAGACCATCAGAGATCAACATCTCCATTGCCACGTAGAACTCCTAGAACGTGCAGGAGATGAATATTAATCAATATTCCCTCTGATACCAGCAGTTCGGTGACAATAGACTAAACACACTCACCTCATTTTCTTCTCTACTGAAATGTCCCTCCTTTGTCAACATCCAACCGAGTCTCTCAACCTTTTCTTCAATCGCTTGTTTAAGTCTGTCTCTGTAGAACTTTGTCAGCTGGTACAGTCGATATTCCTCCCCCTGTGCCAGGAGGTCAGAGATTGTAAACTCTGGCTCTGCAAATATAAAAAGTGAATGTAGTCACAAACTCAAATATCACCTGTCTCCACTGCTCTCACCCAACCCAACAAACCAGTCATGTCAACAACCTCAGTGTTCACCTGCCTTCATCTGGAAACATGGATTTTATCCTAATCTCTGACACTGGACTAAAACCGAACCATCAATGCGCTAGACATGACGTTACCAGAAGGACCACATTTACTAGAAACCTGTTTCTCCCACCGTCCCACCCACTCACCCATCGCGGTTTAAGATTGGCAATAAATGTTGGGACTGCCAATGATAGTCGCTTCCCAGAGATACTCTCTCCATCCTGGTGAATACGTTTCCCACAACTGTTATCCTGGAAATACTCTCTTATCCGGATAGCTGCGTTTCCTCCGATACACATCCTGGATATCATCAGAACAGGTAGTACATTTCCTGTAGTGCGGTAACGGGTGCCCCCCTACACCACATGTACCACATCCACACATTTCCCCTCTCTGACCAACCCTCCAACAAGGAATCACATTTACCCTCCTCCCTGCCACATTCTGCGAAAACATTACCCTCATATTTCACTCACCCACTCCCTGTTGGGGACTTGACAATTCCGTGTTTAATGAGCTTCTGGGCTGACAGACAGTCGCCTCACTTGTACCAGTTCCAGGGTCCTGATCAGTGTCTCTGACGTCACTGTCTCTGGGCTGACAGACAGTCACCTCACTTGTACCGGTTCCAGGGTCCTGCTCAGTGTCTCTGACGTCACTGTCTCTGGGCTGACAGACAGTCGCCTCACTTGTACCAGTTCCAGGGTTCTGCTCAGTGTCTCTGACGTCACTCTCTCTGGGCTGAATTTGCTCCACTTCCGCTGCGGCCGGACCGCATTCCATTGGGACGTCGCTCTCAATCTGACCCTGCTTTGGTACCTTGCTTCCCATGTCCCGATCATCTTCCCTCAATGAGTTGCCTGGTAAAAACCTCTGGAGTACTTTCCGTACCCGATTTAATTTCCCACCTGAAGTAAATGATGAATAGCAGGTTTAGAGTGATTTATACTCGAGCAAGGATTCACAATGGGTGCCTGCAATGGAGCCGAGACTCCGGCTGACCAGATTTGGAGTGGGACTGTGCTAGTGAATGAGAACCACACTTCCTGCTAGGTGACCGTCCCGATAAGCCGGTGTCTGGACACATCCACTCCCAGGAAAAAACTGGATAGACACAGTAATACTGATCACCGACTACGCATTAGTTGAACACACTGATAACCAGCGGTTATTAATGGAACAGCATCAGGTGATACGGGGAATTATCACTGGGATTATCTTTCATAAACATAAATCTCCCTGGGTCACAAACTGTCCAGTCACCTGTGTCACTCACAAACAATCCACTGGATTACTCATGGTCCGATCCTCTAGATCACACGTTCTCCGTTTGCTTTGTCTTACATTGTCTTGTCCCCTGGGTCACAGACTGACCATTGCCTTGATGCCTGGTCCCCTGGGTCCCATCCCGTCACCTGGAGGATGATTGTCATGTAACAACTATACAAGTCATTGGCAAAGGGAGCGTCTTGGCGTGCAGTTCTCGTAGCTAAACTTAAAGTCTCACCGAGAGAGCTTTGCGTTCATTTGCGGTTGCTGATCTATAGGATGGATGTGATTCAGCTGGAAAGACTGTCGAGGAGATTGACAAGTATGTTACTGGATGGAGCTGCTTGGTTTTTGTGTTATATGTTTCGGCTGGGACAGTTTGCCCTGGATCAGGGGAGCTTGAAGGGTGACCTTACACACGTACATAAAGTAATCAGGGGTGCAGAGAGGGTGGATAGTCATAATATGTTTCCCAGGTTAGGGGAGTCTGAGACTCGAGGGCAGAAATTTAAAAGGGACTGAAGGGGCATTTTTTCACGTGGCGGGTGATGAGTATAAATTGCACGCAGTCAGAGGAGGCTGTAAACACAAATAAAAGGATTCGTTTCCAGGCTGTAATCTCTGTTTTATTCCACCTGGAATCACAGAGTTGAGCACAATCACAATGCCCACCGGAGACAGTGACAGTTGGTCATTGGTTATACCGGGTCTCCCATCAGAGGCACTGGGAATTTAAATTCAGGTAGCAGATCATCTCAAGAGGGAAATATTGAGAACTCACTTTCACCATTTGGCCACAGACCAGACATGGATTGGGATATTAAAACAAAATCAGAATCAGGTTTATTATGACCGGCATGTGACGTGAAATTTGTTAATTTAGCAGCAGCAGCTCAATGCAATACATAATCTAGCAGGGAAAAAAATAATACTGAATAAAAAAAAATAAACAAGTAAACCAATTACGAATATTAAATAGATTTTTTAAAAACTTGCAAAAACAGAAAGACTGTATATTAAAAAAATCTAAGGTAGTGTCCAGAGATTTAATGTCCATTTAGGAATCGGATGGTAGAGGGGAAGAAGCTGTTCCTGAATCGCTGAGTGTGTGCCTTCAAGCTTCTGTACCTGCTTTCTGATGGTAACGGTGAGAAAATGGCATGCCCTGGGTGCTGAAGGTCCTGCATAATGGACGCTGCCTTTCTAAGACACTGCTCCCTGAAGATGTCCTGGGTACTTTGTAGATTCATACCCAAGGTGGAGCTGACCAGATTTACAACTTCCTGCAGCTTCTTTCGGTCCTGTGCAGTAGCCCCTCCATACCAGACAGTGATACACCAAACCAGACCACAAGTTTATCTAAAATGAAGTGTCTCCTGATCCTCAGCCATTTCCAAGGCTGGCAATGTTCTCGGCTCGGTTACAGAAAACAGAGTTCGGAAAATTTCCCTCATCTACTTTCCCTCAGAGTTTGGAAAATTTCCCTCATCTGAATTTTATAAATAAAAGTTGGAGATGTCTTTCACCTCTAAACAGGCCGATGTGCAACAAGCCCTGAGCCTGGACTTTTACGTAACAAACAACACCGCCGTCACATTCCTGTTTGTGTTTCACTCTCAACCTACTGATTCAGGGTCTCCGGCTCCTTTCACTCAGGTGGAGCTTTGCCTGGTGAACGAAGTCATTCGACCATTACTGGTGTCAGGTCCCTGCACTGGGACTGTTGGACTGATCAATTACACAAAGCCACTTTACCAGTGGGATCAATGACACTTTTCTCTGCCCTGTTAGCACCTGTGTAAGTTTCTTCATCTGAACTAGTAACCATGTAACAATTACAGCACGGAAACAGGCCATCTCGGCCCTTCTAGTCCATGCCGAACTCTTACTCTCACCTAGTCCCACCAACCTGCACTCAGCCCATAACCCTCCATTCCTTTCCTGTCCGTATATCTATCCAATTTGTTTTAAACGACAACATCGAACCTACCTCAACCACTTCTGCTGGAAGCTCGTTCCACACAGCTACCACACTCTGAGTAAAGAAGTTCCCCCTCATGTTACCCCTAAACTTTTGCCCTTTAACTCTCAACTCATGTCCTCTTGTTTGAATCTCCTCCATTCTCAATGGAAAAAGCCTATCCACATCAACTCTATAAATCCCCCTCATAATTGTAAACACCTCTATCAAGTCCTCCCTCAACCTCCTATGCTCCAAAGACTAAAGACCTAACTTGTTCAACCTTTCTCTGTAACTTAGGAGATGAAACCCAGGCAACATTTTAGTAAATCTCCTCTATACTCTCTGAACTTTATTGACATCTTTCCTATAATTTGGTGACCAGAACTGTGCACGATACTCCAAACTTGGCCTTACCAATGCCTTATACAATTTCAACGTTACATCCAAACTCCTATACTCAATGCTCTGATTAATAAAGGCCAGCAAACCAAAAGCTTTCTTCACCACCCTATCCACATGAGATTCCACCTTCAGGGAACTATGCACTATTATTCCTAGATCACTCTGTTCTACTGTATTCTGCAATGCCCTACCATTTACCATGTATGTCCTATTTTGATTAGTCCTACCAAAATGTAGCACCTCACATTTTTCAGGATTAAACTCCATCTGCCATCTTTCAGCCCAGTCTTATAACTGGCCTAAGTCTCTCTGCAAGCTTTGAAAATCTACTTCATTATCCACAATGCCACCTATCTTAGTATTATTTGCATACTTACTAATCCAATTTACCACCCCATCATCTAGACCATTAATATATATGACAAACAACACTTGACCCACTACCAATCCCTGAGGCACACCGCTACACACCGTCCTCCAATCTGACACACAGTTATCCACCACCACTCTCTGGCATCTCCCATCCAGCCACTGCTGAATCCATTTTACTATTTCGATATTAATGCCTAACGATTGAACCTTCGAAGTGCAGCTACAGGACAGAAGTTTAATGATAAAGATCCCAGTGAACGTACCTGTAGCCATTCTGATTCTGACTGACGATTGTCGTCGTCTTGTTTACACTTTGGTCGCGGTTCAGGACAGTTCCAGCTGCTGGTGATGCCCTGAATTACATACAACAAGCAGACAGTGAGTCAGAAAGAGTACGATTCTTTGCAAAATGTGACCGTATCGCCACCCTGTGTATCAGAGCAGCAGTTTGCTTAGGGAACAAACATTCCCTGTTAACATCAACTCCCACACCATGTCTGTACGTCAGTCCAGTGATATCTGGCGAATCCTATTGACAGAGTCAGAGAGCAACAGAGCACAGACACAGACCCTTCAGCACAATGAGACAATGCTGACCACAGTGCCCACAGAGATGGTCCCAATTTCCTGTGTCGGGCCCATTTCACTCTTGGCCTCTTCACTCCATCTACACATCCCAACTGCTATCGTCACAATCACTGTCTATCTCATTGGTAACTCTGAAGCAAAGCATTCATTAAGCACCGCATCACCGCATCCTCCAGGCACATTTCCTCCCTTGCTCCTGTGTAGTCCTACCCTCAATCTATTCATCCTCCTCTTCTTTTCCCACATGTAGAACGCCTTGGGCTTTCCTTCATCCTGCTTCTCAAGGACACCTCAAGTTCCTTCGACCTCTAAGTCATTACTTAAGCTCCTTCCAGGCTACCTTATAATTTCCTAGAGGCTTGCTTGGATGTTGCTTCCTAAACCTAAATAATGCTTCCTTTTCCCTCTTGCTTAAATGTTCTCATCTCTTGTGACCACAGTTTGTTTATATAAACATTCTTTCACTGTGGGTGGAACCGTATATAAGTGTTCCTAAAACAACCTTCACATTTCCATTGTGTATTTCCCCTTGAAAATGTTTTCCCAATTTACACCCCAAAGTTGCTCCGAATACCATTGTAACTATCCATCCACTAATTAAATACTGTCTCGTAGGGTCTGCTACTATCCTTGTCCATGACCATGATAAAAGTTGGGGTGTTGTGGTTACTATCTCAAAAGGGCCACCCATCGTGACATCTGTCATCTGACCTGCATCATTGCCTCATACTAGATACAGTGTGGCAACTCCTCGAGTTAGCCCATACACATACTAGGTCAAGAATACTTCCTGGACACACAACACATTCTGCCTCATTGACACATTTTGGAGCAAGGAGGTGGAATCAACATCAGGAAAGTTGAGGTCAACAATGATAACAACCTTGTTGCTTTTGCACCTTTCCCAACGCTGCCAAGTTATCTGCTCTCATTATCCCTGTGGCTTTGGGGGAGGCCTATAGAATACTCCCAGAATGATAGCCCCCTTTCCGTTTCTGACTTTCACCCACATTGATGTCCTCTGTGTATGTCGCTGTGATACCATCCCTAATTAGTACAGAGAATTCCCCCCCATTCACCCCCCACCCCCATATGTATGATGAAACAACTAAAACCTGGAGCATCAAACACCAATCCTGCCCTTGTAACAGTCAGGTCTGTGTAATGGTGATAACATGCCATCCATTACTCGGATTTCCAGAAACTGCAGATTTTCTCTTTTTTTTTTGATAGGTCATCATTCAGTCATGGTACAAGTCATAATACATAGCAGAATTAGGTAAAATGGTCATTCTAGTCTGCTCCATAATCAATCATGAAGGATTATTTTTCCAACACTGTATTGTTGCTTCCCTGCTATAATACTCAACCCATTTAGCAATCCAGAACATGAATATACCCAACGATAGCCTCCACCACCCTCTGTGACATCAAATTCCACAGATGAACCAACATTTGGCTGAAGTAATTGCTCTCACCTCAGTTTTAAAGTGAAGCTTCTTTATTCTGAGGCAGCACTCTCAGATCCCAGACTCTCCGTCTAATCAAGACACCCTCTCCATTCCCACTGCATCCAGACTTGCTGTTATTCAGTTGGTGTAAATAATCACCCCCGCCCTAACTTCCACCCCCCCCCACACCAAACCCCAACCACCATCCCTCTGAACCCCACTAAACACAGGCCCAGGGCCAGCAAATGCTCCACATGCATAATGCTTATTCTTCAGATTATTCTTGTGAACCTTGTTATCAACAGCTGTACTGAATACATTTCCGGGGAAAACAGGACAATTGGTACCAGGATAATGTACTGGGAAAAGCAGTGCTTTCTTTACTCTTCTGTCAACTCTCACAAAATGTTCCAGGGTGAATGTAATACAGATAAACTGGAATCACTGAAATGCTCAGCAGGTAAGGAACAGCTGTGGGGAGAGGAAACAAGTTAGCAATTCGGTTTCCTAACCTTTCATCAGAATGGATTCAAACATCATCCAGTTTTTAGTGGAAAATCTTGGGTTGTTCTCCATGGAGTGGTAGGGACTGAGGGAAGATCGGATGGAGGTTTATAAGATTATGAAAGACATAGATAGAGTAGACGGGGAGTATTGTTTCACTGTTTAGAAATGTCTAATACCAGAGGACATGCAATGAAGGTGTGAGGGAGTAGTTGCAAAGGAAATGTGAGGGTAAGTTTTTCTACTCAGAGAGGTGTGGATGCCTGGAATGCGCTGTCTGTTATGGTGGTGGAAGCCAACACATTGGAAGCTATTAAGAGATGTTTAGGTAGGCACATGGGTGTGAGGAAGATTGAGAGGATATGGACATTGTGTACGTAGGTGTCATTATTTTTTTTGGGGGGGGGGTTGATTTACTTTTTATCTGGTTTGGCACACCATTGTGGCCGATGTGCCTGTTCCTGTGATGTACTGTTCCATGTTCTGTTCTATCTTCAGCATCTTGAGTTTCCCTTTGACTCCCACTGGCAGATAGACAGGTGACAGTGAGGGGGAATTTCCAAAAGTGAATTGAATTCTGAAACCCCGGTCTATTTCTACTGGGGCAAACACAAAATAGCGTATTAATCACAGCCTCTCCCTGCGAGGGATGGAATGGGAACTCATTCTCTGCTTTGCTTCAGAACTTCAGAACCTCAGAACCAAACATCTGAGCACAGAACAGAAATACTCGCTCAACATCTCAAAAACCCGGACAACCTGATCCCCTGATTCATTTTATCTGGGTGAAAACGTGTGGTATCCCAGGATCCAACCTCAGAGGGTCACAGCCCACACCCAGAGCCTCACACATCTTTTCCACATATCACATTGGGTGTTTCCACATCTCACACTGACAGACTCACGCTACCAATATCCAGCCCCTGGAGACGTCTGCTTCACTGCGGAAGGAGGAACATCCAGCCACATCTGTAAAAGCACCAACGTAGACCGAAGCCCAAACACTACCAGTTCCATATTCCTGGAGCCCCCATCCCAAGATTGTATCTCAAGCACCAACTCTCCCAGGGCTCTTTGCTGCCGGTAATATGCGGCAGTGTCTCAGCTAATCCCAGTTCAATCTTCTTGCTGCGTGGGATCTCGCCCAGTACAGCTGGCTGCCATGTTTCCTGCAGTGTAGCAGGAACAAAATGTAAAATTATAAAGTAGAAAATGCTGGGAACTCAGTTCATCAGACTACATCTCTGAAAGGACAAATGGTGGAAGACCCAGTTTCAGAACTGAGACTGTTCGAGATGCTGCCTATCTGCTGAGCGTTTCCAGTATTTTCTCCTCCTTACTTTGAATTTCCTGCAACTGTAGTATTCTCTCCCTCCTCGTTTTAATGCACAGATAGTAACTGATTGTAAAATATCAACAACACCCTAAACAGTAAATGCCACCCCACCCCAACCCATTTGTTAGTTCTCAGTTCATCCTGACCCTGGTGTAATACATCCCATACAGTCAATGCTCACAGCATCCTTTCCTCCCACTGTCACTCTGTTACATTTGCTCCTGAGGCCACTGTCTCTACGCTGAGAGGCGGTGACCACAGAGCGATAAAAAGTACAACACTTGCTGCAGATCTGACAGGCCGTTACCCTGGAAACGGAGGAAGTGGCTCACCGAAAATAACCGAGAAAGGAAACAACAAACTCAACATCAGATGCTGAGAGTTTCATTATTACAAAGATTAACACTGCAGCCATTTTGTAACGGGGAAACTAAAATTGAAATGGCTGTTTTTACCCTGCCTCGTGCTGTATTCAATTAGACCTCTGGTAGTTCTTATTAACAAAGGAAAAAAAAACAACAACAAAAACACACAAAAAAATAAAAAAATAATAAAACAACAACGAATCCTGGAAAATTAAATGAAGTAAAAGGTGAAAGAGAGCACTTTACAACGATGACATAGGTCAGAAGAAAGTTTGCTGATACTGATCAGTGAGGTATCCTAAAATGACACAGCTAGAACAAACAATAAGAAATTTGGCATATACCGTTTGCCCCTGACCAAACTTTATCAATGAGTCATGGAAAGTATCCGATCTGGATACTTCCCGCCTTCGTACGGCTGCTGCTCTGCCCATGAGAAGTTGAAACATCAGAGAACTGTGGACACAGCTGAGCACAACATAGAAACAGGCCGCCCCCACCCCCCATGAACTGTCTCTATATTCCCCGTTGCCTCAGCAAAACAGGAAACAGAATCAAAGTTCTCCACAAACCTGGACATTCTCACCTCTCCCCACCCATCCGGTGGAAGATTAAAAGAAAACAGAAACATACCACTGGGCTGAAGGATGGCCTCCATTTTGCTGTGATATCAAATTGAATGTTCCCAGTATGATAGGACACAGCTTAATAAGATGGACTGTCGACCTCACTATCTAACTCCATGTGACCTTGGACCATATGTCTACCTGCACCGCACTTTCTCTGTAACCATAATGATTTGTTACATTCAGTTATTATTTTACCTTCCATCACCTCAATGCACTGTTGTAATGTATTGATTACTATGGATGGTTCGCAAGACAGGTTTTCACTATACCTCGGTACATGACAATAATAAACGATTCCCCACTTTAATTGTGTGGACACATCAGAGAGAACGAGCTTTTCCTCTGGAACATCTGTAGAGAGTTTTCACTAAAGTGTACACACTATTGAGGAACCCACATAGAAATATAGAAACATAGAAAATAAGTGCAGGAGTAGGCCATTCGGCCCTTCGAGCCTGCACCACCATTTATTATGATCATTGCTGATCATCCAACTCAGAACCCCGCCCCAGCCTTCCCTCCATACCCCCTGATCCCTTTAGCCACAAGGGCCATATCTAACTCCCTCTTAAATATAGCCAATGAACTGGCCTCAACTGTTTCCTGTGGCAGAGAATTCCACAGATTCACCACTCTCTGTTTGAAGAAGTTTTTCCTAATCTCGGTCCTAAAAGGCTTCCCCTTTATCCTCAAACAGTGTCCCCTCGTTCTGGACTTCCCCAACATCGGGAACAATCTTCCTGCATCTCGCCTGTCCAATCCCTGTAGGATTTTATACGTTTCAATAAGATGCCCCCTCAATCTTCTAAATTCCAATGACTATAAGACTAGGCGAACCAGTCTTTCATCATATGAAAGTCCTGCCATACCAGGAATCAATCTGGTGAACCTTCTTTGTACTCCCTCTATGGCAAGGAAGTCTTTCCTCAGAGTAGGGGACCAAAACTGCACACAATACTCCAGGTGTGGTCTCACCAAGGCCTTGTACAACTGCAGTAGTACCTCCCTGCCCCACTATTCGAATCCTCTCGCTATAAATGCCAGCATACCATTCGCCTTTTACACCGCCTGCTGTACCTGCATGCCCACTTTCAATGACTGGTGTATAATGACACCCAGGACTCGTTGCACCTCCCCTTTTGCTAATCAGCCACCATTCAGATAATATATATATACACACACACACACATAAATGGAATACGCTTAATTCTCACATTAATATGGTCACATACCCGGAAATATCGGCAAGTCGTAACAGGGGAATGGAATCAAGAACAAAATGCCCAGACAGAAAGAGATGACGTCACTGATCTGGATCTCACTGCTGGTCTCAACGGGGAAAAGATAAAACTGCTCATACACGTGGGGTGATGCCCCGAACGTGGAGTTACTGCCATTAATCTTCTCTGTCTGCAAGAGCACAACAGGCCGAATGGCCGCTTCCCGTGTACTGGAACTATGTAAAACAATTGTCGACCCCAGGCATCGCTGCAGGTGAAGTTTAGATCCGCTACCAGGCCGGGTGATGGACATAAAGATCCCCGGGTACAACTCCACAGATGGGAGTAGTTCCAGCATCCCGCCTCATCCCGCTCCCAGGACTAGAGCAACAGGGGCTGAGCGGAGGCTCATCTCCGGCGGCTCGGTGTGAAGGTCCCACAACCAGGATCGACCCCGGCAAGTTTTGGCCAGCAACCCGGACCGAAACCGCCTGTCCGTGTGACTTAACGATACTCACTACCCATCGTCAGATTTCCCGCTCGGGACCGGCCTCAATACTCACCGATGGGAGCTTCCCCCGCAGACAGTAAATCTTCCCCCGGCTCCCCGCCGACGATCCGCATCAACGCTGAACGGAAAGGAAACCACCGACTATCGAGACTGAGCATGCGCAGTATGAGCTCCGCGTCTCCAGCGCTGTGGTGGGCGGAGAGCGGTGGTGGGGGAGCGGACACAAACCTGCAGATGCTGCAGCTCCGCGGTAAACGGGATTGGTGAGTCTCTCATGTCAATATTAGAATCAGGTTCAATATCACCGGCACGTGTCATAAAAATGTGTTGCCTTTACGGCAGCAATACTAAGTAATACATAATAACAGAGAAAAACTGTGAACCACAATAAGGACGTGTGTGTGTGTGTGTGTACAATTTTTTGAGAAGCACAGATGAATGCAAGAGGTTCAAATCTCCCGTAAATAGGGTCATACATCGGGAAACAGTGGCTGCACTTCAGCAGGTCATAACGGTAAAATGGGCTGAAAAACAAATGCCCACCCACAGTGGGAGGAGGTGACTAATCTGGACGCCACCGCCTTGTCTGAACGGGCGAAAAATGAAAGATGAAAGATGGGTATAGTCCCGGCATCACCGCCTCATTCCTCCCCCGCCCGTCAGGACGAGAACAACAGGGACTGAGCGGAGGCTCATTTCGGACGGTTCTCTGTGAAGGTCTCACAACCCGGACCGACGCCGGCAGGTTCTGCTCCAGGAAGCGGGGCGAGGCCGCCAATTCGGAGAAGTTAACGGCACTGACTGCCCAAGATCAGGCCTCCCCGCTTGGGACCAGCCTCGATACTCACCGATGTGAACTTGATATCTTCACCCCGCAGTCAGCGATCCCTCCCTCGGCTCAGTAAAGCAGAGCGGAGGGCGGGACTTGGGAAAAAAAGCGGTGTGACGAACCAGCAGCAATAGATTACAAATGGAGTCTGGTTTTGATGTTAAAACCACTATCTTTATTAGTAACTACTTATAATATCTTAACTTAAGCAGGATAAACAAAAGTTAACAGTGTTACGTAGGCACATATGTGTGTGGCTTCCAAGGTAACAAACTTGGAAACAAAGCTAGAGTCTTACGAGGGTGAAATATGCAAGTTCGGTTGTCCACGAAGTGAATAATGGGAGAGAGAGAGAGATATCTGTAATCCCAGGCAAATGCAGAGAGTAGGCGATCACGTCGAATTTCACAGATAAACGGAAGAGCCGTCGTCGAAGATCTTATCCGTTGAATCGATCCAAAGTCCACTCAAATATCTCACCAAAGTGACCTGTCACAGGAATGTCGTCTTCAAGTGGTGACCACATCATATACCCAGGCAAGGGTTAACTTCGAGTGGTCCCACAGGACATTCCTGAACCCACTCCGATGGATTATACGATGTTTGAGACACGTTCATCTGGAGCAATCCTGCCCCGGCAGTTCTTAGTTCCAACTCGTACTCAGACTGCCAGAGTAGCTGTTCGTTCGTTCGTTCGTTCTCTCTTTCTCTCTTTCTCTATTTTAATCTGCACAAACTGTGAAAGCTTCTGACTGACGTCATAGTCCCGTCTCACTCAGGTGCTCTTAAAGTGACAGTCCACAGTGCGAAACCGCAGGCCCGTAACACCCGCAACTGCTGCACATCTGCGGTAATGTGTGATCACGTGACCGGTGGGAGGGTCTCCCCTGACAATGTCAGAATCTGGTTTAATATCACCGGCAATGTCCTGGAACGTGTGATCTTTACGGCAGCAGTACAATGTAATTCATCATAGCCGAAAAAAGTAAATTTATAGATGTGTGTGTGTGTGTGTGTGTGTGTGTGTGTGTATTAAATTAAATAAGAGTGCAAAATTTAAATTAAAGCGTAATTAACCGATTCTCCACTGTAGTTGTGTGGAAATATAAGGCAGCCTGGATTGCTGATTTAGATCTTCCAGGGGGAGGTTTAATTGTACTGTACACATTTTTGAGAAGTGCAAATAAATGGAAAAGTTGTTAAATCTCGGAAAGATGTGGTCATAGAAACATAGAAAACATACAGCACAATACAGGCCCTTCGGCCCACAAAGCTGTGCTGAACATATCCCTACATTCGAACTACCTGGGTTTTACACATAGCCCTCTATTTTTCTACTGCTGCATATAGTCATCCAGGAGACTATTCAAAGACCCTATCGTTGCCGGCTCCACCATCTCCACCGGCAGCCCATTCCACGCACTCACCACTCTCTGCGTAAAAGTCTTACCCCTGACATCTTCTCTGTATCTGCGTCCAAGCACCTTAAAACTGTGCCCTCTCGTGCTAGCAATTTCAGACCTGGGAAAAAAGCCTCTGAATATCCACACGATCAATGCCTCTCATGATTTTGTACACCTCTAATAAAGATAATTGAGGTCGAATCGTTCGGATAGAGATGGTGCTCGGTACTCGGTGTCGGAGGGCTGATCGGAGCTCGAGGTTTTCTGAAGACTCAGAGTTGACTGTGTTGGAGCATGGCAGGGAGAGTTTTCTTCCTTCTCCCGTCTGCGTGAGATGCGGACTGTTCCTCATCAAGTTATGGTATTGTTGCACTGTTGTAACTATATGTTATAATGTCTTGGTCTGTCCGGTGTTTTGTGATATCACACCGGAGGAAATATTGTATCATTTCTTAATGCATGCATTACTAAATGATAATAAAAGAGGACTGCTAGTCTTCATAATCTAATTTTACAAATTATCCAGCTGCTGCTGGGTGATCAGATTAAATCGGTTATTTCCCTCAGTCCTATTTCTCGGAGCACTGTAACTGCAGATTCCAAATATAGTTGTAAACTGTACCGAAATTTCGACCCTCCTTGTGGAACACGGCTGCCCGCTGCCTTCCGGCCAGAATTCACTCTAATCATCTGCCTCCTGTGAGTAAGCCAATTGTGAACCAATCAGCCAGGTTTCCCTGTGTCCCATGCCTCCTGACTTTCTGAATGAGTCCACAATGGGGAACTGATCAAACGCCTGACCAAAATTAATGCACCCAGATCGACAGTTCTGATTCTTCTGTTTGTTTTAATTTCACTTTTTCAAATAATTCTGTCTGGCTCAGAAAGGACTACACGTCCCTGAATTGTAGTCTGTGTTGCGTATTAATGATAATTTTGTTTTTGTTCCACAACACTCTTTGCCTTCTCATTCACTATACCAGTCCCACCCTGGTCTGACTGTCCAAATGCACCAACTCTCACTTGTTCAAGTTGAAAACTACTGACCATTTCTCAGACCATTTCCGTAACTAACCAAGATGTCTTGGAAATTCATTGTAACCTGTTGCAATATCAGCTAGACTCCCGAAATTAGTATCAAACTGGCTAACCGTGCCATGTACATTCTTATACAAATCAATGGCATGAATAACAAATTAATCAGGTCTCGACACTGACACACACATCCCACTCGTCACAGGCCTCCATTCGCTAAATCCATCTTCAATCATCACCCTCTGCTTCTTGTTCTCGATCCCGGTGTGAATCCACCTCGCTAGCTCCCCGTGAATCCCATGTGACCAACCTTCCAGATCAGCTGCCATGCGGGATCTCCTTACAGACATTTCCAAAGTTCAGATGAACAACATCACTGCCCTATTTCATCAATCCTCATAGTTAGCTCTTCAAAAACCTCCAGAATACTTGAGAGGTATGATGTCCCCACTGGGTGTGCAGACGGCAATTTCCCCATAACCAATGTCCAACCGCCTCAGACTTCAGCTTCACTGCAGACTGAGGAAATTCCAAACCAGCTGTCGAATTACCAACCTGGACTGAAGCCTGTATACTGCCAGTTCCATATTCTCAGAGTCACCTGCCCCAATATTATCACCCGTACAAAGACGCTCTGGTGCCGGTGATTTGCCGTGATGTTCCTACTATTTCCAATTCACAAACTGAGATGGAACTGGAACCTAATGACCCTCTGCCGTGGCCAGTGGTCAGGCTGGTTCCCCGTCTGTAGATTGTGAGAGGATGCAGATACACTTCAGCTTGTTTCCAACGACTAAACTGAGCACATTTGATCACAATGCCATTGCTGTGTGGGATCTTGCCCAGCACAGCTATCTGCCATGTTTCCCCTCAGTGTAGCAGGAACAAAATGTAACATTATAAAGTAGAAAATTATGAGAACTCAGTACATCAGTTTACATCTATGAAAGGAGAAATGGTGGAAGACCCAATATCAGAACTGGAACTGTCCAAGATGCTGTCGATCTGCTGAGCTTTTCCAGTATTTTCGTCATCTTACTTCAAATTTCCTGCAACTGTAGTATTCTCTCCCTCTTCATTTTAATGCACAGATGGTAACTGATTGCAAAATATCAGCAACGCGCTAAAATCTAAATACCACCCCACTCCAATCAGTTCGTTATTTCAGAGTTCATTCTGACCTTGGTGTAATACATTCCATACAGTCAATGCTCACAGCATCCTTTCCTCCCACTGTCACTCTGTTACATTTGCTCCTGAGGCCACTGTCTCTACGCTGAGAGCCGGTGACCACAGAGTGATAAAAAGTACAACACTTGCTGCAGCTCTGACGGGCTGTTACCCTGGAAACGGAGGAAGTGGCTCACCGAAAATAACCGAAAAAGGAAACAACAAACTCAACATCAGATGCTGAGAGTTTCATTATACAAAGATTAACACTGCAGCCATTTTGTAACGGGGAAACTAAAATTGAAATGGCTGTTTTTACCCTGCCACATGCTGTATTCAATTAAACCTCTGGTATTTCCAGCTATCAAAAAAAAACAAACAAAAAAAAACACACAATCCTGGAAAAGATGCAAAACAAAACTTCACAATGAAGGCAAAGTTTAGAAGAGAGATTGCTGAAATATATCATTGCGGCAATGGGATACAGACTGGACAGAGGTTGAACAAGATAAGCAGGGAATGAGCAGATGAAACCAGGTGGGAAAAGGAATGTCGTCCAGTAATACACAGATACTGAAATAATAGTACACACTACTAGATAACAGATTCCAATATTACAAAGCCAGAACAAACAATAAAAACTTTGGTATATGTCCTTTTCCACTCTACACATTTTATCAATGTTCCGCAGAGAGTATCCCATCCGGGTACTTCACATCTTCACACGGCTACCGCTCTTCCTTTAACTGAATGAAATAGCGGAGAACTGTGGACACAGCTGAGCACATCATAGAAACCAACTTCCCCTCCATGGACTCAGTCTACACTCCCCACTGCCTCAGTAAATCAGCCAACATAATGAAAGATCCCCACAACCTGAACATTCTCACTTCTCACCCTCCCACTGGGGCGAAGATAAAATAAAACAGAAACATACCACCCAGGCTCCGTGACGGTGTCCATTCGGCTGTGATAAGCGAACTGAATGTTCCCCAGCGGGATGAGTGGACTCCTGACCTCACAGTCTAAATCGATGTGACCTTGTACTACATATCTACCTGCACTGTACTTCCTCTGTAACCAGAATGAGTTGTCACACTCTGGTATCGTTTTACCTCAATGTACTGCTGATAATGTATTCATGTGTATGGATAATACCGAAGACACGGTTTTCACTCTACTTCTGTACATGTAAATCAAACTAAAGATTCCCCATTTTAATCGAGTGGAAATATTAGACACCTGGTTTGCTCCTTTGGAACTTCTGGAGGGAGTGTACACATTTCCGACAAACCAGATAGATGAAAATAGAAGACTTAATTCTCGCATTAATAGGGCCAGATATTGAGAAGCATTTCGGCAAGTAATAGCAAAGGAAAAAAGATGGAAATAAACTTCCCAGTCCCCGAGAGGACGTGAGAGATCTGGATCTCACTGTCCTGTCTGAAAGGGGAAAGATGAAACTACTCATACACGTGGATCAGTGTCCCGAGGGTGCGATTACTCTGTTTAACCCTCGAGTCTGCAAGAACACAACAAGCCGACGAACGGCCGCTTCCAGTGTAAAACAATTATCGACCCCAGGTATCGATCTCGGTGAAGTTTGGATCCGATACCTGGCCGGCTGATGGGGGTAAAGTTTTGCAGGTACAACTGAACGGATGGGTTCAGTCTCGGCATCACCACCTCATCCCGCTCCTGGGACCAGAACAACCGGGGCTGAGCGGCGGCTCATCTCAGGCGGTTCGGTGTGACGGTCCCATAACACGGACCGACCATGACAGGTTGTGTCCAGGAAGCGGGACGAGGCTGCCAGTTCGAGGAAGTTAACGGGACTCTCTGCCCAACAAAAGTTCCCTCCTCCACGGGATCGGTTTCAGAACTCATCGATGGGAAATTGTCGGTCTCGTTCTCCCCTCGGGACCAAACGGCGATCCGATTCAACAGAGAACGGAAAGTAAACCATTGCCCACCCGGAGACTGTGAGAGCGGCGGCGGGGCCGCGGAAGCAATCGGAAGCAGATCAGCGTTTGAAATGGGAGCAAGAAACTGGATCACGTGATGGGTGGAGGGTCTCCTGTCTGAGCCGGTTCCTCAGCTCCTCGGTTCCCACACTCTGCCCGACCTACCTGCCGCACTACACAGGTAATTTCATATTTCCACCAGCTTCATTTTAAATTTTTCTACGGTACCTTCGCCGTCTCCATCGCTCGCCGCAACCCACCTCGTCTGACACACAATTCAGACCTGAACAGGTATTGTACAGGTTTCATTCATATAACTTCTATGTTTATAAACACTGATTTCTATTCACATTCCTCCGGCCTCACTGGACAGGAACACTGAAACATCAAGTGAGAAACAGCAGGAGGTGGCCATTCAGCCCCTCCAACCATCAACAAAATGACGGCTGCTCTCCCATCTCAGCCACATGTTTCTGCCCGATCCTCATTTCCTCGGTCTTCACACATCTGCCGGCCTCTGTTTTATGTGAAGACGATCAGAGATCGTCATCGTCCTCCAGGGATCAGTCTGCTGAATCTCTGAAACAAATACTCTCTAATCTCCTTGATAATCCTCCATGGAATTAAAATCCATCTTCTGCAGCCCCGTGTTGCCCCAACCACTCACTTCCCACCCCCGTTACTATTTCCACCTTCCCACCTCCCCCCTCACCTGGATCCACCTCTCACTCCCCAGCTCTTGCCCCATCCCCACCCCTCACCTTTTTTCTCTGACTATTTCCCGTCCACTCTCAGTCCAGAGGGAGGGTCTCGGCCCGAAATGTTGACTGTCCATTTCCCTCCATAGATGCTGCCTGAACCACTGAGTTTTGCCGGCAGTTTGTTATTCGGTCTGTGTAACCCGTGTTAGTATGGGGAGCAGGATTTTACACCATATTCCAGCACAATCTCACCAAAGCCTAAATAATTGTTACGGTAATTACCAGACTTAAACATGAGAAAGCCTGCAAATGCTGGAAATCCAAAGCAACACACAAAATGCTGGAGAAGCTCAGCGTATCAGGCAGTATCTATGGAAAAGAGTAAACCGTCGACATTTTGGGCAAAGAGCCTTCTTCGTTACTGAGGAAGGAGAAGGAAGATATCTGAATAAAAACAGGTAGGGGAAAAGAGGCGAGCTGGAAGGTGATAGGTGAAGTCAAGTGTCGTACAGGTCAAGGGCTGGAGATGAAAGAATCAGAGACGTGTTAAAAGGAGAAAGGTGAAGGAAGGGATCCAGGGAGAAATGATAGGCCGGCGAGAAGAAATGAAAGTTCACAGTGTGGAATAGAGAAGTTTGCGGGGTGGGTGATTTGTTTACTGGAAGGAGAATTCAATATTCATATAATCAGGTTGTGGGATGGAATACAAAATGTTGCTCCTCCGCTCTGAGGGTGGTCTGATCTTGGCACAAAAGGAGGTCATAAATCGAGACATCGGAATGGGAATCAGAATTAAAATGTTTGGCCACTGTGAAGTCCCCCTTGTGGTAGATGATACCTAGATGCTCAACAAAACGGTCTCCCAACTTATGGCGGGTCTCACCAATGTAAAGGAGGCCGCATCGGAAGCATAGGACACAATGGATGACCCCAGCAGATTCGCAGGTGAAATGTTGCCTCACCTGGAAGGACTGCTTTGGCCTCTGAATGGAGGTGAGGGAGGAGGTGTACAGGTAGGTGTAGTACTTAGGCCGCTTGTAGTGATAAGTGGGTGGAGGGAGATTAGTGAGGAGGAATGAATGAACAAGGGAATTGTGGAGGGAGTGATCCCTGTTGAAGGAAGAAGGCAGGGTGGGAGCAAGGAAGCTAAAGATATGATTAGTTGTAAGATCTATTTGGAGATGGTGGAAGTTGCAGGGGCTGAAGGGGTGGTAATTAAGGACAACAGGAACTCTATCACTATTATAGTGGTGGGAAGATGGGGTGAGCAGGAACGGAAGGAAAATGGAGGAGAAATGAGTGAGGACAGCATCAATAGTGGAAATAGGACAGCCACATGATGGGAACAGATGTGGCGGAGGCGAAGAATAATATAATGTACTTTTGACCTTCACCCTACCCACTGCACCTGAGCCCCTCACCATTTAAACACACTCAGTGTTTCTGTTTCTCCGACAGAAGTGGTGATCTCACATTTCCCACATCGGGCTCCAGCTGGCCTGTTGTTCCCACTCTCTTCTTTTGCCTCCATCACCCCGAACCTCTCGACAACAGACACAGAACATAGCACAGTACAGCACAGGAACAGGCTCTTCTGCCCACAATGGTGTGCTGAACCAATTAAATTAGTAATCAAATGTCCAACTAAACTAATCATTTCTGCCTGCACCATGTTCACAATCCTTCCATTTCCCTCACATTCACGTGACGATCTAAACACCTCTTACCAATCCCCAATATATCTGCCTCTACCACCACCGCAGGCAGCACATTCCAGTCGCACCACTCTGTGGGGGGGAAACTTACCTCTCACATCCTCTTTGACACCACCTCACCTTAAATGCAAGCTGTCTGGAATTAGATATTTCAACCATGAGAGAACGATACCGTCTATCTACACTACCTATGCTTTTCATAATCTCAGAAACCTCTACCTAGTCTCAGGCCAGCCTGCACCACACTAGAGAAACAATCCAAGTTTTACACTGGAATGATCGAAGTGTCCTGGGAAATGGACTTGTGTGGAACATTCAATTTAAATTCATTCTCCTACAGCACAGAGTTTGTCCTACCTCTCGTTACAGCTCATGCCTTACAACCAACGTCTACCCACCCGACCGGAAACTTCTGCTTCATTGCAGAAGGAAGAAAATCCAGCCCCATTTGCAGAAGCACGAAGCCAAAGACAAAGTCCAGACACTGCCAGTTCCATAATCCTGGAGCCCGATCCCAGGATTTTAGTCCAATCACCAACACTCTCAGGACTCTTCCCAGTCGGTAATACGCTGCGTTGTCTTGTCTGTTCCCAGTTCTAAAACTAACACCTCCCTCATCCCAAACAGAACTGGAACCTGATGATGCTTTAACTGGGCAGGGAACCCGGGCTATGGGTCACCAGCAGCTGGGAATATATTTTAACTTTTCTCCAGCAGGTAAATTGAGCACATTTGTTCACCATGTTATTGCTGAGCGGGATCTGGAGCAGAGCAATTCGCCGCCACAACTCCCGTAGTGTAACAAGAACAAAATCTTTTAATATAAAATTGAAAATAAATCACTGGAAGCTCACTACAGGTTTTTCTTCTTTTTGATGTACAAATATTGACTGACTGCAAGATGTTAGCGACATTCTAATCAGATTTGTATAAATGCAATCCCTACATTCATTAGTTATCTTCTTCATTCCAACAAAGGATTCACATTCCATGCAGTGAATGCTCAAGGCATCCAGGCATCCACACCGGCTCCAGAGGCCACTGAGGGGCGGTGACCAGAGAGCAATAGAAATGTTCCAAACTCCTTGCAGCTCTGGTGGGCTGTTACCCTGGTGATGGAGGAAGTGGTTCAGGAGAACTAAGTGAAATAAGAAATAACAGACTCAACCTGACATGCTTTGAGCTTCATTATGACAAAGATGAACAGAGAACACTCGGCCATTTTGTAATGGGGAAGCTAAAATTCCAATGTCTGTTTTAACCCTGTATCGGGGTGCATCCAGTAAATCTGTTGGTAGTTCCATCCCTACAGAACTTCCAGCAGTGCAGAAGCTGTTCCGAAATCAAAACACGCTGTTGGATGCCGCTTGTCTGTTCCAAATGTCACTATAGGATATTTACAAAGTCCATCACACAATGCATTGTAGTGATAACCATTAAGTGTCCTTCTCTGTTCAATTGAGTGTTTAAAAATTCCATCATATTCTTGTGTCTGCAAATAACTTATAACTACAATCAACCACAGGCATTGATGTAGGTTTTATTCAGATCCTGCTACTGGACAGATTGATGGCAGGGAAGCTCCCCAGATACAATTGAATGGGTTGAGATTGTGACCTCAGATACAATATTCCCTTCCTGTTAAAAACTTCTTGAACCCATCCACTCCATCCAGACCTCATGATTTCATTGAGGTTCCTGTTCCCAGAGTCACCATCCCACCATTGAGAACAGACCCAGAGACACCAATTCCCCTCATACTTAAAACCTTTCATTCCAGAATCACTCTTGTGAACTTTGCAAACGAAAACTGGAATAAGCACATTTCCATGAATAACAGAAAATTTGCTGGCTGGATAATTTATTCAGAAAACCTGTGTTTTCCGTACTGCCCCAATAGCTGTCTCAAGCTATCTCCTGATGATCTGATATATCTGTGCGTGGAGCCGAAAGAGATGGGAAGATCTTTAATGATAACTCTGTGCCTGAATTTACTTGGGAGTTAGATATAGAAACGAGGAACGTTAGTTAAGTCATAGATTGTATAGGGATTACACATCAGGAGCTTGCTATCTTGATATGAACTAGGATGTATAAATCCCCTGGGCCTGAGAAGGTGTACCTCGGACCTTATGGCAGGCTAGTGCAGAGACTACAGGAGCCCTGGCAGACACGGAATGTTTCAAAGGTATGGTTAATATCAGAGAAATATCTACAATATACTTCCGGAAATCATTTGTCTTTGCAACCATGTTGCTGGTATTTAAGGAACTGAGTTACTGGGGTAGGTTTGAACTGTTATAAACTGATTCCCTGATGCACAGAATGATGGCAGATGTTAGCAGGGGTTCCCAATCCTTTTTATGCCATGGACCCCTACCATTAACCATGGCATCCGTGGACCCCAGGTTGGGAATACCTGCTAGAGGTATACAAAACTACGATGGTAGAAATAGTGTGAATTCGTGCAGGCCTTTGGCCTTCAGGTTGGGTAAGGTCATGGGTTTAGGACAAAAAGTGAAATATTTAAAAGGAATTTGAGGACCAACTCCTTCACTCAGAAGGTGGTGCAAATGTGGATGCAGGTTCAATTGCAGTATTGAAGAGAAGTTTGTGTGGGTACATGGATGAGGGAGGTATAGATGTCTATGGTCTGGGTGCACGTGGATGGGTCCAGGCAGAGAATGGCACAGATTAGATGGGCCGAAAGCCCTGTTTCTGTGCGGTAAGAGAATGAATTACATTGTGCGTCCTACACAAGTCCATTTCCCAGGAGACTTCAATCATTCCAACGAAATCTTCTAAAAAACTGCAAATACAAGAAATACTCTACAGATAAAGAATATCTGTGGAGAGGAACAAAGTTAATGCTTCAGCTCCAACACCCCGTGTCAGAATAGCTACAAACAATTTCTGATTTGATTTCAGGTCTCCAGCATCTTGAGTGTTGCTTTAATTTCCAGCTGCTCACAGACAGATGACAGTGAATGGGAATTTCCAAACACGGTGACAATACTGAACCCGAGGTAGATAACCAACAATGCAAACACTGAACAGATCATTCCAGATAGTCACTACCTCTGTGTATTGAGATTACCTCGCAGGTCTATTCGATCTCTCTGATCTTTGGTACGTGTGCCCATTCAGCCCCTCTAACCATCAACAAGATGGCGGCTGCTCTCCCGTCTCAGACACATGTTTCTGCCCCATCCTTATTTCCTCCATCCCTTCAATCTCCACACATCTGCCGACCTCTGCTATACGTGAGGACGATCACTGAGTCTTCACCACCCTCTGTGGTGGGGATTTACAGACATTCACCACCCTTGGAGTGGGGACATTTCCCCTCATCTCAGTCCCGGACAGTCCACCCCCTTTTTCAGAGACTGGGATCCCTGGTTCAACCGGTAATGATGTTGTGCATTTTAATGTGTTCACCTCTCAGTCCTCGATTCTCCAAATGGAAGGGTAATCGCATTTGATCTTTCTTCATATGATGACTCACCACTCCAGGGATCAGTCTGGTGAATCTTCATTGCACTCTCCAATGTCTTTGTTAATCCTCTATGGAATTAATTTCCAACGACTGCAGCCCCATGTTTCCCCCTACCTACTCTTATCCCACCCCTGACACTACCTCCACCTTCCCACCTCGCCTCTCACGTGCATCCACTTCCCACTCCCCAGTTCTTGCCCCATCCCCACCCATCACCTCTCTTCTCAATTTCCCATCTACTCTCAGTCTTAAATACCCCCGACCTGGCTCCACAGCTGCCTCTGCTAATTTCACAAATTCACTACACTCTGACTTTGTCTGTATCTCTGTTTTAAATAGACGCCCCTCTATGCTGAGGCTGATTCACCATTTTAATTGTGCGGAATTTGACCGCCTGGATTGCTGATTGGGATCTTCCGTCGGGAGAATTAAGTGAAATGCATGCATCTTTCAGTAGCCCGGATAGCTGGATAATAATGAATAAATGGCCGACAGGTCGGGGAAGTTAACAGGACACACTGCCCAACATCAGACCACCCATGTCAACACTGGTGTCAGTACTCAGTGATGGAAATGTGGTCTCTCCCCCGGAGGACCCTGTCCCTCTCCCGATCCCACAGACGATCCGCTTCAATAACGAACGGGAAATAACCACCGCCCTCCGGGGGCTGTGTGCATGCGCAGAGTGATTATTGCGCAATCAGAGCGGAGGGTCTCCCCAGGGAACAAATTCCAGTGACTCACTCCGTGGGGGAAAATCAAACTTACCCCTCACATCTCCTTTAACCTACCCACTCTCACTTTAAATGCATGGCCTCTTATCTCATATATTTCAACCCCGGGAAAAAAGATATTGTCTATCTACTCTATAGATGTCTCTCATAAACTTATAAACGTCTATCAAGTCTCACCCCAGCCTGCGTGTGTCCAGAGAAAACAACACAAGTTTGTCCAGCCTCTCGTTATAGCTCATGCGATCTAATCCAGGCAATATCCTGGTAAACCTCTTCTGCACCCTCTTCAAAGCCCCAACATCCTTCCTAGAATGGGAGCAACCAGAACTGTTTGAATTACTCCAGATGTGGTCTAACTAGTTTTATAAAGCTGCAACACAACTTCCCGACTTTTGAACTCAGTGCTTCAACTAATAAAGACAACCACGCCATTTGCCTTCTTAACCACCCGATCTAACTGTGCAGTCTCTTTCAGGGAGCGATGAACTTAGAGTCTAAAATCCCTCTGATCATCAACACTGTTCAGGGTTTTGCATTTAACAGTGTACTGTCTCTACATTCGAACTACAGGTCTGCCAAGATGATCTTCACCAATCAAATCTCACTGAGATTTCTCAGGTCCTGTTGAATTTATTGCCAAGTGCATAAGTACGGGAAGGTACAGGTACAGAGAAACATTGACTTGCAGCAGCATCACAGGCAGGTGCATTCAGATAACACACAGAACAGAAATTATACAATTCTCTGTCAGTAACAATATAGAAATATGTTTTACGTCATCCTGCTAACAGGACCAGAACAACAGGGGCTGAGCGGCGGCTCATCTCAGACGGTTCGGTGTGAAGGTCTCACATCTCGGACCGACCCCGGCAGATTCTGTCAAGGAAGCGAGGCGAGGCCGCCAGTTCGGGAAAGTTCATCCCCTCCCCCTTCAGGTTTCACCGATCACCTTGTGTTTCTCTCTCCCTCCCCCACCCCCACCTTTCATTCTCCAGTCCTGCCGAAGAGTTTCCACCTGTAACGTCCCAATTCACTCTCACTATGGAATGAGCAAAGTCACTTTAACCCTTTCTCCAGCAGGGAAACCGATAATACCTATACCCTGATATAGGAGACACCACTTACATCTGATCCCGTAACCGGATGGTGTTCAGTGCGGTGCCGGGTAACCACAGTCTGACATCCCGGATGAGCGTCAATGGACCTGGATCAGTATGCTTAACCTGCGCGGCCAGCTCAGTCTGAGATGAGGCATAATTTGACATTTTCGGACACCAATAGGTGCTAAATAAATCACACATCACCTGACAACAGATGACGGGCGCGCAGGGTTTCCCAAATGGTCTGAGCGTGGTCCCAGGAGCGCGAGGGTGACGCGGTCCGCGAGAGCGCGCGTGTCTGGCAGTGAGCGGGACGGGGCGGGGCCGTGAGTTGGAGCACGAGAACCCCAGGGAGTCTGCAGCGGGATTAGCAGGGAACGGGGATCGTGCCTATCGGTCCGATACTGTGCTGTCCAGCACCCCGAGTCAGTCATAAATCCGACCCCCTAACGCAGCTGGGGCAAGTAAATAACGCACAAAGCTGGACGTAAGTAATTAATGTTTGTTTTCAGTTCAAATACATAAATAAAATCCTGTGTCCCTTCGCATGCAGCCATTCTACTAGCTTACATTAGATAAATTGTCAGAGCTTTTATGGTCAACGGACCACACGAGCCCTCAAAACTGCTGCTGCAGATACCGAGGTCATTGTTAATCTGATCCAAAAGTTCATTGCCTATTCCCCATGTCCATCCTTGTAATACTTCAAACCCGCTGTTTATCAAGTATCACGGCCTCCAACAGAATCAAAGACTTTGTTTCCACTGGCAATAAACGAGAGGAGTTCAAATTGCTCACAATCGACACAGGAACAATAGATGTATTCGTCTGAATAAGAAACTCTGAAAACGGAACATGTGTTTGCTGTACAGCTCTCGCACCCTTGCTTTCAAACAGGTGGCCACTGTTCGTAATCTTTAGTTAACTTGTGAAAATTTTCAACCATACAAGTAGATAACAGTAGGAACACACAAATCACCGCCGCCAGAAGAGGCTTAAAAAAAAGCAAATAGCTCCTTGATCGCTGATGCAATGCACAGACAACTGGTTGTTTGGAAATAAAGATCCAAAATAAATATCAGAAGCTGAATTATTCCCACCTTAATTCCAGAAGAATACTCTGATAGCGTGGATACTGTGTATCGTTTCTTACAGATAGCCCCGCCCACCGCCCCACACGGAGCTCTCGCAACCATGACAACACACACAACACTGGAGGAACTCAGCAGGTCAGGCAGCTCTACGGATGGGTGTAAACAGTCGACGTTACGGACCGAGTCCCTTCATCAGGACTGGACTGGAAAGGAGAAGAGGGCAGATGATTGACTGATTTGGAAGGTGCGGCTTGTTGTTCTGTGAGACTCGGTGCTCAGGGTCTGCGGGCAAGCAGCTGCCTGTCCCGGCACATTCCTCAGAACAGGGAGCGGCCGTTCCGCTGAAATCAAATCCAAACCGGTTCGACAAAACACTGTCCTTCCAGCGTGAAGAAAGTTTAACCTGTTCCGCTACAGCGAAGAGCGATAGAGCCAGTGACGCGATGTAAAGTACATTAGCTGGGGTCTCGAAGGTCGACTGTTCTTTTTTCCATAGATGTTTCCTGGCCTACAGAGTTCCTCCAGCGTTTTGTGTGTGTTGCTCGGATTTCCAGCATTTGCTGATTTTCTCTTGTTTTAGAGGGATCGGTGACGGGTCATTGCCCCGTGAGATGTTTCATAAGTCAGTACCGGGGCGAAGGATGCCTCTGCTCACACTCAGTAGAACCACACTGGAGAGTATTTCTGGCTGACGGCAAAAACCTCGTTTCTCTTAATCCATTTGGACAATAATTGACTCGCTTCTCCCACTAAATTCACTCCCGATCCCGACCAAAGCCGAGCCACGCTAAATTGTTGTGCAGAATAATAGACAACACTTACCTCTGATGTTGTAATCGGATGGCGTTCAGTTTGGTCCCGGGAAATCAGTCTGACTTCCCGGGTGACCGACAACGTTCCTGCACAGGTGTGCTCACCCTGTACGGAGAGTTGAGCCTGATCTGCTGCTCCCGAGGCCACTCGGCTGTGATGTGTCCGTCGCTCATTACAGATGGACAGGGCCGGGTGAGCCGGGGTAGAGCGGGACTGCCGCAGTCCGGGTCACAATAACTCTCACCGGCTCAGGACGGGTCTGACAGCGGGAGGAGGCGGGAGCGGGATCAATGTAGCAAACCCTAAAGAGGAAAACAAACCGGCTGCGTTAACCCTTTCTGTCCGGATTTCCGTGTCGATCTCTCCTTTTTCTTTCATCGCAACCAGTGGGGCGGAGTTTCTCTGTTTAACTCAGCCAGTCCTAGGCTGCGAATTTGATCCAGCCCGGGTTCTGGGAGGGTCTGATCTCCGCCCCTTATGTAAGAAGGACTGCCCGGCGTCGTTATGGATTCAGCTCAAACGTCCCTCATCTGTTCAGGTACAGAGAGCTGTCTTTCTGCTAAAATTAAACCAAACAAGTTCGGCTGTATATATTCACACTCAACTGGTCAAGGATTTTCTCAGCACTTCTCAATTCAGGGGAATTTAGTAACATACATGTACTAAGGATTGTTGCATTTCCATCCGGACAACTATTGTCACAAGAATCCCCCTCGCCCACGGTTAACAGCGGGTTTCATTTCATAAGCAGTGATTGTTGAAACACAACCCGCCGGAAATACTTGTGGAATTTGTTTCTCTTAAAAGTCATCTGTTCCAAATGGCCAGAAGTTTTACGGAGGGAGGGAGTGATGGACTGTTTGAAAATGGTCGCTGTTGACGGAGTGATACAAGAATATAAGTAGGAACTGTTGTCAGAATGGCCGCCTGGGAGGGAGTGACGACTGATCGAAAATGAGCGCCAGTGAGGGAATTGTGTGCTGACTTAAAAATGGGAGTCTCACCCCCCTCTATCCCCTCACCTACCCCTCACTCTCCCCATCCCTCTACCCCATCTACCCTATTTATATCCATCATGATTGTGTAGACCTCCATCAAATCTCCCACAAATCTTCTGCGTTCCAAGGAACAAAGTCGTAACCTATTCAATCTTCCCTTATAACTCAAGTTTTCCAATCATGGCAACATCCTTGTAAATGTTCACTGCACTCTGTCAACCTTATTTAAATCTTTCCCGTGGGTAGGTGACGCAAACTGCACTCAATACTCCGAATTAGGCCTCATAAACTTACGCAAATTTAACATAACATGCAATTTCCTTTACTGAATAATTTATGAATGCCAATGTGTCAAAAGATTTACTTACTACCTTATCAAGGTTTGCTGCCACTTTCAATGAAATATGGAGCTGTATTCCATTCGCCTTTGCTCCGTCGCACACCTCAGTGCCCTACCGTTCACTGTGTAAGACCTACCTCAGACTTGTCAGCATTAAATTCAATCCGCCATTGTCAGCCCACTTTTCCTGCTGGTCCAGATCCTACTGCAAGCTAATAGTCTTCTTCGGTGTTAACCCAATCTTGGTGTCATCCGCAAACGTGCTGATTCAATGCACCATACTGTCGTCCAAATCATTGATATACATGGCAAACAGCAATGGACCAGCAGCGATCCCTGTGGTATTCCACTTGTCACAGGCCGGCATAGGAGAGGCAGCCATCTATTATCACTCTCCGCCTTCTCCCACAATGCCAATGTCTACTCTCATTTATTACCTCGCTCTGAATGCCAAGCGAATTAATTTTCCTGATCGATCAACCTCTCACGCGGGAACTTGTCAAATGCAAAGTAGACAACATCGACTGCCTTGCCTTCATTAACTGTTCTGGTAATATTCCTCGTAACTTCCTCGAGCAAATCTGTAAGATGGCCTGGAAAACACAAAGTCTTGCTGACAATTCCTGATCTGTCCTCAAATACTCATCTAGCCGCTCCTATCAATAACTTTCCCACTACTGATGTCAGGCACACCAGCCCAAAATTTCCTGCTTAATATTTTGGAAGATTTCTTAAATAGCGGATCAAAAGTTAGCTATCGTCCAGTCCTCTGGTATCTCACCTGTCGCTGAACATAATTTTAATATATTGGCTACGTCCCTGCAATTTCCACACTTGCCTCTCTTGGGGTCCGGCGTCCCCAATCGCTGGGGATTTATCTACTCTAATTTGCCTCAAGTTAGCAAACACGTCCGCCTTTGTAAACTCTATCACGTCCATGACCTACTGTTGCTTTGTCTCACCTGTCCAGATTCTATCCATTTCCCAAGGAAATACAAATGTAAAAACACAATTTAAGAATCCCCCCATCTTTTTTGCCTCCACGCCTTACTTGCCATACTGAAATTCCAGAAGGTAAATTTTGTCCCTTGCAATCCCGTTGTTCTTAAAATACCTGTGGAATCCCATAGGATTCTCCGTCACCTAGTCTGCTAGGGAAACCTCGTACCTTCTTATAGCCGTCCTCGTTTCTTTCTTAATTTTTCTCTGGAATTTTCTATAATCCATAAGTATCTTATTTATTCCCACCTGCCTCTACATGACACACCTCAATTTTGCTCTCTAACATGGTTCAATATCCATTAAAAATGAAGATTCCCCCAAAGCTGGGGGAATCATACTTAACCTTATGATTCCTCACTTTCTCCCTACTCCTTACTCCCTCCCCTCTGCCCCTTTTACTCTACTTTTCTCTCTACTATTCCACTTCTAGGCTCTCTACCTCTCTCACTCACCCTCTCACCAACCTTCAGTCTCTTTCTCTCACAATCTCCTCCTCTAACACTCTCTCCCCATCTCGTCCGTTTCCCTTTCCCTCTCCTCACCTCTCATTCTCTGCTCTATTTCCATCTCTCTCTAGCTCTCTCTCTCGCTTTCGCCCCACTTCTTCCTCACTCTACCTGCCCCAAACAGTGAAACGCATCTTCAGCTTTCCCCTCTCCAAATTCCACACCTACACCCCCTCACCCTGCTCACCCCCTGACCATCCACATCACTGTGCCTCTTCCCCTCACTCTCGCCTGTACATTAACCCCACTTAAAAGTTTACTGACAACTGATTCGGAATGGTCCAGGTTCCAGATACCTGATAAGGTTCTTTATGTTGTGGAATGTCGTATGTAGTTTGATTTAGTCAAAGGCATCGTGAAAAGTAATTTTTAAAACAGCAGCAGATGATGCGAGCTTGAGGTGAGCATAAAATGCTGTAAGCTCGCAGCAAATGTAACTGGTAACGTTGCGGGTTCACGGCGCTCGGTAATTTTCTTTAAATCATGTTAAAGATTTTGTCGCATTACCGTGCAGCAGAGATAATCAAATAAAATACTGATGTGACTTTTTTTTTTTCAAACCCACATGAGAATGAATTGTAAGCTGATTAAAGGCCGCTCCCTGTTCTGGGGAATGTGTGCTGACAGGCAGCTGCTGGCACGTAGACCCTGAGCTCAGAGCCAAACAGAACAACAACCCGCATCTTCCAAATCGATTATCTGGCCTCTTCCTCATTCCTTTCGAATACCACTGAGGTGTCTCACAACGAAACGTCCATTTATTATTCAGTTCCATAGATGCTGCCGAAGCGGCTGAGTTCATCCGGCACCTTGTTTGTTACCGTGGTTATGAAAGATCTGCGAGAGGAAGCGTGTGGGGCAGCGGGCAATGCAATGTGAAACGGCTTCAAACTTATCTACACTGTTGGGATATTCTTGGGGAATTAAGGTGTAGAATAGTTCAACTGATATTTATTTCGGATCTTTATTTAATCAACCCGTTGTCAGTGTTATGAATCAGTGACGAATAAGTCATAGGGTCATGGAAACAATACCAGACTGTTGCAGGAATCAGCAGGCGCCGCAACATCTATGGAAAAGAGCACAGTCGACGTTTTGTGCCGAGACCCTTCAGCAGTCCATTCACAAAATCAGGTCCTACGGCCGAATATTTAACCAGCCTACTCTAATCGACCTGCCCAGGGGTAATGGCCCACCATACACCTACCATCCAAACTTCTCTTAAACATTGAAATCGAGCTCGCATGTAACATTTGTAGCTGCCAGCTCGTTCCACACTCTCACGACCCTCTGTGTAAAGAATATTCCCCTCAAAGTCTACTTGAACTTTTCACCTTAACTTTCAACCTTAACCCGTAACCCATGATCTCTACTTGCATTCATCTCATCTCTACCCCCCGTAATGTTATATACCTGGAACAAATCTCATCTCAACTATCTACTTTCCGAGGAATAAAGTCCTAAACTCTTCAATCTTTCCTCATAACTCAGACTCTCCAGACCCAGCAACATCCTTACATTTTTTCTGTATTTTTTCAACCCTATTTACATCTTTTCTGAAGGTAGGTGACCAGAACATAGAACATAGAACATAGAATAGTATAGCACATTAGAGGCCCTTCGGCCCACAATGTTGTGCCGACCCTCAAACCCTGCCTCCCATATAAGCCCCCACCTTAAATTCCTCCATATACCTGTCTAGTAGTCTCTTAAACTTCACGAGTGTATCTGCCTCCACCACTGACTCAGGCAGTGCATTCCACGCACCAACCACTCTCTGAGTAAAAAACCTTCCTCTAATATCCTCCTTGAACTTCCCACCCCTTACCTTAAAGCCATGTCCTCTTGTACTGAGCAGTAGTGTCCTGGGGAAGAGGCGCTGGCTATCCAATCTATCTACTCCTGTTAATATCTTGTATACCTCTATCATGTCTCCTCTCATCCTCCTTCTCTCCAAAGAGTAAAGCTCCAGCTCCCTTAATCTTTGATCATAATCCATACTCTCTAAACCAGGCAGCATCCTGGTAAATGTCCTCTGTACCCTTTTCAATGCCTCCACATCCTTCCTATGGTGAGGCGACCAGAAATGAGCATAGTACTCCAAGTTTGGTCTAACCAGAGTTTTATAGAGCTGCATCATTACATCGCGACTCTTATACTCTATCCCTCGACTTATGAAAGCTAACATCGCATAAGGTTTCTTAACTACCCAATATACCTGTGAGGCAACTTTCAGGGATCTGTGGACATATACCCCCAGATCCCTCTGCTCCTCCAAACTACCAAGTATCCTGACATTTACTTTGTACTCTGCCTTGGAGTGTGTCCTTCCAACGTGTACCACCTCACACTTCTCCGGGTTGAACTCCATCTGCCACTTCTCAGCCCTCTTCTGCATCCTATCAATGTCTCTCTGCAATCTTCGACAATCCTCTACACTATCTACAACACCACCAACCTTTGTGTCGTCTGCAAACTTGCCAACTTGCTCTCCTTAAACACAAAATAATCTGCAGATGCTGGGGTCAAACTCGCCCTTCTACACCAACTCAAGGTCGTTAATAAAAATCACGAAAGTACAGGTCCCAGAACAGATCCTTGTGGGACGCCACTAGTCACAACCCTCCAGTCCGAATGTACTCCTTCCACCACGTCCCTCTGCCTTCTGCAAGTAAGCCAATTCTGCATCCACCTAGCCAAATTTCCCTGGATCCCATGCCTTCAGACATTCTGAATAAGCTTACCGTGTGGAACCTTGTCAAATGCCTTACTAAAATCCATGTAGATCACATCCACTGCACTGCTCTCATCTATATGCCTGGTCACCTCCTCAAAGAACTCTACCAGGCTTGTTAGACACGATCTGCCCTTCACAAAGCCATGCTGACTGTCCCTGATCAGACCATGATTCTCCAAATGCCCATAGATCCTATCTCTAAGAATATTTTCCAACAACTCTCCCACCACAAACGTAATTCTCACTGATCTATAATTACCCGGATTATCCCTACTAACTTTTTGAATAAAGGGACAACATTCGTCTCCCTCCAATCCTCCGGTTCCATTCCCGTAGACAACGAGGACATAAAGATCCTGGCCAGAGGCTCAGCAATCTTTTCCCTCGCCTCCTGGAGCAGCCTGGGGAATATTCCGTCAGGCCCCGCGGACTTATCCGACTTAATGTATTTTAACAATTCCAACACCTCCTCTCCCTTAATATCAACATGCTCCAGAACATCAAACTCACTGATATTGTCCTCACCATCATCAAGTTCCCTCTCATTGGTGAATAGCGAAGAGAAGTATTCACTGAGGACCTCGCTCACTTCCACAGCCTCCAGGTACATCTTCCCACCTTTATCTCTAATTGGCCCTACCTTCACTGCTGTCATCCTTTTGTTCTTCACATAATTGAAGAATGACTTGGGGTTTTCCTTCACCCTGCTCGCCAAGGCCTTCTCATTTCCCCTTCTTGCTCTTCTCAGCCCCTTATTTAGCCCCTTTCTTGCTTCCCTATATTCCTCAATAGACCCACGTGATCCTTGCTCCGAAACCTCATGTATGCTGCCTTCTTCCACCTGACTAAATTTTCCACCTCACTTGTCACCCATGGTTCCTTCACCCTACCATTCTTTATCTTCCTCACCGGGACAAATTTATCCCTAACATCCCGCAAGACGTCTCTAAACATCGACCACATGTCCGTAGTACATTTCCCTGCAAAAACATCATCCCAATTCACACCCGCAAGTTCTAGCCTTATAGCCTCATAATTTTCCCTTCCCCAATTAAAAAAAAATCCTGTTCTCTCTGATTCTATCCTTTTCTATGGTAATGCTAAAGGGCAGGGAGCGGTGGTCACTGTCCCCCAGATGTCACCCACTGAGAGATCTGTGACCTAACCCGGTTCATTATCTAGTACTAGATCTAGTATGGAATCCCCCCTAGTCGGCCTGTCAATATACTGTGACAGGAATCCGTCTTTGGCACACGTAACAAACTCTGCCCCGTTTAAATCCTTGTGTGGAATACACAAAATCCAGCAAACTGGGCCAATCCAATGTCTTATACAATTTCAGAGTTACATCCCATCTCCTGTCATCAGTGCAAGTCATTTATAAAAGCCAATGTGCCAAAAGCTTTCTTTACTACCCCAACAACCTGTGATGATAGATTCAATAAATAATGGGCCAGTATTCCTCGGACCCTTTATTCTACCGCACTCCTCAGTGCCCTGCTGTTCACTGTGTAAGATCTACCCTGTTTTGTCCCACCGAACTACATATCATGCCTGCCTGCATTACATTGCATCTGCCATCTTAAGCTCATTTTCCCAGCCGGTCCAAATTGCACTGAAAGTTCTGATAGTTTTCCTCACTGCCAACTATATCCCAATCTTGGTGCCATTCGCAAATTTGGTAATCCACTTAACCACATTACGACCCAGATCATTGATTCAGATGACCAACAACAATGGACCCAGCACTGATCTCTGCGGCTCTCCACCAGTGACAGGCCTCCAGCCAGAGAGGCCACCATGTACTACATGCCCTGCCTTCTCCCACGGCCCCAATGTCTACTCCAGTTTTCTACCTCAATTTAAATGCCAAGCAATTGAATTTTTTTCATCAACCTCGCACACGGGACCTTCGCAAATGCCTTGCTGAGCTCCATGTAAACAGCATCTACTGCCTTTCATTCATCAACATTCCTCGTAATCTCATCGAAAAGATGTGAGATTGCCCAGAACGCACGGTCATGCTGAACAATACTAATCAGTCATGTCTGGTCAAATACTTTGAAATCCGGACTTCCAATAACTTTACCACTACTGATATCATGCACACCTGATTTCCTGGCTTATTTTTGAGCCTTTCTTGAATAGTAGAAGAACACGAGTTAACCTGTAATTTTCTGGTACCTGACCTGACGCTAAGCATTATTTAAATGTACCTGCTACGACCCCTGCAATTACCGCAATGGCCTCCCTCTCGGTCCGAGAGAACGACTTGTCAACCGCTGGAGATTTATCTACCCTAATTTCCCTCAAGTCAGCAAACACCTCATCCTCTGTAATCTGTGTAGGCTCCATGACTTTACTTCTGCTTTGACTCACTTCAATAGATTCCGTGTCCGTAAACACGGATGCAAAGAAAAATCCTTTTAAGATCTCTACCATTATTTTTTTTGCCTCCAGGCATAAATTACCACTCTGATAATCCAGAGGGTCAATTCTGTCCTATGGAATCCTTTTGCTCGGTGTATATTGTCAACAAATACACTCAAAAACTTCTATAGTTGTTCCGTGGAGAGCATTCTGACAGAATGCATCACTGTCTGATATGAAGGGGCCACTGCACAGGACCAAAAGAAGCTGCAGAAAGTTGTCAATTTTGTTCGCTCTATCCTGGGTACTAGCCTACAGAGTACCCAGGAAATATTCAGGGAGCGGTGTCTCAGAAAGGCAGCGTCCATTATTAAAGACCTCCAGCATCCATGCATGCCCTTTTCTCACTGTTACCATCATTTAGGAAGTACAGAAGCCTGAAGGCACACACTCAGCGATTCGGGAACAGCTTCTTCCCCTCTGCCATCCGATTCCTAAATGAACATTGAATCTTTGGACACTACCTCACTTTTTACAGTATTTCTGTTTTTGCACGGTTTTAAAATCAATATATTCTATAGTAATTGTAACACTTGTTTATTATGATTATTATTCTATTTATTATTTTTTAATTTTTTTTTCCCCGTGATAGATTATGTATTGTATTAGACCATAAGAAAAGGAACAGAAGTCGGCCATTCGGCCCATTGAGTCTGCTCCGCCATTTTATCATGAACTGCTGCTGCTAAGTTAACAAATTTCACGTCACATGTCGGTGATAATAAACGTGATTCGGATTCTGATTCTCTTAAAATATCTGTGTTATCTCACAGACTCTCCATCACCTTGTCTACAAGGGCAACCTGATGCCTTCTTCTAACCATCCTGGTTTCTTTCTAAAGAGTTCTCTTGCATTTCATCGACTCCATAAGTACCTCCTTTGTTCCCACCCATCTATACCTGTTGTGCACCTAAATGTTTTTCTTTACTACAGCCTCAGTATCTCTTGAAAACCAACTTTCCCAAAAACTGGTACACTGCCCTTTCATTCCGAGAGGCATGCACAAGTTTTGAACTCTCATAATTTCCCCTTCGAAGGTCTCCCATTTACCAAGTACACTTTTGCCAAAAAACAGCCTGTCCCAATCCACACCGGTCAAATCCTTTCTGATACCATGAACGTTGGTCTTTCTCCAATTTAGAATCTCAACCCATGAAACAGAGTTATGCTTTTCCATATTCCCTTTGAATCTAAAGGCATTGTCATCACTAGATGCAAAGAGTTCCCCTGCACAAAACTTTTATCATACGCGAAAAGACCATAAGATATAGGAGCAGAATTAAGCCATTTGGCCCATCAAGTCTGTTCCACCATTTCATGATGGCTGATCCATTTTTCCTGTCAGCGCCAAATCCACTGTCCTCCCCTTCATGCCCCGTCCAATCAAGAATCTACCAATCTCTGCATGCAAAAGATTGGGCACCCCGGTCAAAATTTCTGTTGCTGTGAATAGCTAAGCGAGTAAAAGATGAACTGATTTCCAAGAGGTATAAAGTTAAAGATGACACATTTCTTTAATATTTTAAGCAAGAAAACTTTTTTTAAAATTTCTATCTTTTACAGTTTCAAAATAACAAAAAAATGAAAAGGCCTGAAGCAAATTTTGGGCCCCCTGCAAGGCAGTACTTAGTGACACCCTCTTTGGCAAGTATCACAGTTTGTAACCACTTTTTTTGTAGCCAGCTAAGTGTCTTTCAATTGTTGTTTGGGGGATTTTCGCCCATTCTTCCTTGCAAAAGGCTTCTAGTTCTGTGAGATTCTTGGGCCGTCTTGCATGCACTGCTCTTTTGAGGTCTATCCACAGATGCTCGATGATGTTTAGGTCAGGGGACTGTGAGGGCCATGGCAAAACCTTCAGCCTGCACCTCGTGAGGTCATCCATTGTGGATTTTGAGGTGTGTTTAGCTTCATTATCCTGTTGTAGAAGCCATCTTCTTTTCTTCTTCAGCTTTCCTGCAGACGGTGTGATGTTTGCTTCCAGAATTTGCTGGTATTTAATTGAATTCATTCTTCCCTGGACCAGTAAATGTTCCCCGTGCCACTGGCTGCAACACAAGCCCAAAGCATGATCGATCCACCCCCATAAATAACAGTTGGAGAGGTGTACTGTTTCTGAAATTCTGCACCCTTTTTTTTCTCCAAACATATCTGACCACGTTCACCCCTCTCTCTGCTCCTGCCTCTCACCCTCACCCTCACCATTACCTCAATAGCACTTAAAAGATTCGTGGAAACTGTAGCTGGAAACTCTGCAGGTTCCAGTCCCTCGGTAATGAAGGAATGCTGCATTTGAGAATGCCATAGACTGATTTATTTAAAGGATCTTTGAAAATTATTTTTAACCCAACTGCAGACGATACGAGTCTGAGGTAAACACAAGTTGCTGGTAACTTACACCAAACCGGGCAGCAACTGTAAATGGTAACGTTGCTAGTTCGAGACCCCAGGCAATTTTCTTTAAATCATGTCACTCTGCTCTGCAGCTGAAATAGTTAAATACAATATTAAAGTAATTGTGTTCACGCCCGAAAGAGAGTGAATTGTCAAACAGATTAGATTTGTTTTCAGCAGAAAGACCTCTCCCGGTACTGGGGATTATGCTCGGACAGGCAGCTGCTTGTACGTAGACCCTGAGCTCAGAGTCAAACAGAACAACAACCCGCATCTTCCAAATCAATGATCTGGCCTCTTCCTCATTCCTTTCCAATGAGGTGTCTCTGCCTGAAACACCCATTTATTATTCAATTCCATAGAATAAACTTTTCATCTTTCACCCTTCACCCATGTCCTCTGGTTGCAGTGGAAAAAACTTGCTTGCAGTTACCCTACCTATACGCCTCATAATTCTGTGTACCTCGATCAAATCTCCTCTTGATCTTCCAACCTATTAAATCTGTCCTTATGACTCAGGTCATCCAGAACCGGCAACATGTTTATAAAAAAATTCAGTATTCCTACAACCTTATTCACATCTTTACTGCAGGTAGTTGACCAATCCTTCACACTGTACTCCAAATTCATATACAACTTCAACATAACGTCCCATCTCCTGTACTCAATACATAGATTTATGAAGACGAATATTTGAAAATGCTTTCTTTACGACCCTATCTGTCACGTAACTTTCAATGAATGATGGACCTGTAACCCCAGATCCCTTCGTTCTTCCACACTCCTCAGTCCCCTACCGTTCACTGTTTCAGTCCGACCCTGGCTGTTCCTCCCGAAGTGTAACACCTCGCACTTGTCCGCGTTAAATTATGTTTGACGTTTTTTTTTTAGCTCATTTTTGCAGCTGGTCCAATTCCCAGTGCAAGTCATGATAACATTCCTCGCTGTCCACTACACCCCTAATCTTGGCATTCTCTGCAAATTTAACGATCCAGTTAACGACATAATCATGTAGATTGCTGCTTTCCATGACAAACAGCAACTTAGCCAGCACTGACCTCTGCAACATTTCATTGTCACAGGCCTCCAGTGAGAAAGGTAACCATCTACTGCTGCTTTCCGGTTTCTTCCACCAAAGCAATGTCTTATCCAGTTTATTGAATGCCGAGTGACTGGACCTTCTTGACTTAACTCCCATGCGAGACCTTGGCAATTCCCCTCTAAAGTCCATGAAAACTATATCCACTGCCTGTCTTCATCAACTTTCGTGGTAACACCCTCAAAATATCTATAAGCTTTCTGAGACATGACCAACCACGTACAAAACCATGCTGACTATCCATAATCAGTCAATGTCCATCAAATAAATAATATATCCTAATCCTTAGAATCGCTCCCAATATCTTTCCCTCTACTGATATCAGACTCACTGGCCTGTAACATACTCACACATTTTTAGACACTTTCTGAAAACAGATGATCCTCTCTAATCCACCTCCTCCTCTATAATCTGCATAGGATCCAGGACCTCAGTATTTATAGAGACTCTGTATCCATCTCCCGAGTAAATTCAGATGCAGAATATCCATCTCTTCCATCTCGTCATCTCCCCCATCTCCCCCATCTCCTTTGGCACCACGTATGGTTTATTGTTCTGATCTTTCAGAGGACCAATGTCATCCCTTGCAATCCTTTTGTTCTAATCTGTATAATCCGTTAGTACTGGCCTTCACCCAAAGCATTCATTTAGCACACTTGATTTCTTTCTAAGTGTTACCCTGCACTTCGTATACTCAATAATTGCCTATCTGCCTATACCTCCTATGGAACTCCTTTCATCTCGTAACCACAGCCTCAACGTATCAAAAAAAAAAAAACAAGTTTTCGTAAACCAGTTATCCTTGCCTTTTATACTGACAGGCACATACAAAGTTTATACTTTCAAATTTTCACCTTTGAAGGTCTCCTGCTTATTAGAACGCCTTTGCCAGATAACAGCCTGTCCCATTCCACAGTGGCCAGGTCATTTCTGATACCATCAAAATTGTCCTTTCCAAATTTTAATCTCAACCCATGCAGATACTCCTTTCCATATTTACTTTGAATCTGGTGCCATTGTGATCACGAGATGCACAGAGTACCCCTACACACCCCTCTCTCCTTGCCGCCCACCTCACTCATTCCTCTCTCCTATGCTTCCCGGTCACTCACGGTTCTTGCTCACTGCACTTCACCCTCACCCTTCCCACTCGCCTCCTCGTGCACATCCCTTCCTCTCTCTCACCCAACCCTCCTCTCACCCCTCTCCATCATCGTCTCTCCCACTCTGCTGAACCCTCACCCTCCACTCGCTCCCTTCACCCCCTTTTGTTCCCACCTTTCCCTCTCCCATCCTATTCCCCCTCCTTACCCGTGACTCACCCTCTCTCCAACTCTTTCTCATCTCTCCCCTCTCGCTCGCTACCCCTCTCACTCACCCTCTCCCGATTCCTCGCACCCTTTCTCTCAAACTCTCCCTCTCTCTCCACCCTCTCTCTGTCCCTTCCTTTCTCTCCTCTTTCTCTCCAGCTGTTTCACTGCCCCCTCTTTCTTTGTCTCCCCCTCTCTCGCCCTCTCCATGTCTCCCATCTCTTTAACTCTCTCCCACTCCGTCTGCTCCCGACGTAACTTCATCTTCCCCCTCTGCAACTTCCACACACTCATCCTGCCCCTCCTCCGCCTGCTCACTCCTTCAAACCCACTCTCCTCCTTTCCACCAGCCTCTCCCTCCTCCTCACCCTCACGGTTACAGCAAACATTTAAAAATTACTGGCAACGGTAACTGGGAACACAGCCGAGTTAATGTTGCAGTCAGGAATGTCACGGACTGATTACTTGCAGGAATCCTGAAAATACTTGTAGAATAATTGCAGCTGATGCGAGTCCGAGGGGAACATAAAATGCTGGAAACTCGCAGCAAACATTCGCAACACTGTAACGGGTAATGTTGCGGGTTCGAGACCCCAGGTAAATTTCTTAAAGACACATTAATGGTTCTATCGGTCTTCCCTGCAGCAGAAATGGTTAAATACATTATAAAAGTGAATAATTTCACACGTGAATGACAGTGAATTGTCGAACCGGTCGGATTTGATTTCAACGGAAAGGCCGTTCCCTGTTCCGAGGAATGTGCGGGTCCAGCAGATGCTTCCACACAGACCCTGAGCTCCGAGTTTTACAGAACAACCACCCGCATCTTCCAAATCAGTCCATGATCTGCCCTCTTTACCCTTCCTTTCCAGTTCCACTGAAGGGTCTCGGCCCGAAAGTCGACGTATTTCTCCGTTCCATAGACGCTATCGGTCCTGCTGGATTCCTCCGGCATTTTGTGTGTTCCCATGGTTACGACAGACCAACGCGCGGGGCAGAGAGAAGGGACCGCTTGAAAAGTCTGCAGGACATACTCTCCTTGCTAGAATATTCTTGGGCTGTGAAAAATTAAACTTCTGAAAATTATTTCTGATCTTTGTTGAATCAACCCGTTGTCTCTGTTCTGCATCAGAGATCAAGGTGACATAGAAAAGTACAACACAAAACCGGGCCTTTCGGCTGAGCCATTTAAACTGCCTCATCCCTTCGAGCTGTACCGGGGTCAAAGCCCTGCGCACCCCTCCCATCCAAACTATCCCTTAATGGTTGAAGTCGAACTGGCTTGTTACATGTGTAGCCGGCTGTTCTTTCCGCACTCTCACGACCCTCTGAGTCAAGATGTTTCCTCTCATGTTTTCTTTAAACTTTTCATCTTCAACCCTTAACCCATGACCTCCGGTTGTAGCTCCACACAAGTTCAGTGGAAAACGACCGCTTGTATTTACCCCATCTCTACCCGTCATAATTTTATCTACCTCTCCATCCTCTTCGTTCAAAGGAATAAAGTTCGAACCTATTCAATCTTTCCTCACAAATCATTTTTTTCTAAAATTTGCTTTTTAAATTTAAAAACAGCAGAAGTCTGCAGATGACGCGAGTCTGAAGTAAAAATGAAACGCTGGAAACTCGCTGGAGACAGGGCAGCAACTATGACCGGTAAAGTTGCGTGTTCGAGACCCCAGGTAGTTTACTTTGAATCACATTAAAGATCCGGTCACTCTTCCCTGGAGCAGAAATGGTTAAATACAATATTAAAGCGATGTTGTTCACACCGGAATGAGAGTGAATCGTCGAACCGATAGGATTTGATTTCAGCAGAAAGGCCGCTCCCCGTTCTGAGGAATGCGGGCGAACAGGCCGCTGCGAACACACATAACTGAGCTCCGAGTCTCTCAGAACAACAACCCGAATCTTCCGAATCAATCAGTAATCCGGCCTGTTCACAGATTGGCGAGAGGGAGCGTTTGGTGTAGTGGGCGGGGTTGTTTCAACGACCTCAAAGCATATCCAAAAATATCCGCGAAATACTTGGTGAAATTAGGAGTCAATAATACAACTTCTGATATTTACTTCAGACCTTTGTGTAGTCAACCGGTGAACCGTTATGAACCAGCGACCAAGGAGTCACAGAGTCACAGAGTTAAAGTGTCAGGGAAAAGTATAGCACAGAAACAGGCCCTTCGGCCGAGCCATTTACACTGCCTGCTCCCATCGACCTGAACCGGGGCGGTATCTACCACACTCCCACCTTCTAAACTATCTCCTAAACGTTGAAATCCAGTTCGCATGCGCCACTGGTGCTGGTAGCTCGTTCCACGTTCTCACGACCCACCGAGTGAAGAAGTTTCACCTCACGTCCCTCTCTATTTCTTCAGCTTTCACCCTTCACCCATCACCTCCGGTTGTGTTCCTACCGACATTATTGGAAAAGCCTGCCTACATTTACCCTATCTATACCCCTCATAACGTTGTATACCACTATGAAATCTCCTCTAAATCTGCTATATTCTGAAGAACCAATTTTTATCCATTGAATCTTTCCTTATAACTCAGGTTTTCCAGGCCCGGCCAAATCCTTGTAAACTTCCTCTGCTCTCTTTCAACCTTACTTACATTTTCCCTGTGGGTAGCTGCGCTGAACCTTTCAAATTAGACTCCAGCAGTGTCTTGTACAACTTCAGTTTAACATCCTATTTCGTGTACTCAGTACATTGGCCTATGTGCCAGAAGCTTGCTTTACGACCCCACTAACCTGTGACGTCACTTTGCCACCTAGTCCTCATTCCACAGCAAGCCGTTGTTGTATTCCTTGCTGCAGAACGCACTTCTAAGCTTGGCGTCATCCGAAAATGTCCTGATGCATTTAACCACATAATCATTCAGATCGTTGTTATCGATGAAAACAGCGACGACGATCCCTGATTTATCCCCTTAATTTTCCTCAAGGCAGCAAACATCTCCTCTGTAATTTGTATAGTCCATGATGTTGATGTAGTTTTACCTTACCTCTGTACACTCTCTCTCCGTCCCCCCAGTAAATACAGATGCACATTGATTGCATTTCTTTGGCTGAACAAACGGTTTTCCATTCTGATCTCCCAGAGGACCAAGTCAGTCTCCTGCAATCCTTTAGCTCTTAACAGATCAGCAGCATCCCTTAGGATTCTCCTTCACCTTGCCTGCTAAGGCAACACCATCCCTTCTTTTGACCTTTCTGATTTCTTTCGTAAGTGTTATCTTGCATTTCTTACGGTCCTTAAGCACCTCGTTGCACGAGGGGTTTCCTGCGGTTCTCCATCTCCGAGCCTCTGGCACCCTGCCCCTTGCCAACACACTGGAGTCTCCTGCGCCCTCTGCTGGTGACTAAAACGTGCCCGGCGGTTAATCCATTCGTCAAGAGAACCAACAGGACTGGGATTTACAGAAGTGAGGGTGCAATTAAATGTTCATTGGCATCGCGAAAGATAAGGAGAAATAATATACAGAAGGCAAACAAATAAATGGAGCAAATATCATTGTATAATACTGCGAGAAACGAAGATACCAGTAAATGACACTTAAACCGCCGATCATAGGCACTGTCCTCAGAATCAACATCTGCCTTTAACATTTGCCGGACGATGCTGAGGATGTTCTACGAGTCTGTGGTGACCGGTGCTATCATGTTTGCTGTTGTGTGCTGGGGCAGCAGGCTGAGGGTAGCAGACACCAACAGAATCAACAAACTCTTTCATAAGGCCAGTAATGTTGTAGGGATGGAACTGGACGCTCTGACGGTGGTGTCTGAAAAGAGGATGCTGTCTAAGTTGCATGCCATCTTGGTCAGTATCTCCCATCCACTACATAATGTATTGGGTGGGCACGAGAGTACATTCAGCCAGAGACTCATTCCACCGAGATACAGCACAGAGCGTCATAGGAAGTCATTCCTGCCTGTGGACCTCAAACTTTACAACTCCTCCCTTGGAGGGTCATACACCCTGAGCAGATAGGCTGGTCCTGGACTTATTTCATAATTTACTGGCATAATTTACATATTACTATTTAACTATTTATGGTTCTAATACTATTTATTATTTATGGTGCAACTGTAACGAAAACCAATTTTCCCCGGGATCAATAAAGTATGACTAAACTAAACTAAACTATCAATGCTCTATTTTTGTGGTGCAATATTTTCCTTTAATATTCTTGGCAACAAATGCATCAAAAGTGAAGGGTACTGTGTACTAGACCGAACGAAGAGGAACAGCGTGGAGTTTACACAGCCGGAGTATGCTCAGACCAGAAGAAAATTTCGATGTAAGTATTCGGAACCCTGCTCAATATCTGGTCCAGGACAGCGAACAGCAAATCCACCGCTTCCATGACAACCAGATATAGAAAGTGACAACACAGGAGAGAATTCAAAATGCAGACATGCAAAGGGTCTTGGAGGTCCCTGTGCAAGATATCCTAAAAGGTAACCTCCAAGGTTGAGTAGGCGTGAAGAAGGCGAATGGAACGTTGGCATTCATTTCTAGAGGTATAGAATATACGAGCAGGGATGCGACGTCGGGGGTCTATAAGGGTCTCGTGAAACCACACGGACTATTGTGTGCAGTTTTGGGCTCCTTATTTTAGAAAGGATCTTCTGATATTCGAGAGGGTTCAGAGAATATTCACGAGAATGAAAGGGTTACTGTAGGAGGAACGTCCGGCAGCTCTTGGGCTGTATTCCCTGGAGTTCAGGAGAATGAGGGAGATCTCATAGAAACATTCCGAATGCTGAAAGGCCTGAACAGATTAGATATGGCAAAGTTACTTCCCATGGTTGGGGGGTCTCGGACAAGTGCGCAAGACTTCAGGATTGAAGGACGTCCATTTAGAACAGAGATGCGGAGAAATTACTATAGTCAGAGGATGGTATATCTGTGGAATTTGTTGACACGAGCGGTTGTGGAGGCCAAGTCATTTCGTGTACTTAAGGCAGAGATAGATATTTTCTTGCTTAGCCAGTGCATTATGGGGTATGGGGAGAAGACAGGGGAGTCGGGACGACCAGTAGAACTGGATCGGCCAATGATTGAGGCGAAAACTCCTAGAGCAACTGCACCCTATATTCCGGATTGGCATTCTAATCTCCACAACACGAATACCGAATCTGCAACTTTCCCTTTATACTGAGATTGCAAGGTGCTTCTGGAATTCTTAATAGTCAGCGATAACCGGGAGAAGAGCTTTTTTCCGGTTTTCATCTGCGAACCAGTTAGCAGTGAATAACTCAGATAATAATCACTGATGATCAGGCAATTTCGTAAGTGGTGAGGGAAAAGTGGTCGGTGGGGCAGCAAATAACACCGCAAAACTTAAATTCCATTAAATGGCAGAATCAGAATCCGGTTAATTAGCACTGGCATGTGCCCTGAAATTTGTTAACTTAGCAGCAGCAGTTCAATAATAGAGAAGGAAAAAAAATATATACAGCAGTTCAATAATACAGAGGAAAAAGTAAAATAAAAATCAATAAATAAGTAAATCAATTACAGTATATGGGCATTGAATAGATTAATAAAGTACAAAAACAGATATTTAAGAAGTGAGGCAGTTTCATGGGGTTAATGTCCATTGAGGAATCGGACGGCAGAGGGGGAGACGTGTCCGCAATAGTGACCCATTGAAACGGGCGGGAGCAAAGGATTCTGGGAATGCCTAGGGTGGAGCACCGCGGGAGGAGTGTGGGACTGACGTCACAGAAGGAGAGTCAGGGGCGGAGCGTGCAGCGGCTACGTATTACCCAGACATGTGTTTTTTATTTTGAGCAATGGAGAGCATGTCGGTAGGGTTAGTATTTTGCTCTGGATGTCGGATGCAGGAATCCTGGGAATCTTCCGGTCCCCCAGAAGGCCACTTCTGCGCCAGGTGCACCGACATGCAGCTCCTGAGAAGCAATGTTAGGTATGATGACCTACAGCTTATTAGACAGAGTGACCAGGAGATAGAGAGGAGCAACAGGGAATTAGTCAGCCCGAAGCTGCGGGAGTTAGATAAGTGGGTAACGGTTAGGGGAGCGAGGGAAAGAGCTCAGATAGTCGAGAGAACCCCTGTGGCCATTCTCCTCAGTAATCATTATCTCGTTTTTGGATGCGGTTCCGGGGAATGACTGACGGAGCACGATCACAGCGATCGGGTCTGTGTTACTGAGCGCGGTTCCGTGGTGCAGAAGGGAAAGAGGAAGATGAGGAATGCGGTAGTCATAGTGAGGGGAACAGACAGGAGTTTCTGTCAGCCTGATAGAGACACCCGCATGGTGTGTTGACTCCCAGGTGCCAGGGTACGGGATGTCTCGGATCGCGTGCAGCAGAGTATTCTGAAGGGAGGGGGTAAACTGCCAGAAGTCTTGGTACACGTTGATACCAATGACAGAGGGAGAAAAAGGGAGGAGGTCCTGAAGAGGGAATTCAGAAGTTGGTTAGGAAGCTGAAAAGCAGGAGCTGCACGTTAGTAAACTCGAGATTGCTGCCTGTGACTGGTGCTAACGAGCGCAAGAATAGCAGATCAGGCATATTAACGAGTAGCTGAGACTGATGTAGGGAGCAGGGCTTCGGGTTCCTGGAACACCGGGCCATCTTCTGCGGGAGGTACAACCTGTACGAAAAGGAAAAATTACAGCTGAACGCAAAGGGGTTCAACACCCCAGCCGGCACATTTAATATAGCTGCGTTGGAACTAATTTGGCTGGTGGATGGGAACCGGAGTGATCGGCCTTAGGAAGGAGAAAACAGAAATAAATCACAGATAGCGTGCAACGGAAATGATAGAGAGGAAAGACAGCAGATGAGACATAATCACAGCCAGTGGGATGAGTTACAGGGCAATGGAGGCGTGGTGCAGTTGAAACAGAAAGCAACAAATACTGGACTGAAAGTGTTGCAGTTGAATACACTCAGCATAAGAAATAAAACGGACGATACTTAAATTCAACTGCAGATTGTCAAGTACGTCGTTGTGGCCACCTCTGAAACTTGGCTAAAGGATGCCTGCCATTGGGAGATGAAAGTCCAAGGATATACGGTGTATCGGAAAGATAGGTCAGTAGGCAGAATGGGTGGTGTGGCTCTGTGTATAGAAAGGGATGACACAGGAGCAGAAGGTTTAGAATCTCTATGGGTTGAGTTAAGAAATGGCAACGCTAAAGGAACCCGAATTGCAGTTCCATACATCCTCCAAACAGCAGCCCGGATGTGGATTACAAATTACAGCAGGAGATAGAACAGACGTGTCAAGAGGGCAATATCATGATAATCGTTGGGGATTTTAACATGAAAGTGGATTGGGAAAACCAGGCCATTTCTGGATCTCAGGAGAGAGAAATTAAAGAATGTCTAAGAGATGGATTTTTAGAACAGCTTGTTGTTGAACCCAATACGGGGTCGGCAGTTCTGGATTGGGTGTCGTGCAATGATCAGGAGGTGATAAAAGAGCTGAAGGTTAAGGAACCATAAAGGAACAGTGGTCACAATATGATCGAGTTCAGTTTGAAATTTGAGAAGCAGAAAGTAAATGTCAATGTGTCGGTATTTCAGCGGAATAAAGGAAATTTCAATGGCATGGGAGGGGAACTGGCGGAGGTTGACCAGAAAGGGACACTAACAGGAAGGACAGCACAGCAGCAATGCCTGGAGTTTCTGCGAAAAAAATGAGGGAAGTGCAAGTCAGATATATTCGAAACAAGAAGTCAACTTCGAATGGAAGAAGGACACTACCGTTGCTGACAAGTGAATTCAGAGATAAAACAAAAACAAAAGAGAGGGCATACAAGGACGCCAAATCTAGTGGAAAATAGATGATTGGGAAGCTTTTAAAAACTTGCAGAGGGAAACTAAGAAGGTCATTAGGAAGGAAAAGGTGAATTACGAAAGGAAGCTGGCGACTAATATCAAAAGATGATACTATAACCATTTTAACTATATAATGAGGAAAAGAGAATTGAGGGTAGATAGAGGACTAATAGAAAATGATGCTGGACATATTTGTAATGAGAGACGCAGAGACGGCAGAGGAACTGAATGGGAAGTTTGCATCAGTCTTCACAGTGGAAGACATCTGCAGTGTACCGGACATTCAAGAGTATCAGGGAAGTGAAGTAGGTGCAGTGAAAATTACGACTCAGAAGGTGCTCAGGAAGCTTAATGGTCTGAGGGTAGATAATTCTCCTGGACCTGATGGACTGCACCCTCTGGTTCTGAAGGAAATAGCTGGAGAGATTGCGGAGGCATTAACAATGATCTTTCAAAAAGCGGATAACTGGAAAGTTGCAAATGTTGCTCCGCTATTTCCGACGGGTGGGAGGCAGCAGAACTGAAACTATAGACCTGTTAGCCTGACATCAGTGGTTGGGAAGTTGTTAGAATCGATTGTTAGGGATCAGATTATGGAATACCTGGGAGCACATGACAAGACAGGCCAAAGCTAGCATGGTTTCCTGAATGGAAAATCCTTCCCGACTAACCTACCTCAATTCCTTGAGGAAATTACAAGTAGGGCAAACAAAGGAGATGCAGTAGATGTGGAGTACTTGGATTCTCACAAGGTGCCGCACATGAGGCTGCTTAGCAAGATAAGAGCTCATGGAATTACAGAGGAGTTTGTAACATGGGTGGAGCATTGGGTGGTTGACAGAAAACCGAGAGTGGGAATAAAGGGATCCTATTCTGGCTGGCTGCCGGTAACCAGTGGAGTTCCACAGGGGTCGGCGTTGGGACCGTAACTTTTTATTATGCATGTCAATGATTTGGACTACGTTATTAATGGATCTGTGGCTAAATTTACCGATGATACAAAGATAGGTGGAGGTGCGTGCAATGCTGAGGAAACAGAGAGACTGCCGAGAGACTGAAATAGTTTAGGGGAATGGGCAAAGAAGTGGCAAATGAAATACAATGTTGGAAAATGTATGGTCAAGCACTTTGGGGGAAGAAATAAACGGTCAAACTATTATTTAGATGGGGTAAGAATTCAAAATGCAGAGACGCAAAGAGACTTGGGTGTCCTTGTGCAGGAAACACTAAAGGTTCACCTCCAGGTTTAGTCTGTTGTGAAGAAGGCGAATGAAATGTATGAGGAAATTCTGGCAGCTCTTGCGCTGTATTCCCTGGAGTTCAGGAGAATGAGGGCATTCTCAGAGAAACATTCCAAATCTTAAAAGGTCTGAACAGATTATATGTGGCAAAGTTATATTTCATGGTAGGGGATTCTAGGACCAGAGGGCACAACTTCAGGATTGAAGGACGTCCATTTAGAACAGAGATGCGGAGAAATTACTTTAGTCAGTGGGTGGTATATCTGTGGAATTTGTTGCCACGAGCGGCTGTGGAGTCCAAGTCATTGGGTATATTTAAAGCAGAGATAGATTGGTTCTTGATTAACCAGGGCATCAGTGGATATGGGGAGAAGGCAGAGGAGTGACGATGTCTGGAAGAATTGAATCTGCTGATGATTGAATGGCGGAGCAGACTCGATGGGTTGAATAGCCTACTACTGCTCCTATATCTTATGGTCTTATGACTTTCTACCTCACTGTTAACAATGCTACCAATTCAGTGCTTCTGCAAAACAATTGTCATTGTTGATACAAATATAATGAATGCAGATACTCTGTCAGTTTAAGCAGTTGCACCAATTGAATTATTTGCTTCATATCGGTGCAAACTTTGAGTGTAGCTGGTTTACTACGTGACGGACTGCAATCAATTTTATGCTCACACAAAATGCTGGAGGAATTCACCTGGTCAGGTAGCATGGATCGAAATGAAAAAAACAGTTGACTTTTTGGGCTGCAACCCAGTTTCGGGATGGAGTGAAACGGCGGAAGATGCCAAAATACGAAGTTGGGAGGAGCTGGAAAGAGCACAAGCTGGAAGGGAGTAGGTGAAACCACATCTGTAGGATGGGAGGGCGAAATGTGGCTTGGGTGATAACGGGAACAAAAACAAAGAGCTAGAGAAGAGGGAATCTCATAGGAGAGAGTGGATCATGGGAGAGAGGGAAGCAGGAGAGGACCGGAGAGACGTGACTGGCAGGTGAGGAGAAGAGTAGGAGGCCAGAGTGGTGAAATGAAGAAGCGGGACAGGGGAGAGGGTAAACACCGGAAGTTTCAGATATCTGTGCTCATGTCATAAGATTGGAGGTTCCATAGTGAGAATACGTTTGCAGGTTACTCCTCCAACCTGAGAGTGGGCTCATGTGGCAGAAAAGGGGGCAATGGGGCGACATTTCGGACTGGGAATGGGGATTAGAATTGAAATGGTTGGCCAGTGAGAAATTCTGTTTTTTGATGTTGGAGCTAAGGTGCTCGACGAACCGTTAATTAATTTGAAGATGGCGTCCCTGCATGAAACGTCGACACTTTATTCATCTCCATAGATGCTGCCTTATCTATTGAGTTCTTCCAACTTTCTGAATGTGTTGTGATTATTGTGAATAACGGATTGCGTGCGTTCCCTACCTCGTAAGCCTGGATGCGATATCAGCTTATGGCTGTTCACTATATTACAGGAACGTACAACAACTTTTTTTTATATATTTCTATTGAAAGATCTGTAACAGAGACAATTTCCAGAGTGAAACAGAGCAGCCCCGTAACAATACCGAATTGGTCTATGATGACAAAGTCTGTGGAGACTGGGAGTGGACAAGATCAACAATAAGAATCATGAAACGGAGAGGTGAGCCTGAGAGTGTTTCTCAACAACATTTACTGACTTCCCGAATCGTCGTTTCTTCATCTGTGAGATTTTGCAATTTCGTGTGAAGCTCTCCATACCTCATCACGTTTGGGATTCTACTTGAATGATATAATGCTTATTTTCACCCCACTGTTGGAAGACACGTCAGCCTTGTGCAGTATTGAATATTCAGTGTGCTGGAGCGAGTATAAATGAATGAGCGTGGAGATTCATCAGCTCAGAGTTTCTTCAGCGAGATCGCGGGCAGCTGGAAGACAGGCTGCACGCGATCACACAGAATGCTTGAAACGCTTTACCGCGTGAGAAAGATATATTACTTGATTGTTGCCGTTATCGGTGTCCCTGGTAAGAACAGACGCGAACTAACATTTGCTGTTCAATGTGCGCGGGTTTTGGACTCGTTCAGTTACCGACAGCGGTGAGATGCCGGTGTATCAGTGAGTGCGGTGCAGACATTGTGACAAAACTCTTGTGACCGGTCAGAAGTTCCCTTGCAGTTTAATCAGTAGATTCGGCTGGAAAAAAAATGAAAAAGATGTAGAGTGGAAGATCGGGGAGATGGATATATATTGTGGATCCATGGCAAGCTGTTTTGATTTATCAATACAAAGTAAACTCCGATAATCCTGCGCGCTCGGCACGTTTAAGGGCTACTTGGTGTTTTTTCCCCCGCATTAATAGTTCAAGATGCTTTAATTTCAAATTTAAGGGAATTGTTAGGAAAAAAATACTGCGAGATTGAAGGGAACGCGGTAAGCGAAACCCCGGTGAGATTCACTTGTGTGTTCGATCTCAGACCATCGGGAGTTTCAAAAATTCAAATAAGCGTCGGTGTGCGTTTCAGTTTACAAGGTTTGTTTCCACGCCATATTATCCGTGAAGAGGGGGTTAGCCAACCCAGCGATGTCCGTTAGTTGCCTGACGGTGAAGACTACATGGGATACTCCTCTCCGGAACAATAAAGATCGATCCATTTAGAATAATACTTCTGTAATTTGGAGCAGGTCAGGAAGAATGTGCAAAGCAAAAAAAAAAAAAAAAAAAAATGGGAACTTCCAGATCCGATCTCATCACATAGTGTGAAGGAACCGCGGCCAAGGGCAGTTGCAGAATTTAAAAGCAGCGAGCCCAGCTGAGCCCGTGTGGCCGGCTGACAAACGGGAAGTCGAGGAGGAGATGAAAGCTTGCGAACAGAGGAAGTAAATCTGCCTGGAATTTGAACATTGTAAATGGACAAAGTCCGAGGCAGCGGGGCTGGGCGACATGCGAAGAGAGCCGGAAGATAGGTGATGGGATGGCGGGAATCACAATCGCCGTGAAAGTTGCCGAGGTATTCAAACTTTACACATCGGCCGAAAAGTGCCCTTTGCTATCAGTTGACAATGCCTCCTTCCCAAATCCCGCTTCTCTTTCGGCACCGAGGGCCGTAACCTTTCTCCCTGCTTGCGCGCCTTTGAGGCGTCTGCGAAACCCGATTTACACCTTCTGAACCTCCAGTAATGAGCGGCCGCAAAGTTTGATTGTCCTCTCTTTACAGCTTATCTCGGCACAGAGACCCACAGAGCGATGAGACAGTAATGCATTCAATCTTTCTGCTTTCCTCCCCCGCCCCGCAACCAGTGAATTTACTGGCGATTGTGATCCTGTCCCGGGGAAAGTGCGGCCTCTCCACCTGCACCACTCGCTACCTGGCGGCCATGGCAACGGCGGATCTACTGACCATCGTGTTTGCGGTGATATTGTGGCGGGTCAGTTATTATTACTTCCCTGGGACTTTCCTGGACATCACCCCCGTGTGCAGTGTGATCGCTGTCCTGGGAGAGGCAGCCATAGACTGTTCTGTCTGGTTCACCGTCAGCTTCACGTTTGATCGGTTTGTCGCCATCTGCTGTCAGAAACGGAGAACAAAGTATTGCACCGGGAAAACTGCGTCTGTGGTTCTGATAACAACCGGCGTTCTGTTCTGTTTGAATAATGTTCCCTATTTCTTCGTATTGCAGCCTGTGACAGTGATTGACAATACACCCTGGGACTGCGTTCCAAACCCGAGCTACTACACGGATCCCGGGTGGCTGGGATATGACTGTTTCACTACCGCTCTAAATCCATTACTCCCGTTCGTGTTAATACTACTGCTCAACGCTCTGACAGTCAGACACATTTTGGTGACTAGTCGCGTCCGTAAGGGACTGAGGGGTCAGAACAAGGCGGAGAACCGCAGTGACCCGGAGATGAAGAGCAGGAGGAGGTCTGTGATCTTACTTCTCACCATCTCCGGAAGTTTCATCACTCTGTGGTCAGTAAACGTTTCTGAAGTCCTTTCCGGATTGGGTAAAAGTAATTACCATGATTCAAGATACATTTTCCAACACACCGGATACATGCTGATGATATTAAGTTGCTGCACAAACACTTTAATTTATGGGGTGACTCAGTCCAAGTTCAGAGAGCAGTTCATCAGCGCAGCGAAATATCCGCTCATGTCAATTATTCAACTAATTAATAAACACAATATCTAAGCTCTTCTCAGAGGGGGTTGTGGTGATTTCCATCTTAACACTGCAGAACTGACACCGGAGAACATGGCAGCGTGGAGAATAAAACTGGTTTAGAACCCGAGAAAGGCACAAGACGGGAAAATACACATTCACCCCTTCAGCCCGCGACATCCGCCTCCTATCAATTATTGAACTCACCCGACCTTTTATGTTTATTCACCCACCATATTCCGGCTCCTGTCACCGCCACACCCCTTTCGGTAATGATAAAGCGGGAGAGGATCCGGGGACAATCAAGTCCTAATCGGCAAAATTGCATCTCATTTGTAACGTTAGTCTTTTGCATCAGAATGAAATGGAAAAGAAAGTCAACAGTCTGCAAGAATTTACAGTAAACCTCGCACTTGTCCTTCATGTTAGATACACCTGTCATGGGGAAATGATTAACACCGCAGAGCTCCGCGATTTGCTTCATAATTGTGCAGATTTCCATGGAGTAAGCAAATGTTTACTCTGCCGCAAGGAGAAGAAAATGTCACCTCGCTTCCTGACTTTTTTTCATAAATTTCCATCCGTACAAACTGCATGTTGAATCTCCCCTGTATTCTACGCAGTACAGTCGCATGTCTAACTTTAATTTTAGCTTTTCTCAGTTAAAATTCGTAGAATGTGAGGTATGGACACAGACAAAAAATTCATTTCTCAATTGTGATGAATTTTCGGCCTATTCTAGCGGTGTTTATTATTGTTCTGCAGCTCTGATTGTCTCATGTTTCAGTGTACTGATTTTGGGATGATACCTGTCGTATATATTACAACTGGGACAATTGTTCATGTATGGCAGACTTTCATTTTCCTGTTTCAATTCGGCATATTTCAGGTGTTTTTCACTGACTGATTCCTGTGTGTTGTAAGTGTCGGAATGGCTCTACCGATCTGGTAAATTGTCTTTGCATGTTTATCCTGTGATGTTATATCCGGACAGGGATCATGTATTGCCCTATCTCTAGTAATGGATCGGTCGTAATATAATTGTCAGACTCCGACTGAAAAACTGGATTAGGCGTATATTTATAGTGATCTGTCATGAGTTTACATCTTCAAGCGAGATCCTGGTGAATGATGCTTGCCACTAGATGGCGCCTGTGTAAGCGAACAGATTGAAGCAAATTGTTGCTGCATCCTGCAATGTGTTGGATAGTTTCAAACAGCATATTTTGCTTTACAGCCCGAGAGAGGCACAACACGGGAAAATACATTTCATCTTTAATTTGTTAGTTTTTTTTAGTGTGCTTTTCTGTTATTTTTGTGTCAGCCACCTGGTCCTATATTGCCACAAGGAACCACTCAGATTCTTGGAAGAGATCTCCACATTTTATCCTGGCGTCGGACGCTTCAGTGCTCCGGGTAGAAACCCGTTGCGTTTGTCAGCTGGAATCTGTCGCCCTCCGAGAAAAACTATCCCACGCACGTTTAAATTTCTGGCGTTGAAAAGGGCGGTGGTGGATAAGCTGAGTGACTACCTCTACGGGGCCAAGTCTGAGGTAAGAACGGACAACAGCCTCTAACTTATATCCTGACCTCGGCGAAATTAGATGCCACAGTTCGTTGGCGGCGTTGTCTGCCTCTGATTTCAGCCTGAAGTACCGGCCGGGAAGCAGGGACATTGATGCTGATGCTTTGTCCCGACGGGCGTATGAGGGACTGGTCGGGGACAAGGAGTGGGAGAGTGTTCCTGCCCCGGGGGTGGCAGTTACATATGTTCACATGAAATGTTTCGATTGGTGTCGTTCAGCACAGACAAGGTGGGACAAAAGGCAGTTTCCTGTCTGTACTCTTCTATGTTCAGTGGTACTGACGAATTAAGTTAATACATATCTTCATCGTTGTTTATAATGAAGTTTTGAATATTCGAGCAGAAAAAAATGAATTATGTTACATTCATGGAAATATATTAAAGTTCGCACATGGTGCGAAGTATTATCTCGTCAGGTGTGGGAATAGAATCTCTTTGGAGTAGCGGTGGCGGAGACGCACCTGCAGAATTGGGTGAGTCTAAGACCAGAGAATGCAGGCTCGGGATAGAGGAGCGTCCTTTTAGAAAGGAGATGAGGAGAAAATTCCTTAGGTAGAGAGTCTTTTAGTATATTTAAGGTTGAGGCTGATCGATTCCCGATTGATCCGGGCATGAACGGATACAGGGAGAAGGCAGAAAAATTGGGCTGAGAGGAAAACTTCGTCATCCACGATGAAATGGCGAAGCAACCCGATGCGCCAAAGAGACTAATTCTGAAGCAGGCGGATGTAGGTGAAACATAAACAGCAGGTTAATAAACAGGATATGTTACAATAAATGCTATAGTTATAGTAAGACAAATTCTAATTCCTTGACCGGGAATCGAACCCGGGTGCCAGCAGAGAGAACGCCGAATCTTAACCACTAAACCACCAGGAAAGCTGCTGAAACACTGCACACAAAGAATGACTAACGAATGAGCAAATATAAAATAACATATATACATAATAATAATAATAATCAATAAACAAGTGATAAAAATTAGTGGCAGAGAACGACAGCAGTGCAGAGACAATCAACCAACACGAGACATTCAGTCAGATAATATGAGACTGTTGGTTTAAATTTCTACTTGATTGTCGCCGGTAAAATTTTGAAGGATGGTTCCGTTTGTAGCCACCTGTCTCTGGTGCAATGCGAGAGTGCGGGGTTCATGTTGTGGACATCAGTCCCTGGTTCAGATTGAGTGTGTGGGCTTCTGTGTGTGTCACTCTCTGGTTCGGTGTGAGAGTGTGGGTTTCATACTGTATCTGTCAGTCTCTGTTACAGTGTGAGAGTGCGGGTTTCATTCTGTATCTGTCAGTCTCTGTTACAGTGTGAGAATGTGGGTTTCTGTCTGTATCTGTCAGTCTCTGTTACACTGTGAGATTTTTGGGGTCATTCTTTATCTGTCAGTCTCTGCTCGAGCATTACGTGTGTCGTCTCGGTCCTGTACCCTCGAGCCTCTGATTCAGTGTGAGTGGGTTTATATTCCTCCTCCTTTCTCTCTGTTGCTCTAATTCAGTAAATACTCCTAAAATAGATTCTGCATTCCCTGAGATACTTTTAGAACAAGAGTCTCCTGCAGTTGGTTTATGTTAAAATTGTGAGAGAGACAGTGCACCGATGAATGATGACGGTTGTATGGAGCAGTACATCCTGTGTAATAGAGTCATATGCCAAACAGACATTTCGGCCCGTCATCATTCTGCATGCGATTCGTTCCTAAACCAAATAGAGCCAATCGAACAGCACCTGATCCGTAAATTTCTACGCTTTGGCAAAACAGTCTCTGAAATGTTGAATGAAAATAAGGAAAATAAATATTTCAGTTAATTTAATTAAGTAAGAGCATAACTAAATTGATGAATTTATCAAAATAAAACGCACAGAGGCAGCGAGTTTCATGTTCGAGCGGCATTTCTCTCAGCAGTTCTGAATTGCGTCCTTCACCGTGTATTCCGCACTCTTTGCTGATTCTGTCACCTATTCCTCAATGTGCACCAGACCATGAATTAACTGAAGTTATTTCCCACTCATAAATAATATAATATTCATTTCGATTTTCTTATGACAGCTTCGGACTGCTCTGCAATATGCCATGCATTTTTCATTGATAAAACTGTGACAGCCTTCTCCTGTGCAGCACAGAAAGAGTTTGTGAGCGGGAATGCGAGGGAAGCTCAAGTTTCACATTTGGGATCATCCAGAGCTACACACCGCAGCACGCGCTTGACCGAAGAATCCTGAGAGCGTGACGTCACTGATCACGTCACTGCACAGCTGGGAGTGTTCCCCTCGTCAGGGACAGGGTGTGCGGAAGTGTTACTCCTGTGCTACAGGATGCAGGGTGCTATATTACACCCATCAGTGCAGAAGAACAGATCAATGGGGGTGAATGGACAGAAGATGATGAGTGGACTCATATTACAATGTGAATACAATACCTGGACATGTTGGGATCGTGGGAATAGCGGAGTACAGGAACAAGCCCTTTGACTCATTACTTCTGCGCACAACAAGATACCTAATGAGACTAAACTCTGTTGACTGTACATGATCCATCTCCATTCATTCACTGCTTGCTCATGTGCGAAGCCAACAACATCGTAAACAACAATGTATTACCGACTGACACACTTCAAGTCAAGTCAGGTCAAGTCACTTTTTATTGTCATTTCAACCATAACTGCTGGTACAGAACATAGCTAAAAATGAAACAACGTTTTCCAGGACCATGATGCGACATGAAACAATACAAAAACTACACTGAACTACATATGAAAAAACACAAAAACTACACTAGACTATAGACTTATCCAGGACTGCACAAAACAGTGCAGAACCTACAATAAATAACAATAAATAATAAACAGGACACTTGACAGATTATCCAGGCACACACCATTATCTGTGCAAAAAAAAAAAACAAAGTTGTCCCGCGCATCTCCTCTAAGTTACTCTCCTCTCGCGTTAAATACAGACCATCACGAACTTGATATTTCTATCTTGGCCGCAACAATTCACCTTCTAGGCCTCTCATAACTCTATCACCTACTGCCAGGCCTCCCCTCAGCCTCTGTGCTCAGGAACGGGAGGTCGAGGGACCATCCAACAGTCCTCTTGTTGACGGACCAGAAGTGGAAAGAGTGATCAGTTTGAATTTCATTGGTGTTAACCTCTTTGAGGATCGATCCCGGGCCCAAATATATTGATGCAATCTCAAAGAGAGCACGACTACAGCTATATTTCATTCAGTTTGAGGGGAATTGGTATGTCATCGTTCATTTCGACAGATATACCGTGGGGAGCATTCTAACTGAAGACATCACCGTCCGCTATGAAGTGGCCACTGCACAGGATCAGAATAGACTGCTGAAAGATGTGGACTCGTAAGGCTGCACCATAGGCCCCAGACTCCCGAACACCTAAGACACCTTCAAATGATGATGCCTCAAAAAGCTGTATCCGTCAGTAAAGAGCTCACCCCCCCCCTCCCTCGCTTGGAGGGTATAGGGGCCAGATTACACCCCTCCCTCGCCTAGAGGGTACAGTGGCCCGACGACACACACTTAACGTTTCAGGAGCAGCTTCTTCCAATCTGCAATCAGATTTTGGAATGGACATCGATCCGTTGATAAAATCTTCCTCTGTATTTTTCTCTTCATTCTGCACTGTATATTTAATTTATTTCTGTACATACTGTAGTTATTGCGTTGGACAGCTTCACTACTCCGTTAAGAGAGTGGGGAGTGAGGGACATCGATCACTTCGAAGGCCAGAGGCCGAAGATGTTGGAGCAGAGCCAGGCACAGCTGGACTGTGGCTCCCAATTCTGGTCCCATCAAGTTAGGATAGATGAAGACGTCTCCGTCATGTAGCCGAGAATATTCCTGGGAATATTTCCACCGGTAAGGAACCTCAGACCCAGGTTAGACTGGAAAAGCTGTTATGACTCGTCCTGGAGCAGAGAAGCCGAAGAAGTGTACAAAGGCTGTTGAAAATCTAGTCAAGAATAAAAGAAGAGCTTACAAAAGGTTGAAAAAGCTAGGAAATGATAGAGAGCTAGAAGATTATAAGGCTAGCAGGAAGGAGCTCAAGAAAGAAATTAGGAGAGCCAGAAGGGGCCATGAGAGGTCCTTGACGGACAGGATTAAGGAAAACCCCAAGGCATTCCAGAAGTTTGTGAAGAGCAAGAGGATAAGGAGTGAGAGAATAGGACCAATCAAGTGTGACAGTGGAAAAGAGTGTATGGAACCGGAGGAGGGAGCAGGGGCAGTTAATGGATACTTTGCTTCAGTATTCACTACGGAAAAATGATCCTGACGATTGTAGGGATGACTTACAGCGGACTGGAAAGCTTGAGCATGTAGATATTAAGGAAGAGGATGTGCTGGAGGTTTTGGAAAGCGTCAAGTTGGATAAGTCGCCAGGTCTTGTATAAAGCCTACAGAAGCAACGTTCCCCAAATCATCAACGCTAAATCGAAGATTGCATTGTTGCTGCTTCCTGCACTCGTGCTGAGCTCGTCGATTTATTCAACTTTGGCTCCAGCTTCCACTCTGCCCTCAAATTCACTTTCGACACCTCTCTTCTCTTTCTGTATCTCTATTTCCATCTCCGGAGACAGTCTATCGACTGGTATATTTAACAAACCTACAGACTCACAGCAATCCGGACAGTACCTCTTTCCACCCTGTCATTTGTAAATAATGTCACCCCTTCTTTCAGCTCCTCCGTCCCCGCTGTATCTGCTCTCAGGATGAGGCTTTTCATTCCAGAGCAACTGAGATGTCCTCCTTCTTCAAAGAAAGGGGCTTCCTCTCCTCCAACATCAACAGTGCCTCACTCGCATCTCTCCCATTTCACGCACATCTGCCCTTACACCACCGTACCACCGCCCCATCACGGATAGAGTTCCTCTTGTCCTCACTTACCGCACCACAAGCCTCATTCAGCGCATAATTGCACTTCACTTCCACCACCTCCAACGGGATCCCGCCACCGAGCAAATCTTTCTATCCTCATACGACTACCGACCATTTCTGCTTCCTGCAGGGATAACTCCTTCGCTGACCCCCTTGTCCGTCCCCACTGATCTTCTTCCTGGCACTTGTCATTGCAACTGGAACGAGCGCAGCATCTGCCCTTACACCCCCTCCCTCAGGGCCCCAAACAGTCCTTCCAGGTGTGGCGACACTTCACCTGCGAGTCTGTTGGGGTCATCTACTGTATCGGTCGTTGAGAGCTCCTAGATATCAGTGAGACCCAACGTAGATCGGAAACCTCTCCCCCTCGTTGAGCACCTGCCACGAAAAGCGGTGGTCTCCCATTTCAATTCTACTTCCCATTCCCATTCTGACACGCCAGTCCGTGGCCTCCTCTACTGCCAAGGCGGTGACACACAGGTTCGAGCACTGACACCTTGTAATTCGTCAGGGTAGCCTCCAATATTATGGCATGAACATCGATTTCTCTAACGTCTGGTCATTGCCCACCCCAACCCCGACAAACTCTTCACCATTCCGCATTCATGTCTCCCTTTCACAACGTTTCCTCTAACCTGATCATCCCCACCCTCTGGTGCTCTCCCCTACCCACCCCACGTCCCTTTTTTTCCATGGACTTCTCTCTGCTCGATTCAGATTCCTCCTTCTCCAGACCTTTATTTCTTTCTCCAATCAACTTCCCAGCTCTTTATTTCACCCCTCCCTCTCTCCCGGTTACATCTATGAACTGCCACCTTAACTATTCCCCACCCAGCCACAGCTTTTTAATCTGACTTTTCCCCTTCCATTCCAGTACCGATGAAAGGTCTCAGCCCGAAATAAATGGCTGTTTACTCTTTTCCACAGATGCTGCCTGACCTGCTTAGCTTCTCTGGCATTTTGTGTGCGTTGCTTTGGATCTCCAGCATCTGCAGACTCTCTGGTGTTTGGTATATCCGTTTGAATTTATTGACCTGCGTCTCCACGGAGCGGACGAAAAAGCCGGCATAGCTCGGACCCATGCGAGTGCTCATGGCCACACCTTTTGTTTGCAGGAAGTGGGAGGATCTAAAGGAGAAATTATTGAGCGTGAGGACACGCTCCGCCAGACGGAGGAAAGTGATGGTGGAATGGAAGTCGTTGGGTTTGGTGTCCAGATAGAAATGGGGGAGCTTTGGGAACATCATGGTCGGGATGATGTGTACAGGGACTGGACATGGGCCAGGGCACCTGAAAACATTGAAAAGATCCAAAGCATTTGAGCTATCATGGATGTGTATAGGAAGGGAATGAACCATGGGGGATAAAACTGAGTCAGGTTATACAGATATGAGTTCAGTGGGGCGGAACAAGCTGTAACAGGCATGTTTGAGGCTATTGGGTACGAGGTAGAAGCGGGAGACGCCGGGGGCGGGAACTGTGAGGGTGTTAGAGTGGAAGTTGATCCCCAGAGCTAATAAGGTCAGCGATGGTATGGAGACAATGGCCTGGTGCTCCGTGGTGGGGTCTCGTTGGAGGAGTAAGTAAGAGACGCTGTCTGAGAGATGTCGCTGGGCTTCCGTAAGATAGATCGGTCTGAAAGCAAATTAATCTGTCTGAATTTTAAAGCAATAATCAAGCACCTGAAATTAGAAGTGAATTCCCGATTTTGTTACAGGTCAAGTTATAAATATTCTCATAGCAATAACTAAAACTGAAATGACTGCTAACCTAACCTTTCTGCAACCTTGTTTTTGGAGGGCAACGTGAAGCAAAGTGGCAGAACATATTGAGGGATTCCGTCTGGGTAGCCTCCAACCTGATGGCATGAACATTGACTTCTCTAACTTCCGCTAATGCCCACCTCCCCCTCGTACCCCATCCGTTATTTATTTATATACACACGTTCTTTCTCTCACTCTCCTTTTTCTCCCTCTGTCCCTCTGACTATACCCCTTGCCCATCCTCTGGGTTTCCCCCCTCCCCCTTTTCTTTCTCCCTGGTCCTGCCGTTCCATGATCCTCTCATATCCCTTTTGCCAATCAACTGTCCAACTCTTGGCTCCATCCCTCCCCCTCCTGTCTTCTCCTATCATTTCGGATCTCCTCCCTCCCCCTCCCACTTTCAAATCTCTTCCTAGCTCTTCCTTCAGTTAGTCCTGACGAAGGGTCTCGGCCTGAAACGTCGACTGTACCTCTTCCTAGAGATGCTGCCTGGCCTGCTGCGTTCACCAGCAACTTTGATGTGTGTTGCTAGAATTTCCAGCATCTGCAGAATTCCTCGTGTTTACGTTGTTACTAGTTCGACGTTTTTGTAGTGAGATATCAATTCTGGATTGCACAATATGTTTCCAGACATTCCGAATTACACCAAGGGGCAATTTTAACCTTGGGGCTCGATCATAATATGTTGCTCTAGTTATTGGGACGTTTGTGTAAAGTGATTTGGAATGGCGTTAAATTGTCCGTTTAAGGGGGCATAGTTCACTGTCCGCACGTCACTTTTATTTTGAGTTAATACTGGGTAGATAGACTTAAGAAAAATAACTGAATTGAATTGGCTATATTTCTGACGTCCTTCACATAAAGAGCAGCAAAAATCTTTACGTTTTTTCCCGTCTGAATGTGCAATGTGTAATTATGGTAATTTATAATAAATCGTGTGTAGTACTAATTATTAGACAATCTGTTCTGCTCTTGCTTATTTTAATATAACGCCAGTCAATGTTTTACGAGAACAAGGACAGACATCCGGATTTCCAGACGCGTCACGCTCTTTTCACGATAGCCTGATAACACATGCAGCGTGACAGAGAGTGACCAGAGTGATTGTGATCGAGTGAGAGAGAGGCATCGAGCTTTTGGAAATACTGTACAATGTGAATTTCGCGTCGCACACGAGCACACAGAAATATTTAAATATCTTGTCAAAGAAAATTCGGTTAAGAAAAAAAAATTGAGGAATGACGTTTTTGATCCGAGGTTTACAGTTTAAAATCAAAGAACAGGTTTTGAAGACTTGAGAAACTGACGGGATGTGATGTGGAATCAAAACAAGTTCCAGTAGATCATGAGACTACAGCAGCAGAATTAGCCGTTCAGGGAATCGATTCAATTATATTGTGGGTTTCGACGTTTGCTGAAACTGGAAAGTTTCAGCCAGACGGAGAAAAGAGTAATAAATCTCACGTTTACATGCTGGTATAGTAGGCAAACTGGAACATTAAATAAAGAGAAAATTCCGAACAAGATGGAAAGAGAATGATGTTGAGATGGCAGACACGGCCGAGTCACTCCAAAGGTTCGGATAATGCACACTTTCAGACTAAATCTCTTTGTTTTCAATACCGGATGTTACAGTGATATAATGTGCAAGGTAAAACGCATTTTTTCAGAAGGAAAATATCCAAGCAATCTAATCTATATTAAAAAATAGTTTTTTTCTCTCTGAAATGACGGAAAGGTGGAGCTGCTGGGAACAGCAATGTTTTCCGGAAGTTCAACTTATATTTGTTGAAATGGGAAAATTATTTCACCCTTTCAACTGAGTGGTACAGACTTCTAAAATGTTTCCAAACTAAAACAGCGGGGTAGAGTAGAACAACTTTCAACTGCTCTCTGAATTTTGTCTGGGTCACTCCGTAAATAAATGTATTCGTGCAGCTGCTGAAATTCTGAATCACAGAACCCCAAAACTGTGCCTGAAAAAGCCGAATAGACATTTCCAGGTCTGTGTAGAGGCATCGCATGAGAATGAAGACCAGAGTGCTTGTCGCCCAACAGAGAAGGAAACTCGCCGACAGGCTGAAGAGCAGAATGATGGATTGTCTCCGACTCTCCATCTCCGGATCTCGCTGTTTCCCGCAATTTCCCCGTCCCTTGAGCTCCCTGCGGGCTCTGCTCGCCGCCAGTATCTGTCTGACGGTCAGGGCATTGAGGGTCAAAATGAGGAAGAAAGGAAGTAGCGGATTTAACAGACGGTCCACCCAATAAAACCCCTCAAACCCTTCGGTGAAAGCAAGTGCGGGTCTACCGAAACAGACCCAGTTACCGTTCAAAAAACCTGTTGTTTCCATATACAGGAAGTAAAATGGGATGTTTTTTAAACAAAGACCGACAAATATTGCGCCAATCACCAAACCCGCGATTTTGGGGATGCAGTATTTCGTTTTAAGTTTAGCCGAACAAATGGCCACAAAGCGATCGAAAGTGAAGGCGACAGTGAACCAGACGGAGCAATCCACGGCCACGTGACACATGACGTAGTGGACAAGGCAGAACGGAGCGTTACACAGGACTCGGTAAAGTCTGTACGCTTCACCCATCCGGTAGAACAGGACTTCGATCATCACCACCATTAGATCCGCCGCAGCCATCGCCACCAGGTAGCGCGTAACACATTTGGAGAGACCGCATTTTCCTCGGCAGAGAATGATGATTGCCACAAGGTTAACTGCAGTGAAACAAAAAAGACCAAAAAAAAGAATAAGGAAAATCAAACGGATTTTGCGTACAAATAAAGCCAAGATTTGTTCGCTTGAAATAAAATCCATCGTTTATCCTTGCTGGACATTATCAGTGGAAGTAAAGAACACCTGTGTTTATGCGGTTTGTTTGAAAACCTGACCGCAGCATAAAGCGCTTTACAGTAAGTAGCACATGCTCACATTATCTCCTCACGATCACAGATGCAGCAGCGATGAGTAGAGTCCAGGAATGATAGAGCACAGAAACGCGCCCTTCGGCTCAATATCTCCTTGCCGACCGACATGGCCATCTGAGCCGGTCCCGTTTGATCGCGTTTGGAACACCTCTCTCTAAGGCTTTCACATTTGTCAAAATATCCAACTGTATTTTAAATATTGTTAATGACTCTGCATCGCCCATTTCCTTTGTCAGGCTCTTCAATACACAGAGCAACTTCTGTGTAGGAAAACGTGGCTCGAAATCCAACTACATTTCTGTCCTCTGATTTTAAATATACCCACTTTTGCTCACGATTACCCAACCCCACGGAGACGAATGACTGGCTCTATACATTATCGTGGTTTTATGCACCTCTATTAACCCATCGGCCAATCACCTGCCTTAAGGAATAAAATGCCACTCGGCCGAACCTCTCCCTGTAACTCAGGCCCGAGAGTCTCTGCAGCTTCTTTGTAAATACTGTCTGCTCTCCTTTCAGCGCACTCCTGCCTTTCCGATAACAGGGCGACCAAAACTGTTCACAGAACTCCAAGCGCGGCATCTCCAAGCAGAGAGGTGGTGTAATTAAAGTGCGCTCCTAAGCTTCTTTCCGAAGTCTTAGTTACTATTCGATTGCAAGGTCAGATTCTGAAACCAAGAACCTGCACCCCAGCAAAGTTCCCTTTATTTTTTTTACTGCTTCGGGGACAAACCATTGCTCTGAGCAGAACATTTTTACACGGCACTTTAAATGTGAGTTTTTTTAAAAAAATCTGTAATATGCATGTCGAACAATGACAAGACATAACACACAACACGAGTAACGTTGTTAGGCAGTCACATCTGACAGCGAGCGTGCCAAAGTAGACTGTTTTGACTGAACGGCGTTGGTGGTTTCTGTCTCTATTGTTACCATTTTTGACAGTGTTGTAGCTTGAAACAATGACAATGCAAATACGCTGAAGCTCTAAAACTTTCCAATGTAAATGCGGTATGTTCAGTATTTAGCACATTTATGGATTATATTCAGTAATACAGTTAATTTCACAGTATCTAATAATGATATTAACAAAGATTTTAAAAATATATTTACCGAGTGACCCATTTCAGTTATGGCGCAGCTGCGTGCACGCGCATCTTAGGGGGAACAGAGCTGACACCAAGAAACATAGATAAGAATTTGGTGACTGAAAAAACTTGGGAATTGTCAAAGAACAGAAAATGGAACGTCCTTTAATTGAACAGTGCTGGGAGGGAAAAGTAGAAGGGGAAAAGTTGAGTTTACCTTCCAGAAAGAGGGAAGAGAATTTTTTGGTGGAAATTGGTAAATTTGCAATTGGGCGCTCAGCCGCTGGAAGTTGCGTGTGTGTTTGTGGATCGACAGGAGTTTCCGGATCACAGCTGTGGTGGCGCATCGTTTACGGTGAAATGGAACCCTACCGCCCGATTTGAATTCCTGTCTTTAGCCGAGTCTCTTTCACCCTTCCCCAACAAACTGGCCTCGGTGACGAAGCACACGACACTACCAAGTTGTTGTAAAGCCGTATTTGTTTCACAAATGTCCTTTAGGGAAGGAGAATATTGGCCTTTATCTGGTTCTTATGTGACTGTAGAGACAAGAATCCTGTGGATTGTTACGTTAATCCTCTGATCGGGGAAATTAGAGAGGTGCTAATAACATCAGAATTGCCTGTGATGCTCACTGCCCGTGAACCCGAACAGGAAAAGGGAACAGATTTCACAAGTTGAAATCAAAGCTATTTACTGTGAGTTTAAGCGTTGATCGACTGCTCACGAGACAGGGTTGGAAGGAATGAGATTCGCTGATGACAGGAGGTTTTGATAAACATGGATTGTGTTTGTTGTGTCTGTACAGTTAGAAGTCTCACGTCACAAATGAGAAGACTACAGGCAGTTCCAGTGACAAGTCTGCATGACCCAGGTTAACATATTAACAGGGCAGGAGACGGAGAGGTACGAGACAGCATTTTAGGGATGTTTAATAAACAGCGATTAAAACAACATCAGCAGTAGCTGAGACTACGTCCACACTACACCGGATAATTTTGAAAACGCCGCTTTCGAGTAAAAAATGACAGGCGTCCACACTACGCGTTTTTCAAAATATCTCCGTCCACATTAGACGGATATTTGGGCGAATCTCCTCCCACTGGGCATGCGCAGGACACAGAAAACAAGTGAAGAGAAAACGGTGTACTTGGTGCGCGTTTGTCCAGTTAGAGTCGAAAAACTTAAAAGGACTTGCTCTTGGCTCTCGCGCAAGAGGACTTAAAACTAAAAAAAAAACAAATACTGGAGCGTATGGAGGCAACCGACAGGGAGTTCACGGACAGTATGACCCGGCTGACGACGAGCATTGAAAAACTGACTAACTCTGTTGCATTAATAAAGCACCTTGTTAAATATATAAAACGTCTGCATCGGTGTTATCTTTTATTTCCATACAATGTCACATTAGGCTGTTACACATCTATTGTCGGAGAAGTACTTGCATAAGTAGGTGAAGCACCTTCATGCAAGCAAGGTCAGAAAACAGGGCAAAGTGAATATACTTATTTATTCAGTAAGCTATGGGTTACTTACGTAAGTAAGGTATTTGGTGAGTACATTTCTAACCCTTCTGGCTTCAGTCTCGTTACCGTCTGTTCTGAAATTGATAGGTGGTTGAGTTCAAGAAAACAACGAAATGCCGCGCTGCGGCGATCTGTTCCGGCGCGTCATGACAGCGTTTTTCAATAGTCAAAAAAGTTCACTTTACAAATTAACTCTCACGCCGTTCACACCGACTGCCCGTCATAACAGCCGTCCGGCAGTGCTTGCGCAGCACCAAGCAGAAGCAGAAAAAGTATTGCTGTTGTGGTGTTGTCATTACAGCGTTTTTAAATCTCCCCATTTACCCCGTACACACTACAACGGGTATTAGGCGTTTTCAGATTTATTCACTCTGGAGATCGTTGCTGAAAATCTCCGTTTTCGGGGGATGAAAATGCCGTTTCAGTATGGAGAGAAGGTCAAAACGAAGAGAAAAAGTTTCGTTTTCAAAATTATCCGGCGTAGTGTGGACGTACCCCAGAGACGCGTGAGGTCTCTGCTTCCGTATAAGTAACAGAAAGGTACTTACCTGGGATACCGACAATTATAATCACTGTGTAACAAATAGTCCTCTCATCAAGCATTGTTAATCCAGACTGTTAGTATTTACAGTTCTGTTCCGAATGTTCCCAATTTCTAAATGTTATAAAAGTTGTAAATAGCCAGTAAATAAACTTAAACGGTTATATCAAAGCCCAAATAGCAGATTTCTTTTGCGCCTACTAGGTAAAACTCTTCACCGATCACACGTTGTTCAGAGTCCACCGCGTCTGAATGTTTCCGTCCTAAATGTAGCTGAAGCACAGAATGACATTCTTTTATAAAATAATCGGTTACAAAATGATGAAAACAACTCGTACATGGACTGGTGCTAATTACTGCTAATTAGCAATTATTTCTCTACTTTAACGAACCGTAATGCCAATGGGGAAATAACACGCCTTATTTCATTGAACTGGACGCAACACCAGTCTTAAAGCCTCAAGAGACGGCCGATGCTGGGATTGCAACACCAAGTACGATGTTGTCAAACTACTCCGGCAATGACAGGACATTATCTGAGCATCGCTGGTGGCGACAGTAGTCTGTAATCCTGTTGTTGAGTCCACCTCATCAGGGCTGATTCCACTGGAACATTGTGAGTGGATTCTCTGCCTTGTTATTTCTCTGTGATGGCGCACCTTTAATGTCATTCACTTACTCTGCTCCGGTGATTTATTTCTGGAGATGATACATAAACATCGTTTTTTTTTTCTGGCGCAAACCCTCACTGTTTGCACTGTTACCGAGTCAGTAGCAAACATAGATGTTGGGAAATATGCAGAGCGAAATGCAAACCAATGACCCCAGCATTACAGACATTATCGGCTGCTGTCCCAGAGACAGAGAAAAATAGAAAGCATTGTATCAACAGCAGTTTAAATGCAAATAAGTACTAGTAACAATATTACAGACTCACCAGAGGATTTTCGAAGTTGGATTTCAGAAAGAAATTGACTCAGAGAAAAAGTGCGTATGAAGCTGCTGAATAGAGATGAACTGCGCTGTGGAACATCAATACACGCGCACAGCGAAACATCAGGATATATAAAGCGAGCTATTCCTGAAACTCGCTGTTCTCGGGTTTAGATAGAGAAACATACAGAAGTAGGGGACCTGGGTTGTTTGACATTTCATGAAACATCAGATTACAACACGAATTCTTCGTCAATTGCGGACACTGGGAACAGAGAGTTGGTCCAAAGAGAGACGAATTCGAAAGAACACAGCATTCTGAAACCAGCATCAATAACTGAGGTTTCGGCTGTGCAGTGGCTTAAAATTACAGCTGCTCAAATATCTGCGTGTCAGGGAAAGGGGATTAATGGTATATCAGGGGTTCTCGCACTAATTCTCGAAGATTTTTGTGTGCGCTTGAGAATAAAATGGTTAATTATGTCGAGGATCTGGATTCTTTGAAGGGTCAACATAAGTTGTCTCGACCACAAAAAAAAACAACTGTCCATATTCGTCCGCAGATGCTGCCTGACATTAAAAGTTCCGCCAGCATCGTGCCTGTAGCTTATAGATTCATTCACAGGGGTTTCTGAGCTTACTCAAGGCCAGATCAAGTGCTGCCAACTTCAGAAGTTAATTCCAAATTGATTTTTAGAATATACTATGTTGTTTTGGCAACTTATTGCTTAACTCACTGGCTAGATTTGCACACAAAACGTGGTATATATTTCTGCCTACAACAGACTATGAGAGGAATGGGAAGTGGTCCCATATTGATGCCACGCCACATCCAGGCTGATGGAGGTACATTTCCCCCCGCTGGAGATCATGCCGCAGTTGCATTTGGTAACAGAGTCACAGAGCAGAGAATCATAGAGCAGTACGGCACTGAAACAGGCCCTTCTGCTCATCCGGCAGTGCCGAACTTACACTCTCCCTAGTCCCATGGGCATTGAATCCGGACCACGCCGTCCATAACTCTCCCATTGCTCTTTAATGTTGAAATCGGTCCCGCATCCATCATTTCCGTTGGAAGCTCGTTCCACAGTCTCACTGCCTTGAGAAGATGTTCCACCGCATATTGCCCTGAAATATTTCACTTTTCACCCGTAACTTATGAGCTCTCGTCTACTCTAGTCGAACCTCAGTGTAAAACGCCTGTTTGTATTTGCCCTATCTCTGCCCTTCACAAATTTGTACATCTCTTTACAAAAGTTCCCGCTGACTCCAACGCTTGGGGGAACCGGAACCTATTCCTAACCTACTCGATCTTTTCCTCTAACAGCGGCCCTCAAGTCCCTGCATCATCCTCGCAATTTCTCTCTGCACTCCGTCAAAATAATTGGTATCGCTCATGCAAGTAGGCGACCAGAACACATACAATGCTCCCTATCAGGCATTACCAACATCTTATACAACCTCTACAGAGCATCGCAACTCCTGTACACATCACTCTGATGTCTGAAAGCCAATGCACCAATAGTTCTCCTTCCGACCCGATCTGCCTGTGAAGCCGCTTTCTAGGAATTATGAACCGGTCTTACAAGGTCCCCCTGTTATACCGCAGTACAGACTGCCCTGTCTTTTACAGTGTAAGCCCTGCCACGGTTTGCCCTCCCAAAGCGATACACCACATGCTTACCTGTATTCAAGACCATTAGCAACTCCTGCTGTCAACTTCTCATCCAATATTGGTATCATTCGCAAATCTGCAGATTCTATTTATCAGATTATCACTCAGATCGTTGATATATATGACAAACAACAACGGACCCAGAGCAACACCTGCTTTACACCAGTAACTACAAGCCTCCAGTTAGAGAGACCACCATCTACCAGAATCCCTGGATTCTGCCTCTGAGACAGGGGTGTCCAAACGTTTTATGCCATGGAGCCCGACCATTAACGGAGGGGTCCGTTGACACCAGGAAGGGAAACCCTGCTGTAAACCAATCTTGAATCCAATTTACTACTTCATCCACAGTGCCAAATGACTGAAGACACCGGACCAACCTCTCATGCCGGACATTGACAAAGGCTTTGCTAAAGTTAACCGGACAAAAGCCTTCATCAGCTTTCCTGCTAACCTCCCCGAAAAAACTTCGCAATATTGGTGAGGCACGCCCTAACACGCACAGGCCTATATCGACGAACAATCCCGAATCAGATGCCGACTGACCAAACACCTACATGTTCGGTCCGTTATATCTACCAATGTCGGGTTCAACGCCTTATTTCCACAGTCTTTCTTAAGTAAGAGAATACATTAGCAATCCTCCAGTTCTTCAGCACCTCACCCGTGATAAACGTTGGTAGAACCAACACGTCGGCAGATTGTGGAAATGAAAACATGTTGAAATTTTATTTTCAGTTATACAATAATGTGCAGTTTGCCATTGGTTATCTAACCTGGGCTTGGACTGCGCTATCAATCTCAGCACTGAGTGCATTATTGATCTGGCTGTAGGACCCCACAGGATGTGGTGGACATTTTGAAAATCATTGGGATAGATGGGTTCTTGGAGAGAGAAGGCATACACCACGCGTTACTGCAGGAAGCGAGTGGAGAGATCACTGCGCCTTTGTCGCTAATCTTTCCGACCCCACTGGCCACCGCAGCAGCATCAGATGATTGAGGCGAGGCAAATGCTTTTCCTTTGTGTAAGTAAGGGATTGGGGAAAACGCTGGCAGTTATAGGCGAGGGAGTCTTCCTTCCATGCTTGGCGAATTATTGGAGAACATTATGAGAGACAGGATTCACAAGCGTACTGTATAGCGAAGCGAGGGGTGTTTAAAATTCAGTCAGCAGGGAATTCTGAGGGGGTTCATGAGTCAGACTGATTGCTTTGAATTAAGAAGAACAGTATATCTGCGAGAGATCGCTGCCCGTTGCGTCTGTACTTCAGAAAGGCGTTTGATAAGTTCCCCATGGCAAACTCGCTCAGCACGTCACGAGCCATGAGATTCAGGCAAACACAGGTGAACACAGAGCTGACCTGCCCATGGATTGCGCAGTGTGCTCGGAGATGTAACACATGCTGCCGGAAGGTCGGCGACCAGTGGATTCTCACTGGGATCAGTTCAGAGAGCTCTGCTCTTTATCATTTTTATAATCCTCTCCTTCACTTTTTGCCCGTAACTCTCTCCTTGTCGGCCATAGTAACAAAGTAGTCAGTGATCATTTCATGTAAACCTACCACTCCCTTTGGATTTCAGTGTGTCACCGCTTTCCTGACATCCATTTTCTGTCTGTGTATTTTCCCTTCCTGGTGACCATTGTCACCCCGCTTCCTGGTGACGATACTAAGTCGACGCTTCACTCTCTCCCCGTTGACAATTTGAAATTCTGGCATTTTAACTCCATCCCTAGCTCCTGCTTTTAATCAGCACAAAACTTACTCCCTGGTGTTGGCCAGAAGAAACTACAGTCTAATCAAGGACAGGGGACGCAGGCAAACTAGGTGTCTTTGCTTCCACCCATTTTGTGGACTCTGAATTGATTCTTGCTTTTGGCTAATCTAATCCGAGCAATTGAATGTGAATACAAGCAGCAAGGTGATGACCTGCTAAACCTGAGGCCATTCTCAGAGGAGTAGCTACTTGTTATGTAAAATGTCAGACCTACCAAAGAAGCAACCTGTAATCTCGCGAGACTCTGTCTGGACAACAGGAATTCTGCAGATGCTGTAAATTCAAGCAACACACATCCGAAGGGTCTCGGCCTGAAACGTCAACTGCACCTCTTCCTAGAGATGCTGCCTGGCCTGCTGCGTTCACCAGCAACTTTGATGAGACTCTGTCTGGGTCGCCTCATTTAACTGTATTGGACCAGTCAGAGTGTAAAGGCTGAAAGACGCAAGGGTGGGCAGAATGAGGAAACAGTGTTGGTTGTAGCCCTGTACAATGACCAATGAGAAGGTCACTCAGGTAGGTCAGGTGACCTTGAGTCAATGGGACAGAGATCCAACAGTCCAGTCGATGAGGAACAGTAGAAGACTCGGGAACTCCAAATACGCAGGCGCGATAACTCTCCAGCAGCCAGAGACCTCCCGCCGCGGATAAGGTGGACCCCACGGACACGTGGTGAGCGGGACCACAAGCAGCGCCTGGACAGCCTAGTCACCTTTTCCCGGGTAATAGCTTTTCTCTTCATTCACTGTTCATCGAGTGTCGGGAATTCTAGTAAAGTGCACAAAGGGAGATAGTTTGTGAACCCACGCTTTTTAGTTCAGACAATCGCAGGTACTCATCGGCAAACACAGATTCTGTGTGCTTCACTGATCATTATTACAAAGGGTGATTTTTGTAACAGAACTGGCGTGCCTGTTGGGGCTGGAGGACAAATCTCTTTGTTCAGCGGGAGAGTCGAGTCGGACCGCGTAGATGAGGTACAGAGAGATCTGGGACTGGGTAGTGAGCTGTTACTTCACCAACCCCCCCAACCCCCCAGGATGAAGAATTTAGGAAATTTTGCAGGTCCAAAAGACTTGCATTGTTTTGAATGTTGGCTGACTGACGAAAAGTTTAAATAATTACAGAAATCAATAGTAGTTGCTTGTTTAATGGAGGATTTGATAAAATTACAAGAAAATGCTAAGGCAGAATGACACGGATGAGAAAGGGAAAAGGAATGTCAACATAAAGCAGAAGCCGAGCGAGAGAGGTTACAACAGGAAGTCCTGGGATATCGGCAAAGAGCTGACGCCGAGCGAGACAGGTTTGGAGGAGAACACAAAAGGCTCCAAAAGGACGGCGAAACCTTCCGAGAAAGGGTTACTGAGTCACAGGGTCAGAGAGGTGCGCGCTGGATGCATATGAACCAGTTTGAGTTAACGTGTGAGAAATTACTTAAAGAAAAGGTCCGCGATGCGCCGCCCGCTGACGTGATCCTTCAGTTTACTCTATGTTGCAGTGACGGGTCACTTTGAAGGAGGAAGCCCTGCCAGTGATCTCACTCACGTTCGAGAAGTACAATAAAATTAATTGTTAATCTTCACGCTCAATGGTGAAAGTTTGCTTTCATTCATGAAATACCTGAATATATAGCATATTGTTTGCGCGAAGTCACGATAACCCGTCCAGTTCAGGAAACTGTCAATATGACAAATTTGGGGATGAAGGCAATTCCCTGGATGACGTCATTAATATTAATACGGAAGTTTTTTTTCAGCATAACATGGATATGCAATCGCTGGTGGAAAGTGCTGGTACTGCAGGGGAACTCTACGTGCAATCTAATCGTACAGTAGAAGTTCTAAACGCAAAATTAATACTTCCCGTCTGCTGCTGTTCTCCATAAATAATGTCGATATTCTCATGTACGTGTTACGTACCCCGTAACTGGGTTGCCAAACCAGCAGAAATGGACCGCTCAGTTGGAGTCTGGATTACGGGAACTAAGAAAGTTTTATTAAAGAAATAAGCAACACAGTACTCTAATAGTAAGGATATAAATGCAACAGGTTAGCAATGAATAAACACACATGTACACAGAACTAGGATAAGAGGATCAATCAAGCTCTGTCGCAGTCTAGCGGTAAACATAGAAACATAGAAACATAGAAAATAGGTGCAGGAGTAGGCCATTCGGCCCTTCGAGCCTGCACCGCCATTTATTATGATCATGGCTGATCATCCAACTCAGAACACCGCCCCAGCCTTCCCTCCATACCCCCTGACCCCCGTAGCCACAAGGGCCATATCTAACTCCCTCTTAAATATAGCCAATGAACTGGCCTCAACTGTTTCCTGTGGCAGAGAATTCCACAGATTCACCACTCTCTGTGTGAAGAGGTTTTTCCTAATCTCGGTCCTAAAAGGCTTCCCCTCTATCCTCAAACTGTGACCCCTCGTTCTGGACAACCCCAACACCGGGAACAATCTTCCTGCATCTAGCCTGTCCAATCCCTTTAGGATCTTATACGTTTCAATCAGATCCCCCCTCAATCTTCTAAATTCCAACGAGTACAAGCCCAGTTCATCCATTCTTTCTTCATATGAAAGTCCTGCCATCCCAGGAATCAATCTGGTGAACCTTCTCTGTACTCCCTCTATGGCAAGGATGTCTTTCCTCAGATTAGGGGACCAAAACTGCACACCATACTCCAGGTGCGGTCTCACCAAGGCCTTGTACAACTGCAGTAGTACCTCCCTGCTCCTGTACTCAAATCCTCTCGCTATAAATGCCAGCATACCATTCGCCTTTTTCACCGCCAGTAAAATGATCAATCACAAGTGACAGAGTTCAGTTCAGTTCAGTTTGCAGTAATCACTGTTGTGCCATTGGGGCGGGGAGGAGAGAGAGAGAGAACGAATGAATATGCAAATCGGATTCCAAACAGACCTTCGATATTCCTCGCAGTCAGCTTTCGGGCGAGCCCTTTGTAATGTCTTCTGAGGTCACCGACTGTGACCCCTCCGTTCCAGATACGATCGTTCTTCAGCGGTGAACCCGGCACCCAGGCAAAGGCAGACACACACACCAGGTTCCCGCCCGACCGTATCTTTCCACCCTGTGCGTCTATGGGTGGTCCCGCGACCAAACCTCCAAAACTCCACCAACTTGTGGGGGCACACCGCTTCCAGGGTCTCGTAATCTCGTGGTGTCGTGTGTGGTGTGCCTGTTGCCTTAGCGAATCTGTCCCGTTTTATCCCCCTGTTGGGGTATCGCCTGTCCATCAGACTTCAGTCAGTTCAGGTTCAAAGCAACCGGTCTTGACAATACTCAGACCAGTGTCTCTTTCCGTTAATCTCTCTCGTCTCTTCATTAACATTTCCAAATGCTGCTCCATTGTCTTACTTATCTCTCTCTCCTGAAGGCAGGTGGCAGATCAACTGATGATCCCACTGGTGATAGCACAGGACAGTTAACATCTTAGTCTATGTGTACTTTTGTAACCCTCTTTTGTCACATACGTAATTAAGAAAAAAATCCCCAGGGCTGAGAGAGACCTTATCCAATGGTGTTGTGTGGTAGGCTGGTTGGAAGTTTCTCAGAACATGGAGAAACACAGCACAGAAACAGGCCGCTCGGCTCGTGTAGTCATGCTGAACTATTCTGCCGAGTCCCGTTGGCTTGACGCATGACCGTAGCCCTGCACTCCACTCCCGTTCATGTACTTATCCAAACTTCTGTTAAATGTTGTAATCGATCCTGCGCTCGTCACTTCCACTGACAGCCTGTTCCACTCTAACCACACTCTACGTGGGAAATCCCCTCATGTTCCCCTTAATCATTTCACATTGCACCCTTAACCTCTGACCATTATCCCACCCAACCTCAGTGGGAAACAGCCTGCTCGCACTTACCCTGTCTATACCCGTCCAAATGTTGAACACCTACATCAAATCTCCCGTTATTCTCCTACGATCCAGGGAATAAGGTGGCAACCTATTCAATCTATCATAAATTTATCCTCAAGACCTGGAAACATTCTCGTAAAATCTCTATGAACTCATTCAATCTTACTGATAGCTTTCCTTCAGACAGCTGAGCGTAACTGCGGCCTCAAAAACGTCTTATTCAACTCCAACATAACATCTCATCCCCGATACTCAATACCTTGACTTATGAAGGTCAATGTACCAAAAGCTCTCTTTACGACACTGTCGACCTGTGATGCCGCTTTCAAGAGATTATGGATCTCTATTCCCGGATCCCGCTGTTCCACCGCACTCATCGGTGACCGAACATTCAACGTGTAAATCATCCCAAAGTCCAACAGCTCGCGGTTAACTGAATGGAATTCAATCTACCACTTTTCACACCATTTTACCGATAGCCCAATGACTCTAAATGACTGTAATAGATTTTGGGGAAGTCTGGTCAATTTAGAACACAAGCCAATGACATTAGGTCTGTGATAAGTCTGAAAGAACAGGCGTTCCAGAGTTTTAAGTCTATAGATCCCTATAGCTATAACAGCAACATATGTGCGCTGTATGTCCCCCGCGTCTCTTTCACATTGAAATCCCGCGACATGTCTGTCCTCGCCATCCCCCATGGTCAAGTTGAGGCTTTAAAAATTAACTACAACAAATGCACCTGCGTTGCGGACTGACATTCGCACTTCCACAAAACTAACATCGATTTTTCAAACTTCAGTTAACATTGAGATTGCAAAATGTTTCTGGATTCCTTGGTTTTGATCAGTGATACCCGGGTCACGAGACAAGAGCTTATCACCAGTCTCGAACAGCGAACTGAGGGTGGCGGGGGTGGGGGGGCGGGCATGCACCGGTAAACAGGAGAGGTTTCGGCAACACAGAATCGCACGCTGGAGCGGTGCAGTGCATCCGAACCAGGCGGACAGTGCGACTTGCAAGACAGAACTGCGGGCCACAAGGGCGGCACTGATCTACACTAACAAGCGTAGGTCGTTCCACTCAGGAAGAGAGGGGGATATAAACGGGTGAGTGTCGAAAAAAAAACGATTGAAAGGATCGTCAGTTGAGCTGGAGAGAGGAATCATGCGCGACGGTAAAGCGAGTGAGGAATGTGAAGTACACGTAATTACATGGATCCCCATTGGTGCAGAGTTTGCCTGCAATGAGTGGTGAATTAGTTAGACCAGGCAGGGAAACTTTACGAATTCATCACATCCTTGCAGCAATGAGAGCCAGGGGATGTTTTATCGCGTCCTTCAGTTGCTCCCTGAACTTGGTCTGGGTGACGGCGTAAAGGGCCGTGTTTGTGCAGCAGCTCAGAAGCTGCAGCATCGAGCCCAGTCCTCGCAGAGAATCAGGAGGCAGCGTCACCGCAGAGGAGGCAGACAGCAGGCTCCACGCAGAATACACAGTGAACGGTGCCCACAGCAGGACGAAATTGCCAGAGATGATCAGCAGTAAAACGAGGGATTTCCTGCGGCTCTCCATTTGCGGGTCCCTGGCACATTTTCTTTTGTCAGCACGCCGGAGTCTGCTGCGCCCCCTGCTGGTGATTAGAACGCGCTGGGCGGTGAATCCATTCGTCAGGAGAACCAGCAGGAATGGGATTACAGGATCAGGAGGTAATTAAATAATTCCATTGGTATTGAGACGGATAAAGACATATAATGCGCGGTACCCATACAAATAAATGGATGAATTATCATTGCATAACGCCCTGGGAGCCGAAAATACCAGTAGATGTTTCTGAAACAGCTGATTGCAGTCACTGTCCCCAGAATCACAGCCGCAGTTTTCCCTGTGCAATATTTTGTTTTCAGTTTCTGGCGACAGATGGCCACAAATCGATCAAATGTGAAAGTGTCGGTGAACCACACCGGACAATCGGTGGCGGCGTAAAGCAGGACGGCGTGGATATTACACACTAGTGTATCCGCAGCCCAGAGGAAAAGTTCCATTGATGCGGGATCTTGCTCAATATTAGGTCCAGTGCAACGACCATAAGATCCGCCGCTGCCATGGCAACCAGGTAGCGAGTGACAACTCTGGAGAGACTGCACTTTCCTCCCGACAGGAGTAAAATCGTCACCAGGTTCACTGCGAGGAGCACAGAAAATAATCAGCAGACACCCATCAGGGAGCCTTCTCTGTGAAGTGGACATACAATTTATCAGATTTGTTTTCTGTCATGTTAGTAAATCATTGCTCCTCAGGAAGTCTATAGAGAAAATTAACTACTAGATTCAAATTCTAGGTGAAATTAGCGAAAAAATCAAAGGCAAAATTTGCCGACAGATATCACCCAAGAGCAGCAGCGAATAACACAGATAAGGATCACTGATAATTTCGCAACTTCGGGCGTGTTTGGGGAGAAGATGTAAATGGGACATCAAACACGAACTCTACAGAAACTTAAATAACTTTCCGGAACAACGACTGCTTACATCAACGGCAGGCTTGCGCCACTGATCACTATACCCGCCGTCCTGCCGTGCAACAGTCTTTGGCACATATATATAGCTAGGGAGCCTGAGAATATGACACAGTCCCGTGTTGTCAACGTGGAGTGGAGAACCGGCTTGCAAATCTGGCGGGACAAAACTATGTTGCGAATTACTGACAATTACAAAATGTCTCCCTGGTGTTTCCGCGCCCTCCACTCTCCCTCCCGCTTTTCCCAACTATGAGCCCCTCTCCCTGATCCCTTCCCACTCTCAGTCCATAGCAGAGACCCGTATCAGAAACAGATTTTTCATCATCATCTTATGTCAAGAAATTAGTTATTCTTGCGGCAGTAGTACAGTGTAGTACATGCAATTACTACGGTACTGGGGAAAGGTCTCCGGCATCCTCGCTATATATAAAATACTGTCACCGATCATCCGATCTGCAGTAGCTCCAGTGAATTCGCTCAATGAGCGAGTGATTCGGAGAAGCGGAATCTATCTAAGTTTCACACGACCCATTAACTGATTCGCAGCTGCTGACCTAAAACTCGGAGAAACTGGTCGACTCCCTAGGACACGTTGAGCAGGAGATCTGACTTTGCGGCGGCGGATGCTATGTTCACAGGCCGGAAGTTAACTGGGATGGTGATATTCCTATGATTTTTTTCCTCCAAGGTTCTTTATCCCCTTCAGTTACTCCTGCCCTTATTAAAGAGATTTTCCTCCGTTTCTCTGCATTTATTCCATTCCAGCTGAAATTTTACTTACCCACAATAATGTCCTCTTTTATCCCCAAAGCAATGCATCGCAGCCCATTAGTAATTTTTCAGTTTGCGGATTTTTGTGTTTTTCTTTTCGCTTCAGAACACCGACAGAGTTCACAGTCAACTGCAAACATCCACATAGTTAACAGCATTCTGAAAGACCCCACGCACCCCTCATACAAACTCTTCTCCCTCCTGCCATCTGGCAAAAGTCACCGAAGCATTCGGGCTCTCACGACCAGACTATGCAACCGTTTCTTTACCCAAGCCATCAGACTCCTCAATACCCAGAGTCTAGACTGACACCAACCTACTGCCTTCTACTGTGCCTATTGTCTTGTTTATTATTTATTGCAATGCCTGCACTGTTTTGTGCACTTTATGCAGTCCTGGGTAGGTCTGTAGTCCAGTGTATTTTTGTGTTGCTTTATGTGTTCCAGCCTAGTTTTTGTATTGTTTCCTTTTGCACCATGGTTCCGAAAACTTTGTCTCGTTTTTACTGTGTACTGTACCAGCAATTATGGTCGAAATAACAATAAAAACTGACTTTACTTGACTTGACTTGAAATGCTGACCATAATAAAATAATTAGTGATGAATGTTTTTGAATGGAATCAGTTTGTACAAAGACTACTCGAAATCACTGAGATCACTGTCAAATGCGCTGGCCGAGAATTAAAAGAGAACAACAGTAAGGACATTGGCATTTTATAATAGTGGAGTTCTAATTGTAGAATGACATCTGATACAGACATCGTTTGGCGGACAGTCAGAGGAGAGCGAATGATCACGAGAATATTTTAACGATAGTATAGTACAAATCGAGATGCCTTTCCTTTTTTTTTGAATAAAATGCCAATGGAATTCAAGTAAGAATTCTAAACCTCAAACGGAATTGCGCTATTCAGTCCATACAGACAGCTACATTTTCTGCTGCACAATGTTATTCAGATGAATATTGTTTGAAATGACCACAGAATAAGAGAGTCGGGATTATAGTCACCATAATGTAACTTCTCTCAGGAGAAGACAGATAATGAGCCGTCTCTCTTTATCATTATTATAACCCAATTCTGAGAAAGCCTCAGAGTGACATTTGAAAAGCGAATGAAGGATTGTTTTAAATTACGTGAATTACCAGAGGAAAGGGCAGAGGTGGAACAATTCAGACATTTGCTCACAAATTCCGGTAATGCGGAGATGGAGCTGCAGCGGGACGAATGCCAGTGGTGAACCGTGAGGAAAGGATCACGGATTCCCTGGACAGCCCGGGAGTTTTAGAATAGACAGTCGGTTCCGGGAGAAGTGGGAAGGCGGGATGTTCTGTTCGATGACGTGGCAGGCACGTACGGAGCCGGGCGGTGCTGGGTGAGCGGTGACGTTGGCGGCTGGTTGATAGTCAGACCGGTTGTCTGTGAGAATAATCCGCACTTGGAAGTCAGATTAAATTCCGTTGCAAACACAAGGAGAGGAAGCAACTTGATTCAAAGCCGATATTTTCGAACGGAGGATGGAGCCACTGAAAGAAAGCAACGCTTCCAGAGGCAAAATATTAAACCTCGTTCATGAACTGATGTGAGCAACGGTTGAACGGAGTTTACCGAATGGATCATTGGCCATTGCACCAGCACAATTACAAGAGCCACAGTGAAGAGCATCGTTGCAGAATTTGAACTTTCGGAGATTTCTTACCTGGAGGGCACGACAGTAGTAATAATTTCAATTGGGTGATAAACATTAGAAAGCAGTTAGGTATTGTTTTATAGTTGAACTTTGGAGAGAGACTCACCGGGAAGAGCAATGATAGCGAGACCGGGGTAGTAAATAACTTGAATGACTTTTAATTTGTGCGTAATTCGAAGATCCAAGGTCAAAGTTGCAAAGATAAATTGAGCAGCCCTGACGATATTCTTCGGAATTTCTGCCACATTCCACTCTGCTGTTCCCGGTCTCTGCTCGATTACGGAACCAGAAAACCTTCCTTCCGCAGAGTGTGCTCTCCCTGTCCGCTTTGAAGATCAGCGAATCGCTGTGAGTGTCTGAGCGGCTGCTCAGTGAGAACTCTGTGATTCAGATGCTATTTAATAGGAGAGGGAAACTCTCTTGTGACGCCAGAATCCTTCGTGGATATCGGCATTTAATGAAATGACACATGCATTTAATTATTTCTGCATAGTTCCTGAGCAGCAGGTGTGGTGAGGCGCTGTTAAATAATTTCCAGCATTTCGAAACAATTTTGTAGATTCAGCGAAAATGAAGCTGAGTAAAATTCAAAGACAAAGATAACTAAAATGTGCAGTTTTTCGTTGAGAGGAAGATGAAATTTATTTCAAAAGCTTACTTTTGAATATTGTTAATGTGTCATGGTCCGGTCTGTGAAGTCCGCATTCCGGTTCACGGTTCGGTCCGTGGACTCAGGACTCTGGGTCTTCCAGTTGTCCCTTGTTTAGGTTGAGTTAATCATAGGCAACTGATTCCTATCTTGGGGCTTGGAATATCAGCAGCCTTGGGGTTGAGTGTGGGCTGCTGGTTTGTCTTGTCAAGATCCCCTGGGAGCAACCTCCCGGTGGAAGACCAGAACGGCCACTTGCCATCTTTAGGCCGCGGTGGGGAACCATCCCCTCATGGAGCCTTGCTGTCAGTAGTCGCAGCTGTCTTTGTGGTATGGATTCGGCCGTTTCCTGGGCCAGCTGAAGGGCCGTCAGCCACTCCGAGCTAGGTAAGGATCCGGCTGTTCCCGTAGCCAGCCGAGGCCGTTGGACGTAACTGCGACTCGGAGCAACCCCGAAGCAGGGATAGAACTGTCTATTGTTCTTCGATGTTTGTCTCTTCTTGCCTTCGCCTCCGTGGAGTAAGTCAGGCCGTTCTGCAGTTGCCCTGCGGGGGGATCTGTCTTGTCTTGTCCTCGCCTCCGTTGGGTAAATCAGGCCGTTCAGCCGTTGCCCTGCGGGGGGACATGTCTTGTCTTTGCCTCTATTAGGTAAGTCCGGCCATTCTGCCGTTACCCGACGGAGGGACCTGTCCCATCTTGGTGTGGAGATAAAGTTGAGTCCCGGCTTGTCTAAGGATAAGTCCCGGCTCTATGTCTATGTACTGTCCAGTCTCGTGTTCGTGTCGTGTTAGAGATGAGTCCCGGCTTTTCGAAGGATAAGTCCCGGCTCTATGTTGATGTTCAGCTCCCAGTCTGTCTCTGAGCTCCAGCCTCCGAATTATCAGACTCCGCATTTCAAGACCCGAGACCCAGACCCCAGCCTCAAGTCCCAGACCCCAGCCTCAAGCCTCAAGACCCAGACCACAACCTCAAGCTTCAAGACCCAGACCCCAGTCTCAAGCCTCAAGACCCAGATCCCAGCCTCAAGCCTCAAAACCCAGACCACAGCCTCAAACCTCAAAACCCAGACCGCATCCTCAAGCCTCAAGACCCAGACCACAGCCTCAAGCTTCAAGACCCAGAACCCAGCCTCAAGCCTCAAGACCCAGACCCCAGCCTCAAGCCTCAAGACCCAGACCCCAGTCTCAAGCCTCAAGACCCTGACCAGAGCCTCAAGCCTCAAGACCCAGACCCCAGTCTCAAGCCTCAAAACCCAGACCCCAGTCTCAAGCCTCAAAACCCAGACTGCATCCTCAAGCCTCAAAACCCAGACCCCAGCCTGAAGCCTCAAAACCCAGACCCCAGCCTGAAGCCTCAAGACCCAGACCCCATCCTCAAGCTTCAAGACCCAGACCGCATCCTCAAGCCTCAAGACCCAGACCCCAGCCTCAAGCCTCAAGTCCCAGACCCCAGCCTCAAGCCTCAAGACCCAGACCACAGCCTCAAGCCTCAAAACCCAGACCGCATCCTCAAGCCTCAAGACCCAGACCCCAGCCTCAAGCCTCAAGACCCAGACCCCAGCCTCAAGCCTCAAGACCTTGACCGCATCCTCAAGCCTCAAGACCAAGACAACAGCCTCAAGCCTCAAGACCCCAGGACTCCAAGCCTGTCTCTAAGCCTCAAGACCCTAAGACGCCAAGCCTGTCTTCAAGCCTCAAGACCCCAGCCTCCAGTCCTGCAGGCATGTCATGTCCATGCCTGGTTCTAGGGCCTGAGCCCGAGGCAAGATCCCGGTTCTGGGTCCTTGTCCAATCTCTGGCTCTGGGTCCAAGCCCAAGTCTGCGTTCTTGTCCCTGCTTCTTATCTGTATCCTGTCACGTCCCTACTCTAGTCAAGTTCTGCTCCTGGTACTTCAGTGTCTGTGTCTTGCATTTGGGTCCGCCATCTACCAGCGCCTCCATTGTGACAGGATGTGAAAAAGAGTGACATAAGTATTTGGCTTAGGGAGACGGGGAGAGAGGGGGAGAGAGAGGGAGTGAGAGGGAGATAGTGGGAGATTTACCTCCACCATACTTCTCACACTCAACGTCACCGTTCAGGTGATGGGGAAAGAGAGGGAGACGGCAGAGAGAGAGAGAGAGAGAGAGAGAGAGAGAGAGAGAGAGAGAGAGAGAGAGAGAGAGAGAGAGAGAGACGGGAGAGAGACGGGAAATAAAGTGCTCTGGGATAGAGAGTCTGGAGGGAGACTGAGAGTCTGGGGCAGACAGACGGGGGTGAGGAGAGAGTGGAGGACCCTGGAGGAAGAAAACCCTGTCTAATTTCCATCAGCAGATATATTTTAGTGATTTTATTATGGTTATTATTTTATGTTGTTTTTTCTGTGTATGCCTGCAAGAAACTGACTTGTTCGGCACAGCTTTGTAGGCTGAACTGCCTGTATTGTGCTGTAGGTTTTCTATGTTTCTATGTTCTATGCTTTTAGAATGAATCTCAGAGCTTTATGTGGTGACATGGATGTACTTTCATAATAAATTTGCTTTTAACATTGAAAGAGACTGTTGGAGAGAGAGAATCTGGGAGGGCGGAGAGAGAACGACTGGGGAGGGAGGAGAGTGAGACGGGGAGAAAGGCCAGTGAGGGAAAGGGAGAGACCAAGACGGGAGATAGACCAGGAGGAGAGGGAGATAAGTCGTAGATGAGAGAGCAGCCGGGGTGAGGGAGAGATTTGGGATGAGACCCGGGATATAGAGACGGGGCGAGGTGGTGTGGGGGAGGGTAGAGAGACTGGGGGCCTAGAGAATGATAGAGGGTAGGAAGTGACGGGTGGGAGCAAGAGGGGTAGAGAGAGAAAGAGATAGGGACAGTGGGAGAAACGAAATAAAGGGTGGTGAGAGGGGCTGGAGGACAGGGTGGGGAGAGAGAGGTGGGGGAAGAGATAGAGAAGGAAAAGGGGACAGGAGGAAGAGAGGGGAGTGAGGGAGAGAGAGGTTGAGGGAGTGGGTAATGGACGACGAAGAGGCGATGATGGTTTTACTCATCTCGTCTCCCCTCCTCACCTTTTCTTTCTCCCCTCCCCTCCTCAATCTGATCCCTCCCTCTCACCCCGCCCCTTGCTAACCAGCCCGCACCGACAGACCTCGCCTCCATCTTCTCCAGCGAGCCCGCGCCATCTCCTGCCTTTGACGGGCCTCGGTGACGTCACGTTCACTGACGGGTGAATACTGCACGGGACAGCCTGAAGGATTCGGGCCGAGCGGCCTGAGGGGGGAGGGGAGGGAAAACAGTGAAGGCGGTATTTTGGAGATGGGAAGGGGTGGTAACGGTGCCAACCTCTTCCCGTAGCTACATTCCTCCCCAGTGTTCAGATCCCTTGTTACGAGTCGCCCTGTCCCACCCTCGGCATCCTGTCACCCCTGACACACTCCGCTCTCTGTCCCCTCTATCACCGCCCATCTCACCCTGGCTGGCGGCCGTTCTGTGATGGTTACCATTGACAACTGCTCCCCCAGCATCGTAGAATGAAGCACACCCTTTTCCTCACCTTCCACTCACTTCCCTCCCTGTTTATTCAATCTCAACTCCTCATCCCTCCTCTCCTTTCCCTCGGTGCCCGCTGTTGCAACTCTCTATTTAACCTTCTGCCGACAGCCATTTTGCGGCAGTGTGTGACCCTCCCTCCCACTCTCTCCACCATGAAGTGTGTCACTCCCTCACACTCATCATCTCGTCACCCTATTTCCCATCCCATCACCTGCAAACCCATTCCCGCATACAACTCGCTTTCCTCTCCCCACCACTTCTATGTTGTGCATGTGCACTTTCTGCTGGGTGGCCACCATTTTGCGATGTTAATTTCCGCCTCTCCTCGTCGCCCTCTATCTCTCTCTCTCTCTCTGTTACCCAGTGAGTCACTCCCTAACTCTCCCCGTCACCCCTGACACCCTCCCCTCTCTGTCCCCTTGTCCTTTCTTCCGCCACCCACCACATCCTGGGTGGTGAACATTTCCATATGGGAAATTTCGCTCCCCCACCCGATCCCTTCCTTCCGTCGTTGAGTGAGTTTCTCCCCTCTCCCTCCGTTACGACACTCAACTCTCCGTCCATCAGCCCTGACCGCGTCCTGACCCCTCGCTCTCCCTTTGCCCCTCGAGCACACCCCTCCCCTTTCCTGCCGTCCGTCTTATTAGCGAAGGAAATATCACCACCCACCCTTCATCCACTATTGAGTAAGTCACCCCTCCGCACTCCCCATCCTATTACTCCCCACCCTGTCCTATCAGCCCCCTGCCTCCCTTCAAATTCTATAACTTCCCCTCCTTCCCCGTCCCATCACTTCCCCTCCCTCCTCGTCCCATCAGTCCCGCTCCTTTCCTGACGTTTCACTCTTCCTCACCCCGACTTTATCTTCTCCATGTCGGCCACCAGTTTGTGACAGGAACTGTCTCCTCCCCTTTTCGTCCCCTATTGAGTCAGTGACTTCGCCACGGTCACCGTCTCATCAGTCCATTCCTCGTCCCGTCACTGCTCTTCCTCCCAATCCCCTCACCCTTCCTCCCCAAAATCCACAGTTATATGTGTATGTGTGAATATCTGAGATATATACATAAGTTTATTCAATGACAACATTATTAGAATTAAAACATATATACAATGCCTAAGACTATATAAAACACAAATTAAAATACTGTTATTACAATCATTAAGACACTCGATCCCCGTATTGTATCCACGGGCACCGCATGTTCCTTCGCCATAGATTCTGTGAGCGACAGAGGCCATTGCAAGTCAGTGTCTCACTCCATCCCTGGCGGCCACATGAACCAAGGATTCGCTCATTTTAAATCAGCGCCTCCCTCCCTCTCTTGTGCTCACTTCTACCAAAGCCGTCACTCCCTCCCCAGCTGACATTTCCAGTGAAGCGTCGGCCATTTGAGGTGTGGTGAGCAGCAGCAATAATTGCAGAGTTCAGCACCGACAGTCACTCTCGAAATTGCATTCAGCAACAGTGATGGACAAATACCCAGCATGCAGCTTATTGAAACTTCCTCCCAGTGTGAACACGGTAGTGTGTCACAAGGTTAGATGACTGAGCGAATCCTTTCCCACATTGAGAGCAGGTGAATGGTTTCTCCCCAGTGTGAACTCGCTGGTGTCTCTGTAGGCTTGAGGACTGAGTGAATCCCTTCCCACAGTCTGAGCAGGTGTAAGGCCTCTCCCCAGTGTGAACTCGCTGATGTACCTTCAGTTGAGATGAGCAAATGAATCCCTTCCCACAGTCTGAGCAGGTGTATGGTCTCTCCCCGGTGTGAACTCGCTGGTGTGTCAGCAGATCGGTTGACCAAGTGAATCTCTTCCCACAGTCTGAGCAGGTGAACGGTCTCTCCCCAGTGTGAACTCGCTGGTGTGTCAGCAGATGGTATGACTGAGTGAATCCTTTCCCACAGTCTGAGCAGATGAATGGCCTCTCTCCAGTGTGAATTCGCTGATGTACCTTCAGTTTAGATGAGCAAGTGAATCCCTTCCCGCAGTCCGAGCAGGTGAACGGCTGCTCCCCTGTGTGAACTCGCTGGTGAGACATTAGGTCAGGTGATCGAGTGAATTCTTCCCAACAAGTTCAGCAGATGACCAGCCCCAGCCCAGGGTGAACTGACTGGTGTGTCCACAGATGGAAAGACCGACTGAATCCGTTCTCACACACAGAACAGCTGAATGGCCTTGTCCCAGTGTGAACTTGCTAATGTACCTTCAGTTGAGATGACCGATTGAATCCATTCCCACTGTATGATCAGATGAATGGATTCCCCTCTGTGTAAAATGACGGGAATGCCAATCGGTCTGATGATCGAGAGAATCACTCCCCACAATCTGAGCAGGAGGGATGATTGAGTGAATGCCTTGCTCCACTTCTTCCACTGTATGGTGCAACTGTAACGAAAACCAATCTCCCCCGGGATCAATAAAGTATGACTATGACTATTAAATATCTGGACAGAGACAGCGAAACTGGCGTGTTCTGTTCGAGATTCCAGTAGACAAATTCCTTGTCATTTTTAACCTGTAAAAAGATTTACAAAATCCATCAATTGGTATTGGAAAACCTTTCAGATGAGGTCACTTGAGTTGTCAAAGTGTATTCTGGCATCACACTATTACAGTGAAGTTCAACACAAGTTGGAGAGAAATCAACTTCTAACTGGGCACAGTGCTGGTATCTGGAATGACCATCAAACTCTCTGATGCTCTTCCTGTCTCTATAAGAATGGGGTATTTCTGCCATCTCCAATCTGTGACCTGGCTCAGTTTGACTCTCTCCATTGGTATTATTCCCTGTTCCCACTGAGCTACTTGGAATCCTGGCCCCATGATAACTGAAACACTCACACAAATAGCCGGCTGTGCATTCCACGCACCCACCCCTCTCTGTGTAAAAAACTTACATCTGACATCCCCTTGGTATCTATTTCCAAGCACCTCAAAACTATGCCCTCTCATGTTAGCCATTTAAGCCCTGGGAAAAAACCTCTGGCTATTCAAACGATCAATGCCCCTCATCATCTTATACATCTAAAACAGGCTCCAAACATAAACAAGAAAATTATACATTGCTTTGAGGATTTGTTAGAAGTATATAAAATTATGAGGGTATAGATAGGGTAAATGCAAGCAGCTTTTTCCACTGAGGTTGGGTGGGATGACAACCAGAGTTCATGGGTAAGTGGGGAAGGTGAAAATTTAACAGGAACATTGAGGAAAGCTCTTTACTGAAATGGTCATGAGTGTGTGAAATGAGTTGCCAGCACAAGTGGTGAATATGAGCTCAGTTTCACCATTTAAAAGAAGTTTGGATGGGAGCCTGGATGGTAGGGGTCTGAAGGTGAAAGTCCCAGTGCAGGTAGTTGCAGTAGAGACCTTAAATGTTTTTTCCAGCATTGACTAGATGGACCAAATAGCCTGTTTCTGTACTGAACCTCTCCATGTTTCTATGACAGAGAAGCTGGTCAAACTCGTTTGGAAGGGAAAAGGTAGGAGTGACAACGGAGCAGCAATGGCTGGAGTTTCTGGGAGCAATTCGGGAGATGAGTGATCGATACATCCCAAAGAAGTGGAAGCATTGGAAAGACAGGAGGACACAACTGTGGATGAAATGAGAAGCCAAAGCCAATATAAGATCCAAAGAGAGGGCAAACAAAAGGGGAAAAACTATTGGGAAACTTTTAGAAACCTGCAGAAGATGACAAAAACAAAAAGTCGGATGAGCTCAGGGTGTGGAATTATGATATTGTAGTCATTAATGAGTGTTAGTAGCACCCAACAGTCTGAGACATTTAGAGCTACAAAATATCCGGGGCCTCAATATCTCTTGAAACCCAAGGTTCCCTGCACCAGTTACCTTTCAACTTTTATTTTGGCAGGCACATACAAACTCTACACCCTCAAAATTTCACTTCAGAAGGCCTCCTACTTACCAAGTACTTCCTTGCCAGAAAACAGCCTGTCCCAAACCACGCTTGCCAGATCCTTTCTGATACCATCAAAATTGACCTTTCTCCAATTTAGAAGCTCAACCCGTGGTCCAGATCTCTCTTTTTCCATATTTACTTTGAATCTCATGGAATTATGGTCACTAATTTTTGTCACCAGCCCTGGATCATTTCCTAACAGCTTATTGCACACTTCTACGTTGGGAATTCTATGTACTGATTAAGGGCACCTTTGTTTGTTGGCATGGTCTGCGATCACTTTACAGATTTGTTCCTCTAAATCCCTCAGACTGTTGGGTGCAACCAAGTCCCAATAATGGCTACAATATCATAATTCCCTGTCCTGAGCTCATCTCGCTTTCCTATGATGATTCTTGCATTGTGATATACACAGCTCAGCACGTTCATCGCACCATGCTCAACCATTTGATTGCTGACTCTATCTGAGGTCTGAACACATCTGACTGGTGTTAAGAAAACAAACTCTCCCTCATGGTCCCAAAAACAAAGGAGCTAATTGTGGATGACAGGAGGAATGGAGACAGGCTAACCTCTATTGACATCAATGGACCTGGGGTTGAGAGGGTGAATAGCTTTAAATGCCTCGGTATAAACATCACTGAGGATCTCACATGGTCTGTACAGAGCGGCTGTGTTGTGAAAAAAGCACAACAGCACCTCTTTCACCTCACACGGTTGAAGAAGTTTGGGATGGGGCCCCAAATCCTAAGAACTTTCCACAGGGACACAATTGAGAGTATCCTGACTGGCTGCATCACTGCCTGGTATGGGAACTGTACTTCCCTTAATCGCAGGAACCTGCAGAGAGTGGTGCGGACAGCCCAGCACATCTGTAGATGTGAACTTCCCACTATTCAGGACATTTACAGAGACAGGTGTGTAAAAAGGGCCCAAAGGATATTGGGGACCCAAATCACCACAACCACAAACTGTTCCTGCTGCTCCCATCCAGGAAACGGTACCACAGCAAAAGGACCAACAGGCTCCGGGACATCATCTTCCACCAGGCCGTCAGACTGATTAATTCATGCTGATACAATTGCATTTCTATGTTATATTGACTGTTCTATGTACAAACTATTTATTATAAATTACTATAAATTACACATTGCACATTTAGATGGAGACGTAACGTAAAGATTTCTACTCCTCATGTATATGAAGGATGTATGTAATAAAGTCAATTCACCCTCCCCACTATCTGTTCTGTCATTCTGGCTCCCATTCCCCCTACAACTTATTTGAACCACATCACCCTCTCCCCACACTAGCACTAGCAAGCCTCACCACTGGGATATTAGTCCCCTCTTGTTCTGTTCCCCTCACTAACGAATCCCCTCTCAGCCCTTTGACTTTCCTCTGTCAGTAATCCCCCTAACAGTTTCTAAAGTGGTTCCACCTGTTGTGTGGGATGGCAAAAAGATTACTCTGCGATGGCTATTTAAACCCATTCCCCTTCCCGACTCTCACCCAGTTTCCTGTGTCCTGCACCTTGGGTGTAACTCACCTCTCTTCATGTCATATCTATCACCGCCTCCAACTCCTGGATGATCCGGAATTCATCCATTTCAAGTTCCAACTCCTTAAAGTGCAGGGTTACAAGCTGCAGCTGGATGTATATCTTGTGGGTGAAGGCACAGGGGACACTGGAGATGCACAGTGAATTTTACCTGGAGAGATATTTATTTGAACAGCCAGCAAAGCATTGTTGCTAACAACTTTGATCTCCTCTAGGTTCGATCCAGTTCATCTGTACTCTCACACAACCTACGTAGCAGGCCTGCAACAGGTTATGAAGTATTTTCTCACCACAGCTGTTGCACATTGTCCATATGTGGTTTGCTTGCTAAATGACGCTTTAAAAAGTCAGATTTCCAAATATCACTCCACTTCTTCCCACTTGTAAATTCTCCAGCAACTTTTGCATGCCCACAATACACACGGGTAACACCAGTTTCCATATTGGACATAAATATTTCCCCTGAACCCTCCTGAGGAATTGAGGATGTATTTTATAAAATCATTTTGAACCTGTGTAGCCTCTGGATAAAAGAATAATTGAGACTGAATAGGAATTTTTTAACTGAAGTAAACTCTGTCTTCAGCGGTTAGCTAAGACAGGCTCATTACTGGTTCTCTGCGGCTTGCAGAGAGAGACACTGAGAGCGGATAACATTATACATTGTACCCTCGTTTGAGTGAAGGGAGGAGGACTCGCCGATAAGGACAGGAATGACAGGACTGTAATTAAATCAGGGCCTTGCAGAGGGAATACCTGATGAGGACTGGAGAGCACATCCATCTGTAATTTAAAACTTCATTTTTTGAACTCTCTTATCTAAGTAATTAAGTTTTGCACCAACAGACTTGTTGGGTGTACCAATTCAAATAACATCTTGCAATAGTAATGTATGGGGCTTACTATGTATAAATATACGGCTGTAACCTGACTAAGTCAGCCCACTTGTCAGATGGTGGCAGTGTTTACGTGCCTTCCCTTTGACAACTGGGTCTCAAACTCCCACAGGAGAATGTACAATAAACTGTGGTGATGATAAGAAGCTGGTTTCCCGAGTTTTATTCAGATTCAATGTTAACATTTGGCGTTATGAACAGGATCCCAGTACAGGGAGAGACAAGCAGACAGGCTGAGTTTTATTCAGATTCAATGTTAACATTTGGCGTTATGAACAGGATCCCAGTACAGGGAGAGACAAGCGGACAGACTGAGTTTTATTCAGATTCAATGTTAACATTTGGCGTTATGAACAGGATCCCAGTACAGGGAGAGACAAGCGGACAGACTGAGTTTTATTCAGATTCAATGTTAACATTTGGCGTTACGAACAGGATCCCAGTACAGGGAGAGACAAGCAGACAGACTGAGTTTTATTCAGATTCAATGTTAACATTTGGCGTTACGAACAGGATCCCAGTACAGGGAGAGACAAGCGGACAGACTGAGTTTTATTCAGATTCGATGTTAACATTTGGCGTTACGAACAGGATCCCAGTACAGGGAGAGACAAGCGGACAGACTGAGTTTTATTCAGATTCAATGTTAACATTTGGCGTTATGAACAGGATCCCAGTACAGGGAGAGACAAGCAGACAGACTGAGTTTTATTCAGATTCGATGTTAACATTTGGCGTTATGAACAGGATCCCAGTACAGGGAGAGACAAGCAGACAGACTGAGTTTTATTCAGATTCGATGTTAACATTTGGCGTTATGAACAGGATCCCAGTACGGGGAGAGACAAGCAGACAGACTGAGTTTTATTCAGATTCGATGTTAACATTTGGCGTTATGAACAGGATCCCAGTACGGGGAGAGACAAGCGGACAGACTGAGTTTTATTCAGATTCGATGTTAACATTTGGCGTTATGAACAGGATCCCAGTACGGGGAGAGACAAGCAGACAGACTGAGTTTTATTCAGATTCAATGTTAACATTTGGTGTTATGAACAGGATCCCAGTACGGGGAGAGACAAGCGGACAGACTGAGTTTTATTCAGATTCAATGTTAACATTTGGCGTTATGAACAGGATCCCAGTACAGGGAGAGACAAGCGGACAGACTGAGTTTTATTCAGATTCGATGTTAACATTTGGCGTTATGAACAGGATCCCAGTACAGGGAGAGACAAGCGGACAGACTGAGTTTTATTCAGATTCGATGTTAACATTTGGCGTTATGAACAGGATCCCAGTACAGGGAGAGACAAGCAGACAGACTGAGTTTTATTCAGATTCAATGTTAACATTTGGCGTTATGAACAGGATCCCAGTACAGGGAGAGACAAGCAGACAGACTGAGTTTTATTCAGATTCAATGTTAACATTTGGCGTTACGAACAGGATCCCAGTACAGGGAGAGACAAGCAGACAGACTGAGTTTTATTCAGATTCAATGCTAACATTTGGCGTTACGAACAGGATCCCAGTACAGGGAGAGACAAGCAGACAGACTGAGTTTTATTCAGATTCAATGTTAACATTTGGCGTTACGAACAGGATCCCAGTACAGGGAGAGACAAGCGGACAGACTGAGTTTTATTCAGATTCAATGTTAACATTTGGCGTTACGAACAGGATCCCAGTACAGGGAGAGACAAGCGGACAGACTGAGTTTTATTCAGATTCAATGTTAACATTTGGCGTTACGAACAGGATCCCAGTACAGGGAGAGACAAGCGGACAGACTGAGTTTTATTCAGATTCAATGTTAACATTTGGCGTTACGAACAGGATCCCAGTACAGGGAGAGACAAGCGGACAGACTGAGTTTTATTCAGATTCAATGTTAACATTTGGCGTTACGAACAGGATCCCAGTACAGGGAGAGACAAGCGGACAGACTGAGTTTTATTCAGATTCAATGTTAACATTTGGCGTTACGAACAGGATCCCAGTACAGGGAGAGACAAGCGGACAGACTGAGTTTTATTCAGATTCAATGTTAACATTTGGCGTTACGAACAGGATCCCAGTACAGGGAGAGACAAGCGGACAGACTGAGTTTTATTCAGATTCAATGTTAACATTTGGCGTTACGAACAGGATCCCAGTACAGGGAGAGACAAGCGGACAGACTGAGTTTTATTCAGATTTAATGTTAACATTTGGCGTTATGAACAGGATCCCAGTACAGGGAGAGACAAGCGGACAGACTGAGTTTTATTCAGATTCAATGTTAACATTTGGCGTTATGAACAGGATCCCAGTACGGGGAGAGACAAGCAGACAGACTGAGTTTTATTCAGATTCGATGTTAACATTTGGCGTTATGAACAGGATCCCAGTACGGGGAGAGACAAGCAGACAGACTGAGTTTTATTCAGATTCGATGTTAACATTTGGCGTTATGAACAGGATCCCAGTACGGGGAGAGACAAGCAGACAGACTGAGTTTTATTCAGATTCGATGTTAACATTTGGCGTTATGAACAGGATCCCAGTACGGGGAGAGACAAGCGGACAGACTGAGTTTTATTCAGATTCGATGTTAACATTTGGCGTTATGAACAGGATCCCAGTACGGGGAGAGACAAGCGGACAGACTGAGTTTTATTCAGATTCGATGTTAACATTTGGCGTTATGAACAGGATCCCAGTACAGGGAGAGACAAGCGGACAGACTGAGTTTTATTCAGATTCGATGTTAACATTTGGCGTTATGAACAGGATCCCAGTACAGGGAGAGACAAGCAGACAGACTGAGTTTTATTCAGATTCGATGTTAACATTTGGCGTTATGAACAGGATCCCAGTACAGGGAGAGACAAGCCGACAGACTGAGTTTTATTCAGATTCAATGTTAACATTTGGCGTTACGAACAGGATCCCAGTACAGGGAGAGACAAGCGGACAGACTGAGTTTTATTCAGATTCAATGTTAACATTTGGCGTTACGAACAGGATCCCAGTACAGGGAGAGACAAGCGGACAGACTGAGTTTTATTCAGATTCAATGTTAACATTTGGCGTTACGAACAGGATCCCAGTACAGGGAGAGACAAGCGGACAGACTGAGTTTTATTCAGATTTAATGTTAACATTTGGCGTTACGAACAGGATCCCAGTACAGGGAGAGACAAGCGGACAGACTGAGTTTTATTCAGATTTAATGTTAACATTTGGCGTTATGAACAGGATCCCAGTACAGGGAGAGACAAGCGGACAGACTGAGTTTTATTCAGATTCAATGTTAACATTTGGCGTTACGAACAGGATCCCAGTACAGGGAGAGACAAGCGGACAGACTGAGTTTTATTCAGATTCAATGTTAACATTTGGCGTTACGAACAGGATCCCAGTACAGGGAGAGACAAGCAGACAGACTGAGTTTTATTCAGATTCAGTGTTAACATTTGGCGTTACGAACAAGATCCCAGTACAGGGAGAGACAAGCAGACAGACTGAGTTTTATTCAGATTTAATGTTAACATTTGGCGTTATGAACAGGATCCCAGTACAGGGAGAGACAAGCAGACAGACTGAGTTTTATTCAGATTGAATGTTAACATTTGGCGTTATGAACAGGATCCCAGTACAGGGAGAGACAAGCGGACAGACTGAGTTTTATTCAGATTGAATGTTAACATTTGGCGTTATGAACAGGATCCCAGTACAGGGAGAGACAAGCAGACAGGCTGAGTTTTATTCAGATTTAATGTTAACATTTGGCGTTATGAACAGGATCCCAGTACAGGGAGAGACAAGCAGACAGACTGAGTTTTATTCAGATTTAATGTTAACATTTGGCGTTATGAACAGGATCCCAGTACAGGGAGTGACAAGCAGACAGACTGAGTTTTATTCAGATTCAATGTTAACATTTGGCGTTATGAACAGGATCCCAGTACAGGGAGAGACAAGCAGACAGACTGAGTTTTATTCAGATTCAATGTTAACATTTGGTGTTATGAACAGGATCCCAGTACAGGGAGAGACAAGCAGACAGACTGAGTTTTATTCAGATTCAATGTTAACATTTGGCGTTACGAACAGGATCCCAGTACAGGGAGAGACAAGCAGACAGACTGAGTTTTATTCATATTCAATGTTAACATTTGGCGTTATGAACAGGATCCCAGTACAGGGAGAGACAAGCGGACAGACTGAGTTTTATTCAGATTCAATGTTAACATTTGGCGTTATGAACAGGATCCCAGTACAGGGAGAGACAAGCAGACAGACTGAGTTTTATTCAGATTCAATGTTAACATTTGGCGTTATGAACAGGATCCCAGTACAGGGAGAGACAAGCAGACAGACTGAGTTTTATTCAGATTCAATGTTAACATTTGGCGTTATGAACAGGATCCCAGTACAGGGAGAGACAAGCGGACAGACTGAGTTTTATTCAGATTTAATGTTAACATTTGGCGTTATGAACAGGATCCCAGTACAGGGAGAGACAATCAGACAGACTGAGTTTTATTCAGATTCAATGTTAACATTTGACGTTATGAACAGGATCCCAGTACAGGGAGAGACAAGCAGACAGACTGAGTTTTATTCAGATTCAATGTTAACATTTGGCGTTACGAACAGGATCCCAGTACAGGGAGAGACAAGCAGACGGACTGAGTTTTATTCAGATTCAATGTTAACATCTGGCGTTATGAACAGGATCCCAGTACAGGGAGAGACAAGCAGACAGACTGAGTTTTATTCATATTCAATGTTAACATTTGGCGTTATGAACAGGATCCCAGTACAGGGAGAGACAAGCAGACAGGCTGAGTTTTATTCAGATTCAATGTTAACATTTGGCGTTATGAACAGGATCCCAGTACAGGGAGAGACAAGCAGACAGACTGAGTTTTATTCAGATTCAATGTTAACATTTGGCGTTATGAACAGGATCCCAGTACAGGGAGAGACAAGCAGACAGACTGAGTTTTATTCAGATTCAATGTTAACATTTGGCATCACGAACAGGATCCCAGTACAGGGAGAGACAAGCAGACAGACTGAGTTTTATTCAGATTCAATGTTAACATTTGGTGTTATGAACAGGATCCCAGTACAGGGAGAGACAAGCAGACAGACTGAGTTTTATTCAGATTCAATGTTAACATTTGGCGTTACGAACAGGATCCCAGTACAGGGAGAGACAAGCAGACAGACTGAGTTTTATTCATATTCAATGTTAACATTTGGCGTTATGAACAGGATCCCAGTACAGGGAGAGACAAGCAGACAGACTGAGTTTTATTCAGATTCAATGTTAACATTTGGCGTTATGAACAGGATCCCAGTACAGGGAGAGACAAGCAGACAGACTGAGTTTTATTCAGATTCAATGTTAACATTTGGCGTTATGAACAGGATCCCAGTACAGGGAGAGACAAGCAGACAGACTGAGTTTTATTCAGATTCAATGTTAACATTTGGCGTTATGAACAGGATCCCAGTACAGGGAGAGACAAGCGGACAGACTGAGTTTTATTCAGATTTAATGTTAACATTTGGCGTTATGAACAGGATCCCAGTACAGGGAGAGACAATCAGACAGACTGAGTTTTATTCAGATTCAATGTTAACATTTGGCGTTATGAACAGGATCCCAGTACAGGGAGAGACAAGCAGACAGACTGAGTTTTATTCAGATTCAATGTTAACATTTGGCGTTATGAACAGGATCCCAGTACAGGGAGAGACAAGCAGACAGACTGAGTTTTATTCAGATTCAATGTTAACATTTGGCGTTATGAACAGGATCCCAGTACAGGGAGAGACAAGCAGACAGACTGAGTTTTATTCAGATTCAATGTTAACATTTGGCGTTATGAACAGGATCCCAGTACAGGGAGAGACAAGCGGACAGACTGAGTTTTATTCAGATTTAATGTTAACATTTGGCGTTATGAACAGGATCCCAGTACAGGGAGAGACAATCAGACAGACTGAGTTTTATTCAGATTCAATGTTAACATTTGGCGTTATGAACAGGATCCCAGTACAGGGAGAGACAAGCAGACAGACTGAGTTTTATTCAGATTCAATGTTAACATTTGGCGTTACGAACAGGATCCCAGTACAGGGAGAGACAAGCAGACGGACTGAGTTTTATTCAGATTCAATGTTAACATTTGGCGTTATGAACAGGATCCCAGTACAGGGAGAGACAAGCAGACAGACTGAGTTTTATTCATATTCAATGTTAACATTTGGCGTTATGAACAGGATCCCAGTACAGGGAGAGACAAGCAGACAGGCTGAGTTTTATTCAGATTCAATGTTAACATTTGGCGTTATGAACAGGATCCCAGTACAGGGAGAGACAAGCAGACAGACTGAGTTTTATTCAGATTCAATGTTAACATTTGGCGTTATGAACAGGATCCCAGTACAGGGAGAGACAAGCAGACAGACTGAGTTTTATTCAGATTCAATGTTAACATTTGGCATCACGAACAGGATCCCAGTACAGGGAGAGACAAGCAGACAGACTGAGTTTGAGTTTTATTCAGATTTAATGTTAACATTTGGCGTTATGAACAGGATCCCAGTACAGGGAGAGACAAGCGGACAGACTGAGTTTTATTCAGATTCAATGTTAACATTTGGCGTTATGAACAGGATCCCAGTACAGGGAGAGACAAGCAGACAGACTGAGTTTTATTCAGATTTAATGTTAACATTTGGCGTTATGAACAGGATCCCAGTACAGGGAGAGACAAGCGGACAGACTGAGTTTTATTCAGATTTAATGTTAACATTTGGCGTTATGAACAGGATCCCAGTACAGGGAGAGACAAGCGGACAGACTGAGTTTTATTCAGATTCAATGTTAACATTTGGCGTTATGAACAGGATCCCAGTACAGGGAGAGACAATCAGACAGACTGAGTTTTATTCAGATTCAATGTTAACATTTGGCGTTATGAACAGGATCCCAGTACAGGGAGAGACAAGCAGACAGGCTGAGTTTTATTCAGATTCAATGTTAACATTTGGCGTTATGAACAGGATCCCAGTACAGGGAGAGACAAGCGGACAGACTGAGTTTTATTCAGATTCAATGTTAACATTTGGCGTTATGAACAGGATCCCAGTACAGGGAGAGACAAGCAGACAGACTGAGTTTTATTCAGATTCAATGTTAACATTTGGCGTTATGAACAGGATCCCAGTACAGGGAGAGACAAGCGGACAGACTGAGTTTTATTCAGATTCAATGTTAACATTTGGCGTTATGAACAGGATCCCAGTACAGGGAGAGACAAGCGGACAGACTGAGTTTTATTCAGATTTAATGTTAACATTTGGCGTTATGAACAGGATCCCAGTACAGGGAGAGACAAGCGGACAGACTGAGTTTTATTCAGATTTAATGTTAAACATCAGGAGGCGCTCACTGCCAGAATTATACCCCCGATGCCATGAAGATAAGATCAATGTTGTTATCCAAGGGAGATCCAGATACTTGGGATGGGGATATATGGTATGATGATAATGATAATGGGTCCTTTGGTGAGGGGGAAACTGCTTTTCCCTCAGAACCATTGCAGGCTCGGCCTGCTGTGATGAATTCTCAAAAGACTGTACCTGGGCAGCCGGGAGTACAGACTCTCGAGTATAATGATAAGGAGCTATCTGAGATGGCTGTCCGTTTTAAGCAAAGGTCTGGGGAGTCGCTAGCGGAATGGTTACTCCGCTTGTGGGATGATAGAGGTGCTGGTATAACCTTTCACAGGTACAGTGGGACTGGAAGACTGCCGCTGAAGGCATTCACCGCTGAAGACAACAGGCCCTGGTCAATAGGATGTCTGGGGACTGGGACGCACAGTGGCGGCAGGGTCGAGATCCCGACCAAGAGGAATTCACCGGAGGGATGTACACGAGATTGGTGCGGTCAGCCGCCCCATCCATTCGGGCTGTGGCTCTTGCATTGTTGGGGCCCTCAGTTCAGGAGGATGTGGAGGACGTGACTAGTGCTTCGGCAAACCTTTCGGACTGCAGGTGGTTAAACCCCGAGTCCGTTCGACACGGCTAACGAATATTGGAGGGGAAGGTACTAACGGTACCAATGGGACTAGGAAACCCGCCCTGACGCGCAGGGGAGATGTTCGCTACCTTTTTGAAAGCAGGCGTCGGTAAGGAGAAGATTGACGAGGTGCCGACTAGTGTATTGTATGCTATGTATCGTGAGCACATGGAAGCTGGGAAGACGCCGGTGGACCCTCCTGCTCCTCCTGCCTTCTCAGTACCCATCGTCAGCTGGATTGCAGGACGTAATGAAAAAGGCCATACAGGAGGAGACCGGGAAATGGCGGCCTCCCAAACCCTCCCGGACCTAGTGGGATGACCGGGTTCCCCCGACATATGAGATCCATTCGATGTGGACCCGGGGGCACCGTAGGCGTTATATACCATTATGTCCATTGGGCTAAGGGAAATAATCAACGGACTGTTGCTCTGGTCGATACTGGGGCAGAACATACTGTGATCCCGGGAGACCCCAATAAGTGGAGGGGACCCGAGTATAATATTGAAGTGATGGGGGGGGGCGGGGGTGCCCTTACTAGGGCCCAGGAAGTAACAGTACGAGTAACGATTGACAAAAACGTCCCGCGTTCTGTGTCTGTCCTAATTGCTGTAACCACCGAGCGTATCTTCGGAATGAATGCGTTACGGGGAGTGCAATTGAAGACATCGTTAGGGACCTTTAGTTTTGGGATCCGGAGCATGCGAGTGGTAGTCGGAAGGGCAAAGTGGGAGCCCCTGTTTATGCCTCCACCGACGCAGATAGTGTCGGTTCCACAATACCGGATCCCGGGAGGTCACTAGGAAATGACTGAAACTATTGCCTCCTTGAAGCAAGCTGGGGTTATTCGACCCGCCACGTCCCCGTACAATAGCCCGGTCTGGCTGATAAAGAAGCCAGACAGGTCCTGGCAAATGACTGTTGACTATCGACAATTGAATCGATACTCTTCCCCGTTGAGTTCTGCTGTGCCCGACATAGTGACGCTGGTAGATGATATTCCGGATGATGCAGATGGTCGATGGTATGCTGTTATTGATCTGGCCAGCGCCTTCTGTTCGATTCCCTTGGAGCAGGAATCACAGGAGCAGTTGGCTTTCACCTGGAACGGTCGGCAATATCCCTTCACTCGTTTGCCACAGGGACCTGTCCATAGTCCGACCTCATGCCGCGGGATAGTGGCAGGTGATCTGGAGACCTGCGCACTGCCCCCTAACGTCGGAGTTCACCACTACATCGATGATGTCATGTTACAGGGACCGGACGGGGAGGGTGTCGCAGAGGCGCTGCGGTCCCTGTTCCAGTGTGTGCGAGAGAGGGGATGGGCTGTGAATGAAGATAAGGTTCAAGGTCCCAGTCAATCCCTGACGTTTCTGGGCATCCACTGGCATGCTGGGGAGAGGAATATACCGGAAAAGGTACGAAATAAAATACAAACCACAGCTACTCCCGCTAATAAACAAGAAGTTCAGCGCTTTATGTGGTTATTGGTATATTGGAGAAGACATATTCCCGAATTGACTCTCCCACTGAAACCACTGTACGCGGTCACTCGTAAGAAGAGCAAACTCACATGGGGAGATGAGCAAAAGGAGGCATTCGAGCAGGCCAAAACAGCAGCTGAACAGACTCTTCCCCTTTCACCTCGGGTCCCGGGGGCCCCGTATGAATTACGGGTGTTTGTTCACGATAACGTGGCCGTGTAGAGTCTGTGGCAGCTGCAGAATGGGAGGAGGGTGCCCCTCGGGTTCTGATCATGCACTATACCGGAGGCTGCCGGACGATATACCCCGTTAGAACGACAGCTCCTGGCTTGTTACTGGGCCCTGGTGGAAATGGAGTCCATCACGGGATCAGACTCCACGGTGTTGCGACCTGATTTGCCTATTATGTCCTGGGTGCTCGCCCCAGATGCGAAGATGAGGCAGGGGCGTGCACAGCAGTCATCCATATGGAATTGGAAATGGTATATACAGGACCGGGCCGCTAAAGTATCCGAAGGAGTCAGCCGTCTTCAGGAACAAGTAGCCAGATGACCTATGACAGCGGGAACCGAGGAAGAGAAGGCGGCTCCCCCTCTCGAACCCTCCCCCATTCGATGGGGCCGGCCGTACGAGGAATTGACATCGGGTGAAAAGGCTGGTGCCTGGTTTACGGACGGCTGGAACCGTTGGGTGTGAGAGGGCCAACCGTGGAAGGCCGCTGCCCTGCGACCCTCGGACGATTCTCAGTTAATACAAGAAGGAGAGGACGGATCCAGTCAGCTGCCGGAACTTGTGGCGGTTACCCTGCCCTCTTCCCTCCCCACCAAGGAAATTAGAATATATACCGACTCGTTGGCGGTGGCTAATGGAATGGCTGTCTGTATGGTGAGCTGGCAGATGCACCAGTGGGCAGGTCATAATAAACCTATCTGGGGCAAGGAATATTGGCAGCAGGTATGACAAGAGGTGCGGAGGCGCGATATTTATGTGTATCATGTGAATGCCCACCAGGAGGACATTACGACGCTCCACAATAGTCACGTAGACGGCTTGGCTGCGGTATCTGCTATTACAGTGCCTCTAGTTAGATGGGCCCACGAACAGTCCGGCCGTCCCGCGGAGAAGGGGACGCGAGAGTGGGGACGAGACCTTTGACGGTGGATGACTGTCGGACTACTGTGTCGGAATGTCCTATCTGCCAGCAAGTCAAGTCTCGCTCTGTCCCGGGTGGACCTTTCGGCCATATTAAGAGAGGCTCCGTACCCGGCGAAAGTATGTCAGATTGATTACATTGGACCCCTGCCCCCACATAAGAATGATAAATATGTCTTGACAAAGGTGGACACTTATTCTGGATTCCTGTCGGCCAGACCCTTTCCTAGTACCAGTCAGGAGTCCACTATTCCGGGGGTGGAATACCTGTTGTTACGAGCGCTCCCCCACAGGTGACGTCACACAGGCGCACCCACACGCCTGACGTCACACATGGGCTCCCCACACGGGGATCTGCCGTCACGTGCGCGGTGTCTACGTCACCCACGCGCTGGTGAGCTCGAGCTTGGTCGGTTTAACGGCTGGGCTACTAATCACGTGACCAGCCCCGCCCCCACCCCTGTCAACAGAGGATTCAGGAGCTGCGCTATTCCCATTGGTGCGAGGCGATGTCAATCACTGCTTCCAACCAATAGCGGAGGCGGACCAGCCGAGAGGGTGTTACCCCGCTGAATCCGTCTCCCGAACTTTCCGTCACGGCGGGACAACCGTCAAAGTAAATGTCCGCTTTCTGATTTATTTCCATTTCCCTCCGAGGGAAGTTGGGGCGTTTGTGAAGCGTCTCCTGCGGCCGGAGTCTGATGTGTCGCTGAGAGGTAGGAGGAGACCGCTCGGCCCGTCGGTTTGATGCCGGTTCCCCGGGGAGGGAGAGGATGAAGACGGTGAGAGAGGGGGCGGACAGGATGTTTGTCCCGGTGGGGACAGGAGGGGCTCATCTGTGGAAATGTCTGAGCCCACGGTGGTGGCGATTCACCACATTGGGGGGCAAACACCGGCAGACTGTTGCCCTGCAAGCGGGGCCAATGGTCCGGGCAAAGTGACAATTATTTGTGTTTTGTTGAGACTGTACCGGGAATATGGTGTAAAATCCCGCTCCCCACACTAACACGGGTCACACAGACCAAAGAACAAACTGCCGGAGGAACTCAGTGGGTCGGGCAGCATCTGTGGAGGGAAATGGACCGTCAACATTTCGGGCCGAGACCCTCCCTCTGGACTGAGAGTGGACGGGAAATAGTCCGAGAAAAGAGGTGAGGGGTGGGGATGGGGCAAGAGCTGGGGAGTGAGAGGTGGATCCAGGTGAGGGGGAGGTGGGAAGGTGGAAATAGTGACGGGGTGGGAGGTGAGTGGTTGGGGCAACACGGGGCTGCAGAAGATGGAAATTAATTCCATAGAGGATTAACAAAGAGGTTAGAGAGTATTTGTTATGGAGAGTGCAATGAAGATTCACCAGACTGATCCCTGGAGTGGTGGGGTCATCATATGAAGAAAGATCAAATGTGATAACCCTTTCATTTAGAGAATCGAGGACTGAGAGGTGAACACATTGAAATTCACAACATCATTCCCGGCTGAACCAGGGATCCCAGTCTCTGAAAAAGGGGGTGGACTGTCCGGGACTGAGATGAGGGGAAATGTCTCCACTCCGAGGATGGTGAATGTCCGTAAATCCCCACCACAGAGGCCGGTGAAGATTCAGTGATCGTCCTCACATAAAACAGAGGCCGGCAGATGTGTGGAGACCGAACGAATCGAGGAAATGAGGATTGGGCAGAAACATGTGATCTCTGTCCCTCTATCCCTCTCCCCTCCCTCTCCCTCCTCCCTCTTCCCTCTTCCCCGGTCATGTCCCCCCTTCCCCTCCCCTCCCTCCTGATCTCTGTCCCTCTCTCCCCAACCCCGACCCCGACCCCCAACTCTCCCCTCCCTCTCTCCGTCTCCACTCCCTCTCCCTCCCCTCTCTTCCCCGGCCATGTCCCCCCACCCCCTCCCTCCTGATCTCTGTCCCTCTCTCCGTCTCCCCTCCCTCTCTCCGTCTCCCCTCCCTCTCCCTCCTCTCTCTTCCCCGGCCATGTTCCCCCTCCCCACCCCCTCCCTCCTGATCTCTGTCCCTCTCTCCCCGACCCCAACCCCCAACTCTCCCCTCCCTCTCTCCGTCTCCCCTCCCTCTCCCTCCTCTCTCTTCCCCGGACATGTCCCCCCATCCCCTCCCTCCTGATCTCTGTCCCTCTCTCCCCGACCTCGAACCCCAACTCTCCCCTCCCTCTCTCCATCTCCCCTCCCTCTCCCTCCTCTTTCTTCCCCGGCCATGTCCCCCCACCCCCTCCCCTCCCTCCTGATCTCTGTCCCTCTCTCCCCGACCCCGACCCCCAACTCTCCCCTCCCTCTCTCCGTCTCCCCTCCCTCTCCCTCCTCTCTCTTACCCGGCCATGTCCCCCCCACACCCTCCCCTCCCCTCCCTCCTGATCTCTGTCCCTCTCTCCCCGACCCCGACCCCCAACTCTCCCCTCCCTCTCCTTCCTCCCTCTTCCCCGGCCATGTCCCCCACTCCTCCCTCCTGATCTCTGTCCCTCTCTCCCCGACCCCGAACTTCAACCCCCAACTCTCCCCTCCCTCTCTCCGTCTCCCCTCCCTCTCCCTCCTCTCTCTTCCCCGGCCATGTCCCCCCCACCCCCCTCCCCTCCCCCCTGATCTCTGTCCCTCTCTCCCCGACCCCGAACTTCAACCCCCAACTCTCCCCTCCCTCTCTCCGTCTCCCCTCCCTCTCCCTCCTCTCTCTTCCCCGGCCATGTCCCCCCATCCCATCCCCTCCCTCCTGATCTCTGTCCCTCTCTCCCCGAGTCCCCCCGTCCCTCGACACTCCCCACCGTTCACGGTTTACGGTTCCCGGTCTCCGGGTCCCCCCTTATCGCATCCCCCTCTCTCCCCCTCTCATCCCCTCTCATATCCCTCCACCTCTCTCTCCCCCCTCTCAGGCTTTATCCCTCTCTGTCCCTCCTCCCTTCATTCACACTCTCTCATTCCTCTCCATTTTCACCTTTCTCCCCCTCTCCCTTCCAATTTCTCTATCTCTCTCTCTCTCTCTCCCTTGTTCCCATCCGCTCTTCCTTTCGTTTTCCTGCCTTCCTCTCGCCGCTCTCCTCCTTTCCAGTCTCTCTCTCTCTCTCCGTCCATCCCCACCCCCCCCTCCGTTATCTCTCTCTATCCGATCACTGTCCCTCCCCACCCCCTTCTCTCTGTCGTTCTCAGTCTATCTCTCTCTCTGTCCGCCCCCCCCCCACTCACACACACTCTCTCTCTCTCTCTCTCTCTCTTCCCCGGCCATGTCCCCCCACCCCCTCCCTCCTGATCTCTGTCCCTCTCTCCCCGACCCTGACCCCGCACTTCAACCCCCAACTCTCCCCTCCCTCTCTCTCCCTCCCTCTCTCTCCCTCCCCTATCTCCCTCCCCCTCCCTCCCCCACTCTTCCCCTCTCCCCCCACCCCTCTCCCCTCCCCCTCTCTCGCTCCTCCCTTCCCATCCCCCTCTGTCCCTCCCCTCTCCCTCCCCTATCTCCCTCCCGCTCTCCCTCCCCTCTCTCCCTCCCCTCTCTCATCCCATCCCCCCTCCCTCCCCTCTCTCATCCCATCCCCCCTCCCTCCCCTCTCTCATCCCATCCCCCTCTCATCCCATCCCCCCTCCCTCCCCTCTCTCATCCCTCCACCTCTCTCTCCCCCCTCTCAGGCTTTATCCCTCTCTGTCCCTCCTCCCTTCATTCACACTCTCTCATTCCTCTCCATTTTCACCTTTCTCCCCCTCTCCCTTCCAATTTCTCTATCTCTCTCTCTCTCTCCCTTGTTCCCATCCGCTCTTCCTTTCGTTTTCCTGCCTTCCTCTCGCCGCTCTCCTCCTTTCCAGTCTCTCTCTCTCTCTCCGTCCATCCCCCCCCGTCCGTTATCTCTCTCTGTCCCATCACTGTCCCTCCCCTCCCCACCCCCCTCTCTCTCTCTCTCTCTCTCTCTCTCTCTCTCTCTCTCTCTCTCCCTCCCTCTCTCTCTCTCCGTCCATCCCCCCCGTCCGTTATCTCTCTCTGTCCCATCACTGTCCCTCCCCACCCCCTTCTCTCTGTCGTTCTCAGTCTCTCTCTCTAAGTCCGCCCCCCCACACTCCCTCTCTCTCTCTCTGACACACACTCTCTCCCTCCCTCTCTCTCTCTCCGTCCATCCCCCACGTCTGTTATCTCTCTCTGTCCCATCACTGTCCCTCCCCACCCCCTCTTCTCTCTGTCGTTCTCTCTCTCTCCCTCTCTCTCTCTCTCCCTCTCTCTCTCTCTCCCTCTCTCTCTCTCTCTCTCTCTCTGCGACAGACCATCGCCTGCCTGGTCGCGAATGTGATCTGCGCTCTCGCCTGCCCTCCCGCCGTCATCCTGTACTCGCTGACCGTCCGGGTCTTCCCCTGCATCGGGTACTGCTACACCGGGTGCCGGATGGTGAGTGTTCCGCACCCCGACACCCCCGCACACCCAACACACTGGCGAACCAGCCCTCAATCCCCCCGTCAACCCCCGGAGATCTCCACTCGGCCTTCCCCTCTCCCGCGACGCTTTCCTCCCTCCCGGTAGCGCTCCCTCCCTCCACGGCAAGCTCCCTCAGAACCCCCCCTCCCCTCGGTTGTAGCGTCCCCTCCCCCGGCAGCTCCTTCCACAGACGGGCCACCCTCTGGGTGAAACAGTTTCCCCTCGGAGTCCCCTATTAAATCTCTAAAACCTGCGCCCTCTGGATCTCGATTCCCCGACCCTGGGGAAATGTCTGTGTTCGTTCACCCTGTCTGTACCCCTAGTGGTTTTACACACCCCTGTCAGGTCACCCCGACACTCCCGGGAATAAATTCCCAACCCGCCCGACCTCTCTCCGTAACTCAGTCCCTCCAGTCCCGGCGACATCCCCGTAAATCCCCAGGATCTCCGGTCTCCTGTTCCCGGTGTCCGATCCGACGATGGCGGGGATGCCGAACGCCGCCTTCACCGCCCCGTCTCCCCGTCACCCCACTTTCAGGGAACCGTCACCCGAAACCTGGTGTGTTCCATCACCACTGTCACCCCCTCTCCGTCACCCAAAACCTGTCACCCCTGTCACCCCCTCTCCGTCACCCAAAACCTGTCACCCCCTCTCCGTCACCCTAAACCTGTCACCCCTGTCACCCCCTCTCCGTCACTCAAAACCTGTCACCCCTGTCACCCCCTCTCCGTCACCCTAAACCTGTCACCCCTGTCACCCCCTCTCCGTCTCCCCCCTTTCAGGGAACCGTCACCCGAAACCTGGTGTGTTCCATCACCACTGTCACCCCCTCTCCGTCACCCTAAACCTGTCACCCCTGTCACCCCTCTCCGTCACCCTAAACCTGTCACCCCTGTCACCCCCTCTCCGTCACCCAAAACCTGTCACCCCTGTCACCCCCTCTCCGTCTCCCCACTTTCAGGGAACCGTCACCCGAAACCTGATGTGTTCCGTGAAGAGAAAGCTACATTCCCGAGACAGGAGTTACCAGAGATTTCTCTCCACTCCCCCCCCAACACTTGTAAACACATCTCCCTCTCCCACACTCCCCCTCTCTCCCCACCCAACGCGCTCCTTCCCTCTCCCCCGACTTTACCCCCATACCCAAACAACTCTTCCCCTCCTCCTTCTTACCGGCCATCTCTCCCTCTTCACTCCCCCCCTTCACTATCTCTTCCCCTCTCACCCCTCCCTCGGAACTACCCCTCTTCTCTCTCACACTCTCGAACTCTCCCACACTCTAGCTCTCCTCTCTGCTCAACTTTGTCTTTCACCCCCTTTCCCCCTTTCCGTCTCTCACCCCCTCTCTCCCTCTGCCTCGTTCACCCCTCTCTGTCCCTCATCCCCTCTCCGTCTCTCCCCCCTCTGTTCTCCACCTTTCTCTCCCTCCCTGTCCGACCTCTCTCATCTCCAGCCTCTCACATTTCCCTCCCACCTCTCTCTACCCTCTGACTTCCACCACTCTCTCCCCCCCGTCTGACTCTCCCTTTATCAACTATTCTCTGCCGCCTCTCCTCTTTCTCCCCATCTCCTCTCCCACCCACCCCCTCTCTTCCTCACCCATCGCCCCCAGTCTCTTCCTCCCCGTCTGGGTCTCCCACCTCCGCCTACCCCAACTCCCGCTCCCGACCCTACCCTCTCTCCCCCTCTTCTGTCTCTCTCTTCCCCGGCCCGAGCCCTTCTCTCTCCCTCTCTCACCCCATGTCTCCCCTCTCTCCGTCTGGCAGAGGTCTGTGAGCGGGTGACGGTGATTTTGCTGGTGAACTGCCTGGTCTCCCTGGTGATGTCCGTCCTCACGGCCATCGTCAACTGCAGGAACCTCGAGTGCTGCGCCCACGCGGCCTCCGGTGGTGAGTGGGATCTTCCTGTGCACCTGGGGGGGTGGGCGGCGGGGGATGGGACGTGGGTGGGAGAGATGGGGGGAATGGAAAAGAGGGTGGGGAGAGATGGGAGGGAGCAAGAGAGAGAGATGGGGGCAGAAAGGGAATGAAAGGGGTGGGGAGAGGAGGATAGGGAGGGGGAGAGAGAGGTGGGAGGAAGAGATGGAGGGACAGAGGGGGTGGAGAGAGGGACGGAGGGAGAGAGAGGCTGTGGGAGTGGGTAGTGGATCCTGTTCTCCTCTCCTCACCTTCTCTTTCTCCCGTCCCCTCCTCAATCTGATCCCTCCCTCTCCCCCACCCACAGAGAATGGTGGTGATCCACGCTAACCAGCTCGCACCGCCGGGACCTCGCCTCCATCTTCTCCAGCGAACTGGCGCCCACCCCGGCCCTCTGACGGGCCCCAGTGACGACACGGTCTCCGCTCCACAGGACAGCCCAAAGGATTCGGGCCGAGCGGCCTGAAAGGAAAATCAAGGCGGATTTTTGGAGACGGAGTTGGGGGTGGGGGTTGGTGGGTAACATTCCCGTGGTCACATTCCTCCCCGTGGGAACCCCCCAGTTCAAGCTCCCTTGTTACGAGTCGCCCTGTCCCACCCGCGGCATCCGGTCACTCCTGACACACTCCGCTCTCTGTCCCCTCTATCACCGCCCCTCTCACCCTGGCTGGTGGCCATTTTGTGATGGTTATCATTGAAACCGCTCTCCCAGCATCGTAGAAATAGTCACACCCTTTTCCTCACCTCCCACTCACTTCCCTCCCTGTTTATTCAATCTCAACTCCTCATCGCCCCTCTCTTTCAGTTACCCTGTGAGTCTCTCCACTACTCACTCCATCACTCCTGACACCCTCCCCTCAGCCGTCCCCTTGTCCTTTCTCCTGCCATCCAACACATTCTGGTGGTGAACGTTGTCCGATGGGAAATTTCGCTCCCTCACCCGATCCCTTCCCTCTCTCGTTGAGTGAGTCTCTCCCCTCTCCCTCCGTTCAGACACTCAACTCTCCGTCCCATCAGCCCAGATCGCGTCTCGACCTCTCGCTCCCCATTTCCCCTGTCCGCGCTCTCCTTCTTGCCGTCCGTCTTATTGCGAAGGATCGAAATCACCCACCCTTCCCCCCACACGCCCCATCCTGTTCCTGCCCACCCTCTCCTTTCAGACCCCTCTTTCCTGGTCTGCAACTTCCCCTCCCTTCCCGTCCCATCAGATCCCCTCCCACCTCGTGCCATTACTTTCCCTCTTCCTGTCAGTCATCACTCCCGCTCCCTTCCTGTCGTTTCACTCCTCCTCACCCCGACTCTATCTTATCCACGTCACCACCAGTTTGTGACAGGAACTTTCGCCTCCCTTTTCGGTCCCCCTATTGAGTCAATGACTTCGCCACGGTCTCCGTCTCATCAGTCCACTCCTCGTCCCGTCACTCCTCTTCCTCCAAACCCCTCACCCCTCCTCCCCAAAACCCACATGTATATGTGTATGTGTGAATATCTGAGATATATACATTAGTTTATTCAATGACAAAATTATTAGAATTAAAACATACATGAAATACCCAAGACTATATAAAACACAAATTAAAATACTGTTATTACAATCAATAACACACTCAATCCCGGGATTGTATCCACGGGCACCGCATGTTCCCTTCGCCATAGATTCTGTGTGAGACAGTGGCCATTGTAAGTCAGTGTCTCACTCCATCCCTGGCGGCCACATTAACCAAGGAACACCACACAAAAATTCTGGTGAACACAGCAGGCCAGGCAGCATCTCTAGGAAGAGGTACAGTCGACGTTTCGGTCGAGACCCTTCGTCAGGACTAATTTAAAGAGGAGATAGTCAGAGATTGGAAAGTGGGAGGGGGAGGGGGAGGATGGGGCCAAGAGCTGGACAGTTGATTGGCAAAAGGGATACAGAGATGGAGGAGGGGGAGGGTCAGGGACAGGAGGCCTAGGGAAAAAGAAAGGGGAGGTGAAACCCACTATAGTGAGAGGGACAGAGGGAGAAAAAAGGGAGAGAAAAAATGGGGAAAAATAATAATGATAATAAATAATAAAATAAGGGGATGGGGTACAAAGCAGAGGTGGGGCATTAACTGAAGTTAGAGAAGTCAATGTTCATGCCATCAGGTTGGAGGCTACCCAGACGGAATATAAGGTGTTGTTCCTCCAATCTGAGTGTGGCTTCATCTTTACAGTAGAGGAGGCCGTGGAAAGACATGTCAAAATGGGAATGGGACGTGGAATTAAAATGTGTGGCCACTGGGAGATCCTGCTTTCTCTGGTGGACAGGGCTTAGTTGTTCAGCAAAGCGGTCTCCCAGTCTGCGTCGGGTCTCGCCAATATATAGAAGGCCGCATCGGGAGCACCGGACGCAGTATATCACCCCAGCCGACTCACAGGTGAAGTGTCGCCTCACCTGGAAGGACTGTCTGGGGCCCTGAATGGTGGTGAGGGAGGAAGTGTAAGGGCATGTGTAGCACTTGTTCCGCTTACAAGGAGTAGTGCTGGGTGGGAGATAGGAGGGAAGGGATGTGGGGGGGACGAATGGACAAGGGAGTCACTGGGATTGTGTGATGGAACGGCGTGGAGGGGAGCTTCACCCTGTGTCTGACCCGGAGTGTGTGATGGGATGGTGTGGTGGAGATTCACGCTGTGTCTGACCCCGGGAGTGTGTGATGGACGGGTGTGGTGGGAGATTCACGCTGTGTCTGACCCGGAGTGTGGATGGGACGGTGTGGTGGGAGATTCACGCTGTGTCTGACCCCGGGAGTGTGTGATGGGACGGTTGTGGTGGGAGATCACTCTATGTCCTGACCCCGGGAGTGTGTGATGGGACGGTGTGGTGAGAGATTCACTCTGTGTCTGACCCCGGGAGTGTGTGATGGACCGGCGTGGAGGGAGATTCACACTGTGTCTGACCCCGGGAGTGTGTGATGGGACGGTGTGGTGGAGATTCACGCTGTGTCTGACCCGGGAGTGTGTGATGGGACGGTGTGGTGGGAGATTCACACTGTGTCTGACCCCGGGAGTGTGTGATGGGATGGTGTGGTGGGAGATTCACACTGTGTCTGACCCCGGGAGTGTGTGATGGAACGGCGTGGTGGGAGATTCACGCTGTGTCCTGACCCCGGGAGTGTGTGATGGGATGGTGGAGAGGGAGTTTCACGCTGTGTCTGACCCCGGGAGTGTGTGATGGGATGGTGAGAGGGAGTTTCACGCTGTGTCTGACCCCGGGAGTGTGTGATGGGACAGTCCAGGGCCCCAGACATATTTATTTATTATTTCCCTTATTTCTCCCTCTGTCCTCTGACTATACCCCTTGCCCGTCCTCTGGGTTCCCCCTCCTCACCCTTTTCCTTCTCCCTGGACCTCCTGTCCCATGATCCTCCCGTATCCCTTTTGCCAATCACCTGTCCAGCTCTTGGCTCCATCCCTCCCCTCCCTGTCTTCCTATCATTTTGGATCTCCCCCTCCCCCTCCAACTTTCAAATCCCTTACTCACTCTTCCCTCAGTTAGTCCTGACGAAGGGTCTCGGGACTGTACCTCTTCCTAGAGATGCTGCTGGCCTGCTGCGTTCACCAGCAACTTTGATGCGTGTTGTTTATTATCAAAGTTCTTATTTGTCACCATATACTACTCCGAGATTCATTTTATTGCAGTCATTTACAGGACAATAAATCAATATAGCAGAATTTATGAAAACTATACAAAAACGAAGACTAACCAACGAGCAACGTGCAAAGGAAGGGAAATTTGTGCAAATAAAAATATTAAATAATACTGACACGAGTTGTAGATTCTTTGAAAGTGAGTCCGTAGGTTGTGGATCAGTTCAGAGATGATGTGAGTGAAGTTATCCACGCCGGTGTCTCAGAAAAACCCCCGCATCATCGGGCCCCTTCCTGTCTGTGTAATTCCCCGGCATGAAACGTAAAAGTTGCCCGTGAACGCAGCAGACAGCCAGCATTACGTACTCCCGGGATAATCCCACCCCGGGACACCGGTGTCCCAGACTGAGCCCCGGCCCCCGGGCTCTTCCTGTCTGTGTCATTCCCGGGTCCCGAACCCGCACATCCGGCAGAAGCAGCGCCGCTGGACAGGAGGCGGAAATATGTCATCACGGGAGACCAGCGACGACGCACAAGCGCGAGCCTAAAGTTAGCTCCGTTATAAAACGGTTGGGAATTAAACCTGGCGCGCGGACATTAAAGGTAATGGGAAGGTGGGGGCGGGAGTTAAAGGGAGGGCGGGGATCGGCCAAACTGTCGGCATCCCGCGGGCGGGGATGTTCACACATTCGATGTTCACAGATCACGGTCAGTCCGGGTCTGGGTTCCTGCAGAGATCTCAGTTCCTTCCTCCCGTCTCACTGAACAGATTGTCGTACAGCCTGAAACAGATGGGAGAATAAAGATGAAATAAACAGATCACACAACGGTGTCAGTAACAGGGGACAACACTCACAGACAAATATCACCAGAAAACCCGCGGATCCGCTGATATTTTATCACATTGAACATTAACACAAACACTCACCGGATCTGCTCCAGACTCGGGGAGGGTCAGTATGAGGCGCGGAGACCGGGGACAGATCGGTCTGTCAGCGAGTTTAATCCCAGGTCCAGCACCGTCAGTGATGGGTTTGTACTGAGAGCAGAGACGAGATCCTCGGCACCAGAATCTGTGAGACCGACATTGTCCAGCCTGGAGATGAGAGAGAGTGAGGGTGAAGGACACAGAGAGACTGGAGACGGTACAAATCCCCAGTGTTTATCAGCAACACAATTACTGATCACATTAATGTTCAGTGTCAGACACCCAGCGACTGTAAAACACAATCTCCCACAGTCTGGTACTTACACCAGTTCTGTATTTTACACTCCGGGTTCCTCAGAGCCGCAGACACCAGTTTCACTCCTGAATCTCCCAGGTCATTCCGCCCGAGTCTTAAACACAAACAGACAAATTGATGAACAAAGTGATTCAAACTGTGGGTAATTTCTCTCACTCGGATATTTCAGGAAACATTAAACCCTTCAGTAAATCACTGATCGGAGTTCCCATCACTGTCAATGTCCCTCACTGTCCAGCTCCAGGATATTCACCGAATGTCAGTAATTTAGTCTGTCGGTGTGACCCTGCAAACTCCACATAGTCTGTCTCATTCCCCGATGGTTAGAAACGTGTTCCTGATGTGAGAGGGTCGGGAGGGGCAGGGATGAAGGTGGAACGGGGATGGGGAACAGAGATCCCACAGGACGAAGGGTGATGGCATTTGTTACAATTCTTCACAATAGTATTTATCACAGTTTTACCCAAATCCCTTTACATTGAAACAACACACCTGGACAGTTTCACAGTTCAGAGTGAGAGATAAATCAAGTTACCTCAACTCCCGGCACTTGTGCAGCCCGGGTCCCAGCCGCTGGATTCCTTCACACTGAATGTGGCAGCGCTCCAGGTTGAGGTGTTTTATTGTATCACAGAGTCCAATGACATGAGACAGGACCGCGCAGTCAATCGGGGTCAGTGTCATTTCAGTGAATGAAAGTGTTTCCTCAGATCCCAGTGCGGCCTGAGCCAGTCCACGATTCTGAGACTCAAACAGGTAGTGCAATGTGTTCAGGAGGCTCCTTTTACCAGATTCACTCTTCGTGTTTCCACTCTGACGTTTAACCTCCTCCTTCACCCAGTCAATCACCCGGCAGGTTGTTTGATGAGGAAATGGACCCAGAAACTCCTCCAGGCCCCGAGCTGTCATTGGGTTGGAGAGACCAGCAACGAAACGGAGAAATATCTCAAATCGCCCATCTTTCTTGTTGTGGGCTTCAGTGAGGAATTTCACAATATTCCCGGGATGTGGATTCAGGAATTGTGCGACTGCAGCTACAAACTCTTGGATGGTGAGGTGTGGGAATGTGTACACCACGCACCGGCCAGAATCCTCTCTCTCCAAAAGCTCCATCAGGAACCCGGACAGGAACTGGGAAGGCTGCAGATTGTAGTTGATCAAATCTCCATCTGTGAACACAATCTTCTTCGCGGACACCCCTCTGAAGGCCATCTGACCAACCCTGAGTAACACATCACGGGGGTTCTTAATCTCACGGCCGTGGTTTTTCAGGATGTTGTAAATATAGTAGGAATACAGTTGGGTGATGGTCTTGGGAACTCGCTGCGGGTCCCTGACTCTTTGTGTGAAGAAGGGGCCCAGTGCCAGAGCGAGGATCCAGCAGTAGGAGGGGTTGTAGCTCATGGTGTACAGGATCTCGTTCTCCTTCACGTGTTTGAAAACAGCTGCTGCCACTGTCTGATCTTCAAAATGCCTGATGAAATATTCCTTCCGTTCCTCACCAACAAATCCCAGGATTTCAGCCCAGATACTGATCTTCGCCTTTTCCAGTAAATGTAACGCAGTGGGACGGGTGGTCACCAGCACTGAACACCCTGGGAGCAGCTTGCCCTGGATTAAACTGTACACAATGTCAGACACCTTGCACTTGAATTCAGGATCTGTGCATGTGGACCGAGGTTCTGTGTTTCTCTGACTGTCAGCAAAATCAATTTTGTCATTGAATTCATCCAAACCATCAAATATAAACAGCAATCCCTCTGGGTTCTTCCAGACCTCTCTCAGGATATTCCCAAAGTAAGGATACTGATCCAGAATCAGTTCCTTCAGGTTTATTCTCCAGTTAATGGAGTTTAAATCCCGGAATTTGAAACTGAAGACAAACTGGAATTGTTGGAATATTTTCCCTGTGACCCAGTCATAAACAATCTTTTGTACCATTGTTGTTTTCCCGATCCCCGGGACTCCGGCCACTGCTGCCGAACTCCCAGATTTGGATTTACTCCGGGAAAAGCTGCTCTGGAACAACTGATCAGTGCGGATTTTTTCCAGCTCCCCGCGGAGATGTTCCTCTCTCCACTCCTCGTGGTCTCTGCCTCTTGCCAGCAGCTCATGTTCCACCAGTCTCCGATCTCGAACAGTAGAAATGACCGTGAGCTCAGCGTATCGATCAACCAGCTGGAAAACCTTCACCTTCTCCCTCATCAGGATCGTGTTCACTCTCAGGGTTTCAGTTTGTGTCCGCAGAGTCTCCTTGTGTTTCTGCTGAACATCTTCCATGGGAACAGACAGTGAACAAACTGTTAGATGCCTCAACTCAGAACTCGGTATTTAAATACACAAGAGTTAGCTCAAAGCTATTGCATTAATTGGGGTCTCACAGTGTGTCAGGAACCTTTTGGGGCCTGTGGGGTCTCACAGTGTGTCAGGTCCCTCTCAGGGGTGTGTGGGGTCTCACAGTGTGTCAGGACACTGTCAGGGGTGTGTGGGGTCTCACAGTGTGTCAGGTCCCTCTCAGGGGTGTGTGGGGTCTCACAGTGTGTCAGGTCCCTCTCAGGGGTGTGTGGGGTCTTACAGTGTGTCAGGACACTGTTAGGGGTGTGTGGGGTTGCACAGTGTATCAAGAGCCTGTCAGGGGTGTGTGGGGTCTCAGAGTGTGTCAGGACCCTCTCAGGGTTGTTTGAGGGATCATAGTGTGTCAGGACCCACAATGTGTCAGTGTTTCACCGTGCGTCGGGACACTATCAGGGGTGTGTGCGGTCTCACAGTGTGTCAGGACACTGTCACGGGTTTCTGGGGTTTTGCAGTGTGTCAGGACCCTGTTACTGGTTTGCGGGGTTTCACAGTGTGTCAGGACCCTTTTCCGGGGGTGGGGGGTCTCAGAGTGTGTCAGGACCCTGCCAGGGTTGTGTGGGGTCTCACAGTGTGTCAGGTCCCTGTCAGGGGTGTGTGGGGTCTCACAGTGTGTCAGGACCCTGTCAGGGGTGTGTGGGGTCTCACAGTGTGTCAGGACCCTGCCAGGGTTGTGTGGGGTCTCGCAGTGTGTCAGGCCCTTGTCAGGGGTGTGTGGTCTCACAGTGTGTCAGGACCCCTCTGGGGTGTGTGGGGTCTCACAGTGTTTCTGAACCCTGTCACGGGTGTGTGGGGTCTCACAGTGTGTCAGGTCCCTGTCAGGGGTGTGTGGGGTTTCACTGTGTGTCAGGGCACTGTGAGTGGTTTGTGCGGTTTCACAGTGTGTCAGGATCTTGTGGTGGTTGTGGGGGGTCTCACAGTGTGTCAGGATGCTGTTGTGGGGGATCTAACAGTGAGTCAGAACCCTCTCAGGTGTGTATGGGATCGCAATGTGTGTCAGGACCCTGTCAGGGCTGTGTGGCGTCTCACAGTGCGTCAGGTCACTGTCAGGGGTGTGTTGGATCTCACAGTGTGTCAGGACCATTTTGGGGTGTGTCGGGTCTCACAGTGCGTCAGGAGCCCTTTCAGGTGTGTGTGGGGTCTCACAGTGTGTCAGGTCCCTGTCAGGAGTGTGTGGGGTCTCACAGTGTAACAGGACACTGTCTGTCAGTTGTGTGTGGGGTCTCACAGCGTGTTTGAACCATACCAGGGGTGTGTGGGTTCTCACAGTCTGTCAGGACGCTGTCACGGGTTTGTGGGGTTTCACTGTGTGTCAGGACCCAGTGATTTGTTTGGGGGTCTCACAGTGTGTTGGGAACCTTTTCTGGGGGTGGGGGGGAATCTCACAGTGTGTCAGGATCCTTTTGGGGTGTGTGGGGTCTCACAGTGCTTCTGAACCCTGTCAGGGGTGTGTGGGATCGCACCGTGTGTCAGGACCCTCTCAGGGGTGTATGCGGTCTTACAGTGTGTCAGGACCCTACCTAGGTTGTGTGAGGTCTCACAGTGTGTCTGGACCCTGCCAGGGATGTGTGAGGTCTCACAGTTTGCCTGGACACTGTCGGGGAGGGTGGGGCGGTCTCACAGTGTATCATGACTGTCTCAGATGTGTGTGGGATCTCAATGTGTGTCCGGACCCTGTCATGCGTGTGGCGTCTCACAGTGCATCAGGATCTTGTTAGGGGTGTCTGGGGTCTCACAGTGTGTCATCACCCTCTCGGGGGTGTGTTAGGACTCACAGTGTTCCAGGACCCTGTCAGGGTTATGTGGGGTTTCACAGTGTGTCAGGACACTGTGAGTGGTTTGTGGGGTCTCATACTGTGTCAGAACCCTCTCAGATGTGTGTGGGATCGCAATGTGTGTCAGGACCCTGTCAGGGGTGTGTGGCATCTCACAGTCTGTCAGGACGCTATCCAGGGTGTGTGTGGTCTCACAGTCTGTCAGGACCCTGAGAGGTGAGTGTGGAGTCTCACAGTGCGTCAGGTCCCTGTCAGAGGTGTGTGTGGTCTCACAGTGTGTCAGGAACGTGTCAATAGTGTGTGGGGTCTCACAGAGTGTTAGGACCCTGTTAGGGGTGTGTGGGGTCTCACACTGTGTCAGGACCCTGTCTGTCAGTTGTGTGTGTGGTCTTAAAGTGTGTCAGGTCCCTGTCAGTGGTGTGTGGGGTGTGACAGTGTGTCAGGACCTTTTCAGGTGTGTGTGGGGTCTCACAGAGTGTCAGGACCGTGTGAATAGTGTGTGGGATATCAATGTGTGTCAGGACCCTGTCAGGGGTGTGTGGCGTCTCACAATGTGTCAGGTCCCTGTCAGAGTGTGTGGGGTCTCACACTGTGTCAGGACCCTGTCGGGTTGTGTGAGGTCTCACACTGTGTCAGGACCCTGTCGGGTTGTGTGAGGTCTCACAGTGTGTCAGGGCCCTGTCGGGTTGTGTGAGGTCTCACAGTGTGTCAGGGCCCTCTCAGGCGTGTGTGGCATCTCACAGCATTTCCTGAGCCTTTCAGGGGTGTGTGCAGTCTCACAGTGTGACAGGACGCTGTCATGGGGGTGTGGGGTCTTACAGTTTGACTGGACAGTGCCAGGGGTGTGTGGGGTTTCACAGTATGTCAGGACCCTGTCAGGGGTGTGTGGGGTCTCACAGTGTGTCAGGACCCTGCCAGGGGTGTGTGGGGTCTCACAGTGTGTCAGGACCTTTTCAGGTGTGTGTGGGGTCTCACAGAGTGTCAGGACCGTGTGAATAGTGTGTGGGATATCAATGTGTGTCAGGACCCTGTCAGGGGTGTGTGGCGTCTCACAATGTGTCAGGTCCCTGTCAGAGTGTGTGGGGTCTCACACTGTGTCAGGACCCTGTCGGGTTGTGTGAGGTCTCACAGTGTGTCAGGGCCCTGTCGGGTTGTGTGAGGTCTCACAGTGTGTCAGGGCCCTCTCAGGCGTGTGTGGCATCTCACAGCATTTCCTGAGCCTGTCAGGGGTGTGTGCAGTCTCACAGTGTGTCAGGATCCTGTCAGGGGTGTGTGGGGTCTCACAGTGTGTCAGGACCCTGCCAGGGGTGTGTGGGGTCTCACAGTGTGTCAGGATCCTGTCAGGGGTGTGTGGGGTCGCACAGTGTGTCAGGACCCTGCCAGGGGTGTGTGGGGTCTCACAGTGTGTCAGGTCCTTGTCAGAGGTGTGTGGGGTCTCACAGTGTGTCAGGACCCTGCCAGGGTTGTGTGGTGTTTCACAGTGTGTCAGAACACTGTGAGTGGTTTGTGGGGTCTCACAGTGTGCCAGAACCCTCTCAGATGTGCGTGGGATCGCACTGTGTGTCAGCACCCTGTCAGGTGTGTGTGGGGTCTCACAGTGTGTCTGGACTGTGTCAATAGTGTCTGGGGTCTCACAGTTTGTCAGGACCCTGTCAGGGGTGTGTGGGGTCTCACAGTGTGTCAGGACCCTGTCAGGGGTGTGTGGGGTCTCACAGTGTGTCAGATAACTGTCAGGGGTGGTCTCACAGTGTGTCAGGAGCCTCTCAGATGTGTGTGGGATCTCAATCTGTGTCAGGACCCTCTCACGTGAGTGTGGCATCTCACAATGTGTCAGGTTGCTGTCAGGGGTGTGTGGGGTCTCGTAGTGTGTCAGGACCCTGCCAGGGGTGTGTGCAGTGTCTCACAGTGTGTCAGGTCCTTGTCAGAGGTGTGTGGGGTCTCAGTGTGTCAGGACCCTGCCAGGGTTGTGTGGTGTTTCACAGTGTGTCAGAACACTCTGAGTGGTGTGTGGGGTCTCACAGTGTGCCAGAACCCTCTCAGATGTGTGTGGGATCGCACTGTGTGTCAGCACCCTGTCAGGTGTGTGTGGGGTCTCACAGTGTGTCTGGACTGTGTCAATAGTGTCTGGGGTCTCACAGTGTGTCAGGACCCTGTCGGGAGTGTGTGGGGTCTCACAGTGCGTCATCACCCTCTCGGGTGTGTGTGAGGTATCACAGTGTGTCAGGACCCTGTCAGGGGTGTGTGGGGTCTCACAGTTTGTCAGGACCCTGTCAGGGGTGTGTGGGGTCTCACAGTGTGTCAGATAACTGTCAGGGGTGTGTGGGGTCTCACAGTGTGTCAGGAGCCTCTCAGATGTGTGTGGGATCTCAATCTGTGTCAGGACCCTCTCACGTGTGTGTGGCATCTCACAATGTGTCAGGTTGCTGTCAGGGGTGTGTGGGGTCTCGTAGTGTGTCAGGAATTTGTCAGGGGTGTGTGGTGTCTCATAGTTTGCCAGGTCCCTGCCAGGAGTGTGTGGGGTCTCACAGGGTGTCAGGGCCCTGTCAGTGGTGTGTGGGGTCTCACACTGTGACAGGCCCCTGGCAGGGTTGTGTGGGGTTTCACTGTGTGTCTGGATACTGTGCGTGGTTCGTGGGGTTTCACAGTGTGTCAGGATCTGGTTGTGGGTGTGGGTGGTCTCACAGTGGGTCAGGACGCTGTTGCGGGGTGTCTCACAGTGTGTCAGAACCCTCTCAGATGTATGTGGGATCGCAATGTGTGTCTGGACCCTGTCAGGGGTGTGTGGCGTTTCATAGTGCGTCAGGTCGCTGCCAGGGGTGTGTGGTGTCTCACAGTGTGTCAGGTCCCTGTCGGGTGTGTGGGGTCTCACAGTGTGTCAGGAACCTGTGAGGGGTGTGTGCGGTCTCACAGTGTGTCAGGACCCTATCCAGGGTGTGTGGGGTCTCACAGTGTGTCCCGACTCTGTCAGGTGTGTGCGGCGTCTCACAATGTGTCAGGTCCCTGTCAGGGGTGTGTGGGGTCTCACAGTATGTCAGGACTATGTCAGGGGTGTGTGGGGTCTCACAGTGTGTCAGGACCCTCTTAGGGGTGTGTGGGGTCTCACCGTGTGTCAGGATCCTCTTAGGGGTGTGTGGGGTCTCACACTGTGTCAGGTCCCTGTCAGGGGTGTGTGGGGTCTCACACTGTGTCAGGACTCTGTCAGGGGTGTGTGCGGTCTCACCGTGTGTCAGGATCCTCTTAGGGGTGTGTGGGGTCTCACAGTGTGTCAGGTCCCTGTCAGGGGTGTGTGGGGTCTCACCGTGTGTCAGGGTCCTGTCAGTGGTGTGTGCGGTCTCACAGTGTGTCACGATCCTGTCAGTGGTGTGTGGGGTCTCATAGTGTGTTAGGACCCTGTCAGGGGTGTGTGGGGTCTCACAGTGTGTCAGGACCCTGTCAGGGGTGTGTGGGGTCTCACAGTGTGTTAGGACCCTGTCAGGGGTGTGTGGGGTCTCACAGTGTGTCAGGTCCCTGTCAGGGGTGTGTGGGGTCTCACAGTGTGTCAGGGTCCTGTCAGGGGTGTGTGGGGTCTCACAGTGTATCAGGGTCCTGTAAGGGGTGTGTGGGGTCTCACAGAGTGTCATCAGTGTGAAAGTAAGCATGCAAGTACAGCAGGCAGCGAAGCAAGCTAATGGCATGCTGGCCTTCATAACAAGGGGAATTGAGTATTAGAGCAAAGAAGTCCTTCTGCAGTTGTACAGGGCCCTGGTGAGACCACACCTGGAGTACTGTGTGCAGTTTTGGTCTCCAAATTTGAGGAAGGACATTCTTGCTATTGAGGGAGTGCAGCGTAGGTTCACAAGGTTAATTCCCGGGATGGCGGGACTGTCATATGTCGAAAGATTGGAGCGACTGGGCCTGTATACTCTGGAATTTAGAAGCCTGAGAGGGGATCTTATTGAAACATATAAGATTATTAAGGGATTGGACATGCTGGAGGCAGGAAACATGTTCCTGCTGATGGGTGAGTCCAGAACCAGAGGCCACAGTTTAAGAATAAGGGATAGGCCATTTAGAACGGAGTTGAGGAAAAACTTTTTCACCCAGAGAGTGGCGGATATATTGAACGCTCTGCACTGGAAGGCTGTGGAGGCAAAGTCTCTGGATGCTTTCAAGAAAGAGATGGATAGAGCTCTTAAAGATAGTGGAATCAAAGGTTACGTGATAAGGCAGGAACTGGATTCTGATTGTGGATGATCAGCCATGATCACAGTGAATGGTGGTTCAGGCTCGAAGGGTCGAATGGCCTACTCCTACACCTAATGTCTCTTGTCTATTTTCTATAGGACCCTGTCCGGGGTATGTGGGGTCTCACAGTTTGTCAGGACCATTACAGGAGTGTGTGGGGTCTCACAGTGTGTCCGGACCCTGTCAGGGGTGTGTAGGGTCTCATAGTGTGTCAGGTCCCCGTCAGGGGTGTGTGTGGTCTCACAGTGTGTCAGGAACCTGTCTGTCAGTTGTGTGTGTGGTCTCACAGTGTGTCAGGACCGTGCCAGGAATGTGTGGGGTCTCACAGTGCGTCATGTCCCTGTCAGGGATGTGTGGCGTCTCACAGTGCGTCAGGACCCTGTCAGGTGTGTGTGGCGTCCACAATGTGTCAGGACCCCTCTGGGGTGTGTGGGGTCCCACAGTGTTTCTCAACCCTGTCAGGCATGTGTGCTGTCTCACAATGTGTCAGGACCCTTTTGGGGCCTGTGGGGTCTCACAGTGTGTCAGAACCCTCTCAGGGGTGTGTCTATTCTCACAGTCTGTCAGGAACCTATCTAGGGTATGTGGGGTCTCACAGTGTGTCAGGACCCTGTCTGGTGTGTGTGGAGTCTCACAGTGCGTCAGGTCCCTGTCAGGTGTCTGCGGGGTCCACAGTGTGACAGGACACTGTCAATAGTGTGTGGGGTCTCACACTGTGTCTGGACCCTGCCAGGTGTGTGTGGGGTCTCACAGTGTGTGAGGACCCTGTCGGGGGTGGGGGGGCGGTCTCACAGTGTGTCAGGAGACTCCTAAGTGTGTGTGGGATCTCAATGTGTGTCAGGACCCTGTCAGTTGTGTGTAGCGTCTCACAGTGTGTCAGGACGCTGTCAGGGTTGTTTGAGGTCTCACAGTGTGTCAGGACCCTGCCAGGGTTGTGTGGGATCGCAATGTGTATCAGGACCCTGTCAGGTGTGTGTGGCGTCCACAGTGGGTCAGGTCGCTGTCAGGGGTGTGTGGGGTCCCACAGTGTCTCTGAACCCTGTCAGGCATGTGTGCCATCTCACAATGTGTCAGAACACATTTGGGGTCTGTGGGGTCTCACAGTGTGTCAGGACCATGTCAGCGGTGTGTAGGGTCTCGCTGTGTGTCAGCACCCTGTCAGGGGTGTGTGGGGTCTCACAGTGTGTCAGGTCCTCGTCAGAGGTGTGTGGGGTCTGACAATGCGTCAGGGCCCTGTCAGGGGTGTGTAGGGTCTCACAGTGTGTCAGGTCCTCGTCAGAGGTGGTGGTGTCTGACAATGCGTCAGGGCCCTGTCAGGGGAGTGTAGGGTCTCACAGTGTGTCAGGACCCCTCAGGGGTGAGTGGGGTCCCACAGTGTTTCTGAACCCTGTCAGGCGTGTGTGCCGTCTCACAATGTGTCAGGACCCATTTGGGGCCTGTGGGGTCTCACAGTGTGTCAGGACCATGTCAGGAGTGTGTGGGATCCCACAGTTTGTGCGGACCCTGTCAGGGGTATGTAGGGTCTCGCTGTGTGTCAGCACCCTGTCAGGGGTGTGTAGGGTCTGACAGTGTGTCAGGGCCCTGTCAGGGGTGTGTGCAGTCTCAGTGTGTCAGGACCGTTCCAGGGATGTGTGGGGTCTCACAGTGTGTCAGGACCCCTCAGGGGTGAGTGGGGTCCCACAGTGTTTCTGAACCCTGTCAGGCGTGTGTGCCGTTTCACAATGTGTCAGGACCCATTTGGGGCCTGTGGGGTCTCACAGTGTGTCAGGACCATGTCAGGAGTGTGTGGGATCCCACAGTTTGTGCGGACCCTGTCAGGGGTATGTAGGGTCTCGCTGTGTGTCAGCACCCTGTCAGGGGTGTGTAGGGTCTGACAGTGTGTCAGGGCCCTGTCAGGGGTGTGTGCAGTCTCAGTGTGTCAGGACCGTTCCAGGGATGTGTGGGGTCTCACAGTGTGTCAGGACCCTTTCATGTGTGTGTGGTGTCGTGTGGTGCGTCACGATCCTATCAGGGGAGTGTAGGGTCTCACAGTGTGTCAGGACCCCTCAGGGGTGAGTGGGGTCCCACAGTGTTTCTGAACCCTGTCAGGCGTGTGTGCCGTTTCACAATGTGTCAGGAGCCTTTTGGGGCCTTTGGGGTCTCACAGTGTGTCAGGACCATGTCAGGAGTGTGCGGGATCCCACAGTGTGTCCGGACCCTGTCAGGGGTGTGTGGGGTCTCACAGTGTGTCAGGGCCCTGTCAGGGGTGTGTAGGGTCTCGCTGTGTGTCAGCACCCTGTCAGGGGTGTGTAGGGTCTCACAGTGTGTCAGGTCACCGTCAGAGGTGTGTGGGGTCTGACAGTGTGTCAGGGCCCTGTCAGGGGTGTGTGCAGTCTCACAGTGTGTCAGGACCATTCCAGGGGTGTGTGGGGTCTCACAGTGTGTCAGAACCCTTTCATGTGTGTGTGGTGTCGTGTGGTGTGTCACGATCCTATCAGGGGTGTGTGGGGCCTCACAGTGTGTCAGGACCCTGTCAGTGGTTTGTGGGGTCTCACAGTGTGACAGGTCCCTGTTAGGGGCCTGTGGGGTCTCACAGTGTGTCAGAACCCTGCCTGGGTTGTTTGGGGTCTCACAGTGTGTCAGGAACCTATCCAGAGTGTGTGGGGTCTCACAGTGCGTCAGGACCCTGCCAGGGGTATGTGGGATTGCAATATGTGTCAGGACCCTGTCAGGTGTGTGTGCGGTCTCGTAGTGTGTCAGGACCCTATCCAGGGTGTGTGGGGTCTCACAGTGCGTCAGGACCCTGCTAGGGTTGTGTGGGATCGCAATTTGTGTCAGGACCCTGCCAGGCGTGTGTGGGATCGCAATGTGTGTCAGGACCCTGTCAGGTGTGCGTGGCGTCCACAGTGGGTCAGGTCGCTGTCAGGGGTGTGTTAGGTTTCATGGTGTGTCTGGACCCTCTCAGGTGTGTGTGGGATCTTAATGCATGTCAGGACACCGTGAGTGGTTTGTGGGGTTTCACAGTGTGTCAGGATCTGGTCGTGGGTGTGTGGGGTCTCACTGTGTGTCAGAACACTCTGAGATGTGTGTGGGATCGCAATGTGTGCCAGGACGCTGTCAGGAGTGTGTGGCGTCTCAGAATACGTCACGTCCCTGTCAGGGGTGTGTGGGGTCTTACAGTGTGTCAGAACCCTCTCAGGGGTGTGTCTATTCTCACAGTCTGTCAGGAACCTATCTAGGGTATGTGGGGTCTCACAGTGTGTCAGGACCCTGTCTGGTGTGTGTGGAGTCTCACAGTGCGTCAGGTCCCTGTCAGGTGTCTGCGGGGTCCACAGTGTGACAGGACACTGTCAATAGTGTGTGGGGTCTCACACTGTGTCTGGACCCTGCCAGGTGTGTGTGGGGTCTCACAGTGTGTGAGGACCCTGTCGGGGGTGGGGGGGCGGTCTCACAGTGTGTCAGGAGACTCCTAAGTGTGTGTGGGATCTCAATGTGTGTCAGGACCCTGTCAGTTGTGTGTAGCGTCTCACAGTGTGTCAGGACGCTGTCAGGGTTGTTTGAGGTCTCACAGTGTGTCAGGACCCTGCCAGGGTTGTGTGGGATCGCAATGTGTATCAGGACCCTGTCAGGTGTGTGTGTGTGTGGCGTCCACCGTGGGTCAGGTCGCTGTCAGGGGTGTGTGGGGTCCCACAGTGTCTCTGAACCCTGTCAGGCATGTGTGCCATCTCACAATGTGTCAGAACACATTTGGGGTCTGTGGGGTCTCACAGTGTGTCAGGACCATGTCAGCGGTGTGTAGGGTCTCAGAGTGTGTCAGCACCCTGTCAGGGGTGTGTAGGGTCTCACAGTGTGTCAGGTCCTCGTCAGAGGTGTGTGGGGTCTGACAATGCGTCAGGGCCCTGTCAGGGGAGTGTAGGGTCTCACAGTGTGTCAGGACCCCTCAGGGGTGAGTGGGGTCCCACAGTGTTTCTGAACCCTGTCAGGCGTGTGTGCCGTCTCACAATGTGAAGGACCCATTTGGGGCCTGTGGGGTCTCACAGTGTGTCAGGACCATGTCAGGAGTGTGTGGGATCCCACAGTTTGTGCGGACCCTGTCAGGGGTATGTAGGGTCTCGCTGTGTGTCAGCACCCTGTCAGGGGTGTGTAGGGTCTGACAGTGTGTCAGGGCCCTGTCAGGGGTGTGTGCAGTCTCAGTGTGTCAGGACCGTTCCAGGGATGTGTGGGGTCTCACAGTGTGTCAGAACCCTTTCATGTGTGTGTGGTGTCGTGTGGTGCGTCACGATCCTATCAGGGGAGTGTAGGGTCTCACAGTGTGTCAGGACCCCTCAGGGGTGAGTGGGGTCCCACAGTGTTTCTGAACCCTGTCAGGCGTGTGTGCCGTTTCACAATGTGTCAGGAGCCTTTTGGGGCCTTTGGGGTCTCACAGTGTGTCAGGACCATGTCAGGAGTGTGCGGGATCCCACAGTGTGTCCGGACCCTGTCAGGGGTGTGTGGGGTCTCACAGTGTGTCAGGGCCCTGTCAGGGGTGTGTAGGGTCTCGCTGTGTGTCAGCACCCTGTCAGGGGTGTGTAGGGTCTCACAGTGTGTCAGGTCACCGTCAGAGGTGTGTGGGGTCTGACAGTGTGTCAGGGCCCTGTCAGGGGTGTGTGCAGTCTCACAGTGTGTCAGGACCATTCCAGGGGTGTGTGGGGTCTCACAGTGTGTCAGAACCCTTTCATGTGTGTGTGGTGTCGTGTGGTGTGTCACGATCCTATCAGGGGTGTGTGGGGCCTCACAGTGTGTCAGGACCCTGTCAGTGGTTTGTGGGGTCTCACAGTGTGACAGGTCCCTGTTAGGGGCCTGTGGGGTCTCACAGTGTGTCAGAACCCTGCCTGGGTTGTTTGGGGTCTCACAGTGTGTCAGGAACCTATCCAGAGTGTGTGGGGTCTCACAGTGCGTCAGGACCCTGCCAGGGGTATGTGGGATTGCAATATGTGTCAGGACCCTGTCAGGTGTGTGTGCGGTCTCGTAGTGTGTCAGGACCCTATCCAGGGTGTGTGGGGTCTCACAGTGCGTCAGGACCCTGCTAGGGTTGTGTGGGATCGCAATTTGTGTCAGGACCCTGCCAGGCGTGTGTGGGATCGCAATGTGTGTCAGGACCCTGTCAGGTGTGTGTGCGGTCTCGTAGTGTGTCAGGACCCTATCCAGGGTGTGTGGGGTCTCAGAGTGCGTCAGGACCCTGCTAGGGTTGTGTGGGATCGCAATTTGTGTCAGGACTCTGCCAGGCGTGTGTGGGATCGCAATGTGTGTCAGGACCCTGTCAGGTGTGCGTGGCGTCCACAGTGGGTCAGGTCGCTGTCAGGGGTGTGTTAGGTTTCATGGTGTGTCTGGACCCTCTCAGGTGTGTGTGGGATCTTAATGCATGTCAGGACACCGTGAGTGGTTTGTGGGGTTTCACAGTGTGTCAGGATCTGGTCGTGGGTGTGTGGGGTCTCACTGTGTGTCAGAACACTCTGAGATGTGTGTGGGATCGCAATGTGTGCCAGGACGCTGTCAGGAGTGTGTGGCGTCTCAGAATACGTCACGTCCCTGTCAGGGGTGTGTGGGGTCTTACAGTGTGTCAGGACCCTGTCTGGTGTGTGTGGAGTCTCACACTGTGTCATAAACCTGTCAGGGGTGTGTGGGGTCTCACAGTGTGTCAGGACCCTGCCTGGGTTGTTTGGGGTCTCACAGTGTGTCAGGAACCTATCCAGAGTGTGTGGGGTCTCACAGTGTGTCAGGACCCTTTTGGGGTGTGTCGGGTCTCACAGTGTGTCAGGACCCTATCCAGGGTGTGTACGGTCTCACAGCGTGTCCCGACCCTGTCAGGGCTGTGCGGCGTCTCACACTGTGTCAGGTACCTGTCAAGGGTTTGTTTGGGTCTCACACTGTGTCAGGGTCCTGTTAGGGGTGTGTGGCGTCTCACAGTGTGTCAGGGTCCTGTTAGGGGTATGTGGGGTATCACAGTGTGTCAGTGTCCTGTTACAGGTGTGTGGGATTGCAATGTGTGTCAGGACCCTGTCAGGGGATGTGTGGGGTCTCACAGTGTGTCAGGTACCTGTCAAGGGTTTGTTTGGGTCTCACACTGTGTCAGGTCCCTGTCAGGGGTGTGTGGGGTCTCACACTGTGTCAGGTCCCTGTCAGGGGTGTGCAGGGTCTCGCTGTGTGTCAGGTCCCCGTCAGAGGTGTGTGGGGTCTGACAATGTGTCAGGGCTTTGTCAGGGGTGCGTGGCGTCTCACAGCGTGTCAGGACCCTGTCAGTTGTCTGTGGCGTCTCACAGTGTGTCAGGTCGCTGTCAGGGGTGTGTGTGGTCTCACAGTGTGTCAGGACCCTGTCAGTGGTTTGTGGGGTCTCACAGTGTGTCAGGACCGTGCCAGGGGTGTGTGGGGTCTCACAGTGTATCAGGACCCTTTGATGTGTGTGTGGTGTCGTGTGGTGTGTCACGATACTGTCAGGGGTGTGTGTGGTCTCACAGTGTGTCAGAACCCTGCCTGGGTTGTTTGGGGTCTCACAGTGTGTCTGGACCCTGCCAGGTGTGTGTGGGGTCTCACAGTGTGTCAGGACCCTTTTGGGGCCTGTGGGGTCTCACAGTGCATCAGGACCCTGCCAGGGTTGTGTGGGATCGCAAAGTGCATCAGGGCCCTGCCAGGGGTGTGTCGGATCTCACAGTCTCTCAGGACCCTATCCTGGGTGTGTGGGGTCTCACAATGTGTCAGGATCCTTTTGGGGTGTGTGGCGTCTCACAGTGTGTCAGAACCCTTTTGGGGCCTGTGGGGTCTCACAGTGTGTCAGGACCATGTCAGGAGTGTGTGGGATCCCACAGTGTGTCCGGACCCTGTCAGGAGTGTGTGGGATCCCACGGTGTGTCCGGACCCTGTCAGGGGTGTGTAGGGTCTCGCTGTGTGTCAGCACTCTGTCAGGTGTGTGTAGGGTCTCACAGTGTGTCAGGTCACCGTCAGAGCTGTGTGGGGTCTGACAGTGTGTCAGGGCCCAGTCAGGGGAGTGTGCAGTCTCACAGTGTGTCAGGACCCTGTCATGGTTGTTTGAGGTCTCACAGTGTGTCAGGATCCTGTCGGGGGTGTGTGGGGTCTCACAGTGTGTCAGAACCCTCTCAGATGTGTGTGGGATCGCAAAGTGTGTCTGGACCCTGTCAGGGGTGTGTGTGGTCTCGTAGTGTGTCAGGACCCTATCCAGGGTGTGTGGGGTCTCAGAGTGCGTCAGGAACCTGCTAGGGTTGTGTGGGATCGCAATTTGTATCAGGACCCTGCCAGGTGTGTGTGGGATCGCAATCTGTGTCAGGACCCTGTCAGTTGTGTGGGGGGTCTCACAGTGTGTCAGAACCCTGTCAGTAGTGTGTGGGGTCTGACAATGTGACAGGGCATTGTCAGGGGTGTGTGGAGTCTCACAGTGTGCCAGGACCCTGTGAGCGGTGTGTGTGTATTACAGTTTGTCAGGACCCTGTCAGGGTGTTTGGGGTCTCACAGTGTTTCTGTACTCTGTCAGGGGTGTCTGGGGTCTCACAGTGTGTCAGTGTCCTGTCAGGTGTGTGTGAGGTCTCACAGTGTGTCAGTGTCCTGTCAGGTGTGTGTGGAGTCTCGCAGTGTGTCAGTGTCCTGTCAGGTGTGTGTGGGGCGTCACAGCTTGTCCTGACCCTGTCAGGGGTGTGTGGGGTCTCACAGTGTGTCAGGACCCTGTCACGGGTGTGTGGGGTCTCACAGTTTGTCAGGAACCTGTCGGGTGTGTTTGGGGTCTCACAGTGTGTCACGACACTGTCAGGGGTATGTCAGGTCTCACCGTGTGTCAAGATCCTTTCAAGGGTGTGGGGATCTCACAGAGTGCTTGGACCCTGTCAGGGGTGTGTGGGGTCTCACAGTGTGTTAGGACCCTGTCAGGGGTATGTGGGGTCTCACAGTGTGTCAGGATCCTGTCAGGGGTGTGTGGGGTCTCACAGTGTGTCAGGACCCTGTCAGGGGTGTGTGGGGTCTCACAGTGTGTCAGGACCCTGTCAGGGGTGTGTGGGGTCTCACAGTGTGTCAGGTCCCTGTCAGGGGTGTGTGGGGTCTCACAGTGTGTCAGGGTCCTGTCAGGGGTGTGTGGGGTCTCACAGTGTATCAGGGTCCTGTAAGGGGTGTGTGGGGTCTCACAGAGTGTCATCAGTGTGAAAGTAAGCATGCAAGTACAGCAGGCAGTGAAGAAAGCTAATGGCATGCTGGCCTTCATAACAAGGGGAATTGAGTATTAGAGCAAAGAAGTCCTTCTGCAGCTGTACAGGGCCCTGGTGAGACCACACCTGGAGTACTGTGTGCAGTTTTGGTCTCCAAATTTGAGGAAGGACATTCTTGCTATTGAGGGAGTGCAGCGTAGGTTCACAAGGTTAATTCCCGGGATGGCGGGACTGTCATATGTCGAAAGATTGGAGCGACTGGGCCTGTATACTCTGGAATTTAGAAGCCTGAGAGGGGATCTTATTGAAACATATAAGATTATTAAGGGATTGAACATGCTGGAGGCAGGAAGCATGTTCCTGCTGATGGGTGAGTCCGGAACCAAAGGCCACAGTTTAAGAATAAGGGGTAGGCCATTTAGAATGGAGTTGAGGAAAAACTTTTTCACTCAGAGAGTGGCGGATATATTGAATGCTCTGCCCCAGAAGGCAGTGGAGGCCAAGTCTCTGGATGTTTTTTAGAAAGAGATGGATAGAGCTCTTAAAGATAGTGGAATCAAAGGTTACGTGATAAGGCAGGAACTGGATTCTGATTGTGGATGATCAGCCATGATCACAGTGAATGGCGGTTCAGGCTCGAAGGGTCGAATGGCCTACTCCTGCATCTAATGTCTCTTGTCTATTTTCTATAGGACCCTGTCCGGGGTATGTGGGGTCTCACAGTTTGTCAGGACCATGTCAGGAGTGTGTGGGGTCTCACAGTGTGTCCGGACCCTGTCAGGGGTGTGTAGGGTCTCGCTGTGTATCAGCACCCTGTCAGGGGTGTGTAGGGTCTCACAGTGTGTCAGGTCCCCGTCAGAGGTGTGTGGGGTCTGACAATGTGTCAGGGCCCTGTCAAGGGTGCGTGGGGTCGCACAAGTGTGTCAGGACCGTGCCAGGGGTGTGTGGGGTCTCACAGTGTGTCCGGACTCTTTCATGTGTGTGTGGTGTCGCGTAGTGTGTCACGATCCTGTGAGGGGTGTGTGTGGTCTCACAGTGTGTCAGGACTGTGTCAGGGTTGTGTGGGGTCTCACAGTTTTCAGGAGCCTGTCAGGGGTGGGAGGGGTCTCACAGTGTGTCAGGAGCTGTGCCGGGGTGTGTGGGGTCTCACTGGTTGTCTGGACACTGATGTGTGTGGGATCACAATGTGTGTCAGGACCCTGTCAGGGTTATGTGGCGTCTCACAGTGCGTCATGTCCCTGTCAGGGGTGTGTGGCGTCTGACAGTGCGTCATGTCCCTTCTGGGGTGTGGGGGGTCTCACAGCGTTTCTGAACCCTGTCAGGGGTGTGTGCGGTCTCACATGTGTCAGGACCTTTTTGGGGCCTGTGGGGTCTCACAGTGTGTCAGGACCCTTTTGGGGGGTGTGGTGTCTCACAGTGTGTCAGGACCCCTCTGGGGTGAGTGGGGTCCCACAGTGTTTCTGAACCCTGTCAGGCATGTGTGCCGTCTCACAATGTGTCAGGACCCTTTTGGGGCCTGTGGGGTCTCACAGTGTGTCAGGACCATGTCAGGAGTGTGTGGGGTCCCACAGTGTGTCCGGACACTGTGAGGGGGTGCGTGGAATCTCACAGTGTGTCAGGTCCCCGTCAGAGGTGTGTGGGGTCTGACAATGTGTCGGGGCCCTGTCAGGGGTACGTGGGATCTCACAGAGTGTCAGGACCCTCTCAGGAGTGTGTTGGATCTCACAGTCTGTCAGGACCATATCCAGGGTGTGTGGGTCTCACAGTGTGTCAGGAACCTGTCTGTCAGTTGTGTGTGTGGTCTCACAATGTGTCAGGACCGTGCCAGGGATGTCTGGGGTCTCACAGTGCATCACGTCCCCTGTCAGGGATGTGTGGCGTCTCACAGTGCGTCAGGACCCTGTCAGGTGTGTGTGGCGTCCACAATGTGTCAGGACCCCTCTGGGGTGTGTTGGGGTCCCACAGTGTTTCTCAACCCTGTCAGGCATGTGTGCTGTCTCACAATGTGTCAGGACCCTTTTGGGGCCTGTGGGGTCTCACAGTATGTTTGGACCCCCTCAGGGGTGTGTCGGATCTCATAGTCTGTCAGGACCCTATCCTGGGTGTGTGGTGTCTCACAATGTGTCAGGAACCTTTTGGGGTGTGTGGGGGTCTCACAGTGTGTCAGGACCCTGTCAGGGGTGTATGGGGTCTCATAGTGCGTCAGGACCCTGCCAGGGGGATGTGGGATCGCAGTGTGTGTCAGGACCCTGTCAGGTGTGTGTGGCGTCTACAGTGGGTCAGGACCCTGCCAGGGTTGTGTGGGGTTTCACAGTGTGTCAGGACACCGTGAGTGGTTTGTGGGGTTTCATTGTGTGTCAGAATCTGGTCGTGGGGTGTGTGGGGCCTCACTGTGTGTCAGAACACTCTCAGATGTGTGTTGGATCGCATTGTGTGTCAGGACGCTGTCAGGAGTGTGTGGCGTCTCACAGTGTGTCAAGTCCCTGTCAGGTGTGTGTGGGGTCTTACAGTGTGTCAGGACTCTTTTGGGGCCTGTGGGGTCTCACAGTGTGTCAGAACCCTCTCAGGGGTGTGTCTATTCTCACAGTCTGTCAGGAACCTATCTAGGGTATGTGGGGTCTCACAGTGTGTCCGGACCCTGTCTGGTGTGTGTGGAGTCCTCACAGTGTGTGAGGACCCTGTCAGTGGTTTGTGGGGTCTCACAGTATGACAGGACCTTGTCAGAGGTATATGGGGTTTCACAGTGTGTCAGGACCGTGTCAATAGTGTGTGGGGTCTCACAGGGTGTCAGGACCCTGTTAGGGGTGTGTGGGGTCTCACAGTGTCTCTGGACCCTGTCAGGTGTGTGTGGCGTCTCACAGTGTGTCAGGACCCCTCATGTGTGAGTGGGGTCCCACAGTTTTTCTGAACCCTGTCAGGCATGTGTGCCATCTCACAATGTGTCAGGACCCTTTTGGGGCCTGTGGGTTCTCACAGTGTGTCAGGACCATGTCAGGAGTGAGTGTGTGGGATCCCACAGAGTGTCCGGACCCTGTCATGTGTGTGTAGGGTGTCGCTGTGTGTCAGACCCTGTCAGGGGTGTGTGACATCTCACAGTGTGTCAGGACCCCTCAGGTGTGAGTGGGGTCCCACAGTGTTTCTGAACCCTGTCAGGCGTGTGTGCCGTCTCACAATGTGAAGGACCCTTTTGGGGGCCTGTGGGGTCTCAGAGTGTGTCAGCACCCTGTCAGGGGTGTGTAGGGTCTCACAGTGTGTCAGGTCACCGTCAGAGGTGTCTGGGGTCGACAGTGTGTCAGGGCCCTGTCAGGCGTGTGTGCCATCTCACAATTGGTCAGGACCCTTTTGGGGGGTGTGGGGTCTCACAGTGTGTCAGGACTATGTCAGGAGTGTGCGGGATCCCACAGTGTGTCCGGACCCTGTCAGGGGTGTGTAGGGTCTCGCTGTGTGTCAGCACCCTGTCACGGGTGTGTAGGGTCTCACAGTGTGTCAGGTCCCCGTCAGAGGTGTGTGGGGTCTGACAGTGTGTCAGGGCCCTGTCAGGGGTGTGTGGGGTCTGACAGTGTGTCAGGGCCCTGTCAGGGGTGTGTGCAGTCTCACAGTGTGTCAGGGACCGTTCCATGGATGTGTGGGGTCTCACAGTTTGTCAGGACCCTTTCATGTGTGTGTGGTGTCGTGTGGTGTGTCACGATCCTATCAGGGGTGTGTGTGGTGTCACAGTGTGTCAGGACCCTGTCAGTGGTTTGTGGGGTCTCACAGTGTGACAGGTCCCTGTTAGGACCTGTGGGGTCTCACAGTGTGTCAGAACCCTGCCTGGGTTGTTTGGGGTCTCACAGTGTGTCAGGAACCTATCCAGAGTGTGTGGGGTCTCACAGTGCGTCAGGACCCTGCAGGGGTATGTGGGATTGCAATATGTGTCAGGACCCTGTCAGGTGTGTGTGCGGTCTCGTAGTGTGTCTGGACCCTATCCAGGGTGTGTGGGGTCTCACAGTGCGTCAGGACCCTGCTAGGGTTGTGTGGGATCGCAATTTGTGTCAGGACCCTGCCAGGCGTGTGTGGGATCGCAATGTGTGTCAGGACCCTGTCAGGTGTGTGTGGCGTCCACAGTGGGTCAGGTCGCTGTCAGGGTGTGTTAGGTTTCACGGTGTGTCTGGACCCTCTCAGGTGTGTGTGGGATCTTAATGCATGCCAGGACACCGTGAGTGGTTTGTGGGGTTTCACAGTGTTTCAGGATCTGGTCGGTGGGTGTGTGGGTCTCACTGTGTGTCAGAACACTCTGAGATGTGTGTGGGATCGCAATGTGTGCCAGGACGCTGTCAGGAGTGTGTGGCGTCTCACAGTACGTCACGTCCCTGTCAGGGGTGTGTGGGGTCTTACAGTGTGTCAGGACCCTGTCTGGTGTGTGTGGAGTCTCACACTGTGTCATAAACCTGTCAGGGGTGTGTGGGGTCTCACAGTGTGTCAGGTCCCGTCAGAGGTGTGTGGCGTCTGACAATGTGTCAGGGCTTTGTCAGGGGTGCGTGGCGTCTCACAGCGCGTCATGACCCTGTCAGTTGTCTGTGGCGTCTCACAGTGTGTCAGGATCCTGTCAGGGGTGTGTGTGGTCTCACAGTGTGTCAGGACCCTGCCAGTGGTTTGTGGGGCCTCACAGTGTGTCAGGACCGTGCCAGGGGTGTGTGGGGTCTCACAGTGTATCAGGACCCTTTGATGTGTGCGTGGTGTCGCGTGGTGTGTCACGATACTGTCAGGGGTGTGTGTGGTCTCACAGTGTGTCAGGACCCTGTCAGTGGTTTGTGGGGTCTCACAATGTGTCAGGACCCTGTCAGGGGTGTGTGGGGTCTCACAGTGTGTCAGGACCTTGTCAGGGGTGTGTGGGGTCTCACAGTGTGTCAGGACTGTGTCAGGGTTGTGTGGGGTCTCACAGTGTGTCAGGAGCCGGGCAGGGGTCTGTGGGGTCTCACAATGTGTCAGGACCCTGCCTGGGCTGTGTGGGGTCTCACAGTGTGCCTGGACCCTGCCAGGTGTGTGTGGGGTCTCACTGGTTGTCTGGACACAGATGGGTCTGGGATCGCAATGTGTGTCAGGACCCTGTCAGGGGTGTGTGGCGTCTCACAGTGTGTCAGGACCCCTCAGGTGTGAGTGGGGTCCCCACAGTGTTTCTGAACCCTGTCAGGTGTGTGTGCCGTCTCACAATGTGTCAGGACCCTTTTGGGGCCTGTGGGGTCTCACAGTGTGTTAGGACCCTCTCAGGGGTGTGTCGGATCTCACAGTCTCTCAGGACCTTATCCTGGGTGTGTGGGGTCTCACAATGTGTCAGGATCCTTTTGGAGCCTGTGGGGTCTCACAGTGTGTCAGGACCATGTCAGGAGTGTGTGGGATCCCACAGTGTGTCCGGACCCTGTCATGGGTGTGTAGGGTCTCGCTGTGTGTCAGCACTCTGTCAGGTGTGTGTAGGGTCTCACAGTGTGTCAGGTCACCGTCAGAGGTGTGTGGGGTCTGACAGTGTGTCAGGGCCCAGTCAGGGGAGTGTGCAGTCTCACAGTGTGTCAGGACCCTTTTGGGGCCTGTGGGGTCTCACAGTGTGTCAGGACCCTTTCATGTGTGTGTGGTGTCGTGTGGTGTGTCACGATCCTGTCAGGGGTGTGTGTGGTCTCACAGTGTGTCAGGACCCTGTCAGGGGTGTGTGGGGTCTCACAGTGTGTTAGGACCCTGGCAGGGGTGTGTGGGGTCTCACAGTGTGTTAGGACCCTGTCAGGGGTGTGTGTGGTCTCACAGTGTGTCAGGACCCTGCCAGTGGTTTGTGGGGCCTCACAGTGTGTCAGGACCGTGCCAGGGGTGTGTGGGGTCTCACAGTGTATCAGGACCCTTTGATGTGTGCGTGGTGTCGCGTGGTGTGTCACGATACTGTCAGGGGTGTGTGTGGTCTCACAGTGTGTCAGGACCCTGTCAGTGGTTTGTGGGGTCTCACAATGTGTCAGGACCCTGTCAGGGGTGTGTGGGGTCTCACAGTGTGTCAGGACCTTGTCAGGGGTGTGTGGGGTCTCACAGTGTGTCAGGACTGTGTCAGGGTTGTGTGGGGTCTCACAGTGTGTCAGGAGCCGGGCAGGGGTCTGTGGGGTCTCACAATGTGTCAGGACCCTGCCTGGGCTGTGTGGGGTCTCACAGTGTGCCTGGACCCTGCCAGGTGTGTGTGGGGTCTCACTGGTTGTCTGGACACAGATGGGTCTGGGATCGCAATGTGTGTCAGGACCCTGTCAGGGGTGTGTGGCGTCTCACAGTGTGTCAGGACCCCTCAGGTGTGAGTGGGGTCCCACAGTGTTTCTGAACCCTGTCAGGTGTGTGTGCCGTCTCACAATGTGTCAGGACCCTTTTGGGGCCTGTGGGGTCTCACAGTGTGTTAGGACCCTCTCAGGGGTGTGTCGGATCTCACAGTCTCTCAGGACCTTATCCTGGGTGTGTGGGGTCTCACAATGTGTCAGGATCCTTTTGGAGCCTGTGGGGTCTCACAGTGTGTCAGGACCATGTCAGGAGTGTGTGGGATCCCACAGTGTGTCCGGACCCTGTCATGGGTGTGTAGGGTCTCGCTGTGTGTCAGCACTCTGTCAGGTGTGTGTAGGGTCTCACAGTGTGTCAGGTCACCGTCAGAGGTGTGTGGGGTCTGACAGTGTGTCAGGGCCCAGTCAGGGGAGTGTGCAGTCTCACAGTGTGTCAGGACCCTTTTGGGGCCTGTGGGGTCTCACAGTGTGTCAGGACCCTTTCATGTGTGTGTGGTGTCGTGTGGTGTGTCACGATCCTGTCAGGGGTGTGTGTGGTCTCACAGTGTGTCAGGACCCTGTCAGGGGTGTGTGGGGTCTCACAGTGTGTTAGGACCCTGGCAGGGGTGTGTGGGGTCTCACAGTGTGTTAGGACCCTGTCAGGGGTGTGTGTGGTCTCACAGTGTGTCAGGACCCTGTCAGTGGTTTGTGGGGGTCTCACAGTGTGACAGGTCCCTTTTAGTGGTGTGTGGGGTCTCACAGTGTGTCAGGACCCTGTCATGGTTGTTTGAGGTCTCACAGTGTGTCAGGATCCTGTCGGGGGTGTGTGGGGTCTCACAGTGTGTCAGAACCCTCTCAGATGTGTGTGAGATCGCAATGTGTGTCTGGACCCTGTCAGGGGTGTGTGTGGTCTCGTAGTGTGTCAGGACCCTATCCAGGGTGTGTGGGGTCTCAGAGTGCGTCAGGAACCTGCTAGGGTTGTGTGGGATCGCAATTTGTATCAGGACCCTGCCAGGTGTGTGTGGGATCGCAATGTGTGTCAGGACCCTGTCAGGTGTGCGTGGCGTCCACAGTGTGTCAGGACCCTGTCAGGGGTGTGTCGAGTCTCACAGTGTGTCATGTCCTCTCAGGTGTGTGGGGGTCTCACAGTTTGTCAGGTCCCTGCTAGTGGTGTGTGGGGTCTCACAGAGTGTCAGGACCCTGCCAGGGTTGTGTGGGGTCTCACAGTGTGTCAGGCCCCGGTCCGGGATGTGTGGGGTCTCACAGGGTGTCAGGGCCCTGTCAGGGGTTTGTGCGGTCTCACAGCGTTTCCAGAGCCTGCCAGGCATGTGTGCGGTCTCACAGTGTGTCAGGTCCTGTCAGGGGTGTGTGGTGTCTCACAGTGTGTCAGGTCCGTGTCAGGGCTGTGTGGCGTCTTCCAGTGTGTCAGGACCCTGTCAGGTGTGTGGGGGGTCTCAGTGTGTCAGAACCCTGTCAGTAGTGTGTGGGGTCTGACAATGTGACAGGACATTGTCAGGGGTGTGTGGAGTCTCACAGTGTGCCAGGACCCTGTGAGTGGTGTGTGTGTATCACAGTTTGTCAGGACCCTGTCAGGGTGTTCGGGGTCTCACAGTGTTTCTGTACCCTGTCAGGGGTGTCTGGGGTCTCACAGTGTGTCAGTGTCCTGTCAGGTGTGTGTGGGGTCTCACAGTGTGTCAGTGTCCTGTCAGGTGTGTGTGGGGTCTCACAGTGTGTCAGTGTCCTGTCAGGTGTGTGTGGGGCGTCACAGCTTGTCCTGACCCTGTCAGGGGTGTGTGGGGTCTCACAGTGTGTCAGGACCCTGTCACGGGTGTGTGGGGTCTCACAGTTTGTCAGGAACCCGTCAGGTGTGTTTGGGGTCTCACAGTGTGTCACGACACTGTCAGGGGTATGTCAGGTCTCACCGTGTGTCAAGATCCTTTCAAGGGTGTGGGGATCTCACAGAGTGTTTGGACTCTGTCAGGGGTGTGTGGGGTCTCACAGTGTGTTAGGACCCTGTCAGGGGTATGTGGGGTCTCACAGTGTGTCAGGACCCTGTCACGGGTGTGTGGGGTCTCACAGTTTGTCAGGAACCTGTCAGGTGTGTTTGGGGTCTCACAGTGTGTCACGACACTGTCAGGGGTATGTCAGGTCTCACCGTGTGTCAAGATCCTTTCAAGGGTGTGGGGATCTCACAGAGTGCTTGGACCCTGTCAGGGGTGTGTGGGGTCTCACAGTGTGTTAGGACCCTGTCAGGGGTATGTGGGGTCTCACAGTGTGTCAGGATCCTGTCAGGGGTGTGTGGGGTCTCACAGTGTGTCAGGACTGTGTCAGGGTTGTGTGGGGTCTCACAGTGTGTCAGGAGCCGGGCAGGGGTTTGTGGGGTCTCACAATGTGTCAGGACCCTGCCTGGGTTGTGTGGGGTCTCACAGTGTGCCTGGACCCTGCCAGGTGTGTGTGGGGTCTCACTGGTTGTCTGGACACAGATGGGTGTGGGATCGCAATGTGTGTCAGGACCCTGTCAGGGGTTTGTGGCGTCTCACAGTGTGTCAAGTCCCTGTCAGGGGTGTGTGGGTCTTACAGTGTGTCAGGACCCTTTTGGGGCCTGTGGGGTCTCACAGTGTGTCTGGACCCTGTCTGGTGTGTGTGGAGTCTCACAGTGCGTCAGGTCCCTGCCAGGTCCCTTTGGGGTCTCACAGTGTGTCAGGACCGTGTCAATAGTGTGTGGGGTCTCACAGTGTGACAGGACCCTGTTAGAGGAGTGCGGGGTCTCACAGTGTGTCAGGACCCTGTCAGGGGTTTGTGGCATCTCACAGTGTGTCAAGTCCCTGTCAGGGGTGTGTGGGTCTTACAGTGTGTCAGGACCCTTTTGGGGCCCTGTGGTGTCTCACAGTGTGTCTGGACCCTGTCTGGTGTGTGTGGAGTCTCACAGTGCGTCAGGTCCCTGCCAGGTCCCTTTGGGGTCTCAACAGTGGTCAGGACCGTGTCAATAGCGTGTGGGGTCTCACAGTGTGACAGGACCCTGTTAGAGGAGTGCGGGGTCTCACAGTGTGTCAGGACCCTGTCAGGGGTGTGTGGGGTCTCACAGTGTGTCAGGACCCTGTCAGGGTGTGTGGGGTCTCACAGTGTGTCAGTGTCCTGTCAGGTGTGTGTGGGGTCTCACAGTGTGTCAGTGTCCTGTCAGGTGTGTGTGGAGTCTCACAGTGTGTCAGTGTCCTGTCAGGTGTGTGTGGGGCGTCACAGCTTGTCCTGACCCTGTCAGGGGTGTGTGGGGTCTCACAGTGTGTCAGGACCCTGTCACGGGTGTGTGGGGTCTCAAAGTTTGTCATGGAACACTGTCAGTGTGTTTGGGGTCTCACAGTGTGTCACGACACTGTGAGGGGTATGTCAGGTCTCACCGTGTGTCAAGATCCTTTCAAGGGTGTGGGGATCTCACAGAGTGCTTGGGACACTGGTTAGGGGTGTGTGGGCGTCTCATAGTGTGTCAGTGTCCTGTTAGGGGTGTGTGGGGTATCACAGTGTGTCATTGTCCTGTTACAGGTGTGTGGGGATCGCAATGTGTGTCAGGACCCTGTCAGGGGTGTGTGGAGTCTCACAGTGTGTCAGGTACCTGTCAAGGGTTTGTTTGGGTCTCACACTGTGTCAGGTCCCTGTCAGGGGTGTGTGGGTCTCACACTGTGTCAGGTCCCTGTCAGGGGTGTGTAGGGTCTCGCTGTGTGTCAGGTCCCCGTCAGAGGTGTGTGGCGTCTGACAATGTGTCAGGGCTTTGTCAAGGGTGCGTGGCGTCTCACAGCGTGTCAGGACCCTGTCAGTTGTCATGTGGCGTCTCACAGTGTGTCAGGGTCGCTGTCAGGGGTGTGTGTGGTCTCACAGTGTGTCAGGACCCTGTCAGTGGTTTGTGGGGCCTCACAGTGTATCAGGACCGTGCCAGGGGTGTGTGTGGTCTCACAGTGTATCAGACCTTTTGATGTGTGTGTGGTGTTGTGTGGTGTGTCACGATACTGTCAGGGTCTGTGTGGTCTCACAGTGTGACAGGACCTTGTCAGGGGTGTGTGGGGTCTCACAGTGTGTCAGGACTGTGTGAGGGTTGTGTGGGGTCTCACAGTGTGTCAGGAGCCGGGCAGGGGTTTGTGGGGTCTCACAATGTGTCAGGACCCTGCCTGGGTTGTGTGGGGTCTCACAGTGTGGCTGGACCCTGCCAGGTGTGTGTGGGGTCTCACTGGTTGTCTGGACACAGATGGGTGTGGGATCGCAATGTGTGGTCAGGACCCTGTCAGGGGTTTGTGGCGTCTCACAGTGTGTCAAGTCCCTGTCAGGGGTGTGTGGGTCTTACAGTGTGTCAGGACCCTTTTGGGGCCTGTGGGGTCTCACAGTGTGTCCGGACCCTGTCTGGTGTGTGTGGAGTCTCACAGTGCGTCAGGTCCCTGCCAGGTCCCTTTGGGGTCTCACAGTGTGTCAGGACCGTGTCAATAGTGTGTGGGGTCTCACAGTGTGACAGGACCCTGTTAGAGGAGTGCGGGGTCTCACAGTGGGTCTGGACCCTGTCAGATGTGTGTCGGATCTCAAGGTCTCTCAGGACCCTATCCTGGGTGTGTGAGGTCTCACAATGTATCAGGAACCTTTTGGGGTGTGTGGTGTCTCACAATGTGTCAGGAGCCTTTTGGGGTGTGTGGCATCTCACAGTGTATCAGGACCCCTCTGGGGTGAGTGGGGTCCTACAGTGTTTCTGAACCCTGTCAGGCGTGTGTGCCATCTCACAATGTGTCAGGACCCTTTTGGGGCCTGTAGGGTGTCACAGTGTGTCAGGACCATGTCAGGAGTGTGTGGGATCCCACAGTGTGTCCAGAACCTGTCAGGGGTGTGTGGGGTCTCACAGTGTGTCAGAACCCTCTCAGATGTGTGTGGGATCACAATGTGTGTCAGAACCCTGCCAGGGGTGTGTGGGGTCTCACAGTGAGTCATGACCCTGCCAGGGTTGTGTGGGGTTTCACAGTGTGTCAGGACACCGTGAGTGGTTTGTGGGGTTTCACGGTGTGTCAGGATCTGGTCGTGGGTGTGTGGGGTCTGACTGTGTGTCAGAACACTCTCAGATGTGTGTGGGATCGCAATGTGTGTCAGGACGCTGTCAGGAGTGTGTGGCGTCTCACAGTGCGTCATGTCCCTGTCAGGGTTGTGTGGGGTCTTACAGTGTGTCAGGACCCTTTTGGGGCCTGTGGGGTCTCACAGTGTGTCCGGACCCTGTCTGGTGTGTGTGGAGTCTCACAGTGCGTCAGGTCCCTGTGGGGTCTCACAGTGTGTCAGGACCGTGTCATTAGTGTGTGGGGTCTCACAGTGTGTCAGGACCCTGTTAGGGGAGTGCGGGGTCTCACAGTGTGTCTGGACCCTGTCAGGTGTGTGTGGCGTCTCACAATGTGTCAGGACCCGTTTGGGACCTGTGTGGTCTCACAGTGTGTTAGGACCCTCTCAGGGTGTGTCGGATCTCACAGTCTCTCAGGACCCTATCCTGGGTGTGTGAGGTCTCACAATGTGTCAGGAACCTTTTGGGGTGTGTGGTGTCTCACAATGTGTCAGGACCCTTTTGGGGCCTGTGGGGTCTCACAGTGTGTCCGGACCCTGTCAGGGGTGTGTAGGGTCTCGCTCTGTGTCAGGTCACCGTCAGAAGTGTATGGGGTCTGACAGTGTGTCAGGGCCCTGTCAGGGGTGTGTGCAGTCTCACAGTGTGTCAGGACCGTGCCAGGGGTGTGTGAGGTCTCACAGTTTGTCAGGACCCTTTCATGTATGTGTGGTGTCGTGTGGTGTGTCACGATCTTATCGGGGGTGTGTGTGGTCTCATAGTGTGTCAGGACCCTGTCAGTGGTTTGTGGGGTCTCACAGTGTGACAGGTCCCTGTTAGTGGTGTGTGGGGTCTCACAGTGTGTCAGCACCCTGCCTGGGTTGTCTGGGGTCTCACAGTGTGTCAGGACTGTGTCAGGGTTGTGTGGTGTCTCACAGTGTGTCAGGACTCTCTCAGTGGTGTGTTGGATCTTACAGTCTGTCAGGACCCTATCCAGGGTGTGTGGGGTCTCACAGTGTGTCAGGACCCCTCAGGTGTGAGTGGGGTCCCACAGTGTTTCTGAACCCTGTCAGGCGTGTGTGCCGTTTCACAATGTGTCAGGACCCATTTGGGGCCTGTGGGGTCTCACAGTGTGTCAGGACCATGTCAGGAGTGTGTGGGATCCCACAGTGTGTGCGGACCCTGTCAGGGGTATGTAGGGTCTCGCTGTGTGTCAGCACCCTGTCAGGGGTGTGTAGGGTCTGACAGTGTGTCAGGGCCCTGTCAGGGGTGTGTGCAGTCTCAGTGTGACAGGACCGTTCCAGGGATGTGTGGGGTCTCACAGTGTGTCAGGACCCTTTCATGTGTGTGTGGTGTCGTGTGGTGCGTCACGATCCTATCAGGGGTGTGTGTGGTCTCACAGTGTGTCAGGACCCTGTCAGGGGTGTGTGGGGTCTCACAGTGTGTTAGGACCCTGGCAGGGGTGTGTGGGGTCTCACAGTGTGTCAGGACCCTGTCATGGTTGTTTGAGGTCTCACAGTGTGTCAGGATCCTGTCGGGGGTGTGTAGGGTCTCACAGTGTGTCAGAACCCTCTCAGATGTGTGTGAGATCGCAATGTGTGTCTGGACCCTGTCAGGGGTGTGTGTGGTCTCGTAGTGTGTCAGGACCCTATCCAGGGTGTGTGGGGTCTCAGAGTGCGTCAGGAACCTGCTAGGGTTGTGTGGGATCGCAATTTGTATCAGGACCCTGCCAGGTGTGTGTGGGATCGCAATGTGTGTCAGGACCCTGTCAGGTGTGCGTGGCGTCCACAGTGTGTCAGGACCCTGTCAGGGGTGTGTCGAGTCTCACAGTGTGTCGTGTCCTCTCAGGTGTGTGTGGGGTCTCACAGTTTGTCAGGTCCCTGCTAGTGGTGTGTGGGGTCTCACAGAGTGTCAGGACCCTGCCAGGGTTGTGTGGGGTCTCACAGTGTGTCAGGCCCCGGTCCGGGATGTGTGGGGTCTCACAGGGTGTCAGGGCCCTGTCAGGGGTTTGTGCGGTCTCACAGCGTTTCCAGAGCCTGCCAGGCATGTGTGCGGTCTCACAGTGTGTCAGGTCCTGTCAGGGGTGTGTGGTGTCTCACAGTGTGTCAGGTCCGTGTCAGGGCTGTGTGGCGTCTTCCAGTGTGTCAGGACCCTGTCAGGTGTGTGGGGGGTCTCAGTGTGTCAGAACCCTGTCAGTAGTGTGTGGGGTCTGACAATGTGACAGGACATTGTCAGGGGTGTGTGGAGTCTCACAGTGTGCCAGGACCCTGTGAGTGGTGTGTGGTGTCTCACAGTGTGTCAGGTCCGTGTCAGGGCTGTGTGGCGTCTTCCAGTGTGACAGGACATTGTCAGGGGTGTGTGGAGTCTCACAGTGTGCCAGGACCCTGTGAGTGGTGTGTGTGTATCACAGTTTGTCAGGACCCTGTCAGGGTGTTCGGGGTCTCACAGTGTTTCTGTCCTCTGTCAGGGGTGTCTGGGGTCTCACAGTGTGTCAGTGTCCTGTCAGGTGTGTGTGGGGTCTCACAGTGTGTCAGTGTCCTGTCAGGTGTGTGTGGAGTCTCACAGTGTGTCAGTGTCCTGTCAGGTGTGTGTGGGGCGTCACAGCTTGTCCTGACCCTGTCAGGGGTGTGTGGGGTCTCACAGTGTGTCAGGACCCTGTCACGGGTGTGTGGGGTCTCACAGTTTGTCAGGAACCCGTCAGGTGTGTTTGGGGTCTCACAGTGTGTCACGACACTGTCAGGGGTATGTCAGGTCTCACCGTGTGTCAAGATCCTTTCAAGGGTGTGGGGATCTCACAGAGTGTTTGGACCCTGTCAGGGGTGTGTGGGGTCTCACAGTGTGTTAGGACCCTGTCAGGGGTATGTGGGGTCTCACAGTGTGTCAGGACCCTGTCACGGGTGTGTGGGGTCTCACAGTTTGTCAGGAACCTGTCAGGTGTGTTTGGGGTCTCACAGTGTGTCACGACACTGTCAGGGGTATGTCAGGTCTCACCGTGTGTCAAGATCCTTTAAACGGTGTGGGGATCTCACAGAGTGCTTGGACCCTGTCAGGGGTGTGTGGGGTCTCACAGTGTGTTAGGACCCTGTCAGGGGTATGTGGGGTCTCACAGTGTGTCAGGATCCTGTCAGGTGTGTGTGGGGTCTCACAGTGTGTCAGGACTGTGTCAGGGTTGTGTGGGGTCTCACAGTGTGTCAGGAGCCGGGCAGGGGTTTGTGGGGTCTCACAATGTGTCAGGACCCTGCCTGGGTTGTGTGGGGTCTCACAGTGTGCCTGGACCCTGCCAGGTGTGTGTGGGGTCTCAGTGGTTGTCTGGACACAGATGGGTGTGGGATCGCAATGTGTGTCAGGACCCTGTCAGGGGTTTGTGGCGTCTCACAGTGTGTCAAGTCCCTGTCAGGGGTGTGTGGGTCTTACAGTGTGTCAGGACCCTTTTGGGGCCTGTGGGGTCTCACAGTGTGTCTGGACCCTGTCTGGTGTGTGTGGAGTCTCACAGTGCGTCAGGTCCCTGCCAGGTCCCTTTGGGGTCTCACAGTGTGTCAGGACCGTGTCAATAGTGTGTGGGGTCTCACAGTGTGACAGGACCCTGTTAGAGGAGTGCGGGGTCTCACAGTGTGTCAGGACCCTGTCAGGGGTTTGTGGCGTCTCACAGTGTGTCAAGTCCCTGTCAGGGGTGTGTGGGTCTTACAGTGTGTCAGGACCCTTTTGGGGCCTGTGGTGTCTCACAGTGTGTCTGGACCCTGTCTGGTGTGTGTGGAGTCTCACAGTGCGTCAGGTCCCTGCCAGGTCCCTTTGGGGTCTCACAGTGTGTCAGGACCGTGTCAATAGCGTGTGGGGTCTCACAGTGTGACAGGACCCTGTTAGAGGAGTGCGGGGTCTCACAGTGTGTCAGGACCCTGTCAGGGGTGTGTGGGGTCTCACAGTGTGTCAGGACCCTGTCAGGGGTGTGTGGGGTCTCACAGTGTGTCAGTGTCCTGTCAGGTGTGTGTGGGGTCTCACAGTGTGTCAGTGTCCTGTCAGGTGTGTGTGGAGTCTCACAGTGTGTCAGTGTCCTGTCAGGTGTGTGTGGAGTCTCACAGTGTGTCAGTGTCCTGTCAGGTGTGTGTGGGGCGTCACAGCTTGTCCTGACCCTGTCAGGGGTGTGTGGGGTCTCACAGTGTGTCAGGACCCTGTCACGGGTGTGTGGGGTCTCAAAGTTTGTCAGGAACCTGTCAGGTGTGTTTGGGGTCTCACAGTGTGTCACGACACTGTCAGGGGTATGTCAGGTCTCACCGTGTGTCAAGATCCTTTCAAGGGTGTGGGGATCTCACAGAGTGCTTAGACCCTGTTAGGGGTGTGTGGCGTCTCATAGTGTGTCAGTGTCCTGTTAGGGGTGTGTGGGGTATCACAGTGTGTCATTGTCCTGTTACAGGTGTGTGGGATCGCAATGTGTGTCAGGACCCTGTCAGGGGTGTGTGGAGTCTCACAGTGTGTCAGGTACCTGTCAAGGGTTTGTTTGGGTCTCACACTGTGTCAGGTCCCTGTCAGGGGTGTGTGGGGTCTCACACTGTGTCAGGTCCCTGCCAGGGGTGTGTAGGGTCTCGCTGTGTGTCAGGTCCCCGTCAGAGGTGTGTGGCGTCTGACAATGTGTCAGGGCTTTGTCAAGGGTGCGTGGCGTCTCACAGCGTGTCAGGACCCTGTCAGTTGTCTGTGGTGTCTCTCAGTGTGTCAGGTCGCTGTCAGGGGTGTGTGTGGTCTCACAGTGTGTCAGGACCCTGTCAGTGGTTTGTGGGGCCTCACAGTGTATCAGGACCGTGCCAGGGGTGTGTGTGGTCTCACAATGTATCAGGACCTTTTGATGTGTGTGTGGTGTTGTGTGGTGTGTCACGATACTGTCAGGGGTCTGTGTGGTCTCACTGTGTGACAGGACCTTGTCAGGGGTGTGTGGGGTCTCACAGTGTGTCAGGACTGTGTGAGGGTTGTGTGGGGTCTCACAGTGTGTCAGGAGCCGGGCAGGGGTTTGTGGGGTCTCACAATGTGTCAGGACCCTGCCTGGGTTGTGTGGGGTCTCACAGTGTGCCTGGACCCTGCCAGGTGTGTGTGGGGTCTCACTGGTTGTCTGGACACAGATGGGTGTGGGATCGCAATGTGTGTCAGGACCCTGTCAGGGGTTTGTGGCGTCTCACAGTGTGTCAAGTCCCTGTCAGGGGTGTGTGGGTCTTACAGTGTGTCAGGACCCTTTTGGGGCCTGTGGGGTCTCACAGTGTGTCCGGACCCTGTCTGGTGTGTGTGGAGTCTCACAGTGCGTCAGGTCCCTGCCAGGTCCCTTTGGGGTCTCACAGTGTGTCAGGACCGTGTCAATAGTGTGTGGGGTCTCACAGTGTGACAGGACCCTGTTAGAGGAGTGCGGGGTCTCACAGTGGGTCTGGACCCTGTCAGATGTGTGTCGGATCTCAAGGTCTCTCAGGACCCTATCCTGGGTGTGTGAGGTCTCACAATGTATCAGGAACCTTTTGGGGTGTGTGGTGTCTCACAATGTGTCAGAGCCTTTTGGGGTGTGTGGCATCTCACAGTGTATCAGGACCCCTCTGGGGTGAGTGGGGTCCTACAGTGTTTCTGAACCCTGTCAGGCGTGTGTGCCATCTCACAATGTGTCAGGACCCTTTTGGGGCCTGTAGGGTGTCACAGTGTGTCAGGACCATGTCAGGAGTGTGTGGGATCCCACAGTGTGTCCAGAACCTGTCAGGGGTGTGTGGGGTCTCACAGTGTGTCAGAACCCTCTCAGATGTGTGTGGGATCACAATGTGTGTCAGAACCCTGCCAGGGGTGTGTGGGGTCTCACAGTGAGTCATGACCCTGCCAGGGTTGTGTGGGGTTTCACAGTGTGTCAGGACACCGTGAGTGGTTTGTGGGGTTTCACGGTGTGTCAGGATCTGGTCGTGGGGTGTGTGGGGTCTGACTGTGTGTCAGAACACTCTCAGATGTGTGTGGGATCGCAATGTGTGTCAGGACGCTGTCAGGAGTGTGTGGCGTCTCACAGTGCATCATGTCCCTGTCAGGGTTGTGTGGGGTCTTACAGTGTGTCAGGACCCTTTTGGGGCCTGTGGGGTCTCACAGTGTGTCCGGACCCTGTCTGGTGTGTGTGGAGTCTCACAGTGCGTCAGGTCCCTGTGGGGTCTCACAGTGCGTCAGGTCCCTGTGGGGTCTCACAGTGTGTCAGGACCGTGTCAATAGTGTGTGGGGTCTCACAGTGTGTCAGGACCCTGTTAGGGGAGTGCGGGGTCACACAGTGTGTCTGGACCCTGTCAGGTGTGTGTGGCGTCTCACAATGTGTCAGGACCCTTTTGGGACCTGTGTGGTCTCACAGTGTGTTAGGACCCTCTCAGGGTGTGTCGGATCTCACAGTCTCTCAGGACCCTATCCTGGGTGTGTGAGGTCTCACAATGTGTCAGGAACCTTTTGGGGTGTGTGGTGTCTCACAATGTGTCAGGACCCTTTTGGGGCCTGTGGGGTCTCACAGTGTGTCCGGACCCTGTCAGGGGTGTGTAGGGTCTCGCTCTGTGTCAGGTCACCGTCAGAAGTGTATGGGGTCTGACAGTGTGTCAGGGCCCTGTCAGGGGTGTGTGCAGTCTCACAGTGTGTCAGGACCGTGCCAGGGGTGTGTGAGGTCTCACAGTTTGTCAGGACCCTTTCATGTATGTGTGGTGTCGTGTGGTGTGTCACGATCTTATCGGGGGTGTGTGTGGTCTCATAGTGTGTCAGGACCCTGTCAGTGGTTTGTGGGGTCTCACAGTGTGACAGGTCCCTGTTAGTGGTGTGTGGGGTCTCACAGTGTGTCAGCACCCTGCCTGGGTTGTCTGGGGTCTCACAGTGTGTCAGGACTGTGTCAGGGTTGTGTGGTGTCTCACAGTGTGTCAGGACTCTCTCAGTGGTGTGTCGGATCTTACAGTCTGTCAGGACCCTATCCAGGGTGTGTGGGGTCTCACAGTGTGTCAGGACCCCTCAGGTGTGAGTGGGGTCCCACAGTGTTTCTGAACCCTGTCAGGCGTGTGTGCCGTTTCACAATGTGTCAGGACCCATTTGGGGCCTGTGGGGTCTCACAGTGTGTCAGGACCATGTCAGGAGTGTGTGGGATCCCACAGTGTGTGCGGACCCTGTCAGGGGTATGTAGGGTCTCGCTGTGTGTCAGCACCCTGTCAGGGGTGTGTAGGGTCTGACAGTGTGTCAGGGCCCTGTCAGGGGTGTGTGCAGTCTCAGTGTGACAGGACCGTTCCAGGGATGTGTGGGGTCTCACAGTGTGTCAGGACCCTTTCATGTGTGTGTGGTGTCGTGTGGTGCGTCACGATCCTATCAGGGGTGTGTGTGGTCTCACAGTGTGTCAGGACCCTGTCAGGGGTGTGTGGGGTCTCACAGTGTGTTAGGACCCTGGCAGTGGTGTGTGGGGTCTCACAGTGTGTTAGGACCCTGTCAGGGGCGTGTGTGGTCTCACAGTGTGTCAGGACCCTGTCAGTGGTTTGTGGGGTCTCACAGTGTGACAGATCCCTTTTAGTGGTGTGTGGGGTCTCACAGTGTGTCAGGACCCTGTCATGGTTGTTTGAGGTCTCACAGTGTGTCAGGATCCTGTCGGGGGTGTGTGGGGTCTCACAGTGTGTCAGAACCCTCTCAGATGTGTGTGAGATCGCAATGTGTGTCTGGACCCTGTCAGGGGTGTGTGTGGTCTCGTAGTGTGTCAGGACCCTATCCAGGGTGTGTGGGGTCTCAGAGTGCGTCAGGAACCTGCTAGGGTTGTGTGGGATCGCAATTTGTATCAGGACCCTGCCAGGTGTGTGTGGGATCGCAATGTGTGTCAGGACACTGTCAGGTGTGCGTGGCGTCCACAGTGTGTCAGGACCCTGTCAGGGGTTTGTGGCGTCTCACAGTGTGTCAAGTCCCTGTCAGGGGTGTGTGGGTCTTACAGTGTGTCAGGACCCTTTTGGGGCCTGTGGGGTCTCACAGTGTGTCAGGACCGTGTCAATAGTGTGTGGGGTCTCACAGTGTGACAGGACCCTGTTAGAGGAGTGCGGGGTCTCACAGTGGGTCTGGACCCTGTCAGATGTGTGTCAGATCTCAAGGTCTCTCAGGACCCTATCCTGGGTGTGTGAGGTCTCACAATGTATCAGGAACCTTTTGGGGTGTGTGGTGTCTCACAATGTGTCAGGAGCCTTTTGGGGTGTGTGGCATCTCACAGTGTATCAGGACCCCTCTGGGGTGAGTGGGGTCCTACAGTGTTTCTGAACCCTGTCAGGCGTGTGTGCCATCTCACAATGTGTCAGGACCCTTTTGGGGCCTGTAGGGTGTCACAGTGTGTCAGGACCATGTCAGGAGTGTGTGGGATCCCACAGTGTGTCCAGAACCTGTCAGGGGTGTGTGGGGTCTCACAGTGTGTCAGAACCCTCTCAGATGTGTGTGGGATCACAATGTGTGTCAGAACCCTGCCAGGGGTGTGTGGGGTCTCACAGTGAGTCATGACCCTGCCAGGGTTGTGTGGGGTTTCACAGTGTGTCAGGACACCGTGAGTGGTTTGTGGGGTTTCACGGTGTGTCAGGATCTGGTCGTGGGTGTGTGGGGTCTGACTGTGTGTCAGAACACTCTCAGATGTGTGTGGGATCGCAATGTGTGTCAGGACGCTGTCAGGAGTGTGTGGCGTCTCACAGTGCGTCATGTCCCTGTCAGGGTTGTGTGGGGTCTTACAGTGTGTCAGGACCCTTTTGGGGCCTGTGGGGTCTCACAGTGTGTCCGGACCCTGTCTGGTGTGTGTGGAGTCTCACAGTGCGTCAGGTCCCTGTGGGGTCTCACAGTGTGTCAGGACCGTGTCAATAGTGTGTGGGGTCTCACAGTGTGTCAGGACCCTGTTAGGGGAGTGCGGGGTCTCACAGTGTGTCTGGACCCTGTCAGGTGTGTGTGGCGTCTCACAATGTGTCAGGACCCTTTTGGGACCTGTGTGGTCTCACAGTGTGTTAGGACCCTCTCAGGGTGTGTCGGATCTCACAGTCTCTCAGGACCCTATCCTGGGTGTGTGAGGTCTCACAATGTGTCAGGAACCTTTTGGGGTGTGTGGTGTCTCACAATGTGTCAGGACCCTTTTGGGGCCTGTGGGGTCTCACAGTGTGTCCGGACCCTGTCAGGGGTGTGTAGGGTCTCGCTCTGTGTCAGGTCACCGTCAGAAGTGTATGGGGTCTGACAGTGTGTCAGGGCCCTGTCGGGGGTGTGTGCAGTCTCACAGTGTGTCAGGACCCTTTCATGTATGTGTGGTGTCGTGTGGTGTGTCACGATCTTATCGGGGGTGTGTGTGGTCTCATAGTGTGTCAGGACCCTGTCAGTGGTTTGTGGGGTCTCACAGTGTGACAGGTCCCTGTTAGTGGTGTGTGGGGTCTCACAGTGTGTCAGCACCCTGCCTGGGTTGTCTGGGGTCTCACAGTGTGTCAGGACTGTGTCAGGGTTGTGTGGTGTCTCACAGTGTGTCAGGACTCTCTCAGTGGTGTGTCGGATCTTACAGTCTGTCAGGACCCTATCCAGGGTGTGTGGGGTCTCACAGTGTGTCAGGACCCCTCAGGTGTGAGTGGGGTCCCACAGTGTTTCTGAACCCTGTCAGGCGTGTGTGCCGTTTCACAATGTGTCAGGACCCATTTGGGGCCTGTGGGGTCTCACAGTGTGTCAGGACCATGTCAGGAGTGTGTGGGATCCCACAGTGTGTGCGGACCCTGTCAGGGGTATGTAGGGTCTCGCTGTGTGTCAGCACCCTGTCAGGGGTGTGTAGGGTCTGACAGTGTGTCAGGGCCCTGTCAGGGGTGTGTGCAGTCTCAGTGTGACAGGACCGTTCCAGGGATGTGTGGGGTCTCACAGTGTGTCAGGACCCTTTCATGTGTGTGTGGTGTCATGTGGTGCGTCACGATCCTATCAGGGGTGTGTGTGGTCTCACAGTGTGTCAGGACCCTGTCAGGGGTGTGTGGGGTCTCACAGTGTGTTAGGACCCTGGCAGGGGTGTGTGGGGTCTCACAGTGTGTTAGGACCCTGCCAGGGGCGTGTGTGGTCTCACAGTGTGTCAGGACCCTGTCAGTGGTTTGTGGGGTCTCACAGTGTGACAGATCCCTTTTAGTGGTGTGTGGGGTCTCACAGTGTGTCAGGACCCTGTCATGGTTGTTTGAGGTCTCACAGTGTGTCAGGATCCTGTCGGGGGTGTGTGGGGTCTCACAGTGTGTCAGAACCCTCTCAGATGTGTGTGAGATCGCAATGTGTGTCTGGACCCTGTCAGGGGTGTGTGTGGTCTCGTAGTGTGTCAGGACCCTATCCAGGGTGTGTGGGGTCTCAGAGTGCGTCAGGAACCTGCTAGGGTTGTGTGGGATCGCAATTTGTATCAGGACCCTGCCAGGTGTGTGTGGGATCGCAATGTGTGTCAGGACCCTGTCAGGTGTGCGTGGCGTCCACAGTGTGTCAGGACCCTGTCAGGGGTGTGTCGAGTCTCACAGTGTGTCGTGTCCTCTCAGGTGTGTGGGGGTCTCACAGTTTGTCAGGTCCCTGCCAGTGGTGTGTGGGGTCTCACAGAGTGTCAGGACCCTGCCAGGGTTGTGTGGGGTCTCATAGTGTGTCAGGCCCCGGTCCGGGATGTGTGGGGTCTCACAGTGTGTCAGGTCCTGTCAGGTGTGTTTGGGGTCTCACAGTGTGTCACAACACTGTCAGGGGTATGTCAGGTCTCACCGTGTGTCAAGATCCTTTCAAGGGTGTGGGGATCTCACAGAGTGCTTGGACCCTGTCAGGGGTGTGTGGGGTCTCACAGTGTGTTAGGACCCTGTCAGGGGTATGTGGGGTCTCACAGTGTGTCAGGTCCCTGTCAGGGGTCTGTGGGGTCTCATAGTGTGTCAGGGTCCTGTTAGGGGTGTGTGGGGTCTCACAGTGTGTTAGGACCCTGTCAGGGGTATGTGGGGTCTCACAGTGTGTCAGTGTCCTGTTAGGGGTGTGTGGGGTCTCATAGTGTGTCAGGGTCCTGTTAGGGGTGTGTGGGGTATCACAGTGTGTCAGTGTCCTGTTACAGGTGTGTGGGATCGCAATGTGTGTCAGGACCCTGTCAGGGATGTGTGGGGTCTCACAGTGTGTCAGGTACCTGTCAAGGGTTTGTTTGGGTCTCACACTGTGTCAGGTCCCTGTCAGGGGTGTGTAGGGTCTCGCTGTGTGTCAGGTCCCCGTCAGAGGTGTGTGGCGTCTGACAATGTGTCAGGGCTTTGTCAGGGGTGCGTGGCGTCTCACAGCGTGTCAGGACCCTGTCAGTTGTCTGTGGCGTCTCACAGTGTGTCAGGTCGCTGTCAGGGGTGTGTGTGGTCTCACAGTGTGTCAGGACCCTGTCAGTGGTTTGTGGGGCCTCACAGTGTGTCAGGACCGTGCCAGGGGTGTGTGTGGTCTCACAGTGTATCAGGACCCTTTGATGTGTGTGTGGTGTCGTGTGGTGTGTCATGATACTGTCAGGGGTCTGTGTGGTCTCACAATGTGTCAGGACCCTGTCAGTGGTTTGTGGGGTCTCACAGTGTGACAGGACCTTGTCAGGGGTGTGTGGGGTCTCACAGTGTGTCAGGAGCCGGGCAGGGGTTTGTGGTGTCTCACAATGTGTCAGGACCCTGCCTGGGTTGTGTGGGGTCTCACCGTGTGCCTGGACCCTGCCAGGTGTGTGTGGGGTCTCACTGGTTGTCTGGACACAGATGGGTGTGGGATCGCAATGTGTGTCAGGACCCTGTCAGGGGTTTGTGGCGTCTCACAGTGCGTCATGTCCCTGTCAGGGGTGTGTGGGGTCTCACAGTGTGTCAGGACCCTTCTGGGGTGTGTGGGGTCTCACAGCGTTTCTGAACCCTGTCAGGGGAGTGTGTGGTCTCACAGTGTGTCAGGACCCTTCTGGGGCCTGTGGGGTCTCACAGTGTGTCAGGGCCCTCTCAGGGCTGTGTCGGATCTCACAGTCTGTCAGGACCCTGCCCAGGGTGTGTGGGTCTCACAGTGTGTCAGGAACTTGGCTGTCAGGTGTGTGTGTGGTCTCACAGTGGGTCAGGACCCTGTCAGGGGTGTGTCGGGTCTCACAGTGCGTCAGGTCCCCGTCAGGGATGTGTGGGGTCTGACAGTGTGTCAGGGCCCAATCAGGGGAGTGTGCAGTCTCACAGTGTGTCAGGACCGTTCCAGGGGTGTGTGGGGTCTCACAGTGTGTCAGGACCCTTTCATGTGTGTGTGGTGTCGTGTGGTGTGTCACGATCCTGTCAGGGGTGTGTGTGGTCTCACAGTGTGTCAGGACCCTGTCAGGGGTGTGTGGGGTCTCACAGTGTGTTAGGACCCTGGCAGGGGTGTGTGGGGTCTCACAGTGTGTTAGGACCCTGTCAGGGGTGTGTGGGGTCTCACAGTGTGTCAGAACCCTCTCAGGTGTGTGTGGGATCGGAATGTGTGTCAGAACCCTGCCAGGGGTGTGTGGGGTCTCACAGTGAGTCATGACCCTGCCAGGGGTATGTGGGATCGCAGTGTGTGTCAGGACCCTGTCAGGTGTGTGTGGCGTCCACAGTGGATCAGGACGCTGTCAGTGGTGTGTGGGCTCTCACAGTGTGTTAGGACCCTGCCAGGGTTGTGTGGGGTTTCACAGTGTGTCAGGACACCGTGAGTGGTTTGTGGGGTTTCACGGTGTGTCAGGATCTGGTCGTGGGTGTGTGGGGTCTGACTGTGTGTCAGAACATTCTCAGATGTGTGTGGGATCGCAATGTGTGTCGGGACGCTGTCAGGAGTGTGTGGCGTCTCACAGTGCGTCATGTCCCTGTCAGGGTTGTGTGGGGTCTCACAGTGTGTCCGGACCCTGTCTGGTGTGTGTGGAGTCTCACAGTGCGTCAGGACCCTGTTAGGGGAGTGCGGGGTCTCACAGTGTGTCTGGACCCTGTCAGGTGTGTGTGGCGTCTCACAATGTGTCAGGACCCTTTTGGGACCTGTGTGGTCTCACAGTGTGTTAGGACCCTCTCAGGGTGTGTCGGATCTCACAGTCTCTCAGGACCCCATCCTGGGTGTGTGAGGTCTCACAATGTGTCAGGAACCTTTTGGGGTGTGTGGTGTCTCACAATGTGTCAGGACCCTTTTGGGGCCTGTGGGGTCTCACAGTGTGTCTGGACCCTGTCAGGGATGTGTAGGGTCTCGCTGTGTGTCAGCACCCTGTCAGGGGTATGTAGGGTCTCGCTGTGTGTCAGCACCCTGTCAGGGGTGTGTAGGGTCTGACAGTGTGTCAGGGCCCTGTCAGGGGTGTGTGGGGTCTCACAGTGTGTTAGGACCCTGGCAGGGGTGTGTGGGGTCTCACAGTGTGTTAGGGCCCTGTCAGGGGCGTGTGTGGTCTCACAGTGTGTCAGGACCCTGTCAGTGGTTTGTGGGGTCTCACAGTGTGACAGATCCCTTTTAGTGGTGTGTGGGGTCTCACAGTGTGTCAGGACCCTGTCATGGTTGTTTGAGGTCTCACAGTGTGTCAGGATCCTGTCGGGGGTGTGTGGGGTCTCACAGTGTGTCAGAACCCTCTCAGATGTGTGTGAGATCGCAATGTGTGTCTGGACCCTGTCAGGGGTGTGTGTGGTCTCGTAGTGTGTCAGGACCCTATCCAGGGTGTGTGGGGTCTCAGAGTGCGTCAGGAACCTGCTAGGGTTGTGTGGGATCGCAATTTGTATCAGGACCCTGCCAGGTGTGTGTGGGATCGCAATGTGTGTCAGGACCCTGTCAGGTGTGCGTGGCGTCCACAGTGTGTCAGGACCCTGTCAGGGGTGTGTCGAGTCTCACAGTGTGTCGTGTCCTCTCAGGTGTGTGGGGGTCTCACAGTTTGTCAGGTCCCTGCCAGTGGTGTGTGGGGTCTCACAGAGTGTCAGGACCCTGCCAGGGTTGTGTGGCGTCTCATAGTGTGTCAGGCCCCGGTCCGGGATGTGTGGGGTCTCACAGTGTGTCAGGTACTGTCAGGGGTGTGTGGTGTCTCACAGTGTGTCACGTCCGTGTCAGGGCTGTGTGGCGTCTTCCAGTGTGTCAGGACCCTGTCAGGTGTGTGGGGGGTCTCACAGTGTATCAGGACCCTGTCTGGTGTGTGGGGGGTCTCACAGTGTATCAGGACCCTGTCAGGTGTGTGGGGGGTCTCACAGTGTGTCAGAACCCTGTCAGTAGTGTGTGGGGTCTGACAATGTGACAGGACATTGTCAGCGGTGTGTGGAGTCTCACAGTGTGCCAGGACCCTGTGAGCGGTGTGTGTGTATTACAGTTTGTCAGGACCCTGTCAGGGTGTTCGGGGTCTCACAGTGTTTCTGTACCCTGTCAGGGGTGTCTGGGGTCTCACAGTGTGTCAGTGTCCTGTCAGGTGTGTGTGGGGTCTCACAGAGTGTCAGTGTCCTGTCAGGTGTGTGTGGGGTCTCACAGTGTGTCAGTGTCCTGTCAGGTGTGTGTGGGGCGTCACAGCTTGTCCTGACCCTGTCAGGGGTGTGTGGGGTCTCACAGTGCGTCAGGACCCTGTCACGGGTGTGTGGGGTCTCACAGTTTGTCAGGAACCTGTCAGGTGTGTTTGGGGTCTCACAGTGTGTCACGACACTGTCAGGGGTATGTCAGGTCTCACCGTGTGTCAAGATCCTTTCAAGGGTGTGGGGATCTGACAGAGTGCTTGGACCCTGTCAGGGGTGTGTGGGGTCTCACAGTGTGTTAGGACCCTGTCAGGGGTATGTGGGGTCTCACAGTGTGTCAGGTCCCTGTCAGGGGTGTGTGGGGTCTCATAGTGTGTCAGGGTCCTGTTAGGGGTGTGTGGGGTATCACAGTGTGTCAGTGTCCTGTTACAGGTGTGTGGGATCGCAATGTGTGTCAGGACCCTGTCAGGGATGTGTGGGGTCTCACAGTGTGTCGTGTCCTCTCAGGTGTGTGGGGGTCTCACAGTTTGTCAGGTCCCTGCCAGTGGTGTGTGGGGTCTCACAGAGTGTCAGGACCCTGCCAGGGTTGTGTGGGGTCTCATAGTGTGTCAGGCCCCGGTCCGGGATGTGTGGGGTCTCACAGTGTGTCAGGTCCTGTCAGGTGTGTTTGGGGTCTCACAGTGTGTCACGACACTGTCAGGGGTATGTCAGGTCTCACCGTGTGTCAAGATCCTTTCAAGGGTGTGGGGATCTCACAGAGTGCTTGGACCCTGTCAGGGGTGTGTGGGGTCTCACAGTGTGTTAGGACCCTGTCAGGGGTATGTGGGGTCTCACAGTGTGTCAGGTCCCTGTCAGGGGTGTGTGGGGTCTCATAGTGTGTCAGGGTCCTGTTAGGGGTGTGTGGGGTCTCACAGTGTGTTAGGACCCTGTCAGGGGTATGTGGGGTCTCACAGTGTGTCAGTGTCCTGTTAGGGGTGTGTGGGGTCTCATAGTGTGTCAGGGTCCTGTTAGGGGTGTGTGGGGTATCACAGTGTGTCAGTGTCCTGTTACAGGTGTGTGGGATCGCAATGTGTGTCAGGACCCTGTCAGGGATGTGTGGGGTCTCACAGTGTGTCAGGTACCTGTCAAGGGTTTGTTTGGGTCTCACACTGTGTCAGGTCCCTGTCAGGGGTGTGTAGGGTCTCGCTGTGTGTCAGGTCCCCGTCAGAGGTGTGTGGCGTCTGACAATGTGTCAGGGCTTTGTCAGGGGTGCGTGGCGTCTCACAGCGTGTCAGGACCCTGTCAGTTGTCTGTGGCGTCTCACAGTGTGTCAGGTCGCTGTCAGGGGTGTGTGTGGTCTCACAGTGTGTCAGGACCCTGTCAGTGGTTTGTGGGGCCTCACAGTGTGTCAGGACCGTGCCAGGGGTGTGTGTGGTCTCACAGTGTATCAGGACCCTTTGATGTGTGTGTGGTGTCGTGTGGTGTGTCATGATACTGTCAGGGGTCTGTGTGGTCTCACAATGTGTCAGGACCCTGTCAGTGGTTTGTGGGGTCTCACAGTGTGACAGGACCTTGTCAGGGGTGTGTGGGGTCTCACAGTGTGTCAGGAGCCGGGCAGGGGTTTGTGGTGTCTCACAATGTGTCAGGACCCTGCCTGGGTTGTGTGGGGTCTCACCGTGTGCCTGGACCCTGCCAGGTGTGTGTGGGGTCTCACTGGTTGTCTGGACACAGATGGGTGTGGGATCGCAATGTGTGTCAGGACCCTGTCAGGGGTTTGTGGCGTCTCACAGTGCGTCATGTCCCTGTCAGGGGTGTGTGGGGTCTCACAGTGTGTCAGGACCCTTCTGGGGTGTGTGGGGTCTCACAGCGTTTCTGAACCCTGTCAGGGGAGTGTGTGGTCTCACAGTGTGTCAGGACCCTTCTGGGGCCTGTGGGGTCTCACAGTGTGTCAGGGCCCTCTCAGGGCTGTGTCGGATCTCACAGTCTGTCAGGACCCTGCCCAGGGTGTGTGGGTCTCACAGTGTGTCAGGAACTTGGCTGTCAGGTGTGTGTGTGGTCTCACAGTGGGTCAGGACCCTGTCAGGGGTGTGTCGGGTCTCACAGTGCGTCAGGTCCCCGTCAGGGATGTGTGGGGTCTGACAGTGTGTCAGGGCCCAATCAGGGGAGTGTGCAGTCTCACAGTGTGTCAGGACCGTTCCAGGGGTGTGTGGGGTCTCACAGTGTGTCAGGACCCTTTCATGTGTGTGTGGTGTCGTGTGGTGTGTCACGATCCTGTCAGGGGTGTGTGTGGTCTCACAGTGTGTCAGGACCCTGTCAGGGGTGTGTGGGGTCTCACAGTGTGTTAGGACCCTGGCAGGGGTGTGTGGGGTCTCACAGTGTGTCAGAACCCTCTCAGGTGTGTGTGGGATCGGAATGTGTGTCAGAACCCTGCCAGGGGTGTGTGGGGTCTCACAGTGAGTCATGACCCTGCCAGGGGTATGTGGGATCGCAGTGTGTGTCAGGACCCTGTCAGGTGTGTGTGGCGTCCACAGTGGATCAGGACGCTGTCAGTGGTGTGTGGGCTCTCACAGTGTGTTAGGACCCTGCCAGGGTTGTGTGGGGTTTCACAGTGTGTCAGGACACCGTGAGTGGTTTGTGGGGTTTCACGGTGTGTCAGGATCTGGTCGTGGGTGTGTGGGGTCTGACTGTGTGTCAGAACATTCTCAGATGTGTGTGGGATCGCAATGTGTGTCGGGACGCTGTCAGGAGTGTGTGGCGTCTCACAGTGCGTCATGTCCCTGTCAGGGTTGTGTGGGGTCTCACAGTGTGTCCGGACCCTGTCTGGTGTGTGTGGAGTCTCACAGTGCGTCAGGACCCTGTTAGGGGAGTGCGGGGTCTCACAGTGTGTCTGGACCCTGTCAGGTGTGTGTGGCGTCTCACAATGTGTCAGGACCCTTTTGGGACCTGTGTGGTCTCACAGTGTGTTAGGACCCTCTCAGGGTGTGTCGGATCTCACAGTCTCTCAGGACCCCATCCTGGGTGTGTGAGGTCTCACAATGTGTCAGGAACCTTTTGGGGTGTGTGGTGTCTCACAATGTGTCAGGACCCTTTTGGGGCCTGTGGGGTCTCACAGTGTGTCCGGACCCTGTCAGGGATGTGTAGGGTCTCGCTGTGTGTCAGCACCCTGTCAGGGGTATGTAGGGTCTCGCTGTGTGTCAGCACCCTGTCAGGGGTGTGTAGGGTCTGACAGTGTGTCAGGGCCCTGTCAGGGGTGTGTGGGGTCTCACAGTGTGTTAGGACCCTGGCAGGGGTGTGTGGGGTCTCACAGTGTGTTAGGGCCCTGTCAGGGGCGTGTGTGGTCTCACAGTGTGTCAGGACCCTGTCAGTGGTTTGTGGGGTCTCACAGTGTGACAGATCCCTTTTAGTGGTGTGTGGGGTCTCACAGTGTGTCAGGACCCTGTCATGGTTGTTTGAGGTCTCACAGTGTGTCAGGATCCTGTCGGGGGTGTGTGGGGTCTCACAGTGTGTCAGAACCCTCTCAGATGTGTGTGAGATCGCAATGTGTGTCTGGACCCTGTCAGGGGTGTGTGTGGTCTCGTAGTGTGTCAGGACCCTATCCAGGGTGTGTGGGGTCTCAGAGTGCGTCAGGAACCTGCTAGGGTTGTGTGGGATCGCAATTTGTATCAGGACCCTGCCAGGTGTGTGTGGGATCGCAATGTGTGTCAGGACCCTGTCAGGTGTGCGTGGCGTCCACAGTGTGTCAGGACCCTGTCAGGGGTGTGTCGAGTCTCACAGTGTGTCGTGTCCTCTCAGGTGTGTGGGGGTCTCACAGTTTGTCAGGTCCCTGCCAGTGGTGTGTGGGGTCTCACAGAGTGTCAGGACCCTGCCAGGGTTGTGTGGCGTCTCATAGTGTGTCAGGCCCCGGTCCGGGATGTGTGGGGTCTCACAGTGTGTCAGGTACTGTCAGGGGTGTGTGGTGTCTCACAGTGTGTCACGTCCGTGTCAGGGCTGTGTGGCGTCTTCCAGTGTGTCAGGACCCTGTCAGGTGTGTGGGGGGTCTCACAGTGTATCAGGACCCTGTCTGGTGTGTGGGGGGTCTCACAGTGTATCAGGACCCTGTCAGGTGTGTGGGGGGTCTCACAGTGTGTCAGAACCCTGTCAGTAGTGTGTGGGGTCTGACAATGTGACAGGACATTGTCAGCGGTGTGTGGAGTCTCACAGTGTGCCAGGACCCTGTGAGCGGTGTGTGTGTATTACAGTTTGTCAGGACCCTGTCAGGGTGTTCGGGGTCTCACAGTGTTTCTGTACCCTGTCAGGGGTGTCTGGGGTCTCACAGTGTGTCAGTGTCCTGTCAGGTGTGTGTGGGGTCTCACAGAGTGTCAGTGTCCTGTCAGGTGTGTGTGGGGTCTCACAGTGTGTCAGTGTCCTGTCAGGTGTGTGTGGGGCGTCACAGCTTGTCCTGACCCTGTCAGGGGTGTGTGGGGTCTCACAGTGCGTCAGGACCCTGTCACGGGTGTGTGGGGTCTCACAGTTTGTCAGGAACCTGTCAGGTGTGTTTGGGGTCTCACAGTGTGTCACGACACTGTCAGGGGTATGTCAGGTCTCACCGTGTGTCAAGATCCTTTCAAGGGTGTGGGGATCTGACAGAGTGCTTGGACCCTGTCAGGGGTGTGTGGGGTCTCACAGTGTGTTAGGACCCTGTCAGGGGTATGTGGGGTCTCACAGTGTGTCAGGTCCCTGTCAGGGGTGTGTGGGGTCTCATAGTGTGTCAGGGTCCTGTTAGGGGTGTGTGGGGTATCACAGTGTGTCAGTGTCCTGTTACAGGTGTGTGGGATCGCAATGTGTGTCAGGACCCTGTCAGGGATGTGTGGGGTCTCACAGTGTGTCAGGTACCTGTCAAGGGTTTGTTTGGGTCTCACACTGTGTCAGGTCCCTGTCAGGGGTGTGTAGGGTCTCGCTGTGTGTCAGGTCCCCGTCAGAGGTGTGTGGCGTCTGACAATGTGTCAGGGCTTTGTCAGGGGTGCGTGGCGTCTCACAGCGTGTCAGGACCCTGTCAGTTGTCTGTGGTGTCTCACAGTGTGTCAGGTCGCTGTCAGGGGTGTGTGTGGTCTCACAGTGTGTCAGGACCCTGTCAGTGGTTTGTGGGGCCTCACAGTGTGTCAGGACCGTGCCAGGGGTGTGTGTGGTCTCACAGTGTATCAGGACCCTTTGATGTGTGTGTGGTGTCGTGTGGTGTGTCATGATACTGTCAGGGGTCTGTGTGGTCTCACAGTGTGTCAGGACCCTGTCAGTGGTTTGTGGGGTCTCACAGTGTGACAGGACCTTGTCAGGGGTGCGTGGCGTCTCACAGCGTGTCAGGACCCTGTCAGTGGTTTGTGGGGTCTCACAATGTGTCAGGACCCTGCCTGGGTTGTGTGGGGTCTCACAGTGTGCCTGGACCCTGCCAGGTGTGTGTGGGGTCTCACTGGTTGTCTGGACACAGATGGGTGTGGGATCGCAATGTGTGTCAGGACCCTGTCAGGGGTTTGTGGCGTCTCACAGTGCGTCATGTCCCTGTCAGGGGTGTGTGGGGTCTCACAGGGTGTCAGGACCCTTCTGGGGTGTGTGGGGTCTCACAGGGTGTCAGGGCCCTGTCAGGGGTTTGTGCGGTCTCACAGCGTTTCCAGAGCCTGCCAGGCATGTGTGCGGTCTCACAGTGTGTCAGGTCCTGTCAGGGGTGTGTGGTGTCTCACAGTGTGTCAGGTCCGTGTCAGGGCTGTGTGGCGTCTTCCAGTGTGTCAGGACCCTGTCAGGTGTGCGTGCCGTCTCACAGTGTGTCAGGACCCTGTCAGGTGTGTGGGGGGTCTCAGTGTGTCAGAACCCTGTCAGTAGTGTGTGGGGTCTGACAATGTGACAGGACATTGTCAGGGGTGTGTGGAGTCTCACAGTGTGTCAGGACCCTGTGAGCGGTGTGTGTGTATCACAGTTTGTCAGGACCCTGTCAGGGTGTTCGGGGTCTCACAGTGTTTCTGTACCCTGTCAGGGGTGTCTAGGGTCTCACAGTGTGTCAGTGTCCTGTCAGGGGTGTGTGGTGTCTCACAGTGTGTCAGGTCCGTGTCAGGGCTGTGTGGCGTCTTCCAGTGTGACAGGACATTGTCAGGGGTGTGTGGAGTCTCACAGTGTGCCAGGACCCTGTGAGTGGTGTGTGTGTATCACAGTTTGTCAGGACCCTGTCAGGGTGTTCGGGGTCTCACAGTGTTTCTGTACCCTGTCAGGGGTGTCTGGGGTCTCACAGTGTGTCAGTGTCCTGTCAGGTGTGTGTGGGGTCTCACAGTGTGTCAGTGCCCTGTCAGGTGTGTGTGGAGTCTCACAGTGTGTCAGTGTCCTGTCAGGTGTGTGTGGGGCGTCACAGCTTGTCCTGACCCTGTCAGGGGTGTGTGGGGTCTCACAGTGTGTCAGGACCCTGTCACGGGTGTGTGGGGTCTCACAGTTTGTCAGGAACCTGTCACGTGTGTTTGGGGTCTCACAGTGTGTCACGACACTGTCAGGGGTATGTCAGGTCTCAACGTGTGTCAAGATCCTTTCAAGGGTGTGGGGATCTCACAGAGTGCTTGGACCCTGTCAGGGGTGTGTGGGGTCTCACAGTGTGTTAGGACCCTGTCAGGGGTATGTGGGGTCTCACAGTGTGTCAGGACCCTGTCACGGGTGTGTGGGGTCTCACAGTGTGTCAGGACCCTGTCAGGGGTGTGTGTGCGGTCTCACAGTGTGACAGGACCTTGTCAGGGTTGTGTGGGGTCTCACAGTGTGTCAGGAGCCGGGCAGGGGTTTGTGGGGTCTCACAATGTGTCAGGACCCTGCCTGGGTTGTGTGGGGTCTCACAGTGTGCCTGGACCCTGCCAGGTGTGTGTGGGGTCTCACTGGTTGTCTGGACACAGATGGGTGTGGGATCGCAATGTGTGTCAGGACCCTGTCAGGGGCTTGTGGCGTCTCACAGTGTGTCAAGTCCCTGTCAGGGGTGTGTGGGTCTTACAGTGTGTCAGGACCCTTTTGGGGCCTGTGGGGTCTCACAGTGCGTCTGGACCCTTTCTGGTGTGTGTGGAGTCTCACAGTGCGTCAGGTCCCTGCCAGGTCCCTTTGGGGTCTCACAGTGTGTCAGGACCGTGTCAATAGTGTGTGGGGTCTCACAGTGTGTCAGGACCCTGTCAGGGGTGTGTGGGGTCTCACAGTGTGTCAGGACCCTGTCAGGGGTGTGTGGGGTCTCACAGTGTGTCACGACACTGTCAGGTCTCACCGTGTGTCAAGATCCTTTCAAGGGTGTGGGGATCTCACAGAGTGCTTGGACCCTGTTAGGGGTGTGTGGCGTCTCATAGTGTGTCAGTGTCCTGTTAGGGGTGTGTGGGGTATCACAGTGTGTCATTGTCCTGTTACAGGTGTGTGGGATCGCAATGTGTGTCAGGACCCTGTCAGGGGTGTGTGGGGTCTCACAGTGTGTCAGGTCCCCGTCAGAGGTGTGTGGCGTCTGACAATGTGTCAGGGCTTTGTCAGGGGTGCGTGGCGTCTCACAGCATGTCAGGACCCTGTCAGTTGTCTGTGGCGTCTCACAGTGTGTCAGGTCGCTGTCAGGGGTGTGTGTGGTCTCACAGTGTGTCAGGACCCTGTCAGTGGTTTGTGGGGCCTCACAGTGTATCAGGACCGTGCCAGGGGTGTGTGTGGTCTCACAGTGTATCAGGACCTTTTGATGTGTGTGTGGTGTTGTGTGGTGTGTCACGATACTGTCAGGGGTCTGTGTGGTCTCACAGTGTGTCAGGACCCTGTCAGGGGTCTGTGTGGTCTCACAGTGTGTCAGGACCCTGTTAGTGGTTTGTGGGGTCTCACAGTGTGTCAGGACTGTGTGAGGGTTGTGTGGGGTCTCACAGTGTGTCAGGAGCCGGGCAGGGGTTTGTGGGGTCTCACAATGTGTCAGGACCCTGCCTGGGTTGTGTGGGGTCTCACAGTGTGCCTGGACCCTGCCAGGTGTGTGTGGGGTCTCACTGGTTGTCTGGACACAGATGGGTGTGGGATCGCAATGTGTGTCAGGACCCTGTCAGGGGTTTGTGGCGTCTCACAGTGTGTCAAGTCCCTGTCAGGGGTGTGTGGGTCTTACAGTGTGTCAGGACCCTTTTGGGGCCTGTGGGGTCTCACAGTGTGTCCGGACCCTGTCTGGTGTGTGTGGAGTCTCACAGTGCGTCAGGTCCCTGCCAGGTCCCTTTGGGGTCTCACAGTGTGTCAGGACCGTGTCAATAGTGTGTGGGGTCTCACAGTGTGACAGGACCCTGTTAGAGGAGTGCGGGGTCTCACAGTGGGTCTGGACCCTGTCAGATGTGTGTCGGATCTCAAGGTCTCTCAGGACCCTATCCTGGGTGTGTGAGGTCTCACAATGTATCAGGAACCTTTTGGGGTGTGTGGTGTCTCACAATGTGTCAGGAGCCTTTTGGGGTGTGTGGCATCTCACAGTGTATCAGGACCCCTCTGGGGTGAGTGGGGTCCTACAGTGTTTCTGAACCCTGTCAGGCGTGTGTGCCATCTCACAATGTGTCAGGACCCTTTTGGGGCCTGTAGGGTGTCACAGTGTGTCAGGACCATGTCAGGAGTGTGTGGGATCCCACAGTGTGTCCAGAACCTGTCAGGGGTGTGTGGGGTCTCACAGTGTGTCAGAACCCTCTCAGATGTGTGTGGGATCACAATGTGTGTCAGAACCCTGCCAGGGGTGTGTGGGGTCTCACAGTGAGTCATGACCCTGCCAGGGTTGTGTGGGGTTTCACAGTGTGTCAGGACACCGTGAGTGGTTTGTGGGGTTTCACGGTGTGTCAGGATCTGGTCGTGGGTGTGTGGGGTCTGACTGTGTGTCAGAACACTCTCAGATGTGTGTGGGATCGCAATGTGTGTCAGGACGCTGTCAGGAGTGTGTGGCGTCTCACAGTGCGTCATGTCCCTGTCAGGGTTGTGTGGGGTCTTACAGTGTGTCAGGACCCTTTTGGGGCCTGTGGGGTCTCACAGTGTGTCCGGACCCTGTCTGGTGTGTGTGGAGTCTCACAGTGCGTCAGGTCCCTGTGGGGTCTCACAGTGCGTCAGGTCCCTGTGGGGTCTCACAGTGTGTCAGGACCGTGTCAATAGTGTGTGGGGTCTCACAGTGTGTCAGGACCCTGTTAGGGGAGTGCGGGGTCTCACAGTGTGTCTGGACCCTGTCAGGTGTGTGTGGCGTCTCACAATGTGTCAGGACCCTTTTGGGACCTGTGTGGTCTCACAGTGTGTTAGGACCCTCTCAGGGTGTGTCGGATCTCACAGTCTCTCAGGACCCTATCCTGGGTGTGTGAGGTCTCACAATGTGTCAGGAACCTTTTGGGGTGTGTGGTGTCTCACAATGTGTCAGGACCCTTTTGGGGCCTGTGGGGTCTCACAGTGTGTCCGGACCCTGTCAGGGGTGTGTAGGGTCTCGCTCTGTGTCAGGTCACCGTCAGAAGTGTATGGGGTCTGACAGTGTGTCAGGGCCCTGTCAGGGGTGTGTGCAGTCTCACAGTGTGTCAGGACCGTGCCAGGGGTGTGTGAGGTCTCACAGTTTGTCAGGACCCTTTCATGTATGTGTGGTGTCGTGTGGTGTGTCACGATCTTATCGGGGGTGTGTGTGGTCTCATAGTGTGTCAGGACCCTGTCAGTGGTTTGTGGGGTCTCACAGTGTGACAGGTCCCTGTTAGTGGTGTGTGGGGTCTCACAGTGTGTCAGCACCCTGCCTGGGTTGTCTGGGGTCTCACAGTGTGTCAGGACTGTGTCAGGGTTGTGTGGTGTCTCACAGTGTGTCAGGACTCTCTCAGTGGTGTGTCGGATCTTACAGTCTGTCAGGACCCTATCCAGGGTGTGTGGGGTCTCACAGTGTGTCAGGACCCCTCAGGTGTGAGTGGGGTCCCACAGTGTTTCTGAACCCTGTCAGGCGTGTGTGCCGTTTCACAATGTGTCAGGACCCATTTGGGGCCTGTGGGGTCTCACAGTGTGTCAGGACCATGTCAGGAGTGTGTGGGATCCCACAGTGTGTGCGGACCCTGTCAGGGGTATGTAGGGTCTCGCTGTGTGTCAGCACCCTGTCAGGGGTGTGTAGGGTCTGACAGTGTGTCAGGGCCCTGTCAGGGGTGTGTGCAGTCTCAGTGTGTCAGGACCGTTCCAGGGATGTGTGGGGTCTCACAGTGTGTCAGGACCCTTTCATGTGTGTGTGGTGTCGTGTGGTGCGTCACGATCCTATCAGGGGTGTGTGTGGTCTCACAGTGTGTCAGGACCCTGTCAGGGGTGTGTGGGGTCTCACAGTGTGTTAGGACCCTGGCAGGGGTGTGTGGGGTCTCACAGTGTGTTAGGACCCTGCCAGGGGCGTGTGTGGTCTCACAGTGTGTCAGGACCCTGTCAGTGGTTTGTGGGGTCTCACAGTGTGACAGATCCCTTTTAGTGGTGTGTGGGGTCTCACAGTGTGTCAGGACCCTGTCATGGTTGTTTGAGGTCTCACAGTGTGTCAGGATCCTGTCGGGGGTGTGTGGGGTCTCACAGTGTGTCAGAACCCTCTCAGATGTGTGTGAGATCGCAATGTGTGTCTGGACCCTGTCAGGGGTGTGTGTGGTCTCGTAGTGTGTCAGGACCCTATCCAGGGTGTGTGGGGTCTCAGAGTGCGTCAGGAACCTGCTAGGGTTGTGTGGGATCGCAATTTGTATCAGGACCCTGCCAGGTGTGTGTGGGATCGCAATGTGTGTCAGGACCCTGTCAGGTGTGCGTGGCGTCCACAGTGTGTCAGGACCCTGTCAGGGGTGTGTCGAGTCTCACAGTGTGTCGTGTCCTCTCAGGTGTGTGGGGGTCTCACAGTTTGTCAGGTCCCTGCCAGTGGTGTGTGGGGTCTCACAGAGTGTCAGGACCCTGCCAGGGTTGTGTGGGGTCTCATAGTGTGTCAGGCCCCGGTCCGGGATGTGTGGGGTCTCACAGTGTGTCAGGTACTGTCAGGGGTGTGTGGTGTCTCACAGTGTGTCACGTCCGTGTCAGGGCTGTGTGGCGTCTTCTAGTGTGTCAGGACCCTGTCAGGTGTGTGGGGGGTCTCACAGTGTATCAGGACCCTGTCAGGTGTGTGGGGGGTCTCACAGTGTGTCAGAACCCTGTCAGTAGTGTGTGGGGTCTGACAATGTGACAGGACATTGTCAGGGGTGTGTGGAGTCTCACAGTGTGCCAGGACCCTGTGAGCGGTGTGTGTGTATTACAGTTTGTCAGGACCCTGTCAGGGTGTTCGGGGTCTCACAGTGTTTCTGTACCCTGTCAGGGGTGTCTGGGGTCTCACAGTGTGTCAGTGTCCTGTCAGGTGTGTGTGGGGTCTCACAGTGTGTCAGTGTCCTGTCAGGTGTGTGTGGGGCGTCACAGCTTGTCCTGACCCTGTCAGGGGTGTGTGGGGTCTCACAGTGCGTCAGGACCCTGTCACGGGTGTGTGGGGTCTCACAGTTTGTCAGGAACCTGTCAGGTGTGTTTGGGGTCTCACAGTGTGTCACGACACTGTCAGGGGTATGTCAGGTCTCACCGTGTGTCAAGATCCTTTCAAGGGTGTGGGGATCTCACAGAGTGCTTGGACCCTGTCAGGGGTGTGTGGGGTCTCACAGTGTGTTAGGACCCTGTCAGGGGTATGTGGGGTCTCACAGTGTGTCAGGTCCCTGTCAGGGGTGTGTGGGGTCTCATAGTGTGTCAGGGTCCTGTTAGGGGTGTGTGGGGTATCACAGTGTGTCAGTGTCCTGTTACAGGTGTGTGGGATCGCAATGTGTGTCAGGACCCTGTCAGGGATGTGTGGGGTCTCACAGTGTGTCAGGTACCTGTCAAGGGTTTGTTTGGGTCTCACACTGTGTCAGGTCCCTGTCAGGGGTGTGTAGGGTCTCGCTGTGTGTCAGGTCCCCGTCAGAGGTGTGTGGCGTCTGACAATGTGTCAGGGCTTTGTCAGGGGTGCGTGGCGTCTCACAGCGTGTCAGGACCCTGTCAGTTGTCTGTGGCGTCTCACAGTGTGTCAGGTCGCTGTCAGGGGTGTGTGTGGTCTCACAGTGTGTCAGGACCCTGTCAGTGGTTTGTGGGGCCTCACAGTGTGTCAGGACCGTGCCAGGGGTGTGTGTGGTCTCACAGTGTATCAGGACCCTTTGATGTGTGTGTGGTGTCGTGTGGTGTGTCATGATACTGTCAGGGGTCTGTGTGGTCTCACAGTGTGTCAGGACCCTGTCAGTGGTTTGTGGGGTCTCACAGTGTGACAGGACCTTGTCAGGGGTGTGTGGGGTCTCACAGTGTGTCAGGAGCCGGGCAGGGGTTTGTGGGGTCTCACAATGTGTCAGGACCCTGCCTGGGTTGTGTGGGGTCTCACAGTGTGCCTGGACCCTGCCAGGTGTGTGTGGGGTCTCACTGGTTGTCTGGACACAGATGGGTGTGGGATCGCAATGTGTGTCAGGACCCTGTCAGGGGTTTGTGGCGTCTCACAGTGCGTCATGTCCCTGTCAGGGGTGTGTGGGGTCTCACAGTGTGTCAGGACCCTTCTGGGGTGTGTGGGGTCTCACAGCGTTTCTGAACCCTGTCAGGGGAGTGTGTGGTCTCACAGTGTGTCAGGACCCTTCTGGGGCCTGTGGGGTCTCACAGTGTGTCAGGGCCCTCTCAGGGCTGTGTCGGATCTCACAGTCTGTCAGGACCCTGCCCAGGGTGTGTGGGTCTCACAGTGTGTCAGGAACTTGGCTGTCAGGTGTGTGTGTGGTCTCACAGTGGGTCAGGACCCTGTCAGGGGTGTGTCGGGTCTCACAGTGCGTCAGGTCCCCGTCAGGGATGTGTGGGGTCTGACAGTGTGTCAGGGCCCAATCAGGGGAGTGTGCAGTCTCACAGTGTGTCAGGACCGTTCCAGGGGTGTGTGGGGTCTCACAGTGTGTCAGGACCCTTTCATGTGTGTGTGGTGTCGTGTGGTGTGTCACGATCCTGTCAGGGGTGTGTGTGGTCTCACAGTGTGTCAGGACCCTGTCAGGGGTGTGTGGGGTCTCACAGTGTGTTAGGACCCTGGCAGGGGTGTGTGGGGTCTCACAGTGTGTTAGGACCCTGTCAGGGGTGTGTGGGGTCTCACAGTGTGTCAGAACCCTCTCAGGTGTGTGTGGGATCGGAATGTGTGTCAGAACCCTGCCAGGGGTGTGTGGGGTCTCACAGTGAGTCATGACCCTGCCAGGGGTATGTGGGATCGCAGTGTGTGTCAGGACCCTGTCAGGTGTGTGTGGCGTCCACAGTGGGTCAGGACGCTGTCAGTGGTGTGTGGGCTCTCACAGTGTGTTAGGACCCTGCCAGGGTTGTGTGGGGTTTCACAGTGTGTCAGGACACCGTGAGTGGTTTGTGGGGTTTCACGGTGTGTCAGGATCTGGTCGTGGGTGTGTGGGGTCTGACTGTGTGTCAGAACATTCTCAGATGTGTGTGGGATCGCAATGTGTGTCGGGACGCTGTCAGGAGTGTGTGGCGTCTCACAGTGCGTCATGTCCCTGTCAGGGTTGTGTGGGGTCTCACAGTGTGTCCGGACCCTGTCTGGTGTGTGTGGAGTCTCACAGTGCGTCAGGACCCTGTTAGGGGAGTGCGGGGTCTCACAGTGTGTCTGGACCCTGTCAGGTGTGTGTGGCGTCTCACAATGTGTCAGGACCCTTTTGGGACCTGTGTGGTCTCACAGTGTGTTAGGACCCTCTCAGGGTGTGTCGGATCTCACAGTCTCTCAGGACCCCATCCTGGGTGTGTGAGGTCTCACAATGTGTCAGGAACCTTTTGGGGTGTGTGGTGTCTCACAATGTGTCAGGACCCTTTTGGGGCCTGTGGGGTCTCACAGTGTGTCCGGACCCTGTCAGGGATGTGTAGGGTCTCGCTGTGTGTCAGCACCCTGTCACGGGTGTGTAGGGTCTCACAGTGTGTCAGGTCCCCGTCAGAGGTGTGTGGGGTCTGACAGTGTGTCAGGGCCCTGTCAGGGGTGTGTGGGGTCTGACAGTGTGTCAGGGCCCTGTCAGGGGTGTGTGCAGTCTCACAGTGTGTCAGGACCGTGCCAGGGGTGTGTGAGGTCTCACAGTTTGTCAGGACCCTTTCATGTATGTGTGGTGTCGTGTGGTGTGTCACGATCTTATCGGGGGTGTGTGTGGTCTCATAGTGTGTCAGGACCCTGTCAGTGGTTTGTGGGGTCTCACAGTGTGACAGGTCCCTGTTAGTGGTGTGTGGGGTCTCACAGTGTGTCAGCACCCTGCCTGGGTTGTCTGGGGTCTCACAGTGTGTCAGGACTGTGTCAGGGTTGTGTGGTGTCTCACAGTGTGTCAGGACTCTCTCAGTGGTGTGTTGGATCTTACAGTCTGTCAGGACCCTATCCAGGGTGTGTGGGGTCTCACAGTGTGTCAGGACCCCTCAGGTGTGAGTGGGGTCCCACAGTGTTTCTGAACCCTGTCAGGCGTGTGTGCCGTTTCACAATGTGTCAGGACCCATTTGGGGCCTGTGGGGTCTCACAGTGTGTCAGGACCATGTCAGGAGTGTGTGGGATCCCACAGTGTGTGCGGACCCTGTCAGGGGTATGTAGGGTCTCGCTGTGTGTCAGCACCCTGTCAGGGGTGTGTAGGGTCTGACAGTGTGTCAGGGCCCTGTCAGGGGTGTGTGCAGTCTCAGTGTGACAGGACCGTTCCAGGGATGTGTGGGGTCTCACAGTGTGTCAGGACCCTTTCATGTGTGTGTGGTGTCGTGTGGTGCGTCACGATCCTATCAGGGGTGTGTGGGGTCTCACAGTGTGTTAGGACCCTGGCAGGGGTGTGTGGGGTCTCACAGTGTGTTAGGGCCCTGTCAGGGGCGTGTGTGGTCTCACAGTGTGTCAGGACCCTGTCAGTGGTTTGTGGGGTCTCACAGTGTGACAGATCCCTTTTAGTGGTGTGTGGGGTCTCACAGTGTGTCAGGACCCTGTCATGGTTGTTTGAGGTCTCACAGTGTGTCAGGATCCTGTCGGGGGTGTGTGGGGTCTCACAGTGTGTCAGAACCCTCTCAGATGTGTGTGAGATCGCAATGTGTGTCTGGACCCTGTCAGGGGTGTGTGTGGTCTCGTAGTGTGTCAGGACCCTATCCAGGGTGTGTGGGGTCTCAGAGTGCGTCAGGAACCTGCTAGGGTTGTGTGGGATCGCAATTTGTATCAGGACCCTGCCAGGTGTGTGTGGGATCGCAATGTGTGTCAGGACCCTGTCAGGTGTGCGTGGCGTCCACAGTGTGTCAGGACCCTGTCAGGGGTGTGTCGAGTCTCACAGTGTGTCGTGTCCTCTCAGGTGTGTGGGGGTCTCACAGTTTGTCAGGTCCCTGCCAGTGGTGTGTGGGGTCTCACAGAGTGTCAGGACCCTGCCAGGGTTGTGTGGGGTCTCATAGTGTGTCAGGCCCCGGTCCGGGATGTGTGGGGTCTCACAGTGTGTCAGGTACTGTCAGGGGTGTGTGGTGTCTCACAGTGTGTCACGTCCGTGTCAGGGCTGTGTGGCGTCTTCCAGTGTGTCAGGACCCTGTCAGGTGTGTGGGGGGTCTCACAGTGTATCAGGACCCTGTCAGGTGTGTGGGGGGTCTCACAGTGTATCAGGACCCTGTCAGGTGTGTGGGGGGTCTCACAGTGTGTCAGAACCCTGTCAGTAGTGTGTGGGGTCTGACAATGTGACAGGACATTGTCAGGGGTGTGTGGAGTCTCACAGTGTGCCAGGACCCTGTGAGCGGTGTGTGTGTATTACAGTTTGTCAGGACCCTGTCAGGGTGTTCGGGGTCTCACAGTGTTTCTGTACCCTGTCAGGGGTGTCTGGGGTCTCACAGTGTGTCAGTGTCCTGTCAGGTGTGTGTGGGGTCTCACAGTGTGTCAGTGTCCTGTCAGGTGTGTGTGGGGTCTCACAGTGTGTCAGTGTCCTGTCAGGTGTGTGTGGGGCGTCACAGCTTGTCCTGACCCTGTCAGGGGTGTGTGGGGTCTCACAGTGCGTCAGGACCCTGTCACGGGTGTGTGGGGTCTCACAGTTTGTCAGGAACCTGTCAGGTGTGTTTGGGGTCTCACAGTGTGTCACGACACTGTCAGGGGTATGTCAGGTCTCACCGTGTGTCAAGATCCTTTCAAGGGTGTGGGGATCTCACAGAGTGCTTGGACCCTGTCAGGGGTGTGTGGGGTCTCACAGTGTGTTAGGACCCTGTCAGGGGTATGTGGGGTCTCACAGTGTGTCAGGTCCCTGTCAGGGGTGTGTGGGGTCTCATAGTGTGTCAGGGTCCTGTTAGGGGTGTGTGGGGTATCACAGTGTGTCAGTGTCCTGTTACAGGTGTGTGGGATCGCAATGTGTGTCAGGACCCTGTCAGGGATGTGTGGGGTCTCACAGTGTGTCAGGTACCTGTCAAGGGTTTGTTTGGGTCTCACACTGTGTCAGGTCCCTGTCAGGGGTGTGTAGGGTCTCGCTGTGTGTCAGGTCCCCGTCAGAGGTGTGTGGCGTCTGACAATGTGTCAGGGCTTTGTCAGGGGTGCGTGGCGTCTCACAGCGTGTCAGGACCCTGTCAGTTGTCTGTGGCGTCTCACAGTGTGTCAGGTCGCTGTCAGGGGTGTGTGTGGTCTCACAGTGTGTCAGGACCCTGTCAGTGGTTTGTGGGGCCTCACAGTGTGTCAGGACCGTGCCAGGGGTGTGTGTGGTCTCACAGTGTATCAGGACCCTTTGATGTGTGTGTGGTGTCGTGTGGTGTGTCATGATACTGTCAGGGGTCTGTGTGGTCTCACAGTGTGTCAGGACCCTGTCAGTGGTTTGTGGGGTCTCACAGTGTGACAGGACCTTGTCAGGGGTGTGTGGGGTCTCACAGTGTGTCAGGAGCCGGGCAGGGGTTTGTGGGGTCTCACAATGTGTCAGGACCCTGCCTGGGTTGTGTGGGGTCTCACAGTGTGCCTGGACCCTGCCAGGTGTGTGTGGGGTCTCACTGGTTGTCTGGACACAGATGGGTGTGGGATCGCAATGTGTGTCAGGACCCTGTCAGGGGTTTGTGGCGTCTCACAGTGCGTCATGTCCCTGTCAGGGGTGTGTGGGGTCTCACAGTGTGTCAGGACCCTTCTGGGGTGTGTGGGGTCTCACAGCGTTTCTGAACCCTGTCAGGGGAGTGTGTGGTCTCACAGTGTGTCAGGACCCTTCTGGGGCCTGTGGGGTCTCACAGTGTGTCAGGGCCCTCTCAGGGCTGTGTCGGATCTCACAGTCTGTCAGGACCCTGCCCAGGGTGTGTGGGTCTCACAGTGTGTCAGGAACTTGGCTGTCAGGTGTGTGTGTGGTCTCACAGTGGGTCAGGACCCTGTCAGGGGTGTGTCGGGTCTCACAGTGCGTCAGGTCCCCGTCAGGGATGTGTGGGGTCTGACAGTGTGTCAGGGCCCAATCAGGGGAGTGTGCAGTCTCACAGTGTGTCAGGACCGTTCCAGGGGTGTGTGGGGTCTCACAGTGTGTCAGGACCCTTTCATGTGTGTGTGGTGTCGTGTGGTGTGTCACGATCCTGTCAGGGGTGTGTGTGGTCTCACAGTGTGTCAGGACCCTGTCAGGGGTGTGTGGGGTCTCACAGTGTGTTAGGACCCTGGCAGGGGTGTGTGGGGTCTCACAGTGTGTTAGGACCCTGTCAGGGGTGTGTGGGGTCTCACAGTGTGTCAGAACCCTCTCAGGTGTGTGTGGGATCGGAATGTGTGTCAGAACCCTGCCAGGGGTGTGTGGGGTCTCACAGTGAGTCATGACCCTGCCAGGGGTATGTGGGATCGCAGTGTGTGTCAGGACCCTGTCAGGTGTGTGTGGCGTCCACAGTGGATCAGGACGCTGTCAGTGGTGTGTGGGCTCTCACAGTGTGTTAGGACCCTGCCAGGGTTGTGTGGGGTTTCACAGTGTGTCAGGACACCGTGAGTGGTTTGTGGGGTTTCACGGTGTGTCAGGATCTGGTCGTGGGTGTGTGGGGTCTGACTGTGTGTCAGAACATTCTCAGATGTGTGTGGGATCGCAATGTGTGTCGGGACGCTGTCAGGAGTGTGTGGCGTCTCACAGTGCGTCATGTCCCTGTCAGGGTTGTGTGGGGTCTCACAGTGTGTCCGGACCCTGTCTGGTGTGTGTGGAGTCTCACAGTGCGTCAGGACCCTGTTAGGGGAGTGCGGGGTCTCACAGTGTGTCTGGACCCTGTCAGGTGTGTGTGGCGTCTCACAATGTGTCAGGACCCTTTTGGGACCTGTGTGGTCTCACAGTGTGTTAGGACCCTCTCAGGGTGTGTCGGATCTCACAGTCTCTCAGGACCCCATCCTGGGTGTGTGAGGTCTCACAATGTGTCAGGAACCTTTTGGGGTGTGTGGTGTCTCACAATGTGTCAGGACCCTTTTGGGGCCTGTGGGGTCTCACAGTGTGTCCGGACCCTGTCAGGGATGTGTAGGGTCTCGCTGTGTGTCAGCACCCTGTCACGGGTGTGTAGGGTCTCACAGTGTGTCAGGTCCCCGTCAGAGGTGTGTGGGGTCTGACAGTGTGTCAGGGCCCTGTCAGGGGTGTGTGGGGTCTGACAGTGTGTCAGGGCCCTGTCAGGGGTGTGTGCAGTCTCACAGTGTGTCAGGACCGTGCCAGGGGTGTGTGAGGTCTCACAGTTTGTCAGGACCCTTTCATGTATGTGTGGTGTCGTGTGGTGTGTCACGATCTTATCGGGGGTGTGTGTGGTCTCATAGTGTGTCAGGACCCTGTCAGTGGTTTGTGGGGTCTCACAGTGTGACAGGTCCCTGTTAGTGGTGTGTGGGGTCTCACAGTGTGTCAGCACCCTGCCTGGGTTGTCTGGGGTCTCACAGTGTGTCAGGACTGTGTCAGGGTTGTGTGGTGTCTCACAGTGTGTCAGGACTCTCTCAGTGGTGTGTCGGATCTTACAGTCTGTCAGGACCCTATCCAGGGTGTGTGGGGTCTCACAGTGTGTCAGGACCCCTCAGGTGTGAGTGGGGTCCCACAGTGTTTCTGAACCCTGTCAGGCGTGTGTGCCGTTTCACAATGTGTCAGGACCCATTTGGGGCCTGTGGGGTCTCACAGTGTGTCAGGACCATGTCAGGAGTGTGTGGGATCCCACAGTGTGTGCGGACCCTGTCAGGGGTATGTAGGGTCTCGCTGTGTTTCAGCACCCTGTCAGGGTGTGTAGGGTCTGACAGTGTGTCAGGGCCCTGTCAGGGGTGTGTGCAGTCTCAGTGTGACAGGACCGTTCCAGGGATGTGTGGGGTCTCACAGTGTGTCAGGACCCTTTCATGTGTGTGTGGTGTCGTGTGGTGCGTCACGATCCTATCAGGGGTGTGTGGCGTCTTCCAGTGTGTCAGGACCCTGTCAGGTGTGTGGGGGGTCTCACAGTGTATCAGGACCCTGTCAGGTGTGTGGGGGGTCTCACAGTGTGTCAGAACCCTGTCAGTAGTGTGTGGGGTCTGACAATGTGACAGGACATTGTCAGGGGTGTGTGGAGTCTCACAGTGTGCCAGGACCCTGTGAGCGGTGTGTGTGTATTACAGTTTGTCAGGACCCTGTCAGGGTGTTCGGGGTCTCACAGTGTTTCTGTACCCTGTCAGGGGTGTCTGGGGTCTCACAGTGTGTCAGTGTCCTGTCAGGTGTGTGTGGGGTCTCACAGTGTGTCAGTGTCCTGTCAGGTGTGTGTGGGGTCTCACAGTGTGTCAGTGTCCTGTCAGGTGTGTGTGGGGCGTCACAGCTTGTCCTGACCCTGTCAGGGGTGTGTGGGGTCTCACAGTGCGTCAGGACCCTGTCACGGGTGTGTGGGGTCTCACAGTTTGTCAGGAACCTGTCAGGTGTGTTTGGGGTCTCACAGTGTGTCACGACACTGTCAGGGGTATGTCAGGTCTCACCATGTGTCAAGATCCTTTCAAGGGTGTGGGGATCTCACAGAGTGCTTGGACCCTGTCAGGGGTGTGTGGGGTCTCACAGTGTGTTAGGACCCTGTCAGGGGTATGTGGGGTCTCACAGTGTGTCAGGTCCCTGTCAGGGGTGTGTGGGGTCTCATAGTGTGTCAGGGTCCTGTTAGGGGTGTGTGGGGTATCACAGTGTGTCAGTGTCCTGTTACAGGTGTGTGGGATCGCAATGTGTGTCAGGACCCTGTCAGGGATGTGTGGGGTCTCACAGTGTGTCAGGTACCTGTCAAGGGTTTGTTTGGGTCTCACACTGTGTCAGGTCCCTGTCAGGGGTGTGTAGGGTCTCGCTGTGTGTCAGGTCCCCGTCAGAGGTGTGTGGCGTCTGACAATGTGTCAGGGCTTTGTCAGGGGTGCGTGGCGTCTCACAGCGTGTCAGGACCCTGTCAGTTGTCTGTGGCGTCTCACAGTGTGTCAGGTCGCTGTCAGGGGTGTGTGTGGTCTCACAGTGTGTCAGGACCCTGTCAGTGGTTTGTGGGGCCTCACAGTGTGTCAGGACCGTGCCAGGGGTGTGTGTGGTCTCACAGTGTATCAGGACCCTTTGATGTGTGTGTGGTGTCGTGTGGTGTGTCATGATACTGTCAGGGGTCTGTGTGGTCTCACAGTGTGTCAGGACCCTGTCAGTGGTTTGTGGGGTCTCACAGTGTGACAGGACCTTGTCAGGGGTGTGTGGGGTCTCACAGTGTGTCAGGAGCCGGGCAGGGGTTTGTGGGGTCTCACAATGTGTCAGGACCCTGCCTGGGTTGTGTGGGGTCTCACAGTGTGCCTGGACCCTGCCAGGTGTGTGTGGGGTCTCACTGGTTGTCTGGACACAGATGGGTGTGGGATCGCAATGTGTGTCAGGACCCTGTCAGGGGTTTGTGGCGTCTCACAGTGCGTCATGTCCCTGTCAGGGGTGTGTGGGGTCTCACAGTGTGTCAGGACCCTTCTGGGGTGTGTGGGGTCTCACAGCGTTTCTGAACCCTGTCAGGGGAGTGTGTGGTCTCACAGTGTGTCAGGACCCTTCTGGGGCCTGTGGGGTCTCACAGTGTGTCAGGGCCCTCTCAGGGCTGTGTCGGATCTCACAGTCTGTCAGGACCCTGCCCAGGGTGTGTGGGTCTCACAGTGTGTCAGGAACTTGGCTGTCAGGTGTGTGTGTGGTCTCACAGTGGGTCAGGACCCTGTCAGGGGTGTGTCGGGTCTCACAGTGCGTCAGGTCCCCGTCAGGGATGTGTGGGGTCTGACAGTGTGTCAGGGCCCAATCAGGGGAGTGTGCAGTCTCACAGTGTGTCAGGACCGTTCCAGGGGTGTGTGGGGTCTCACAGTGTGTCAGGACCCTTTCATGTGTGTGTGGTGTCGTGTGGTGTGTCACGATCCTGTCAGGGGTGTGTGTGGTCTCACAGTGTGTCAGGACCCTGTCAGGGGTGTGTGGGGTCTCACAGTGTGTTAGGACCCTGGCAGGGGTGTGTGGGGTCTCACAGTGTGTTAGGACCCTGTCAGGGGTGTGTGGGGTCTCACAGTGTGTCAGAACCCTCTCAGGTGTGTGTGGGATCGGAATGTGTGTCAGAACCCTGCCAGGGGTGTGTGGGGTCTCACAGTGAGTCATGACCCTGCCAGGGGTATGTGGGATCGCAGTGTGTGTCAGGACCCTGTCAGGTGTGTGTGGCGTCCACAGTGGATCAGGACGCTGTCAGTGGTGTGTGGGCTCTCACAGTGTGTTAGGACCCTGCCAGGGTTGTGTGGGGTTTCACAGTGTGTCAGGACACCGTGAGTGGTTTGTGGGGTTTCACGGTGTGTCAGGATCTGGTCGTGGGTGTGTGGGGTCTGACTGTGTGTCAGAACATTCTCAGATGTGTGTGGGATCGCAATGTGTGTCGGGACGCTGTCAGGAGTGTGTGGCGTCTCACAGTGCGTCATGTCCCTGTCAGGGTTGTGTGGGGTCTCACAGTGTGTCCGGACCCTGTCTGGTGTGTGTGGAGTCTCACAGTGCGTCAGGACCCTGTTAGGGGAGTGCGGGGTCTCACAGTGTGTCTGGACCCTGTCAGGTGTGTGTGGCGTCTCACAATGTGTCAGGACCCTTTTGGGACCTGTGTGGTCTCACAGTGTGTTAGGACCCTCTCAGGGTGTGTCGGATCTCACAGTCTCTCAGGACCCCATCCTGGGTGTGTGAGGTCTCACAATGTGTCAGGAACCTTTTGGGGTGTGTGGTGTCTCACAATGTGTCAGGAACCTTTTGGGGTGTGTGGTGTCTCACAATGTGTCAGGACCCTTTTGGGGCCTGTGGGGTCTCACAGTGTGTCCGGACCCTGTCAGGGATGTGTAGGGTCTCGCTGTGTGTCAGCACCCTGTCACGGGTGTGTAGGGTCTCACAGTGTGTCAGGTCCCCGTCAGAGGTGTGTGGGGTCTGACAGTGTGTCAGGGCCCTGTCAGGGGTGTGTGGGGTCTGACAGTGTGTCAGGGCCCTGTCAGGGGTGTGTGCAGTCTCACAGTGTGTCAGGACCGTGCCAGGGGTGTGTGAGGTCTCACAGTTTGTCAGGACCCTTTCATGTATGTGTGGTGTCGTGTGGTGTGTCACGATCTTATCGGGGGTGTGTGTGGTCTCATAGTGTGTCAGGACCCTGTCAGTGGTTTGTGGGGTCTCACAGTGTGACAGGTCCCTGTTAGTGGTGTGTGGGGTCTCACAGTGTGTCAGCACCCTGCCTGGGTTGTCTGGGGTCTCACAGTGTGTCAGGACTGTGTCAGGGTTGTGTGGTGTCTCACAGTGTGTCAGGACTCTCTCAGTGGTGTGTTGGATCTTACAGTCTGTCAGGACCCTATCCAGGGTGTGTGGGGTCTCACAGTGTGTCAGGACCCCTCAGGTGTGAGTGGGGTCCCACAGTGTTTCTGAACCCTGTCAGGCGTGTGTGCCGTTTCACAATGTGTCAGGACCCATTTGGGGCCTGTGGGGTCTCACAGTGTGTCAGGACCATGTCAGGAGTGTGTGGGATCCCACAGTGTGTGCGGACCCTGTCAGGGGTATGTAGGGTCTCGCTGTGTGTCAGCACCCTGTCAGGGGTGTGTAGGGTCTGACAGTGTGTCAGGGCCCTGTCAGGGGTGTGTGCAGTCTCAGTGTGACAGGACCGTTCCAGGGATGTGTGGGGTCTCACAGTGTGTCAGGACCCTTTCATGTGTGTGTGGTGTCGTGTGGTGCGTCACGATCCTATCAGGGGTGTGTGGGGTCTCACAGTGTGTTAGGACCCTGGCAGGGGTGTGTGGGGTCTCACAGTGTGTTAGGGCCCTGTCAGGGGCGTGTGTGGTCTCACAGTGTGTCAGGACCCTGTCAGTGGTTTGTGGGGTCTCACAGTGTGACAGATCCCTTTTAGTGGTGTGTGGGGTCTCACAGTGTGTCAGGACCCTGTCATGGTTGTTTGAGGTCTCACAGTGTGTCAGGATCCTGTCGGGGGTGTGTGGGGTCTCACAGTGTGTCAGAACCCTCTCAGATGTGTGTGAGATCGCAATGTGTGTCTGGACCCTGTCAGGGGTGTGTGTGGTCTCGTAGTGTGTCAGGACCCTATCCAGGGTGTGTGGGGTCTCAGAGTGCGTCAGGAACCTGCTAGGGTTGTGTGGGATCGCAATTTGTATCAGGACCCTGCCAGGTGTGTGTGGGATCGCAATGTGTGTCAGGACCCTGTCAGGTGTGCGTGGCGTCCACAGTGTGTCAGGACCCTGTCAGGGGTGTGTCGAGTCTCACAGTGTGTCGTGTCCTCTCAGGTGTGTGGGGGTCTCACAGTTTGTCAGGTCCCTGCCAGTGGTGTGTGGGGTCTCACAGAGTGTCAGGACCCTGCCAGGGTTGTGTGGGGTCTCATAGTGTGTCAGGCCCCGGTCCGGGATGTGTGGGGTCTCACAGTGTGTCAGGTACTGTCAGGGGTGTGTGGTGTCTCACAGTGTGTCACGTCCGTGTCAGGGCTGTGTGGCGTCTTCCAGTGTGTCAGGACCCTGTCAGGTGTGTGGGGGGTCTCACAGTGTATCAGGACCCTGTCAGGTGTGTGGGGGGTCTCACAGTGTATCAGGACCCTGTCAGGTGTGTGGGGGGTCTGACAATGTGACAGGACATTGTCAGGGGTGTGTGGAGTCTCACAGTGTGCCAGGACCCTGTGAGCGGTGTGTGTGTATTACAGTTTGTCAGGACCCTGTCAGGGTGTTCGGGGTCTCACAGTGTTTCTGTACCCTGTCAGGGGTGTCTGGGGTCTCACAGTGTGTCAGTGTCCTGTCAGGTGTGTGTGGGGTCTCACAGTGTGTCAGTGTCCTGTCAGGTGTGTGTGGGGCGTCACAGCTTGTCCTGACCCTGTCAGGGGTGTGTGGGGTCTCACAGTGCGTCAGGACCCTGTCACGGGTGTGTGGGGTCTCACAGTTTGTCAGGAACCTGTCAGGTGTGTTTGGGGTCTCACAGTGTGTCACGACACTGTCAGGGGTATGTCAGGTCTCACCGTGTGTCAAGATCCTTTCAAGGGTGTGGGGATCTCACAGAGTGCTTGGACCCTGTCAGGGGTGTGTGGGGTCTCACAGTGTGTTAGGACCCTGTCAGGGGTATGTGGGGTCTCACAGTGTGTCAGGTCCCTGTCAGGGGTGTGTGGGGTCTCATAGTGTGTCAGGGTCCTGTTAGGGGTGTGTGGGGTATCACAGTGTGTCAGTGTCCTGTTACAGGTGTGTGGGATCGCAATGTGTGTCAGGACCCTGTCAGGGATGTGTGGGGTCTCACAGTGTGTCAGGTACCTGTCAAGGGTTTGTTTGGGTCTCACACTGTGTCAGGTCCCTGTCAGGGGTGTGTAGGGTCTCGCTGTGTGTCAGGTCCCCGTCAGAGGTGTGTGGCGTCTGACAATGTGTCAGGGCTTTGTCAGGGGTGCGTGGCGTCTCACAGCGTGTCAGGACCCTGTCAGTTGTCTGTGGCGTCTCACAGTGTGTCAGGTCGCTGTCAGGGGTGTGTGTGGTCTCACAGTGTGTCAGGACCCTGTCAGTGGTTTGTGGGGCCTCACAGTGTGTCAGGACCGTGCCAGGGGTGTGTGTGGTCTCACAGTGTATCAGGACCCTTTGATGTGTGTGTGGTGTCGTGTGGTGTGTCATGATACTGTCAGGGGTCTGTGTGGTCTCACAGTGTGTCAGGACCCTGTCAGTGGTTTGTGGGGTCTCACAGTGTGACAGGACCTTGTCAGGGGTGTGTGGGGTCTCACAGTGTGTCAGGAGCCGGGCAGGGGTTTGTGGGGTCTCACAATGTGTCAGGACCCTGCCTGGGTTGTGTGGGGGTCTCACAGTGTGCCTGGACCCTGCCAGGTGTGTGTGGGGTCTCACTGGTTGTCTGGACACAGATGGGTGTGGGATCGCAATGTGTGTCAGGACCCTGTCAGGGGTTTGTGGCGTCTCACAGTGCGTCATGTCCCTGTCAGGGGTGTGTGGGGTCTCACAGTGTGTCAGGACCCTTCTGGGGTGTGTGGGGTCTCACAGCGTTTCTGAACCCTGTCAGGGGAGTGTGTGGTCTCACAGTGTGTCAGGACCCTTCTGGGGCCTGTGGGGTCTCACAGTGTGTCAGGGCCCTCTCAGGGCTGTGTCGGATCTCACAGTCTGTCAGGACCCTGCCCAGGGTGTGTGGGTCTCACAGTGTGTCAGGAACTTGGCTGTCAGGTGTGTGTGTGGTCTCACAGTGGGTCAGGACCCTGTCAGGGGTGTGTCGGGTCTCACAGTGCGTCAGGTCCCCGTCAGGGATGTGTGGGGTCTGACAGTGTGTCAGGGCCCAATCAGGGGAGTGTGCAGTCTCACAGTGTGTCAGGACCGTTCCAGGGGTGTGTGGGGTCTCACAGTGTGTCAGGACCCTTTCATGTGTGTGTGGTGTCGTGTGGTGTGTCACGATCCTGTCAGGGGTGTGTGTGGTCTCACAGTGTGTCAGGACCCTGTCAGGGGTGTGTGGGGTCTCACAGTGTGTTAGGACCCTGGCAGGGGTGTGTGGGGTCTCACAGTGTGTCAGAACCCTGCCAGGGGTGTGTGGGGTCTCACAGTGAGTCATGACCCTGCCAGGGGTATGTGGGATCGCAGTGTGTGTCAGGACCCTGTCAGGTGTGTGTGGCGTCCACAGTGGATCAGGACGCTGTCAGTGGTGTGTGGGCTCTCACAGTGTGTTAGGACCCTGCCAGGGTTGTGTGGGGTTTCACAGTGTGTCAGGACACCGTGAGTGGTTTGTGGGGTTTCACGGTGTGTCAGGATCTGGTCGTGGGTGTGTGGGGTCTGACTGTGTGTCAGAACATTCTCAGATGTGTGTGGGATCGCAATGTGTGTCGGGACGCTGTCAGGAGTGTGTGGCGTCTCACAGTGCGTCATGTCCCTGTCAGGGTTGTGTGGGGTCTCACAGTGTGTCCGGACCCTGTCTGGTGTGTGTGGAGTCTCACAGTGCGTCAGGACCCTGTTAGGGGAGTGCGGGGTCTCACAGTGTGTCTGGACCCTGTCAGGTGTGTGTGGCGTCTCACAATGTGTCAGGACCCTTTTGGGACCTGTGTGGTCTCACAGTGTGTTAGGACCCTCTCAGGGTGTGTCGGATCTCACAGTCTCTCAGGACCCCATCCTGGGTGTGTGAGGTCTCACAATGTGTCAGGAACCTTTTGGGGTGTGTGGTGTCTCACAATGTGTCAGGACCCTTTTGGGGCCTGTGGGGTCTCACAGTGTGTCCGGACCCTGTCAGGGATGTGTAGGGTCTCGCTGTGTGTCAGCACCCTGTCACGGGTGTGTAGGGTCTCACAGTGTGTCAGGTCCCCGTCAGAGGTGTGTGGGGTCTGACAGTGTGTCAGGGCCCTGTCAGGGGTGTGTGGGGTCTGACAGTGTGTCAGGGCCCTGTCAGGGGTGTGTGCAGTCTCACAGTGTGTCAGGACCGTGCCAGGGGTGTGTGAGGTCTCACAGTTTGTCAGGACCCTTTCATGTATGTGTGGTGTCGTGTGGTGTGTCACGATCTTATCGGGGGTGTGTGTGGTCTCATAGTGTGTCAGGACCCTGTCAGTGGTTTGTGGGGTCTCACAGTGTGACAGGTCCCTGTTAGTGGTGTGTGGGGTCTCACAGTGTGTCAGCACCCTGCCTGGGTTGTCTGGGGTCTCACAGTGTGTCAGGACTGTGTCAGGGTTGTGTGGTGTCTCACAGTGTGTCAGGACTCTCTCAGTGGTGTGTTGGATCTTACAGTCTGTCAGGACCCTATCCAGGGTGTGTGGGGTCTCACAGTGTGACAGGACCTTGTCAGGGGTGTGTGGGGTCTCACAGTGTGTCAGGAGCCGGGCAGGGGTTTGTGGGGTCTCACAATGTGTCAGGACCCTGCCTGGGTTGTGTGGGGGTCTCACAGTGTGCCTGGACCCTGCCAGGTGTGTGTGGGGTCTCACTGGTTGTCTGGACACAGATGGGTGTGGGATCGCAATGTGTGTCAGGACCCTGTCAGGGGTTTGTGGCGTCTCACAGTGCGTCATGTCCCTGTCAGGGGTGTGTGGGGTCTCACAGTGTGTCAGGACCCTTCTGGGGTGTGTGGGGTCTCACAGCGTTTCTGAACCCTGTCAGGGGAGTGTGTGGTCTCACAGTGTGTCAGGACCCTTCTGGGGCCTGTGGGGTCTCACAGTGTGTCAGGGCCCTCTCAGGGCTGTGTCGGATCTCACAGTCTGTCAGGACCCTGCCCAGGGTGTGTGGGTCTCACAGTGTGTCAGGAACTTGGCTGTCAGGTGTGTGTGTGGTCTCACAGTGGGTCAGGACCCTGTCAGGGGTGTGTCGGGTCTCACAGTGCGTCAGGTCCCCGTCAGGGATGTGTGGGGTCTGACAGTGTGTCAGGGCCCAATCAGGGGAGTGTGCAGTCTCACAGTGTGTCAGGACCGTTCCAGGGGTGTGTGGGGTCTCACAGTGTGTCAGGACCCTTTCATGTGTGTGTGGTGTCGTGTGGTGTGTCACGATCCTGTCAGGGGTGTGTGTGGTCTCACAGTGTGTCAGGACCCTGTCAGGGGTGTGTGGGGTCTCACAGTGTGTTAGGACCCTGGCAGGGGTGTGTGGGGTCTCACAGTGTGTTAGGACCCTGTCAGGGGTGTGTGGGGTCTCACAGTGTGTCAGAACCCTCTCAGGTGTGTGTGGGATCGGAATGTGTGTCAGAACCCTGCCAGGGGTGTGTGGGGTCTCACAGTGAGTCATGACCCTGCCAGGGGTATGTGGGATCGCAGTGTGTGTCAGGACCCTGTCAGGTGTGTGTGGCGTCCACAGTGGATCAGGACGCTGTCAGTGGTGTGTGGGCTCTCACAGTGTGTTAGGACCCTGCCAGGGTTGTGTGGGGTTTCACAGTGTGTCAGGACACCGTGAGTGGTTTGTGGGGTTTCACGGTGTGTCAGGATCTGGTCGTGGGTGTGTGGGGTCTGACTGTGTGTCAGAACATTCTCAGATGTGTGTGGGATCGCAATGTGTGTCGGGACGCTGTCAGGAGTGTGTGGCGTCTCACAGTGCGTCATGTCCCTGTCAGGGTTGTGTGGGGTCTCACAGTGTGTCCGGACCCTGTCTGGTGTGTGTGGAGTCTCACAGTGCGTCAGGACCCTGTTAGGGGAGTGCGGGGTCTCACAGTGTGTCTGGACCCTGTCAGGTGTGTGTGGCGTCTCACAATGTGTCAGGACCCTTTTGGGACCTGTGTGGTCTCACAGTGTGTTAGGACCCTCTCAGGGTGTGTCGGATCTCACAGTCTCTCAGGACCCCATCCTGGGTGTGTGAGGTCTCACAATGTGTCAGGAACCTTTTGGGGTGTGTGGTGTCTCACAATGTGTCAGGACCCTTTTGGGGCCTGTGGGGTCTCACAGTGTGTCCGGACCCTGTCAGGGATGTGTAGGGTCTCGCTGTGTGTCAGCACCCTGTCACGGGTGTGTAGGGTCTCACAGTGTGTCAGGTCCCCGTCAGAGGTGTGTGGGGTCTGACAGTGTGTCAGGGCCCTGTCAGGGGTGTGTGGGGTCTGACAGTGTGTCAGGGCCCTGTCAGGGGTGTGTGCAGTCTCACAGTGTGTCAGGACCGTGTCAATAGTGTGTGGAGTCTCACAGTGCGTCAGGACCCTGTTAGGGGAGTGCGGGGTCTCACAGTGTGTCTGGACCCTGTCAGGTGTGTGTGGCGTCTCACAATGTGTCAGGACCCTTTTGGGACCTGTGTGGTCTCACAGTGTGTTAGGACCCTCTCAGGGTGTGTCGGATCTCACAGTCTCTCAGGACCCCATCCTGGGTGTGTGAGGTCTCACAATGTGTCAGGAACCTTTTGGGGTGTGTGGTGTCTCACAATGTGTCAGGACCCTTTTGGGGCCTGTGGGGTCTCACAGTGTGTCCGGACCCTGTCAGGGATGTGTAGGGTCTCGCTGTGTGTCAGCACCCTGTCACGGGTGTGTAGGGTCTCACAGTGTGTCAGGTCCCCGTCAGAGGTGTGTGGGGTCTGACAGTGTGTCAGGGCCCTGTCAGGGGTGTGTGGGGTCTGACAGTGTGTCAGGGCCCTGTCAGGGGTGTGTGCAGTCTCACAGTGTGTCAGGACCGTGCCAGGGGTGTGTGAGGTCTCACAGTTTGTCAGGACCCTTTCATGTATGTGTGGTGTCGTGTGGTGTGTCACGATCTTATCGGGGGTGTGTGTGGTCTCATAGTGTGTCAGGACCCTGCCTGGGTTGTCTGGGGTCTCACAGTGTGTCAGGACTGTGTCAGGGTTGTGTGGTGTCTCACAGTGTGTCAGGACTCTCTCAGTGGTGTGTCGGATCTTACAGTCTGTCAGGACCCTATCCAGGGTGTGTGGGGTCTCACAGTGTGTCAGGACCCCTCAGGTGTGAGTGGGGTCCCACAGTGTTTCTGAACCCTGTCAGGCGTGTGTGCCGTTTCACAATGTGTCAGGACCCATTTGGGGCCTGTGGGGTCTCACAGTGTGTCAGGACCATGTCAGGAGTGTGTGGGATCCCACAGTGTGTGCGGACCCTGTCAGGGGTATGTAGGGTCTCGCTGTGTTTCAGCACCCTGTCAGGGGTGTGTAGGGTCTGACAGTGTGTCAGGGCCCTGTCAGGGGTGTGTGCAGTCTCAGTGTGACAGGACCGTTCCAGGGATGTGTGGGGTCTCACAGTGTGTCAGGACCCTTTCATGTGTGTGTGGTGTCGTGTGGTGCGTCACGATCCTATCAGGGGTGTGTGTGGTCTCACAGTGTGTTAGGACCCTGGCAGGGGTGTGTGGGGTCTCACAGTGTGTTAGGGCCCTGTCAGGGGCGTGTGGGGTCTCACAGTGTGTTAGGACCCTGTCAGGGGCGTGTGTGGTCTCACAGTGTGTCAGGACCCTTTCATGTGTGTGTGGTGTCGTGTGGTGCGTCACGATCCTATCAGGGGTGTGTGGGGTCTCACAGTGTGTTAGGACCCTGGCAGGGGTGTGTGGGGTCTCACAGTGTGTTAGGGCCCTGTCAGGGGCGTGTGTGGTCTCACAGTGTGTCAGGACCCTGTCAGTGGTTTGTGGGGTCTCACAGTGTGACAGATCCCTTTTAGTGGTGTGTGGGGTCTCACAGTGTGTCAGGACCCTGTCATGGTTGTTTGAGGTCTCACAGTGTGTCAGGATCCTGTCGGGGGTGTGTGGGGTCTCACAGTGTGTCAGAACCCTCTCAGATGTGTGTGAGATCGCAATGTGTGTCTGGACCCTGTCAGGGGTGTGTGTGGTCTCGTAGTGTGTCAGGACCCTATCCAGGGTGTGTGGGGTCTCAGAGTGCGTCAGGAACCTGCTAGGGTTGTGTGGGATCGCAATTTGTATCAGGACCCTGCCAGGTGTGTGTGGGATCGCAATGTGTGTCAGGACCCTGTCAGGTGTGCGTGGCGTCCACAGTGTGTCAGGACCCTGTCAGGGGTGTGTCGAGTCTCACAGTGTGTCGTGTCCTCTCAGGTGTGTGGGGGTCTCACAGTTTGTCAGGTCCCTGCCAGTGGTGTGTGGGGTCTCACAGAGTGTCAGGACCCTGCCAGGGTTGTGTGGGGTTTCACAGTGTGTCAGGACACCGTGAGTGGTTTGCCGGATTTTACAGTGTGTCAGGATCTGGTCGTGGGTGTGTGGGGTCTCACTGTGTGTCAGAACACTCTCAGATGTGTGTGGGATCGCAATGTGTGTCAGGACGCTGTCAGGAGTGTGTGGCGTCTCACAGTACGTCACGTCCCTGTCAGGGGTGTGTGGGGTCTTACAGTGTGTCAGGACCCTGCCAGGGTTGTGTGGGGTTTTACAGTGTGTCAGGACACCGTGAGTGGTTTGTGGGGTTTCACAGTGTGTCAGGATCTGGTCGTGGGTGTGTGGGGTCTGACTGTGTGTCAGAACACTCTCAGATGTGTGTGGGATCGCAATGTGTGTCAGGACGCTGTCAGGAGTGTGTGGCGTCTCACAGTGCGTCAAGTCCCTGTCAGGGGTGTGTAGGGTCTTACAGTGTGTCAGGATCCTTTTGGGTCCTGTGCGGTCTCACAGTGCGTCAGGACTCTCTCAGGGGTGTGTCGGATCTCACAATCTGTCAGGACACTATCTAGGGTGTGTGGGGTCTCACAGTTGTCCGGACCCTGTCTGGTGTGTGTGGAGTCTCACAGTGCGTCAGGTCCCTGTGGGGTCTCACAGTGTGTCAGGACCCTGTCAGGGGTGTGTGGGGTCTTACAGTGTGTCAGGATCCTTTTGGATCCTGTGCGGTCTCACAGTGCGTCAGGACTCTCTCAGGGGTGTGTCGGATCTCACAGTCTGTCAGGACACTATCTAGGGTGTGTGGGGTCTCACAGTTGTCCGGACCCTGTCTGGTGTGTGTGGAGTCTCACAGTGCGTCAGGTCCCTGTCAGGTCCCTGTGGGGTCTCACAGTGTGTCAGGACCGTGTCAATAGTGTGTGGGGTCTCACAGAGTGTCACGACCCTGTTAGGTGAGTGCGGGGTCTCACAGTGTGTCTGGACCCTGTCAGGTATGTGTGGCATCTCACAATGTGTCAGGACCCTTTTGGGGCCTGTGGGGTCCCACAGTGTGTTAGGACCCTCTCAGGGTGTGTCGGATCTCACAGTCTCTCAGGACCCTATCCTGGGTGTGTGGGGTCTCACAATGTGTCAGGATCCTTTTGGGGTGTGTGGCGTCTCACAGTGTGTCAGGACCCTTTTGGGGCCTGTGGGGTCTCACAGTGTGTCAGGACCATGTCAGGAGTGTGTGGGATCCCACAGTGTGTCCGGACCCTGTCAGGGGTGTGTAGGGTCTCGCTGTGTGTCAGCACCCTGTCAGGGGTGTGTGGGGTCTCACAGTTTGTCAGGTTACCGTCAGAGGTGTGAGTGGTCTGACAGTGTGTCAGGGCCCTGTCAGGGGTGTGTGGGGTCTCACAGTGTGTCAGGACCGTTCCAGGGGTGTGTGGGCTCTCACAGTGTGTTTGGACCCTGCCAGGGTTGTGTGGGGTTTCACAGTGTGTCAGGACACCGTGAGTGGTTTGTGGGGTTTCACACTGTGTCAGGATCTGGTCGTGGGTGTGTGGGGTCTCACTGTGTGTCAGAACACTCTCAGATGTGTGTGGGATCGCAATGTGTGTCAGGATGCTGTCAGGAGTGTGTGGCGTCTCACAGTGCGTCAAGTCCCTGCCCGGAGTGTGTGGGGTCTCACAGTGTGTTAGGACCCTGTCAGGGGTATGTGGGGTCTCACTGTGTGTCAGTGTCCTGTCAGGTGTGTGTGGGGTCTCACAGTGTGTCAGTGTCCTGTCAGGTGTGTGTGGAGTCTCACAGTGTGTCAGTGTCCTGTCAGGTGTGTGTGGGGCGTCACAGCTTGTCCTGACCCTGTCAGGGGTGTGTGGGGTCTCACAGTGTGTCAGGACCCTGTTAGTGGTGTGTGGGGTCTCACAGTGTGTCAGCACCCTGCCTGGGTTGTCTGGGGTCTCACAGTGTGTCAGGACTGTGTCAGGGTTGTGTGGTGTCTCACAGTGTGTCAGGACTCTCTCAGTGGTGTGTCGGATCTTACAGTCTGTCAGGACCCTACCCAGGGTGTGTGGGGTCTCACAGTGTGTCAGGACCCCTCAGGTGTGAGTGGGGTCCCACAGTGTTTCTGAACCCTGTCAGGCGTGTGTGCCGTTTCACAATGTGTCAGGACCCATTTGGGGCCTGTGGGGTCTCACAGTGTGTCAGGACCATGTCAGGAGTGTGTGGGATCCCACAGTGTGTCCGGACCCTGTCAGGGGTATGTAGGGTCTCGCTGTGTGTCAGCACCCTGTCAGGGGTGTGTAGGGTCTGACAGTGTGTCAGGGCCCTGTCAGGGGTGTGTGCAGTCTCAGTGTGACAGGACCGTTCCAGGGATGTGTGGGGTCTCACAGTGTGTCAGGACCCTTTCATGTGTGTGTGGTGTCGTGTGGTGCGTCACGATCCTATCAGGGGTGTGTGTGGTCTCACAGTGTGTCAGGACCCTGTCACTGGTTTGTGGGGTCTCACAGTGTGACAGGTCCCTGTTAGGGGTGTGTGGGGTCTCACAGTGTGTCAGAACCCTGCCTGGGTTGTTTGGGGTCTCACAGTGTGTCAGGACCCTGCCAGGGATGTGTGGGATCGCAGTGTGTGTCAGGACCCTGTCAGGTGTGTGTGGCGTCCACAGTGGGTCAGGTCGCTGTCTGGGGTGTGTGGGGTCCGATAGTGTTTCTGAACCCTGTCAGGCATGTGTGCCGTCTCACAATGTGTCAGGACCCTTTTGGGGCCTGTGGGGTTTCACAGTGCTTTAGGACCCTCTCAGGGGTGTGTCGGATCTCACAGTCTCTCAGGACCCTATCCTGGGTGTGTGGGGTCTCACAATGTGTCAGGAACATTCTGGGGTGTGTGGGTCTCACAATGTGTCAGGACCCTTTTGGGGTGTGTGGGGTTTCGCAGTGTGTCTGGACGCTGCCAGGGGTGTATGGGGTCTCACAGTATGTCAGAACCCTTTCAATGTGTGTGGGATCGCAATGTGTGTCAGGTCGCTGTCAGGGGTGTGTTAGGTCTCACGGTGTGTCTGGACCCTCTCAGGTATGTGTGGGATCTTAATGCGTGTCAGGACCCAGTCAGTGGTGTGTGGGGTCTCACAGTGTGTCAGGACACCGTGAGTGGTTTGCGGGGTTTTACAGTGTGTCAGGATCTGGTCGTGGGTGTGTGGGGTCTCACTGTGTGTCAGAACACTCTCAGATGTGTGTGGGATCGCAATGTGTGTCAGGACGCAGTCAGGAGTGTGTGGCGTCTCACAGTGCGTCAAGTCCCTGTCAGGGGTGTGTGGGGTCTTACAGTGTGTCAGGATCCTTTTGGGTCCTGTGCGGTCTCACAGTGCGTCAGGACTCTCTCAGGGGTGTGTCGGATCTCACAGTCTGTCAGGACACTATCTAGGGTGTGTGGGGTCTCACAGTTATCCGGACCCTGTCTGGTGTGTGTGGAGTCTCACAGTGCGTCAGGTCTCTGTGGGGTCTCACAGTGTGTCAGGACCGTGTCAATACTGTGTGGGGTCTCACAGAGTGTCACGACCCTGTTAGGGGAGTGCGGGGTCTCACAGTGTGTCTGGACCCTGTCAGGTATGTGTGGCATCTCACAATGTGTCAGGACCCTTTTGGGGCCTGTGGGGTCCCACAGTGTGTTAGGACCCTCTCAGGGGTGTGTCGGATCTCACAGTCTCTCAGGACCCTATCCTGGGTGTGTGGGGTCTCACAATGTGTCAGGATCCTTTTGGGGTGTGTGGCATCTCACAGTGTGTCAGGACCCTTTTGGGGCCTGTGGGGTCTCACAGTGTGTCAGGACCATGTCAGGAGTGTGTGGGATCCCACAGTGTGTCCCGACCCTGTCAGGGTTGTGTAGGGTCTCGCTGTGTATCAGCACCCTGTCAGGGGTGTGTGGGGTCTCACAGTGTGTCAGGTCACCGTCAGAGGTGTGAGTGGTCTGACAGTGTGTCAGGGCCCAGTCAGGGGTGTGTGCAGTCTCACAGTGTGTCAGGACCGTTCCAGGGGTGTGTGGGGTCTCACAGTGTGTCAGGACCCTTTCATGTGTGTGTGGTGTCGTGTGGTGTGTCACGATCCTATCAGGGGTGTGTGTGGTCTCATAGTGTGTCAGGACCCTTCAGTGGTTTGTGGGGTCTCACAGTGTGACAGGTCCCTGTTAGTGGTGTGTGGGGTCTCACAGTGTGTCAGCACCCTGCCTGGGTTGTTTGGGGTCTCACAGTGTGTCAGGACCCTGTCATGGTTGTTTGAGGTCTCACAGTGTGTCAGGATCCTGTCGGGGGTGTGTGGGGTCTCACAGTGTGTCAGAACCCTCTCAGATGTGTGTGGGATCACAATTTGTGTCTGGACCCTGTCAGTGGTGTGTGCGGTCTCGTAGTGTGTCAGGTCCCTATCCAGGGTGTGTGGGGTCTCACAGTGCGTCAGGACCCTGCTAGGGTTGTGTGGGATCGCAATGTGTATCAGGACCCTGCCTGAGGTGTGTGGGATCTCACAATGCGTCAGGAACCTTTTGGGGTTTGTGGTGTCTCACAATGTGTCAGGACCCTTTTGGTGTGTATGAGGTCTTACAGTGTGCCTGGACGCTGCCAGGGGTGTGTTAGGTCTGACGGTGTGTCTGGACCCTCTCAGGCGTGTGTGGGATCTTAATGCGTGTCAGAACGCTGTCAGTGGTGTGTGGGGTCTCACAGTGTGTTAGGACCCTGCCAGGGTTGTGTGGGGTTTCACAGTGTGTCAGGACACGGTGAGTGGTTTGTGGGGTTTCACACTGTGTCAGGATCTGGTCGTGGGTGTGTGGGGTCTCACTGTGTGTCAGAACACTCTCAGATGTGTGTGGGATCGCAATGTGTGTCAGGACGCTGTCAGGAGTGTGTGGCGTCTCACAGTGCATCAAGTCCCTGCCAGGAGTGTGTGGGGTCTTACAGTGTGTCAGGATCCTTTTGGGGCCTGTGGGGTCTCACAGTGTGTCCGGACCCTGTCTGGTGTGTGCGGTCTCACAGTCTGTCAGGAGCCTTTTGGGGCCTGTGGGGTCTCACAGTGTGTCAGGACTCTCTCAGGGGTGTGTCGGATCTTACAGTCTGTCAGGACCCTATCCATGGTGTGTGGGGTCTCACAGTGTGTCAGGACCCCTCAGGTGTGAGTGGGGTCCCACAGTGTTTCTGAACCCTGTCAGGCGTGTGTGCCGTTTCACAATTTGTCAGGACCCATTTGGGGCCTGTGGGGTCTCACAGTGCGTCAGGACCCTGCCAGGGTTGTGTGGGATCGCAAAGTGCATCAGGACCCTGCCAGGGGTGTGTGGGATCGCAATGTGTGTCAGGACCCTGTCAGGTGTGTGTGTGTGGCGTCCACCGTGGGTCAGGTCGCTGTCAGGAGTGTGTGGGGTCCCACAGTGCTTCAGAACCCTGTAAGGCGTGTATGCCGTCTCACAATCTGTCAGGACCCTTTTGGGGCCTGTGGGGTCTCACAGTGTGTTAGGACCCTCTCAGGGGTGTGTCGGATCTCACAGTCTCTCAGGACCCTATCCTGGGTGTGTGAGGTATCACAATGTGTCAGGAACCTTTTGGGGTGTGTGGTGTCTCACAATGTGTCAGGACCCTGTTGGGATGTGTGGGGTCTCGCAGTGTGTCAGGACCCTGTCAGGGGTGTATGGGGTCTCACAGCGTGTCTGGACGCTGTCAGGGGTGTGTGGGGTCTCACAGTGTGTCAGGTCCCTGTGGAGTCTCACAGTGTGTCAGGACCGTGTCAATAGTGTGTGGGGTCTCACAGTGTGTCAGGACCCTTTTGGGGCCTGTGGGGTCTCACAGTGTGTTAGGACCCTCTCAGGGGTGTGTCGGATCTCACAGTCTCCCAGGACCCTATCCTGGGTGTGTGGGGTCTCACAATGTGTCAGGATCCTTTTGGGGTGTGTGGCGTCTCACAGTGTGTCAGGACCCTTTTGGGGCCTGTGGGGTCTCACAGTGTGTCAGGACCATGTCAGGAGTGTGTGGGATCCCACAGTGTGTCAGGACCCTGTCAGGGGTGTGTAGGGTCTCGCTGTGTGTCAGCACTCTGTCAGGTGTGTGTAGGGTCTCACAGTGTGTCAGGTCCTGTCAGGGGTGTGTGGTGTCTCACAGTGTGTCAGGTCCGTGTGGCGTCTTCCAGTGTGTCAGGACCCTGTCAGGTGTGCGTGCCGTCTCACAGTGTGTCAGAACCCTGTCAGGTGTGTGGGGGGTCTCACAGTGTGTCAGAACCCTGTCAGTAGTGTGTGGGGTCTGACAATGTGACAGGACATTGTCAGGGGTGTGTGGAGTCTCACAGTGTGCCAGGACCCTGTGAGCGGTGTGTGTGTATCACAGTTTGTCAGGACCCTGTCAGGGTGTTCGGGGTCTCACAGTGTTTCTGTACCCTGTCAGGGGTGTCTGGGGTCTCACAGTGTGTCAGTGTCCTGTCAGGTGTGTGTGGGGTCTCACAGTGTGTCAGTGTCCTGTCAGGTGTGTGTGGAGTCTCACAGTGTGTCAGTGTCCTGTCAGGTGTGTGTGGGGCGTCACAGCTTGTCCTGACCCTGTCAGGGGAGTGTGGGGTCTCACAGTTTGTCAGGAACCTGTCAGGTGTGTTTGGGGTCTCACAGTGTGTCACGACACCGTCAGGGGTATGTCAGGTCTCACCGTGTGTCAAGATCCTTTCAAGGGTGTGGGGATCTCACAGAGTGCTTGGACCCTGTCAGGGGTGTGTGGGGTCTCACAGTGTGTTAGGACCCTGTCAGGGGTATGTGGGGTCTCACAGTGTATCAGGGTCCTGTCAGGGGTGTGTGGGGTCTCACAGTGTGTCAGGTCCCTGTCAGGGGTGTGTGGGGTCTCACAGTGTGTCAGGGTCCTGTAAGGGGTGTGTGGGGTCTCACAGAGTGTCATCAGTGTGAAAGTAAGCATGCAAGTACAGCAGGCAGTGAAGAAAGCTAATGGCATTCTGGCCTTCATAACAAGGGGAATTGAGTATTAGAGCAAAGAAGTCCTTCTGCAGCTGTACAGGGCCCTGGTGAGACCACACCTGGAGTACTGTGTGCAGTTTTGGTCTCCAAATTTGAGTAAGGACATTCTTGCTATTGAGGGAGTGCAGCGTAGGTTCACAAGGTTAATTCCCGGGATGGCGGGACTGTCATATGTCGAAAGATTGGAGTGACTGGGCTTGTATACTCTGGAATTTAGAAGCCTGAGAGGGGATCTTATTGAAACATATAAAATTATTAAGGGATTGAACATGCTGGAGGCAGGAAGCATGTTCCCGCTGATGGGTGAGTCCGGAACCAAAGGCCACAGTTTAAGAATAAAGGGTAGGCCATTTAGAATGGAGTTGAGGAAAAACTTTTTCACTCAGAGAGTGGTGGATATATTGAATGCTCTGCCCCAGAAGGCAGTGGAGGCCAAGTCTCTGGATGTTTTTTAGAAAGAGATGGATAGAGCTCTTAAAGATAGTGGAATCAAAGGTTATGGGGATAAGGCAGGAACTGGATACTGATTGTGGATGATCAGTCATGATCACAGTGAATGGCGGTTCAGGCTCGAAGGGTCGAATGGCCTACTCCTACACCTATTGTCTCTTGTCTATTTTCTATAGGACCCTGTCCGGGGTATGTTGCGTCTCACAGTGTGTCAGGACCATGTCAGGAGTGTGTGGGATCTCGCTGTGTGTCAGCACCCTGTCAGAGGGGTGAAGGGTCTTACAGTGTGTCAGGACCCTGTCAGGGGTGTGTGGGGTCTCACAGTGTGTCAGGAGCCGGCCAGGGGTGTGTGGGGTCTCACAGTGTGCCAGGTCTCCCTCAGGGATGTGTGGTGTCTCACAGTGTGTCAGGACCCTGTCAGTGGTGTTTGAGGTATCACAATGTGTCAGGACCCTGTCAGGTGTGTGTGGGATTTCACTGTGTGTCAGCACCCTGTCAGAGGGGTGTAGGGTCTCACAGTGCATCAGGACCCTGTCAGGGGTGTGTTGGGTCTCACAGTGTGTCAGGACCCTGTCAGGGGTGTGTGGGGTCTCATACAGTGTGTCAGGAGCCGGCCAGGGGTGTGTAAGGTCTCACAGTGTGCCAGTTCCCTGGCAGGGGTGTGTGGGGTCTCACAGTGTGTCAGGAGCCGGCCAGGGGTGTTTGAGGTATCACGATGTGTCTGGACCCTTTTGGGAGTGTGTGGGGTCTCACAGTGTGTGAGGACCGAGTCCAGGTTGTGTGGGGTCTTACAGTGTGTCCGGACCCTGCCAGTGGTGTGTCGGGTCTCACAGTGTGTCAGGACCCTCTCAGGTTTGTGTCCGGTCTCACAGTGTGTCAGGAGCCGGCCAGGGGTGTGTGGGGTCTGACAGCGTGACAGGATGTTGTCAGGGGTGCGTGGGTCTCAGAGTGTCTCAGGACACTATCAGGGGTCTGTGCGGTCTCACAGTGTGTCAAGATCTTGGCGATCTGGAAGGAATCTAGAGCAGCTGGATGACCTTCGATTCATAAGGGAGAATGAGGCAGTCATAGATGAGAGCTTCAGGGAGGTAGTCACACCAAGGCTGTCGGAAGCAGGTCGTTGGGTGACGGTCAGAGGGGGGAAAGTGAAGGTGAGCAGACAGGCAGTGCAGAGCACCCCTGTGGCCATTTCCCTCAATAATATGTTCACCATTCTGGATACTGTTGGTGGGGACAACCGACCGGGTGTGAGCCACGGTGGCAGGGCCTCTGGCACTGAGTCTGACCCTGTGGTGCAGAAGGGTGGGACGGAGAAGAGGAGAGCTGTCGTCATTGGAGACTCTATAGTCAGGGGAGCAGACAGGAGATTTTGTGGACGTGAGAAGGACAGCCGCATGGTTTGTAGTCTCCCGGGTGCCAGGGTCCAGGATGTCTCTGACCGGGTGCACGACATCCTGGTATGAGAGGGAAAGCAACCAGAAGTCGTGGTACATGTTGGCACCAACAACATAGGCAGGAAGAGGGATGAGGTCCTGAAGTGTGAGTTTCGGGAACTAGGCAGAAGGTTGAAGAGCAGGACCTCAAGGGTGGCGTTCTCAGGATTGCTGCCAGTGCTACGTGACAGTGATGGTAAGAATTGGAGGAGATGGCAGTTGAATGCGTGGCTGAGGAGTTGGTGCAGGGAGCAGGGGGTTTGGATCATTGGGATCTCTTCTGGGGTATTCTTCACTTATGTGAAGAACAAAAGGATGACAGGAGTGAAGGTAGGTCCATTTAGATAAAGGTGGGAAGATGTGCCTGAAAGCTGTGGAAGTGAGTGAGGTGCTCAATGAATACTTCTCTGCAGTTTTCACCAATGAGAGAGAACTTGATGATGGTGAGGACAATATGAGTTAGGTTGATGTTCTGGAGCATGTTGATATTAAGGGAGAGGAGGAGTTGGAGTTGTTAAAATACATTAGGATGGATAAGTCCCTTGGGCTAGACAGAATATTCCGCAGGCTTCTCCATTAGGTGGGGGAAGAGATTGCTGAGCCTCTGGCTAGGATCTTTATGTCCTCGTTGTCCACAGGAATGGTACCAGAGGACTGGAGGGAGGCGAATGTTGTCCCTTTGTTCAAAAAAGGTAGTAGGGATAGTCCGGGTAATTATAGACCAATGAGCCTTACGTCTGTGGTGGGAAAGCTGTTGGAAAAGATTCTTAGAGATAGTATTTATGGGCATTTAGAGAATCATGGTCTGATCAGGGACAGTCACCATGGCTTTGTGAAGGGCAGATCGTGTCTAACAAGCCTGATTGAGTTCTTTGAGGAGGTGACCAGGCACATAGATGAGGGTAGTGCAGTGGATGTGATCTACATGGATTTTAGTAAGGCATTTGACAAGGTTCCACACAGTAGGCTTATTCAGAAAGTCTGAAGGCATGGGATCCAGGGAAGTTTGGCCAGGTGGATTCAGAATTGGATTGCCTGCAGAAGGCAGAGGGTGGTGGTGGAGGGAGTGCATTCAGATTGGAGGGTTGTGATTAGTGGTGCCCCACAAGGATCTGCTCTGGGACCTCTAATTTTCATGATTTTTATTAACGACCTGGAGGTGGGGGTAGAAGGGTGGGTTGGCAAGTTTACAGATGACACAAAGGTTGGTGGTGTTGTAGATAGTGTAGAGGACTGTTGAAGATTGCAGAGAGATATTGATAGGATGCATAAATGGGCTGAGAAGTGGCAGATGGAGTTCAACCCGGAGAAGTGTGAGGTGGTACACTTTGGAAAGACAAACTCCAAGACAGAATACAAAGTAAATGGCAGGATACTTGGTAGTGTGGAGGAGCAGAGGGATCTGGGGTACATGTCCACAGATCCCTGAAAGTTGCCTCACAGGTAGATAGGCTTATGGGTTGTTGGCTTTCATAAGTCGAGGGATAATGTCTAAGAGTCGCAATGTAATGATGCAGCTCTATAAAACTCTGGTTAGGCCACACTTGGAGTACTGTGTCCAGTTCTGGTCGCTTCACTATAGGAAGGATGTGGAAGCATTGGAAAGGGTACAGAGGAGATTTACCAGGATGCTGCCTGGTTTAGAGATTATGGATTATGATTAGAGATTAAGGGAGCTAGGGCTTTACTCTTTGGAGAGGAGGAGGATGAGAAGAGACATGATAGAGGTGTATAAGCTATTAAGAAGAATAGATACAGTGGACAGCCAGTGCCTCTAAACATCTGGAGAAGAGTGATGCTTATGTGAGAATGCTGTTCTCGGACTACAGTTCAGTATTCAACACCATCATTCCCTCCAGGCTTGACAAGAAGCTCAGAGACCTCGGCCTTGACCCTGCCTTGTGCAGCTTGATCGTGGAATTCCTGTCAGATTGCCAGCAGACGGTAAGAGTGGGCTCCCTCACCTCTGCCCCTCCGACACTCGATGTAGGTGCCCCTCAGGGCTGTGTCCTAAGCTCCCTCCTTTACTCTCTGTATACACATGACTGTGTCGCCACCCACAGCTCCAATCTGCTAATTAAATTTGCTGACGATACTATATGGATTGGCCAAATCTCAAATAATAACGAGGTAGCCTACATAGAAGTCATCACCCTGACACAGTGGTGTCAGGAGAACAACTTCTCCCTCAATGTCGCAAAAGCAAAGGAGCTGGTCGCAATGTCGCAAGAACAAGAGGAATGGAGACAGGCTAACCTCTATTGACATCAATGGATCTGGGGCTGAGAGGGTGAACAGCTTTAATTTCCTTGGCATTCACGTCACTGAGGATCTCACATGGTCTGTGCACACCAGCTGTGTGGTGAAAAAGGCACAACAGCACCTCTTTCACCTCAGATGGTAGAGGAAGTTTGGGATGGGCCCCCAAATGCTAACGATTTTCTACAGGGGCACAGTTGAGAGCATCCTGACTGGCTGCATCATTACATGGAATGGGAACTGTACTTCTCTCAATCGCAGGGCTCTGCAGAGAGCGGTGCGGACAGCCCAGTGCATCTGTAGACGTGAACTTCCCACTATTCAGGGCTTTTCAGAGACGGGGTAAAAAGGACCCAAAGGATCATTCTGAACCCAAGTCTCACCAACCACAACCTGTTCCAGCTGCTACTATCCGGGAAACGGTACCACAGCATAAAAGCCAGGACCAACAGGCTCCGGACAGCTTCTTCCACCAGGACATCAGACTGATTAATTCACGCTGATACAAATCTATTTCTACAATTGTACACATATATACACGCTCACCGCACACACTTTACTGTAATTGTGCTGTTGGTGCAGAAAAACAGTTTACACGACATGTGTCTGATATTAACCCTGATTCTGAGAATTTTTATCCGGCTGTTGTCTCATTTTTTTAGATCTGTTATTCACCATACTCATACTGTCCTCATTCATATCAATCTAAGTGTGATCCAGTGCACATGGCGTTTTCTAGAAACTGTCATTTAAGTTCTTATTTTTCTTGGCATATTTTCCAGATCTGTTTCAGACCAGGATATTATACCAAAATTATACGTCAATATGGGCATAGTGAGTGTATACTACCTTTGTTATATTTTTACTGTTCAGCTCTGTTTGGCAGATTTTCTTGATCCTTGATGTAAATTCAGATTTTCTTCAGCCTTGAAGTAAATTTTGTTGGAAGGTTTTCCTTTATCACACGATTATCTATTTTCTTTGCTTATTGATATCCTAAGTATATGTTTCATATTCTGTTGTATTGTCCCCTGATGCTCTGTTTGATATTCTACTCGCTCTATTGCACCTTTCTTTATGTTTCATGTTCTGTACTTTTCTAGTCTAAAGTTCATGCTTATATCTTTAGAAGTTAGTTCCATTATTTGAAATATTTGTTTTAGCTTTGCTGATGCAAGAGCAAGTAATTTCAAATCATCAATGTATAGCTGTGCAAACGTATAATTCGTATTTTTACCTGATTTGATACCTGATTTTTGTCCGTTTCAGTAAATTATGAGCAGGTTTAAAGCCAGACAGAACCATACTGGCCTTAGTGAGTCGCTCTGGAAAATCCCTCAATTTTGATAATGGTGGTTGTCCCTTTGTGGTTGTTAATAGGACGATTATTTTATGCCAATGATTCATCAGATGTTGTAGAAATTTCACAAGTATTGGATGAATTTTATATCTATTTGGAACTTCTCTTAACCATGTGAGGGAGAGAATCAAATGTTTTTTGATAGACAATATTACACTGAAAGATTTCTGCTTTCCACAGGTTTTGAAATAGAATTACATAATCTGTTATCTGTTGTTCATAACCGAACGGTATTTTTTCTGCTGTCCTGTGAGTATATTGTGGTTATCTAAGTGAGTTGTTATTAGTTACCGGATGCACGATGCTACAATTATATAATTGTCTTAATATTATTAAGAGCCAATAATAACATAGTAGGTGACCATTCAGTAGTCTTATAAATGCAGTATTGAAGCTGTCCCTGAGGCTGGTGGTACACACCTTCAGTCTTTATATCTTCTGCCCCATGGCTGTATGAAAGAGAGAATGTTTGAGGTGGTTTGGGGTTCAGCAGAGCCAAGAAGGGCCAAAAGACCTGTTTCTGTGCTGTAGTTTTTTTTATGGTTTCTATGGTTTCTAAACAACATCCATGTGTAACTTCATCCATCACCTTTGTCACATCCTGCAGGAACTCAATCAAGTTGTCAAGACGCAAATCCCATCCAAAGCTTTTAATGATTATGGACCTGTATTCCCAGATCACTTTGCTCTACCGCACTCCTCAGTGCCCTACTGGTAACTGTATAAGACCGGCCCTGCTTGGTCTTTCCAAAGTGCAACACGTCACGCTTGTCTGCAATCTGCCCAATTTATTCTTAAATGTTAAAAAAGAACCCGCATTTACCACCTCGTCTGGCAGCTCATTCCACACTCCCGCCACTCTGTGTGAAGAAGCCCCCACTAATTTTCCCTTTAAACGTTTCCCCCCTCACCCTTAACCCATCTCCTTTGGTTTTGTTCTCTCCTTGCCTTGGTGGAAAAAGCCTGCTTGCATTCACTCTATCTATACCCATCATAATTTTATATACCTCTATCAAATCTCCCCTCATTCTTCTATGCTCCAGGGAATAAAGTCCTAACCTATTCAACCTTTCTCTGTAACTGAGTTTCTCAAGGCCCAGCAACATCCTTGTAAACCTTCTCTGCACTCTTTCGACCTTATTAATATCCTTCCTGTAATTTGTTGACCAAAACTGAACACAACGCTCGAGATTCGGCCTCACCAATGCCTTATACAACCTCATCATAAAATTCAGCTCTTATATTCAATACTTTGATTAATAAAGGCCAATATACCAAAAGCTCTCTTTACGACCTTATCTACCTGTGACGCCACTTTTAGAGAATTTTGTATCTGTATTCCCAGATACCTGTTCTACTGCACTCCTCAGTGCCTTACCATTTACCCTGTATGTTCTATCTTGGTTTGTCCTTCCAAAGTGCAATACCTCACACTTGTCTGTATTAAACTCCATCTGCCATTTTTCAGCCCATTTTTCCAGCTGGTCCAAGTCCCTCTGCAAGCTTTGAAAACCTTCCTCACTGTCCACTACACCTCCAATATTTGTATCGCCAGCAAATTTGCTGATCCAATTTACGACATTATCATCCAGATCATTGATAGAGATGACAAATAACAATGGACCCAGCACTGATCCCTGTGGCACACCACTAGTCACAGGTCTACTTGTATATTGGTAGAGTCTTTGACAAGGTCCCACATGGGAGGCTCATACAGAAAATTAATATGCTTGGGAACTGTGCGGAATTATCCTCGCTGGCGGGGATGCACACTGGGAGAAACATCTTAGCTGGCGGGCGGTGAATCTGTGAAATTATTGTCATGGACTGCTGAGGAAGACACGTCATTGGATATAGTTAAAATGCAGGTTGATATGTTCCTGATTAGGAAGAGCGTCAACATTTACAGAAGGCGGGATAATGGGGTTGAGAGGATTTGCGTAGCAAAATCACTGAGCCGATTGGCTTAATTCTGCTCCTAAGTCTTATGATTTTAGGGTGCATCTGGAGTATTGTATTCACTTCTGATTGTCCAGCTTTTAGAAGGATTGGAGAGGGTGCAGAACAGGTTTATCAGGGTGTTGCCTGGATTCGGTGGCATGTGCTACAAGTGGAGGTTTGATAAACTTGGTTTGTTTACTCTGGAGTTAGAATAGAGATCTGACAGAGGTACACAAGTTTGAGAGATAAGATTTGGGTCGACAGCCTGTATTTTGTTTGGTATTTTTTTACATAAGACTGGTGTCTAATATCAGAGGGCATTTGGTTAAGATGAGATGTGGGAAATTTACAGCAATTGTGAGTGTTTTTTTTTCATAGAGTTCTGGTACCTGGAATTTACTACCTGAGTCATGTTGAAGGCAACTATGTTAGATATACATGAATGTACAGCAAATGCAAGCATATGGTCAATAATATAAGAAAGGATACCAAAGTATTTTTTTTAAACTTTCCCAGATATATAAAGAGTAAAAAAACAGGAGAGGTTCGATATTGGACCGCTGAAAAATGATGTTGTAGCTGCAGTAACGGGTGAAAAGGAAATACCAGACAAACTCTATAGAAGTCACTAGCGGAATTACAAAAAGTAATGAACACCAGTGAACAGAATTGTGTGTTGTGCTATTACAAAGGAAAAGGGGCTTGGAAGATGAAAGGTCTGAAGATAGAAGAGTCACCTGGACTGGGTCGTATAGTGTATCAGGAGCCTGCCTGGGGTGTGTGGGCATTCCCAGAGCGTTAGGACCTGGAGTGAAGGCTTCAGCAGAACCAACAGATGGATTAATGGAAAAATAAAATGTAGAATATTCAGGCTGCAAAGAGAAATACTTTGAATTGTTACTTCAATCCAGAGATCAGCGAATGGCTAATGGTGAATTTTGATTCCCAGGTTTTGCCAAGTCACAGACTAACACTTGAGATGTGGTTTGAACTGAGCATTTCATCACTCACCTATCAGTTGAGTGGGTAATTCAGATAACCCTTGGGCGATGTTCATGTATTCCTGTGGATCAGGACCTGTTTAAATATAAAAAGAATCCATGGAAACAGAGCTAAAATAATTAAAATAACTAAAATGTTTATTTCAATGTGCCTTTGTGTTCAGTGCATGTTTTTAACGTACCGAGCTCCTGTATTTCCCTCAGTATTCTGTCCAACTTCGGTAACTCAGTCCTCCATGTCACAAAGGATTCCCACATCGCCCTCCGGGCCCGGGAGCCTTTACCCATCACCAAACTGAGGAAGAGTCTGGAACTCTCTGTCCGGTTTCCCTTCTCTGTCAGTTCAGTGACTTTCTAGAAAAGGAAAGTAATAAATTTACTGTGAAGCAGACATACAGACAGACATGGAGAATGTGCAGGAAAATATCTGTTCATGGTCCCAGTAGCTTCAGAAATGATGCAGTCACTGGGCTGTTGCCTGATCCTCCCTGGGTTCAGTCGTTAACAAAGAAACTCTAGCTGAGGGAACTTCTAAATCAATATTGTGAAAGAATAAGGATCTACTGACACCCTGCAGTATATTCAACGTGATTAATTTACTTATCCATCAATGTGTAACATTACATCAAAAAGATGTGACAACAAGAACGGAAGAGAGGGAGAGCGAGGGAGCAAAAAATGGATGGTGGGCATCACTGAATCGTGGCTGAAAGATCATATTTGGGTGCTCACATCCAAGGATAAATATTTAATCGAAAGGAGAGGCAGGTGGGTGAAAGGGTTGGGTTGACTCTGTTGTCATAAAAAATGAAATGTGCTTCTAAAGAAGTGATAGCAGATTGGACGGTGTAGTTGTTAAGATACTGTGTAGGAAAGAAAATGACCCTGATGGAACAGTAACCAGGATGTGGGATACACATTCCAGTGGGAGAGAGAAGAGGCATGTAAAGATTTCAATGTTAAAATAGTCATGGGGAATTTCAATATGCAGGTAGCTTTGGAAAATCAGGTCGGTGTTGAATCCCAAGTGAGGGAATTTATAGAATGCCTATGAGATGGCTTTTGAGAGAAGCCTATGGTTGAGTCCACTATAGGAAAGGCAAATCTGGATTCGGTGTTGTGTATTGCACCAGATTTGATTGGGAAGCTTAAGGTAAATAAACCCCTAAGAGGCAGTGATCATAAAATAGCAGAACTGACACTGCAGTTTGAGAGGGAGAAGGTAAAAGTTAGATGTATCAGTTTACACCGGAATAAATGAATTACAGAGAAATGAGAGAGGAGCTGGGCAAAAATAAATTGGAAGAGGCAACAACCAAGCAGGAATAAAGTATGACTATGACTATGACTATGACTAGGAATAGATGAAGATTCTGGGAGTGATTCAGAAGGCACAGGTAGAGGTAGATAATCCCAAATATGAAGAATTATTCCAAAGGCAGGATGATCAACCGTGGCTGACGAGGAAGTCAATGCAGCAGAAAAGCAAAGGAGAGGGTATAGAGTATAGCAAAACATAATGGAAAACAGAAGGACTGGGAGGCTTTTACTAACCAGCAGAAAGCAACGAAAAGCCGTAAGTAGAGAGAATATGAAATATGAAGGCAGGCTAGCTAATAATGTAAAATAGCTTACCAAATATATGCCCTTTCAGGACAACCTATTGATTTTTGATGTCATGCGATATCAGCTTTGTGCGTGGTGGTTCCTGTCTAACCAATCTGAATGTTGAACCAGGAAGTTACCGGGAAAGTTGATGAATGGAAGGAAGTGGGTGTTGTCTGAATGGACTTTAGCCCAGCATTTGACAAGGCACTGCAGAGGAGGGTGGGGACTCTTTGAATGACAGGTGATGCTCAGCCTGGTGAAATAAATGGGAGGTCAGATGATACAGACCTCAGACACATGATCTGGACACTGAATGAGCATTGCTGTGCCCGCAGAGAAAGTGGGATTTGGAGGATCGATCAGGCGGATTGATCCAAATTGCTATTCCAGTTTGAAGGAAAAGGGGTTGACTGGTGGGGAGCTGTCTCTGTGTCCACCCTTGCCTGGGTGATAGCTCCACCACAGAAGACCGGTCCCCCTGGTTAAAGTCACAGTCGGTGACTTGTGAAGCATTTCGGACGACGACGAGAAGATCGACTGCATCAGCTCACCTGAAGACTCAACTCTGTCTCTCTCTCTCTCCCCATCACTACTCAACTAAATACCACGAACTGAACTGAACTGAACTTTACTCAACATCGTAAGACCGTATCTTTTTACCCCTAGACTTAAAGAAACTTGGTTTTTCATACATATATATTCCACACTTACTTTAATATATAATCATTGCTAACCTGTGTGATTTATTTACTTTGATATTACTGTATTGCGTAGTAACTAATAAATATTATTAGTGTATAACAATACGAGACTCCAAAGTGGTTTCCATTTCTGTTGGTTTCTTTATCCCTGTCATGGGGTACGTGACAATAGGCAGTTTCAGTAGACCAGCATGGAATAGATGGGCCAAAGAGCCTGTTTCTGTACTGTACTTTTCTATGACTATGACAAGTCAGCCACTCATTGTTCAGGAACTCAGATGGAGACCAGACCAGCTGTGGTTAGCAGGTTTCCCTCCCTCAAGTACCACAGTGAAGTCAGTTGTCCCAGTTTACAATCTGACAGCTTCATATTCATCCTGGATTAATGAGCTGAGGTGAATTTGACTGATGGTCCCGATAAGACGTGAAATTAGTTTCAGACTGAATGTCTGTTCAACAGCCCAGATATGCAGCCACTGCTCGTGTATCACACTGATAAATACAGCAGGTGTGAGAGGAAAAGGTGACGCTGAACCTGTAGCTCCCAGTGCTCCCCACCTTAACAGCTGAAACCAGATCTGCTGGAGACCATCAGAGATCAAAGTCTCCATTGTCATGTAGACCTCCTAGAACGTGCAGGAGACGAATATTGATCACTATTCCCTCTGATACCAGCAGTTCAGTGACAATAGACTAAATACACTCACCTCATTTTCCTCTCTACTGAAATGTCCCTCCTTTGTCAACATCCAGCCGAGTCTCTCAACCTTTTCTTCAATCGCCTGTTTGAGTCTGTCCCTGTAGAACTTTGTCAGTTGGTACAGTCGATATTCCTCCCCCTGTGCCAGGAGGTCAGAGATTGTAAACTCTGGCTCTGTGAACATAAAAATGGAAAATGTCGACTTGAACTCAGATATCCCTCGTCTCCACCGCTCTCACCCAACTCAACAAAAAAATGTGTCTTCAATCTGCCTACAGACACAAAAAAATGGATTAATTCCCCATCTCCAACACTGGCCTTAAAACCGACCAGCAATGCTCTGGGCATTACATAATAGAAGGACCACATTTAATGCAAACCAGTCCATCCCCCATCCCACCCACTCACCTATTTCAATTTTGGATAGGCAATAAATGTTGGGACTGTCGGTAATATTTGCTTCCCAGAGATTCTCCCTCCATCCTGGCGAATACATTTCCCTTGATTCACATTCCAGAAATACTCTCCTTATCTGGACAGCTGCATTTCCTCCAATACACATTCTGGAAATTCTCAGAGCAGGTAGCACATTTCCTGTAGTGGGGTAACTGGTGCCCCACTGCATCACATGTACCACACCCACACATCCCCCCTCTCCTCTCACCAACCCTCCAACAAGGCCTCACCTTTACCCTCCTCCCTGCCACATTCTGTGAACACATCACTCTCATATTTCACTCACCTGCTCCTTGTTGGGGACTTGACAATTCCGTGTTTAATGAGCTTCCGAGCTGACAGACAGTCGCCTCACTTGTACCGGTTCCAGGGTCCTGATCAGTGTCTCCGACGTCACTGTCTCTGGGCTGAATTTGCTCCACTTCCGCTGCGGCCGGACCGCATTCCATTGGGACATTGCTCTCAATCTGACCCTGCTTTGGTACCTTGTTTCCCGTGTCCCGATCATCTTCCCTCGATGATCTGCCTGTTAAAAACCTCTTCAGTCCTTTCGCTACTTGTTTCGATTTCCTACCTGAAATAAGTGTTGAATTGCAGGTTATACGAGTATGATTTAGAGATGAGCAAAACTGATTCAGACTGCAATGGAGCCGAGACTCTGGCTGACCAGATTTGGAGTGGAACTGTGCTGGTGAATGTGAACCGTACATCCTGCCAGGTGACCATCCCAATAATCGGTGACTGGACACATTCACTCCTAGTAAAATAACAGGATAGACACAATAATACTGATCACTGAATTCACAGCAGGTGAACACACGGATGACCACGGGATCTTAATGCAGCGGCGGTGATACTAGGAAATATCACTGCGATTACCGTCAACAAGCTAAAATCTCCCAGGGTCACTTCCTGTTCAGTAGCCTGTGTTACACACAGACCAGCAACGGGGTTACACATGGTCCAGTCTGCTGGATCACACATTCTCCAATCGCTTTGTCACACTATGTCCAGTCCCATTGCCACAGACTGACCATTCCCCTGAGACGCACATTGTCCAGTACCCTGGCTCGCAGGCTGACCATTACCTAGGTATCTATGCTGTCCGGTCCCCTGGCTCCCTTCTTATCCCCCGCCTGATGATCGTCATGTAACAACTATCCCATTTATTGATAATGTCTCGCTCGGAGAGCTTTGCGTGCAGTTGCAGTTACTAATCTATAGGATGGAGGTGACTAAACTGGAAAGTGTGTAGTGGAGAATGACGACTACGGTACTGGGCGAGGGTGTTGTTTTTTGTGTTATGTGGTTCGGCTGGGACAGTTTGCCCTGGAGCTCAGGATCTTGAAAGGTGACCTTACACACGTATATAAACATAAAATAATCCGGGGTGTAGATACGGCAGATGGTCACAGTATTTTTCCCGGGGTAGGGGAGTCTGAGACTCGAGGGCGGAAATTTAAAAGGGAACAAAGGGGCATTTTTTCATGTGGCGGGTGATGGGTATAAATTCCGTGCAATCAGAGGAGGCCGCAAATACAAATAAACTTACAAAATTGAAATCATGCGGGCAGGAAAAAGGATAGAAGAAGTTTGCAAGGGAAATTTGGAAAAGGCTTCAGGAAAACGGGCAAGCTCGGGCATTTAGATCAGCATGAATTAGTTGGGCAGAAGGACCTATTTCCAGGCTTTAATCTCTGTTTTATTCCACCTGCAATCACAGAGTTGAGCACAATCACAATGGTGACAGGTGACAGCAACTTTTGGTCATTGGTTATACCGGGCTTCCCAGCAGAGATCCTGGGAATTTAAATTCAGGTAGAAGATCATCTCAATAGGGAAATATTTAGAGATGTAAGGAGTTTCTTCTTTCATGTTACTTGCAAAGGCTAATAATATAGCTTCTGTTTAATGTTAACTGATGAGATAATGTTCTTTGTGGCAGCATGTTTGGATTATAATTAGTGATAACGGGACTTGTATTCGTTTGCTAACCAGTTGGGATAGATGTTATTCTTTCTTGTGTATCTGAAAGCTGTTGTTTGCGTGGGATTTGAGGGAGAGGGCGCGAAGAGGATGAAGAGAGAAGAGGTGGCTTGAGGAGACGGTTGCCGGACCCGCTGAGCGTGGGCTCGGGGCGGGAGCCCAGGGGTTGATGACGAGCGAAGGAGGATCAGCGAAAGGGAATCCGTGAGCTCCAACGTTTGTGCACTGGACATGTTTATGAGATTATTGGCACCTTTTATTGTTTTCATTTTCTTTTGTTTTTCTTCTAACCCCATATTAAATATAAATTTTAATCATTTAACCGTACATTGTGGACTGAATGTTACATAGGGGACACAACATGCAGCATCCACCCAAACAAGAGTGTTAAAGTTTGGTCAGGGAGAGAGCACAACGTGTCTTACGGAAACTCACGTTCACCATTTCTCCACAGCCCAGACATTCTTTGGGGTATTAAAACTCCGAAGGAGACCACAGATGTATCGACAGTAAGCTGTCTCCTGATCCTCAGCCATTCCCAACACTGGCAGGTTTCTCAGGTCTGCTACAGCAAACAGATTTTGGAAACACTCCTCTTCTACTTTGCGCAGCAGCCAAGAAAAACTAGGGGGGTGGGGGGAGTTGATAGCTTCCTTTCCAAAACCTGAAATGCTGTGTTATCACAGAATCTCTGAAATCCCGGAAATACTCTTATTCTCTGGTTCTGAATTTTATAAGTGAAAGTTGGAGATGTCTTACACATCAGTGCTTGTCTGGAGGTGAAACGGAATCTGACCCTGGACATTTACATAAACCAACAAGACTGCTGTCGCATTCCGGTCTGTGCTTCACTCACAACCACCTGATTCAGGAGTCCCTGCTCCTTTCACTCAGGTGAAGCTTTGCATGGTGAGCGGAGTGATTCGACCATTACCGGTGTCAGGTTCCTGCGCTGGGACTGTTAGGTTGATCAATTACTCAAGGCCGCTTTACCAGCCGGATAAATGACACTGCTTAATGAAACTTTTGTATGCCCTGTTAACATCTGTGTAAGTTTCTTCATCTGCACTACGGTGTGCAAACGCGACAAAAGTTTAATTTAAAGATCCCTGTGATCATACCTTTGTCCATTCTGATTGTGACTGACGATTGTTGATGGTCGTCGTCTTGTTTACACTTTGGTCCCGGTGCTGGACAGCTCCACCTGCTGGTGATGCCCTGAATCACACAACAAGCAGACAGTGAGTCAGAGAGAGTACGATTACTTTGCAAATACGATAGTATTTCCATCCTCTGCATCAGAGAAGCAGTTGGTTTGAGGACCAAACATTCCCCGTTAACAACAACTTCCACACCATGTCTGTATGCCTGTCCAGTGATACCAGGCGCATCTACTGACAGAGTCACAGAGCAAAAGAGTCCAAATTTAGAGCGACCAGCCCAACGAGACAATGCCAACCACGGTGCCCATCGAGATGGTCACAATTTCCTGTGATGGGCCCATTTCCCTTCTGGCCTTTTCACTTCATCTACACATCCGAACTGCTTTTTGAATTATGTGACTGCGCCTGCCTGATCCACTTCCGCTGGCTGTTTCCTCCACAGCTACATGAATCCGTTGCTGCTCGAGTTGGTTTTGTTGTCTCTTTACCACCCCCTGTCTATTTAGATCCCCTAAATGCTACGATAATCTTCTCTGTGAACAGCAACTACTAATCTTGTGCATTCTGCGAACTTACCAGTCAAGTAAGCCTTGTGGAATCGCATCCAAATCATTGCTATAAAATAACGAATATCAAAGGTCTCGACTTGTAGCCTCGCGGCACACCACAAATTACTCATCTCCACTGCGAGGACAAACCTTCAACCAGTACTCTTTGCTTGCTGCCTTGAAGCTAATTTCGAATACATCCAACTTGCTTTCTGCGGACACCATGGGACCTAATCATCGAGACCGAACTGCCATGTGACACCTTGTCAAAGACTTTGCTGGAGTCTGATGTACAACATCCATGGGAAAATTACTTTGAATTTCCACCTCTACTTAATGTCACGTTCGCAGGTTCTGACAATGTAATTAGTAGAAAGTACTTGATGAGACCAAGGTATGTAAATCTAAATTACTGGTTGCCATTTGCTAGTGAGGACTGAATAAAATGCAGTGTTGGGACATTTTGCTTTAAAACAGGTCTGTTCTCAGCGCAGGGGGTACACGACAATATATTCGAGGGCGAGTATACAATAGTCAGAGGAGATGACAATAGCCAGAGGAATCAATGGCGTGTTGCTGCCGTTCATGGAAATTCCACATTTCCACAATCACTACAGCACAACGCACTCGGGGCTTCTTATAAAGGGAGGAAATTGGCAACGCATTTTGAGATGATTATAACGTAACAAGGAAACATCAGAACTGACCAAAAGCTACTTTGGATAATGCAAGACCTTCATATGAGCAAACACTGAGGGAATGTGAGTGACTTTAAAGAGCTGGGCTTCCGAAAGCACTTTACCAGACCTGGAGTGATTGCAGCCCGGTCAGGTAGAGGGATACCTGGTATTTCTGGGCACATTCAGTCCATTCCACCTCTTTCATTCCTTCCTTTGTACAGATATGTAATGTCTAAAGGATCAGTGTTTGAGTAAATGAGACTCACCAGACTTTCTCCTGACTGAATCAATGGAAACTCTGAGTCAGAAGGGTTCTCTCCAGTTGATGCTCTCAGTCCTCGGGCTGGTTCACTTGTTGCTGTTCCCTCATGTTCAGTCGTGGTTCTCTTCCAGTTGCGCTTTTCTTCCAAAAAATCCCTCACCGCAGGTCTAACTTTAACATGAAAGATAATGAAGCACATTAACCATACAAAGGAGAACAAAATATTTCTATTCAATGTTCCAAAAGCAAATCTCACTGAAATTTAAACGCTGAAGACAAATGAAAGGATCTCAGTGAACAAATCTGTAATTGTCCCTCACACGTCACAAATCCTGATACGGGATACGAAGGACTCATCATTCAGTCATGGTAAGACATAAGATATTGGAGCAGAATGAAGTGATTCGGTGCATCGAATCTGCTGCATCATTCAATCATAGATTTTTTTTTTCGCCCCTATGCCATGTTCCTGGCTTCCTCACATGAAGTGCTGGAAACTCGGTACATCAGATTGGATGTGTGTAAAGAGAAACTGTGGAAGACCCAGTATCAGAACTGGGATTGTCCAAGATGTTGCCCGATCTGCCGAATGCTTAATCGCGCAATATGGCCCAGATCTCATCCTTGCTCACACCTATAATGGGGGAGGTACTACACCCAGTGTTCTGAAAAGGTAGTAAAAGTGATTATCGGGGCATTAAAAGTGATCTTTCGAGAAACGAAAACGAAAAGCCCTTGAATTTATAGTAAATGGACCTTCTAGTTATTCGCTGCTCAACATCAGTTCTGTATTGTTAAACACTTGAGCCTCATTGCCTCACAGTACGCTCCCTCGGACAAGGCGAAATCATTATTATTTTTTCTTGCATTATTCATTATTATTCCCAGGATACCAGAGGGGCTCCCGGTGAAACAGTTTTGTCCACTCCGTTGATAATAGGAAGCGCAAAAATGTACCCTATTATTAACATGCATAGAATGTAACGTGGTTCGCTCTCCAGTGTTCCCACTGATTACTATTTTGGCAGCTGCGTGGGTCAATCATTGCTCTGAGATGGAAAGTTTCACACGGCCTGAAAAAAGCGCAGCATCGTAGATATGTCCTTTTTAGTAATGTGCATCTATGAATATTTAGAATGAAGATTGACAAGGAAAAAACATACTGCTGATTTTAATTATTGATTAAAGGATACGGTAAAATGTAGTACAACAAAGAAAAACTTTCTGACAGAGTTTAATCCCATCTGCGCTGCAACAAAGGCTCCGTTCGCGGGAGCATTTTGGTTCTGCAGACGCGCAGTTCAGAGGGAACAGTGACAGGTCTCTCTCTCCAGGTTACCCCCACCTTATAACAGTGTTTTGTCCACTACCTTGCCAGCGACAACCTGCTGTTGCAAACATGCAAATCGTCAATCATCAGGTCCAGATCTCATCCGTTTTCATATTCAGGATAGGTGAGGGTTTGTCTAAATGGGAAATGCACTAAATGGCCTCTTTATTAGGTACAACTGTATACCAGCTCATTAATGCGAATCTGTTAATCATGTGGCAGCAACTCAAAGCATAAACACATGTAGGTATGTTCAACAGGTTCAGTTGTTATTCAGGCCAAACATCAGAATAGGAAATAAATGTGATGAAAGTGATGTTGACCGTGGAATGATTGATCGCTGGTGCCAGACGGGGTGGTATGAGTGTTACGGAAATTGATCAACTGTTTGTATTTTCACGTATAAATCTCCCGGTTTACAGAGAATTGTTCGGAAACAAACCAAAGGAAAATCCAGTGAGCGGCAGTTCTAAAGGCCTCTTTAATGAAAGAGCTCAGTGAGATTGGCCAGACTGATTAGATCAGACAGGAAGGCGGCAATAACTCAAGTAACTATGCGCTCCAACAGCGGCATGTGAAGAGCTTCACCGAAACCTTGGATTTGGACGGGCTACAGCCGCAGAAAACCCCGAACATGCACTCAGTGCCACATCATTAGGTACGCGGGGTACACAAAAACGTTCCCACTGTGTGTAGACTTCCATACTTTTATCAACTGCCAGTGAGATTTATTACAGGAATATTTAACCAAAATATCACTGCCAGATTTATAAATGTTTTGCTAAAAAATACACAAACAGAATAAAACACACATATTCGTTAATCCACGCAATCCTAAGGACAATATGGAACTGATAGAAACATTAGCAATACCAGCGCGACCAGAGTGCATAATAAAACAGCATAACATCTCCCCCTGTAGCCTCTGTCCTGACCTGGTGCTGGACTCCTGAGTCTGTTTCCAGTGAATCCGAGCATCTGAATGTTATTGTCCCTGACAGTAAGTGAACACACCCTGAGCAATGTTCAGTTGATAACTCGCCCATAAACCTGAACTTCAGTCTATTCAGCATGAAACGCCTCACCTTGTTCCTCAACGCTTGTGTTAAACCACATAAAAGCTTATTTTTCATGAACAAGTCACTCTTACGAGTGGTCTGAACCAGAATTAATACTGCAGTGCAAGCGGTGCAGTAATTTCCTCTCTCTGGAATATTTGATCTGCTCTAGAGAGGAATCACAACCCGCATCCTGGTTCGGTTCGGTTGGTGTCGTCGCTTTAATCTATTGTTCATCTTAGCACCAGTTTATTGTCAGATGATAAACCTCAGCGACAGCTCAGGGCAAAGATCGCCCTGGTTTTATTACACAGAGACAGGGAAAGGAAGGGCGCTCTGAACTCTGATGGAATATTATGTATTTGGAATAATGTTCTCTTCTGAACAGGACGCATTCTCTTTCTCCGGATTTTACTGCGCTCCCTCTGCCTGGAGCTGACTTCAAGGTCACCCTGTTTATAAAGAGCCATTTTTAACAGTTGTCTGCAGTTGGACCATTACAGTAACCGAGCAACTGTGCCGAAATAAGCATCTCCCAGAGATAACAAATGGCCAAAGTCGACAGCGAGATAAGGACGCCCTTCCCCTTCAGTTTATTGCTCACTGACTGGAAACAGGTTACCATGTCACAGCAGCAATCAAATGAAATTATGACCATTTCTCGCCGGCGAATTTACCTGGCAAACCATTTACTTCACACACACATCAACCAGCATCGCATTTATTTACAAATACTTATACCGTTCCTCCTCAGAGAACGATGGGGAAAAAAACAGTAAATTCACTACATTTCTTATCTGTCAGAGTGCGCTGCTGGTATGTTGAATTAGTAACAGGACAAAATCCGCCCCCCCCCCACCCCCCGTCAGTTCTGTTTCGCCATTCTCTATGATGACAGCTGGAATGTGATCTCAGTGACACATCCCTGCGACCGCCTGCAACACCTCACTCCCTTGTCCGTCCAAATTCTGTGCGCTGCGGAATTAAACACATTGGAGAAAAACTCTGCTTCTCTTTTCCTTTGAAAACAGTCCCACCTCATCTATCTTCACCTGTTTCGGCTTCCCTGGGAACAGCAACTGATAGTATTGATGTGGTAGAAAAAACAGAAATACTTGCCGTGACAACTGGGCTTATTAAAACACCATAACACAGCCCAGTACAGTTCCTGTTCTTACCTGGTGCTGGACTCCTGGGTCTGGTTTCAGCGAATCTAAGCACCTGAATTTTATGGACACTAACAGTAAGTGAACGCACCCTGAGCAATGTTCAGTTGATAACACCGTCATAAACCTGAACTTCAGTCTATTCAGCACCGTAACGCCACACGCCATTCCATAACGCTTGTAGTGAAAAACGCAAAGACTCATTTTGCTTGAATGAGCCTTTCTAACATGTGGTTCGAGCCAAAAGTACGACAGCAGTGCGCGATGTAATTATTACCTTTCTCTCGAAAATTTGATATGCCCCAGAGAGGGAGCACAACCCACATTCTAGTCCAATTCTGTTGGTGCCGTCGCTTTGATTTATTGTTCACCTTGGGACCAGTTTATTGTCAGATTATAAACCCCAGCGACAGCTCAGGGCAAAGAGCGCTGTGAGTTTATTGCTCACAGAAAGCAGAAGGAAGGGCGCCGTCAACTCTTGTAAAATATTATGCATTTGGAGTATTTTATTTTTATTTACCACTGGGCATTCCGGAAGGGTGCCCAGCTGCCTGGAGCTAACTTGAAAGTCAGCCTGTTTAGAAAGACCCATTTTAACAGAAGTCCGCATTTGGACCATTACAGTAATGGGCCGATTGGGGAACAACTGTGCCGAGATAACCATCTCCCAGAGATAACAACCGGTCAAAGTCAACAGCAAGATAAGAACGCCCTTCCCCTTCAGTTTATTACTCACTTACTGGAAGCAAGTTACCATGTCTCTGTAGAATCATGAAATTATGACCATTTCCCGCTGGTCAATTTGGCAGGCATTGCACTTATTGTAAAGATACATCTGACATTCCTTGTCTGAGATCGATGGAAAAACACCGAACGTTAAATACATCCGGTCTCTTATTTGTCAGAGCGTGCTACTGGTATGTTGAGATAGTACAGGACATTCGCATCTTCAGTCCTGTTCCGCCATTCTCTATGATCACCACAGGACTGTGATCTCAATGATGCATCCCTGCGACCGTCTGCAACAATTCATTCCCTTGCCTGCGGAGAATCTGTATTCGGTGGAATTAAACACATTGAAAAAAAGCTCGGCTTCCCTTTCCCTTTGAGGAAGAGAATTCCAAAGACACACTAGTTCCAGCTCAGAAAAATAACCTCATCTGTCTTCACCTGTTTCAGCTCCGTCTACAGCAGCAAACATGTTCTCCACGTTCCTGTCCAGACTCTGCTGCTGTTCGATGTCCCCGGCAATGGTTCAATTCATTTATCTAAACAGCAGCGGATAAAAATCTCCTCTCCTTCATTTAAATAACAGCGAATGCAATCAACTCCCCGTCTTTATCGAATACCAGCGAATACAGCGCAGTGGTCAGCATTGAAGCGGACGGTAGTGTAGTGGTCAGTATTGAAGTGGACTGTAGCGCAGTGGTCAGTATTGAAGCGGACGGTAGCGTAGTGGTCAGTATTGAAGCGGACGGTAGTGTAGTGGTCAGTATTGAAGCGGACGGTAGCGCAGTGGTCGGTATTGAAGCGGACGGTAGCGCGGTGGTCAGTATTGAAGTGGACTGTAGCGCAGTGGTCAGTATTGAAGCGGACGGTAGTGTAGTGGTCAGTATTGAAGCGGACGGTAGCGCAGTGGTCGGTATTGAAGCGAACGGTAGCGTAGTGGTCAGTATTGAAGCGGACGGTAGTTTAGTGGTCAATATTGAAGTGGACGGTAGCGCAGTGGTCAGGATTGAAGTGGACGGTAGTGTAGTGGTCAGTATTGAAGCGGACGGTAGTGTAGTGGTCAGTATTGAAATGGACGGTAGCGTAGTAGTCAGTATTGAAACGGACGGACAACAGCAGCAGAAGCTCCCGGACACGCATTCAGTGGCCACATTATTAGGTACAGGAGGTTCATAGTAAAGTGCTCAATGAGGGTAGAATTTGCTATTTTAATCTACGGTCAGTGAGAATAACCACAATATTTGTTAATATAATTATCACTGCCAGAAGTACCTCGTCCATTCTAAAATCATACGCATACAGAATAATCGAGCGCACAGATCCGTAAAGCCGTGCAATTTCAATGACAATATTGATACGGTAGAAATATTAGAAGTACTGCCGTTACAAGTGGGCTTATTAAAATACCATACACTGCCGAATACAGTCCATGTTCCTACCTGATGCAGAACTCCTGGGTCTGGATCCAGGGAAACCGAGTATCTGAATTTTATGGACACTAACAGTAAGTGAACACACCCTGAGCAATGTTCAGTTGATAACACGCTCATAAGCCTGAACTTCACCCTATTCAGTGTGTAACTCCACACCCTGTTCCACAATGCTCGAGTTAAACCACAAAAAAGTCCCAGCTTGCTTGAATGAGTCTTTCTAACCTGTAGTCCGAACCAGAATTAATACTTCAGTGCGAGAAATTTTACCACCTCCAGAGAGAAATCATAACCCGCATCCTGGTTCCGTTCGGTTGGTGCCGTCGCTTTGAGTTATTGTTCACCTCGGGACAAATTAATTGTCAGGTTATAAACTCCAGAGGCACCTCAGGGCAAAGATCACCGTGGGTTTATTGCACAGAGACAGCAGAAGGAAGTGCGCTCTCAACTCTGATGGAATATTATGCATTTGGAATAATGTTCTCTTTTGATCAATGGACATTCCCTTTCTCCAGATTTAACTGTGCCCCTGTAGCCTGCACCTGCACTGACTTTAAGTTGTCCCTTTTAGAAGCCATCTTTAACATTTGTCCGCAGTTGTAGCATTTAGGTAATGGGCAAGTGGGAGCGGCCGTGCCGAGATTACCATCTCCCAGAGATAACTACTAGTCAAAGTCTTTAACAAGATAAGGATGCCTTTCTCATTCAGTTAATTACTGACTTGCTGGAAACAAATTGCAGGATCACAGCGCCATCATGTGAAATTTAGACTATTTCCCGCTGGTGAATTTGCCTGACATCACATTTACTTTGCGCATGGATCGACCGTTTTTCATCAGTGACGGATGGAAAAACTCTGAACATTAAATTCACTGAGTCTCTTATTTAGCGGAGGTTGCCGCTGGCATATTGAATAAGTAGCAGGGTATTCGGCCTTTCAGTCCTGTTCCGCCATTCTCTGATTCTCAGATTTCAACTGAACCATGATTTCAGCGGCCCGTTCCTGCACAGCCTGCAACACGTCACTCCCTTGCCTGTCAAGAAACTGTGTTCTCTGGAATTAAACACATTGAAAAACTCTATTTTTTTTTCCTTTGAGGAACAGAATTCCAAAGACACAATATTCCCCCTCGTAAAAATAATCTCGTCTATCTTCACCTGTTTGAGTTCCCCTTACAGCAGGAAACACATTCTCCACATTCCTGTTAAGATATTTCGTCATGTTGTATATTACCAGCAACCGCTCAACACATTTATATAAACAAGAGCATAAAGTCTCCGCTCACTGATCTAAATAGCAGTGAATGCCATCGCCTCCCAACCTTTATCTAATATCTGCGAACGCAGGGGGAAAAAAATCCGACATTCGGCCAGTAACAACGCAAAAAAAAAATTGAATTCTATTTCTACTAAATCCGCGAAAACATGTTGAAGTTCATGGGCATTTCCTCAACAGAAAACAGAAACAAACCAGATACCAGTGTAGTAATTATCCTTAGAACTACGACATCCATTTGGCATAAAGAAAACTCAAAATAATCTGCAGATGCTGGGGTTAAAGCAACACTCACAACACGCTGGAGGAACTCAGCAGGTCGGGCAGCATCCGTGGAAAAGATCGGTCGACGTTTCGGGCGGAACCCTTCGTCAGGACTGTAGGGGGAGGGGGCAGAGGCCCTATAGAGAAGGTGGGAGGAGGGTGAGAAGGAGAAGGCTGGTAAGTTCCAGGTGAAAAACCAGTAAGGGGAAAGATAAAGGGGTGGGGGAAGGGAGGCAAGGAGGTGATAGGCAGGAAAGGTGAAGAAAGAATAGGAGAAAACACAATGTGTAGTAGAAGAGGCGGAACCAAGAGGGAGGAGGTAGGCAGCTGGGGGAGGGGGCAGAGTGCCATAGGGATAGAGGAAGGGAGGGGGAGGGAATTACCGGAAATTGGAGAATTCTATGTTCATACCAAGGGGCTGGAGACTACCTAGACGGTATATGAGGTGTTGCTCCTCCAACCTGAGTTTAACCTCATCATGGCATTAGAGGAGGCCATGTATGGACAGATCTGAATGGGAGTGGGAAGCCGAGTTGAAGTGGGTGGCTACTTCCTCTTTCTTTAAGGATCGTGGTTTCCCTTCTGCTGTCATTAATGATGCCCTCAGCCGCATCTCCTCTATTTCCCGCACTTCGGCTCTCACTCAATCCTCCCGCCACCATAACAGGGACAGAGATCCAATTGTCCTCACCTACCACCCCACTAGCCTCCGGATCCAACACATTATCCTCCGCAACTTCCGCCACCTTCAGCAGGACCCCACCAGGAAGCACATCTTTCCCTCTCCGCCTTCCGCAGGGATCGGCCCCTCCGGAACTCCCTGGTTCACACGTCCATCCCCACGGATCTCCCACCTGGCACTTATCCCTGTAAGGGCAAGTGCTACACCTGTCCCTACCCCTCCTCTCTTGCCACCATTCAGGGCCCCAAACAGTACTTCCAAGTGAGGCAACACTTCACTTGTGAGTCTGTTGGGGTCATCGATTGAAACCCGACGCAGACTGGGGGACCGCTTCGTCGAGCACCTCCGCTCCGTCCGCCAAAACAGACAGGATCTCCCAGTTCCCTCCCGCTGGTTCTGAAACTTATTCAAAACTATTAGTTAATCTTGATTAATGTGTGTCGGTTATAACGTTGTGCAGACTCCAACGATCCCTCTATCTTATGTTTTTACAGGGCTCTGACCAACCATTGCTCGCAACAGGAAACGTTTACACGGCCTGAAGACTGTACGGCACATTCAATGTGCTGTTTATTGCAATATGCATCTATGAACATTTTCAATGAAATTCAAATGAATCACATACTTTTGATTTTACTTATCAATTGAAGGTATTATATAATACAGTACAGAAAAATAAAGCTTTCACGTTTCGGAAATGTTTTCTAGCTGTTCGCATTTCCATCTGCGCTGCAACAGAGGCCACGTGCGCGGGAGCATTTACGTCACAGCGCGGCCGCGCACCCGTGGAGCTCAGAGGGAACAATGACTCCCACACCACACCACCATAACAGTGTTTGGTACATTGGCATGTCAGCGACAACATATACTTGGAAAACAGGGGGAATTGCAATAATTAAGCCTGGATCTCACCCGTGCTCATATTCGATTTGAGGGAGTTATTGTCTAAATGGGAGTTATTGTCTAGTAGGTCCGTCTGTACTCGAGCACGTTACTGCTGATCCCGTGGCAGCAACGCAATGCAGAAAAAAAAAACATGCCGCATGTCAAGAAGTTTAGTTGTTGCTCAGTTCAAAGGCCAGAATGTGGAAAACGTGTGTTCTCCATGAGTTCAGCCGTGGAATGATTGTTGGTGCCAGACGGGTATCTTGAGTATCTCAAAAACCGCTCATCTCCCGGGATTTTCACGCACAATTGATTCGGTTTGCAGAAAACGGTGAGAAAGAAGCTAGAACAAGAAAACAATCAAAAGAATTGAAGTGAGCTGCAGTTCTGTGGGTAAAATGCCTCGATCATGAGCGAGATCAGCGAGAATGGCCACGTTGATTCCATCTGACAGGAAGACGACTGTAGCTCCAGTACGCATGAGTTAAAAACACGATAAAGTCTGAAGATGTTGGAAATCCAACGCAACACAAAAAAATGCTGCAGGAACTCAGCAGGACAGGCAGCAACAAGGGAACGGAATAAACAGGCGACCGTTTGGGCTGAGACCATTCTTCTAAACAAGAAAGGAAGGGGGGACGTCAGAATAAGAAAGTGGGGAAGGGGAGGATGAAGTACAAGGTGGAAGTTTATAGATGAATCCGGGAGAGGGGCAGGGTGTAAAGTAAACAACTGGGAAGTTGGTTACTGAAAGAGTTAAAGGGCTGGAAAATGGTTATCCGATAGGAGTAGACAGAAGACCATGGAATAAAAGAAAGCGGGAAAGGGCTCGATAGAGAGAGCGTGAAGAAGCGAGTTCCTGTGCTGTGTATCTTAAACCAGCCGTTTAGAACGGAAGTGAACAGAAATTTATTTAGTCAGAGTGGCAAATCTCTGGAGTCCGAGGCAATGTGTGTATGTAAGGCAGAATTGGACGGATAGCTGATTATTCAGGGCGTGATGGGATACGGGGAGTGGAGCTGAGAGGGAGGATGGATCAGCCATGATGAAATGGAGGATCAGACTCGGTGGTTTGTTTCTGATCCTCCGGCTTATAGTCTCATGTGTCAACTTGCTGTTCGGTCATTGACTAGCAGTCTCACGAAATGGAGAGCTGAATGTGTAACTCCTTTCCTGCTAGTACATTGATTCTCCAAGACCAAGTCTCATGTGGTGCTTCTCGCTGGCGACACAGGGAAACTGAACACCCTTCAGTCTCAGGCAGGACTATAGAAGACGGGGAGGGGTCGGCCCACGCACTTGTAACACGCAGGCCCACCGGCGTTTGGACACGCCCTGGTGCTTGTGAACCAAATCTCCAGTTATAGGTTATTACCATACTGGATTGTGGCAGACCCGGGAGAGGAGAAGGCTACGGGTGTAAACCCGGAGAGAAAATCCGGACTGACGCCTTTAACGTGCTGGACGTCACAGAACATCCGTCCAGCAGCTCCTGAAGCCAAGCCGATAGAAACACAGCGCTTCGCTTTCCTCTGGAGTACACCGGCGAGACCGGGGTTGGGGGGGGGGGGAGTGGATCTTGACGACTGGGTATCTTAAGATCTCTGTACCTTCCACCCAAGCTCTACCCTGGAGAGCCCACGCCACTGTCACTGTTTGTAGAGACAGAAACAACAGAGGAAGGAGCTGTTAAGATCGGCGTGGGTCGCCTCCATAGCCTGACACAACATTCACTGGCAGAAACTGCAGCTAGACCTGCCCCTCCAAAACTGGACTGTACAGATGCAGAAGGAGCCGCAACCCTACTATGGACCGACCCATAGCGCAGACTATATTTCCACTGTCCTTCGAGACAGACGGATGCCGTCATGCTCATCATCATCATCATCATCATCATCATCATCATCATCATCATCATCATCATCATCATCATCATCATCATCATCATCATAACCATCATCAATTTCTTATGGTCTTATTGTCGAAATATTTTTTTAAAAAGCCACAGCACCTTTAGGTTTTCCGTAGAAATTTGCGAAGATTTGGCATGGCATCTAAAGCTTAAAAAAAGCTATTTTTAGACGCGCGGTGGAGAATACAAGGGGTGATTGATAAGTTCGTGCCCCCAAGGTAGAAGGATTCAGTTTTAGAAAACCTAGCACATTCATTTTTCAACATAGTCCCCTCCTACATTTACACTCTTGGTCCAGCGGTCGTGGAGCATACAGAGCCCTTCTTTGTGGGCGTCAGCGTCTTGGACCTCCAGAGGTGGTACACCGAGGGGGTGATTGATATGTTCGTGGCCTAAGGTAGAAGGAAATGAGTTATGAACTTCAAACTTTCTGCATGATCACACAAAGAGTTGAACTATACCTGCATGTAACGAGAGCAGTATAACTCACCACCTTCTGGGATGGAAACACGTGACCGAGTCGGGGGATGTGCGGGAATCACCCCAACCCATAGAGAGCAAATTGAACACATCGACAAAGAGCCCATCCTAGCAGCTTCAGGAACAGCATTTATCTTTCAATCATCAGGCTCCAGAAACACGGTGGATACCTTTACTCACCTCAACTCAGTACTGACTCCGCCGTCTATGGACCCTCTTTCCAGGGCTGTACAACTCAGGCTTTCAATATTATGAGTTTGTCGGCTTTGTGTGTAGGGTTTTGTTGATTCCATTGTATTTCTCTGTTCTACTGAGAGTGCCAGCAAGAAAGCGAATCAGACATGCTCGCAGAAACATAGCAACACGCACGCGCACGCACACACACGCGAAAAAAACATACTGGAGACACTCAACGTTCACACTCAGACAGACGCACGCAGGGACACACTCACATACACAGGCGCGCACACACAATTACAGAAGCAAACACGCGAAGATCTGCATAGACACACACGCAAATTGAAAGGTACACACATGTACACACAAACACCCAACCCCACACAGAAGCACGGACTCGCGCACACACCAGACACACAGACACGTACACATATATGAACAGACAGCGACACAAACACACGAATACACACAAACACAGCAACACGCGGAAACTCACACATACAGGGACACACATGTACACGCGGGCTACTACACAGACACACACACACATAGTCAGGAATGCGTTCACAGGCACACAACAACACACTGCCTCACACAGAAACACACGCTTAGGCGTTCGCGCGCGCACACGCAAGCACAGATCGAAATACACAACTGACACATACTAACACGCAGATCTTCACACTAAAACCAGCACATAGCTGGGCGCAGGCGTACGGAAATACAGCCACAGAAACACACAGGCACACACATAGACAGACAGAAACAGGCAAACGCACAGACAAACACAAACTCACACACTGACACACACAAACAATCAAAAAGGGACAAACACAGTCAGGGTAAAACACATAACGAAAACAGATACAGAAACAGAAATGTACACGACATACAAACACACAGACACGCACACTCTCAAACTAAGGCAGACACGGAGAGGTGCAAACGCTCTCTCTCTCACACACACACACACACACACACACACACACACAGGCGAACGCACACACATACGCGACTGCACTTTCTTTTCCACATCTCCATTTCTCCGTCGTGTTTTCTGACAAATACTCACCACTCTGAGTTTGATGGCCATGCATTAGGGTTAGAGGGGAAACACGTTGCAATTGATGACGCTTTTGAAGGCTTAGACAATTTTGTTGAGTGCAACTAATTGAAACAAATGGTCAAAACCTTCTGAAAGCAGAGAACCCAGGAGCCCAAGATTACTCTTTTCGAAGATTGGACAGGCAGTGAATGCAGGAGACTGATTATGTGCAGATAGGTAGGATCGGCTTAATGTGACGTCATGGTCGGCACAGACACTGTGGGCCGAACGACCTGATCCTGTGCTTTAGCTTTCTCTGTTCTCTGTCGGAGTCAGAAAAACAGCAGGCAGCACGTTCCTGTCTGAGACGGTATATGTCTCTCAATGGTGGTGAACATGTTTCTGACCCAGGGCACTGTCTGGTACACTTCACACAAACAAGCTGAGGATGGCTGCTGGTAATCGGGAGTGGGAGATAAGGTTACAGTGCGATGAGCTGTGATTACAATTGGCGGTGAATCAGAGTGGAATGGCTGTTTTACTCTCAGTCAATCTCTTCAACCGATGGACGAATCTGAGGTGGAGAGTTGAGTCTGATGGTCTTTGAAACAGAGCATCTTTGCTGGAGGACCGCCTCCAGCAATTTACACCCTTCAGCACCATCACAATTCCCATTGTTTGCAGTTTCACAATTAATTCCTAAATTAATCACAAACGGTCTCGGCGGGGATTGCACTTGCCTGACGTAATCGGAATGTAAATATTTTTTTTAAATCTTTAGTTTTAAAGCTGTTGGAATCTGTCCCCGTGGAGTCGCTGAATGGTATTAAAAGCCCAGGCATGCGCTGCATGAACATTTCATTCCGGGAGATCGCCTGTGGCACAGGGGGACAGATTACTGCACAGGGAAAATGTCTGCAATGTTGGACAGGTACTTGAGTGTGGATAAAATATTGCGAGTGTTCATTGCCGTCATGGGAGGTCCTGGTGAGTGAGCAGAGCAATTCATGTTTGTTTATTCTGTGTGTTAACCGGCGTGAACCTGTTTATGATCACTTTCCAAGTTTCTAACTTAATGATCATTGCACAAATATCCGGCAATGGTATCGAACCTGTTAAAAGAACATTCTGAATGTTCATATTTAATGACAAAAGAAAGTACACCTCCGCCTCTCTCCGAACTCACGGGATCGACTCGAACGTTGCTCTTGCCTTTAATGGGACGTTGCCCAGAGTGGTGCCAGTGCTCGGGACGGACATCTCCCCGCGCATGCGTGACTGGGAAAGTTTTACATTGGGGTGTTGACTGCTTATGAGTTATTCATCAGAGCGAACACTTGGGCCTTTGGTGACACCTTGTTCTGAATTGCCCCAATGCTGGAGACAAGCAGCTCTCCGGGGAGATCTGGATGGGATGGTTTGAGTGGCACCTTGTCTAGAGTTCTATCAGGCTTTTGAAAGACAACTCTATTGGTAAGTATGATTTAGAACAGCGGTCCCCAACCGCCGGGCCGCGGACCGATAGCGGGCCGCAGAGCATGCGCTACCAGGCCGCGAGGAAACGATATGATTTGGCGATAGGAGTCAGCTGCACCTTTCCTCATTCCCTGTCACGCACTGTTGAGCCATCACGCGCGCGTCGTCCATGTCAGCGCGGGAAGGAGATCGACTCCTCGAGCTTGCAAATGACGGCGGGCTGAAAAGTCTGTTTGACATAACATCTCTGCCGGCATTCTGGATCAAAGTCAAGGCTCCATATCCTGAGATAGCCGCGGAAGCACCGGAAACATTGCTTCCATTTCCAACATATCTCTGCGATGAATGTAACAAAAACTAAATTGCGGATTAGACTGAACATAAGGAACCCCATTCGAGTATCGCTGTCCCCCATCACCCCTCGATGGGACCGTCTTGTTGCAGGAAAACAAGCCCAGGGCTCCCACTGATTCAGCGATATTGGTGCATTGCAATGATTTTATAAGTTCATACGGGGAAAATATGCGCTGTGTTTAATATCCAAACGTTACTTCAAATGTTATGATGCTATTGACTTATATAACCATATAACAATTACAGCACGGAAACAGGCCATCTCGGCCCTTCTAGTCCGTGCCGAATGCTACTCTCACCTCGCCCCACCGACCTGCACTCAGCCCATAACCCTCCATTTCTTTCCTGTCCATATACCTATTCAATTTATCTTTAAATGATAATATCGAACCTGCTTCTGACAATTGTACTGGAAGTTCGTCCAATACTTACTTCAAACTCCCCTGTCCTCCCCTGATCATTGACTTATCGCTATATTCATGCGAGGAAAATGCGCTGTGTGTTTAATATTAAATTCGTTAGATAAAGCCTTTTAGAAACGAAATTGAGTGTATTAGCCACTTATCACCCATATTCCGGTCGTGATTAACATCCACCTCCGAATAGAATCGCCAAAAACGATTTGTGGAAAAAATAATCGGCAGGTGCACGCATGCGCACTGATGCCCGCGCAAGGCTTCGTGGTCATTGTAGTCTTTCACTGGGTAAACGCAACGTATTTGACTGCTACTCTTGTCCGTTGGCAACCATCCCGCCCCTCCGGTCGGCTGGTCCGTCGGTCCGCAAGAATATTGTCAACATGAAACCGGTCCGCACTGCAAAAAAGGTTGGGGACGCCTGCAGTACAAGGTGATAAATAGATTGTATTATTCAAAAGCAAGACCGAATCGCATCTTCCCATCCGTGTCTCCTGAATGCGACAAGTGCCGCTCTGCCGAGGGCTCACTAGCACATCTTTTCTGGTTTTGCCCTACATTATACAACTTTTGGACTGCAATTTTTGAGTGGGTCTCAAAAGTCTATTCCAGAGACATTCAGCCCAATCACGACCTCGCCATCTTTGGATGTTCTGCAGAGACTCTTGAGTTGCCGGGACATGCAGATTGCTCTGCATCTGGGAATGGTGGTGGCGAAGAAACTTATTCTTCTGACCTGGAAGTCTGCTACTCCACCCACCTTCGCACACTGGCTCAAGCAGAAGTTGTCTATTATTCAAATGGAAAGACTGCGTCCGCACAAACCCAATACACAGAATACATTTGAGAGAATATGGGGACCCTTATTGGCTCAGTGTCACATTATCTCACATACATAGTGACCTTGACCTGTCTAGTCTCATGAGCGGGTGTGGTGCCTAACCGGATTCCTTCATTCACTTTACTTTACATTGCTTATGTAATCTTGTAAATTGTCTGGCAACCTTTTTGTTTTTTTTTGGTTTTTGATTTGTTTTGTCTGTTCTCCGCCTGGCGCGGTATTTCCTTTGTATTGTTTTGTCTTCAATATATTTTGTCTTTGTAAAACTGAAAATTGTAGATAAAGTAATTTAAAAAAAACTTACCCCTGCCATCTCCTCTGCACCTACTTCCAGCCACATGAGTGTTGGGTTTTCCAGAGGCCCGGTCAGTCAAGGTTAAATCAGTGAAACTGGCCCCATCCGGAACTGGATCGCTGTTGTTCCCGACGATTACCCACATCTCGTCATATCTCCACAATGGGGAAGGCAGGTCTGAGACAGTGTGACCCGTGCTTGGTGATAGATAAGCAGCTGTTCACCGCCTCTGGCGCTCATGACCATTGGCGGAAACCCGAACCCGTGTCCATTCCCGGAGTATGTGTTCAATAATTCCCAGTGTCTGTTCTCTGTCTCTCTCCCTGCAGTGAACTTAGTGGCGATTGTGATCCTGTCCCGGGGAAAGTGTGGCCTCACTACCTGTACCACCCGCTACCTGGTGGCCACGGCAGCGGCGGATCTACTGACCGTTGTCACCGAGGTCCTTGTGCGTCAAGTCATAGAGAATTACTTTCCGTGGACTTTACTAAACATTACCCCGTTGTGCAGAGTTGTCGAGGTACTGAGGTTCACAGCCACATACTGTTCTGTCTGGTTCATCGTCATGTTCACTGTTGATCGCTTTGTCGCTATTTGCTGTCAGAAACTAAAAACAAAATATTGCACCGGGAAAACTGCGGCTGTGGTTCTAACAACAACCGCCGTGCTGTCCTTTCTGAAAAAAATGTTCCCCGTTACTTCCTCTGGGAACCCAGAGAGATCATCGAGAATGTAACATGGTTCTGCAAGCTTATGGAATATACTTTCACTGACCCCGGATGGGTAGTATACGATTAGCTTGGTATAGTTTTGAATCCGTTCATTCGTTGTGATCCTGTTACTCAACGCTCTGACATTCAGGCACATTTTAGTGGCCAGTCGGGTCCGTAAGGGACTGAGAGGTCACGGCAAAGGCGAGAATCGCAGTGACCCGGAGATGGAGAGCAGGAGGAGGTCTGTGATCTTACTCCTCGCCATCTCCGGAAGCTTCATCACCCTGTGGCTGACACTAGTTGTAAATTTCATGTATTATGAGATCAAAGGAATTGGATTCGATTTCAATGATTCTGAGGTGATCTTTCACAACGCCAGGATTTTGCTGAAGAATTTCAGCTGCTGCACGAGCACATTTATTTACGCTGTGACTCAGTCGAAATTCAGGGAGCAGGTGATCAGCGCGGTGAAATATTCGTTCAACTGGGTGCGACAGGTCATTAATAAAGCCGCGTCCTGAGCACAACCCAGATTCACCGCCCGATCCCAGGTGTTATTCCCGGGCGAACTGTCCCATCGACCGGCAGCTCCGGGATATTAGTAACAACAGTGATGTGGACCGTAAAAATAGGAAATGAGGGGAAATAGAGGTAGGGAGACAGGGACGCGAGTGTGAGGGAGAGACGTGAGAGAGTGGCTGAATGAGGTGATGAAACGAGAGCGGTGCACGCGTGGGGTTGGGAGAACAGGAGAGATATTGTGTTTGTGTGTGTGTGTGCGCGCCTGTCTGTCTGTGTGTGCGTGTGTGTGTGTGTGTGTGTGTGTGTGAAAAAGAGCGGACTGTGGTTAGACCGGGAGGAATGTAGAAAAGATATTTAAGGATGTTGCTTGGACATTGGGGCTCTTTTATGGGGAGAGTTTGCCAGGATGGGTATTTATCTCTTGGATCTTCGAAGAGTGAGAGGCAACCAAATGGAAACGATTAAAGTTGCCATCGGTTCTGGGAAGCTGGACAATGAGAGTTCAGGTTCCCGCTGATATAGCTCCACTAGAGTGTCCCATCCTGTTGGTAAGTTCTACCCACAGTCACTGTGTGGCTGGAGGTGAGGGAGGGGAGGCAATTCACATGCATTTTCTTAGTTATGCTGTCAGTACTGTGGGCTGCAGGCGCGGGTTCAAATTCTGGAATCAGAGCTCATTTACTGCCAGCTCGTAAGATTTGCGAACAAAACATGCCCCGTTCGTGTGCCTTTACTTCCATTATGAGGAAACCTAAAACTAATCCCCTCAGACTCTGGTCATTACGTCACGCACCACCTCTCATTGCGAGCACAACAACTCAATGACGGTGTTTGTGAATTACGTCACGCCGCTTCCATTATGGACCAGTTGTGCCATTTGCCACCATTAACGTCACCTACAATTGAATCTGAGGGTAGGGTCGGGGAGGATAATCGGTGCTGCATCGCCCTCGGTGTTGGGATCATTGCACAGTCACTGTACCGTCTCCTTTTGATTCGAGTCCTCCGGTCCCAGCAAACAAATTCGTGAGTCATTTCTGCGCCTTTCTAGATTAAACACGTCCTCCCTGAGGCGGGCGACCAGAAATGCGCACAGTTACTCCGCTGTGGTCTCGCCTGCATGGAAAAGTACAGCAGGGGAACAGGCCCTCCTGCTCACTGCGTTGTTCTGAACTAATCGAACGGACAATTTCATGACTAACTACAGCCATTCCTTCTGCCTACACAAGGTGCACATCCTTCCATGTTTACGCATTCATGTGGTATCTGATAACCTCCATGGAATCGGCCTCCACCATCACATTCGGCAATCCTTCCAGACACCCGCCACGATGAGAATGAAAAAAAAAACGTAAAGAACATCTCCTTTAAACATTCTGAATCATGTTTAACATCACTGGCTTACATAAGTTGTTTTATTACAACAGGAGTGGTTGGAAATGATACAAAATTACACTAAATTTAAATAAGTAAACAAACAAACAAATAAATAAATGCTGCGAAAAAGGACTGTAAAGTTCCCGACCAGAAATGTCGACTGGACTTTTATTTTTCATAGATGCTGCCGAGCCTGCTGAGTCCCTGCAGCAATTTGTGTGCGTTGCTTGGATTTCCAGCATCGGAAGATTTTCTGTTGTTTGTAATAAGATGCTGTTTCCCCCATTCACCTTAAATACATTCCCTCTGGTATCAGACATTTCTTCCTCAAGGAAAAAAGGAAGCGTCTATCCACTCTGTCTGCGACTCTCATATACCCATACTCCTCTGTGTGGCCTTCCTCAGCCTCTACTGTTCCCGAGCAAATATCCCTCGATTGCTCAATCTCTCCTTATCCAGGCAGCGTCATGTTTACCCTCTTCTACTCACTGTCCAAAGCATCGACATTTTCCCGGTAATATAATGCAATATGCCAGATGCGGTTCATCTAGAGATTTAGTAAACTGCAACCCAGCTACCTGACATTGGGGCTCACTGCCACGCTTATTAAAAGTAAACAGACCGTACGCCTTCTTTACCATCTCATTGTCCCATGCAGCCACTTTCCGGGAGCGATGAACTGGATCCTGGGATCCTTCTGCACATTAACACTGGACTTCAACACAATCCAATCTCACCCCATGACACGTATCCCAGAGTCCCGGTAAACCTCCTCTGCATTCTCCCAGCACAAGACATCTTCTCGACTGAATGTTGACCAGAACGGGATGCAAAAAATTCAAGAAACTTAGCAGGTCAGGCAGCATCTATTGAAAGATACAGAATCAATGTCTCGGAAGAGATCCATCCCTTTCAACATTGGCACGGGTCCTTCAACACAGCCCTTCCATGCCGACCAGGTGAGCACCTAAACTAGTTCTGTCTGTCTGCGTCTGACCCATTCCCCCTGAAACTGGAATTAAATCGAATGCAGATCTCGGTCGCTTTGGCACATGGGCTGAAGGGTATTTTCCCTGCTGTAAATACCGCACCAGTAAGGAGGTCTTGTCCACTGACTTAAAGAGAATTAAGTTCGAGAACCTTCCAGAGCCTGGAGGGCTACACTGCACATTATTGTGAGATGGAGTAGATGACATTACTGGGGACTTCAGCAATACATTTGTCCTCTCTCTAGCCACAAGCAAGATCCCAGAAAGCCAGGGATAAATGTTATTATATTATTTAGGAAGCCGGATGAATAATATTGGAATACAATGACCCACCTCACGTCAGGATATGTAAATTACTGGAGAGCATTCTTTGGGATGGGATGTACTTATTGAACAAAACACACATAAACATACACCTTGTTTCTTCCAAACTGTTCTGACCTGTTCCCTGCTCTAGTCCCATCGGCCTGCACCCGGAAAAGAGTCTTTCATACTATCCACCCCTCCCCCCCATCCATGTAGCTGTCCAAGTGGCTACTGAATGTTGCAATTGAACCTACGTTCTCCACTTCCCCAGACAACTCATTCCACACTCACACCGACCTCTGAGTGAACTTCCCTCTCCTCTGACCCTTAAGTATTTCATCTTTTACCCTTTAACCTATGATCTCCTCTAGAGTCATCCAACCTGAAGTGGTAAAGCCTCATTTGGGCAAGACCCAACCTATTGAATATTACCCTATAACGCAGATCCCAAAGTCCTGGGAACATCATTAAGATTTTCTCTGCAATCTTTCAAATTATTCACATATTTCCTGTAGATTGTTGATCAGAACGACAAACAATAGAAGTTTGTCCTCACTGACGTCACATTCAACTCCAATATAACGTCACAATTCTTGTACTCAGTAGTTTGATTTATGAAGGCCAAGGTGTAGTAAGCTTTTTTGTGACCCTATCTCGGGATTATGGGACTGTATTCCCAGATCTCTCTGTTCCCCCGCACGCCACAATTCACTACCGTTTACTGTGTAATTCCTACCGGGGTTGGAGCTCCCAAAGCGCAACACCTTACACTTTCCTGCATTGAATCACATCTGCAAAGTTTTCAGCCCATTTTCCAGTAGCTCCACTCATGCTGGTCGGCACAACTTTGTGGGCCGAGTGGCCGGTTCCTGTGCTGCACAGTGCTATGGTCAATGTTCTACGTTTAGAATTGAGCACAATACTCTAAATGTATTCTAACCATAGTTTTGTAGACCTGCAACATTATGTCACGGAATTTGGTTTGGCTCTAGAGGTAGTACCGAGGAATTGATTATAGTGATGACGGGGTTAAGCCTATGTGTCTCCTGGGAGCAAACTGACTGCACTTCAGAAGAAAGAGAGGGGATCGGACTGAAATGAACCAAGTAATGAAAGAGGGATGGGTAAATCAGAGGCAGGGAAATCATTACCACTGGCGGGTGAGACTACACTTGGGGATCACAGCCTCAAGATTCGGGAATTAGATTTAGGACGGAGATGAGGGGGAAGTACATTTCCCATAAGGTGGTGAACCTGTTGACTCCTCTGCAGTTGAAGCTGCTTCAGTAAACACCCACTCAGTGGCCGGGTTGTCAGGTACAGGAGTGGAAGCCGGTGCCGCCTTTTGCCGCTGCAGCCCATCCACTACAAGGCTCGACGTGTTGTGTGTTCACGGATGCTCTTCCGCACGCCGCTGTGGCAACGTGTGGTTATTTGATTCACTGATGTGCGTGAAAATCCCAGAAGATTAGTCGCTTGGGAAATTCTCAAACCATTCCGTCTGTCAGCAATAATTATCCCATGTTCAACGTCAGTTCTATCACATTTCTTCCTTTGTCTGACGTTTGGACTCAACAGGGACTGAACCTCGTCATCATATCTGCACAATGTTTATGTGTTGAGACGCTGCCGCATGATTGGCTGATTCGCTATTTGCATCAACGCACAGGTATACAGGTGTACCAAATGCTGCGTGTAGTTCAGACACGGGCAGGTTTCCGCACAGCAGGGAATTTATGAGTGCAGGGTGAAAGGCAGATAGTGTCACTGTGGTCACCGGCAAGGCTTGCGACAGGTCTGGAGAAATGGCGGACTCTGTCACGGTGAGCGGTGACGACTCAACACAGGAGCGGGGGAAAGAGATAGATTCCTCCACAGAGACATAAACAACAGGTTGGACAAAGGAATACAAAACACTAAGCGGCAACGCGAGGAAAATAATTCTCCCAAACACAAGGACCCCGCTGCAGCGCAGAACGAGAGTCTTTTTTTTAAATAATCGAGGAACGTGGGAAACCCGTTCAGATGTTCAAAAATGATTCAATGTTCGTTGAGAGGTGGAAGAAGAGCGAAGCAGAAATGTTGGTAAGAGAGTGTAGAGTCCTGACTCTCTCCAGACGGGGGGAACCAGAAAATGGTGCCCCATGTAGTTTCCCTTCACTGCGAGTCTCCACAAAGCGGAACAAACAATTCAAGTTGGAAGATATCGACCTCTTGAGCGGGGGGGGGGGGGGGGGTGAGATGCTGGAATTCCTTCGCTACCACTCCTACACTTACACTACTTCCCATATCCACCACCCGGCTCCACAACACCACCCCCACCCCCCTCATATCCGGCACCCCTACCTCCCCTACGCCGCAAACCGTCTCTGTGAACTCCTCTCTCCCGTTTACAGTTCGGAGCCTCCGTCACCCCTCCACCCGCTACACACTTTATCGTGTCTGTCGCATCCTCTCATGCCTACAAGCCCACCGCCGTCTCCGTCATCCCCATCCTCCCCTCCGCCCACGCTGTTTCCGACCACCCCTCACTCCCCTATACAGTTCCCGCTCTCCGTCATCCCCTCCCCTCCCGACACACGTCAGCGCGTCCGTCACTCCCTCGCTCCCCTGAACCCTTCTCCGGTTTACTCGTCTCTGCGCTGAACCGAGACAACAGTGACGACTGTCTCGTGGCCGTGCACGCTCGTGCACTGTAGTTGTTTGCTCGATATTTTTCTCACTGCACATTTGGTGTTTGATGGTCTTTTTTTTCTTTGCTTTGCGGAGAGTTTGATATTGTGCAGGAATGCCTGAACGGTGGCCAGTTAGAAGATGAGGCGTTGTTCCTCCGAATTGTTTTGAGCTGTTTTATCAGAGGTCACAATGAAGACTAAATTATCTGAGTTGAAATGTTGTCCTTCACCCACTGATGTGCTTTGTAAACTTTTAACAGTGTAGAAAAGTCAAAGGATTTGTGTATGGGAATCTCAAACACAACAGCACGTTAGTCCCGCTGTTTCTGTCAGTTCACCAGCGCTTGAATGTCGCCGATCCTTGAATGTGGAGATGGAGATGCTGGAGAAGACGGCGCCCCACTCGCTACAAGGAGAGCCCGGTCACGTGTCCATGTCCGTGATCTGATTGGATACATTGCCATGACGTTGATAGCAGTGTGATGTCATCCACTGGCTCTCATTTTGGAAGGGATTCAGTGGGACATCCCAGATACACCAACAGCTTCGCCCTGGGAAACGGCCGCTCACCTGCTCCGTGTGTGCGAAGAGACTCATTCAGTTACCCCACCTTGTGATGCTCCGGTGAGTTCACAATAAATAGAGGCCACATTTCTGCCCGGAGTGAGCAAAGAGTTTTACTCAATCATCCCAGCAGCTGCAACACCAGCAACTTCACATCAGGGAGGAAGGTCAAATTAGCTCCGTGTTAAATGTTTAACCATCACGGTGACTGACGGCAGCTGCAGGTTCATGAGGGACTGTTACTGTCAGAATCTGCAGTTCTTGCGGCTGCTCATCGCACGCAGGACTGAACCCTGGTCACTGAGCGTTGGAGGAGTCTGTTCTACTGATGTTAGCCTTAAACTAGACTGATGTTCAATATTGTGGATCTGTGAAAGATAAATCAGTTCTATATCAAATCCCGTGTCTCACGTCCTTACTGTCTCTACCACACTCACAATGTACACTAGAGAGGCCACTCGGCCCATCTGGTCCCTGCCCATGTTTCTGTTCCATGTCAGTATATCAAAATCTATCCCTGCCATTATCCTCTCACTCTCTCTGTGATAACAGGTTGTAACTGGTCCCCACTCCGTGGGATAGCAGATTTCCCTTGAGTTTCATAGAATCATAGAAATCTACAGCACATTACAGGCCCTCAGGCCCACAGTGTTGTCCCGACCATGAAACTTAGTTCAGAGCCTGCCTAGAATTTCACTACAGCATAACCCTCAATTTTCCTAAGCTCCATGTACTATCAAAGAGCCTTTTAAAAGACCCTATTGTATCCGCCTCTACCACTGTCGCTGGCTGTGCATTCCACACACTCACCACTATTTATTTAAAAAAATTTTTTAAATTACCTACTTCCAAGTGCCTTAAACCTATGCCCCCTCATGTTAGCCGTTTCAGCCCTGGGAAAAGCTTCTGACTACCAACACGACGAATGCCTATCATTATCTTATACACCTGCATGATTTTCCCCAGGCTGAATAAGACGATGAGCTCACTGTTGTTTTGACGTTCCCCGGGGCTCTGGATAAAGTTGGTTAAACTCGTTCTTCCCTGTTCTTTTCAACGTTTGGGGTCATTTTCACTAATTTCAAAGGACTGTGCTTCAGACAGCTGGGTTGTTGCAATGCACCTCTAAAGTCTGACAGCAAACTAGCGAGTGAATCTTCGATGGAGCAGAGTCAGAAACCAAAGAGTTGTCAGTCTGAGTCAGGGCGTTGGGGCTCCAGAGAACTACGGGGTCTAGAGTTTACGAGGAAGAAGAGGAATGAGACCAACACGATGTGGCAACAAATGAAAGATCAGAAACATTTGGAAACTGGTTGATCGAAAAAAAGGTGGTTAATTTCTGCAAATTACTGGTGGAAATCAACAGATCAGGTAACAAATGTAGAAAGAAAGAAATAGACAATATTTAGGACGAGCTCCTTCAGCGTGCCTAGACTGTGTACTCCTCTGCTTAGTTGCTGCCTGAACTGCAGAGTTCCTCCAGCATTGCGTGTGTGTGTCTCTGTATTTCCAGCAACTGCAGAATCTCTTGTGTTTTATATCTACATTCGTAAGAGTATTGTACTGCGACATTAGATACACGTTGATATTGAGTACTTTTTTTAATGGGAGCCGCTTTCTGCTTTAAACCAGCTGCTGAATTTTCCATACACACAAAAAAGACTTGAGTTATGGACATGGAACCGGCGCTTGCTGAAACTGCTAATGGCACTGTGATTACCCATAAAACCCTGAGTTACAAATTTCGCCGGCGCTGAAGCCCCGACCGAATGCGCAGGCGTCAAGGTTGTGACCTTCCCGAATGTGACGCATGCGCGCTGTATACAAAAGGCCTCGGATTTCGACTGCAGGTAAGGACTGATCTCCAGCCGATTCTCTCCGGGCGGGCGGGAATTTCGGGAAAATTGCTGTGACTCCAGACACCGTGACCCGCAATCCCGGGACAGCCCTGTTCTCTTCCCTCTCTCTCAGCCCCACCATCCGTACACGGGCCCCGGGGAGCTTCCGGCTGATGAGGGAATGGGAACCGATGGGTCTCTCAGACAGAGCTGAGCTCCAGCTGTCTAAATGCAAGGATCGGGAACTCGGAGAAAGGGAACAAAATCTTTTACATCAGCTGTTGTGAAAATCACCTTTGTTCTGCCTCCAGTCACAAACAAGAGAAAATCTGCAGAGAGGGCACAGTTTTAAGGTGCTCAGAAGCAGGTACGAAGGAGATCTCAGGATGTTGTGTTCTTTATACGTACCGTGGGTTACTAATCACAAACCATATTCTGCAGAATTGAACTTTTATTCAACAGCAAAAAAAAAACATGTTTTACACTGCCATGCTTCTCGATCATTCTTCATTTCTGTGCAAGCTAGGAACTCTGTCCAGTCACGTCCTGACACGTGATATCACCACAAGCGGTAAGTTTTTTACACAGAGTGGTGAGTGCGTGGAATGGGCTGCCGGCCACTGTGATGATGCTGGATACAATAGGGTCTTAAGAGGCTCCTGGATAGGTACATGGTGCATAGAAAAATAGAGGGCTATGGGGAACTCTAGGGAATTTCTAAAGTAAGTAATGTTCGGCACAGCATTATGGGCTGAAGGGCCTGTATTGTATTGTATAAATGGGGAAGTCACTTACCCATGACCTCTGGTTGTCATCCCACCCAACATCAGTTGAAAAAAAACTGCTTGCATTTACCCTACCTATACCTTCCTACTTCTGTATACTTCCAACAAATCCTCAAAGCAATGTATAATTTCCTTGTTTATGCTTGGAGCCTTTTTTAGATGTATAAGATGATGAGGGGCATTAATCGTGTGGATAGCCAGAGGTTTTTTCCAGGGCTGAAATGGCTAACACGAGGGGCATAGTTTTAAGGTGCTTGGAAATATGTACCGAGGGGATGTCAGTGGTAAGTTTTTTTTACACAGAGAGTGGTGGTTGTGTGGAATGCACTGCCAGCAGAGGTGGTTGAGGCAGATACAAGAGGGTCTTTTAACAGCCTCTTAGATAGGTACATGGAACTTAGAAAAATAGAGGTCTATGTGCTAGGGAAATTCTAGGCAGTTTCCAGTGTAAGTTTCATGGTTGGCACAACATTGTGGGCTGAATGGCCTGGAATATGCTGTAGATTTCCATGTTCTATATTGAACAGCGAAATAACTTTGGCTATCTCACAATCATCTGATAACTCCCCTGTCACTAAGGATGATTTAGTTATCTCTGCTAGGGCCCTGACAATTTCTGCACTTGACTCCAGTAGGGTCTGAGGGAGCACCTTGTCATGCCCTGGAGATTTATCCACCCTAATCTGCCTCAGGATAGCAAACATCTCCTCTTCTTTAATCTATACAGGGTCCATGATTTTAATGCTGCTTTTCCACACTCTCATTGACCCTGTGTCCATCTCCAGAGTAAATGAATTGGAAAAAAAATATTTGAGATCTCCCCCATCTGCTTTGGTTCCAGACATGGATTGCCATTCCGGTCTTCCAGAGGACCAATTTTGTGCCTTGCAATCCTTTTGTTTTTCATCTATCTCCAGAATCCCCGAGGATTATCCTTTATCTTTTTGCGAGGGGAATCTCATGCTTTCTTTTAGCCATCCTGATTTATTTCTTCTGTGTTATCTTGCATTTCTTATACTCCATAAGAACCTACCTGCCTATCCCTGTTCTGCAACTCCATTTTGTGCTTCACCAGGTTCTCAATATCTCTTGAAAACCAAGGTTCCCTACAGTTTCTATCTTTACCTTTTATTCTGACAAGCACATACCCGTTTTGTATTTTGAGAACTTTGCTTTGAAGACCTCAAATTACCAAGCACGCCTTTGCAATAAAGAGAGGGAGGGGGAAACAAAGGAAAGGAGATGGAGACGGAAAGGGCGGAGGAGAGACGGGTGGAGAGAGAACTGGAAAGGGAGGGGGCGAGTGACGGGGACGAGGACGAAGGGGGAAAAGTTGAAAAGGATGGCAGCGAGTGAGGAGGGGGAGAGAGAGTGGAAAGGGAGATGCGGGTTGGTCGTTACAGGAATAGAAAGAGAAGTGGGAAAGAGAGGGGAGAGACAGGGGAAGTGAAAATGGAGGGGAGACGAGGAGACCCAGAGGGGGGGGAGAGAGAGAGGGGGCGGGTGAGAGGGCCAAGACAGAAAAGACGGGAGCAGACAGAGGCAGAGGCAGAGGGTGTAGAGGAGGGATGAAGAAAAAGGGGGAGAGATGGAGATCACGGAAAAGGGAGGGGAAAGAGAGAGAGGGAATAGTCGGAGAGAGAGGGGGGAAGAGCAGGAACAGAAATGTGAGAGATGGCGGGTGAGAGACACGGCGATGGGGGATAAAGAAAGGGGGAAGGAGAGAGGGGGAGGGAGGGAGAGAGAGAACAAACACGAAAGGGAACCGTGTGCGGTAAAGCTCCCGGTGTGCGGGGGACCCGGAGACCGTGAACGGTAAACCCACCGTGGATTTGTTCGGCGACTGGCGAACGGCCATGATCAACATCCCGGCCACTGTGGACTGAATAAACAGGGGTCAGACTCACAACTCCGACTCCCTCCCTACCTGTCCTCCTCGCCGCCTCCTGCCCCTCCTGGGTTCCGGCCCGAAACGTCAAACCGACCTTTTCCCACGGATGCTGCCCGACCTGCTGAGTTCCTCCGGCGCGTTGTGACTCCTGCCCTCCTCGCCGCCTCTCCCTACCCTTTCCCTCAGCCTCTCCACCTCCCCCCTCCGCCCCCCTCCTCCTCGCAGACCCGCCTCTGCCCGAGGGGGTGGGGGGAGCCCCCACTCACGATGACTCCGGTCCACCAGAGGGCGCCCACCAGCATGGCGTAGCCCAGCCGCCAGCGGGCGGTGAACAGGATGAGGAGGCCGAGCAGTGCGCTGGAGACCTCCGAGGCCATCTGTCCGAACTGCGGGACAGAGAGACAGACAGAGCGGAGGGAGAGGGGAGTGGAGAGGGGTGGGGGGGTGTTGAGAGGAGCGCAAGGGGAGAGCGGGCAGAGGTGAGGGAGGGGAGGAGAGAAGTGAGGAGAAGCGGGTAAGAGGGGAGTGTGGGTGAGAGGGGGAGGGTGGGGAGCGGGGACAGAGAGACAGAAGGTTAGAGGGGGTGAGAGAGTAAAAAGAGTGCAGGCCGTTCGGGTACAAAGCAGTGCCGAATAAACTAGTTCTCAAATGGATAACACAACTCACCTCTTTTATTTAGCATGATATCATGGACAGTCCAGATGTGTGGAACTCTGAGGTACAAGTAAAAAGCTTGACTTTATATCTAGTAGCAGGAAAGCATGCGAGACCTTAGCAGACGAATGGAATGAATGTTTTCAGGATTTGTGGCACATCCGATTATCCGCTCATCTCATTTGTGCAGCTCTGCTATCGTTCTGAGGAGCAGTACTGCCGAGCACGGTATTCTTCAATGGAAAACGCAGAAGTCCGCAATGTCACAAACCTAAAGCAACATACAGTCCTGTGAACTTTATATTCGGAAACTTCATCCACAGGGCGCGAGGTGGGAGGTCAGAGAGAGAGAGAGAGTGGGAGAGAGGAGGGTGATGGAGGTGAAGAATGTTGGAGCGAGGGAGATGGTGGATGTGGGTCGGAAGGAGTGGTGTCAAGCGAAGGAGTCACCGAGACAGGGAGGGTTGGATGTTTGGGCTTTATACCTAGTAGTAGAAAAGTGTGTGAAAACTTAGCAGAGCAAAGAAATTAGTTCATAATGTTGTTTTTTTTTATTTGTCGCTCATCAGTTTACACCCACCTCATTTGTGCCGCCGTATTATCGTTCTGAGGAGTAGTAGCGACAAGCACGATATTATCCTGGAAAACATAGAAATCCGCAATGTCACAAAGCTAAAGCAACATACAATCCTGTCAACTTTACATTGGAAACTTTCATCCACAGGGCAGGAGGTGGGAGGTCAGAGAGAGAGGGAGGGTGACGGTGGTGAAGAATGTTTGGAGCGAGAGAGATAGCGAATGCGGGTTGGAAGAAGTGTTGAACAGGGAAGGCGTCACCGAGACGGGAAGGATTGGATGTTTCGGCAGCACGTTATAATGGTGGCATTGCAATCCCATAATGCGATGCGTGACGGAAACCCCTCTAGCTCCTAACGGTACATTGTTCTTGATTTTGACTCACACTTCCCTCACCCCCTCATCTCAGACACCCCTCCCACGCAACCTTTCTCTGCCCAACCCCGGTCTGTTTCTCGCCCCACTGTCTTTCCGTTAACCCCTGTCTCCCTCTCCCCCAGGCTCTTTCTCCACCATCCATTCGTGCATAAGATGCCTTGTTCCTCTTCACAGTGTCAATTTTCCATCTCTCTCTCTCTCTCCCTCTCTCTCTCTCTTTCGCCGCCTCTATATAGTTCCAGTCTATCTCGTGCACCCAGCGGTCTCACCTCAGTCCTATCATAGGCCCTCCCCCAGCTCTGATCTCTCTACCCATCCGAAATCACTCTCATCATCGCGGCCTCTCTTCCTACACAAGGTCCGTCTCTCCTGTCTCTCTTCTCCTCTCTCCCCTCCAGTTCCTCACTCCCAGGCTTTTTTCTATCCCACAGTCGCTTTCTAACTAGTGTCTCCCCCCTCTCCCTCTCCCTCTCCCTTCTCTCTCACTCTATCTACCCGGTACTTTTCCCCGTCTCTCGCTCCTCCTGTCTTTCTATCTTCCAGTCTCTCTCATCCTGTCTCCCTCTCACTCTTCTGGGACTATAACCAACCCTTCACCCGAATCTCTCCTTCCCACACTCCTTTCTCCTACCCCAGTCAGGCTGTCGTTCCCCAGTCTCCCTCAGCACCAATGTCGCTTCTCCCAGACTTTCTCTTATCGTTTGCGCACAGCCGTCTCCATCGTACACCTCTTCCCCCTCAGCTTCTCCCTCCATACCCGAGTCTCCTTCATCCCAGTCTTTTGAGTCTCCTACATACCTTGTGGCAACTGTGGCCGAGATTCCAGGTGAATTTGCTTTTCAGCAGTGTCTTTCTCTTTGCCGCTCTCCCATAACGCTGCGACTTGTAAAACACGCAACAACAGTTGTTTTATGCGCAATCTCTCCCGTCTCAGCCACTAAATCTTGTATCTCCTCCAGAGTTGCCGTAGGTCTCTTGTGGTCTCCCTTCACTAGTTCCCTTCTTACACAATCACTGAGCTTTTGCGGAATGCCTGCTGAAGGCAGATTTACAACTGTGCCAGGTCATTTCCGTTTCTTGATGATTGATTTAACTGTACTCTTCAGGGATATCCAGCGACTTTGAAATTTTCTTATATCCACACCTGACTTTTACTTTTCAATAACTTGTTCGCGGAGATGCTTGGTGTGTTCTTTTGTCCTCATGATGTAGTTTTTGCTCGGATACTGACTCACCAACAGTTGGATTTTCCAGATACGGGTGTATTTTTACTACAATCGACTGAAACACGTTGATTGCACACAGGTTATCTCCAATTAACTAATTAATGGTCCTCTGAAACCAGTTGGCAGCACCAGTGATGATTTGGTGTGCCATTTTAATGGGAGTGAATACTTACTCAAACAATTATTTTGTGTTTTATATTTGTAATCAATTTAGACCACGTTGTAGAGATCTGTTTTCACTTTGACATGAGGAGACTTTTTCTGTTCATCAGTGTTAAAAAATCCAAATTAAATCCACTGTGACACAGCGCTGTACAACAATAAAAATGAAAACATCTGGGGGGGGCAAATATTTTTCACAGACACTGTATGGGCATTTGAACGAAGTTTAAACTTTTAAAATTGATTATTCAATAACACAATGGCGAAAAAAATACAGATAGAAACAAAATAAAGAAAAACTACAGCACAATACAGGCACTTCGGCCCACAATTTTGCGCCGAACATGGACGTACTTTAGAAATTACTAGGGTCACCCATAGCTCTCTTTTTCTAAGCTGCATGTACCTATCCAGGAGTCTCTTAAAAGATCCTATCGTATCCACCTCCACTACCATTGTCGGCAGCCCATTCCACGCATTCACCATTCTCTGAGTAAAAGACTTACCCCTGACATCTCCTCTGTACCTACTTAGATGTTGATCGGGGTAGACGCGTTGTGCTGCGATTTGTTCTCGGTTGGAAAGCTCTGGAGTGAGCCTGGGCTCATCCCTTTGGAGGATGAGAGATGACCTGATAGAGTTATGCACGATGGTAAGATGCATGGATAGACCCAACTGCTGGAGTCTTCTTTTCTGGGATGAAAATGACAAATACGAGGGGGGAAATACAGCGGGTGAGTGGTTATAGGTTTTCCACACAAGGAGAGGTAGGTGCGGAGACAACGCTGCCAAAGATGATGACAGAGGATGATATATTGGGGCGATAGAACAGGCATTGGCACATACGTGTCCTCAGTTTGATGTATAATTTCTCTGCTTCCGATTTTCACAGTGAACGTGTTGACGATTGTCATACTATCGCGGGGAAAGACTGCAATCTCTAAAACTGTCACCCCCTACCTGTCGGCCATATCAGTGTCAGACCGAGCGGTCGTTTGCTTCGACGTTATCTTGATGAAAGTTCTGAAGGCTTTTCCCAATGGCTCTTCCTTCCTGTTTTACGTCCGCGTGTGTAGAACCCACGTCTTCTTATTGGAAGCTGCAACAGATTGCTATGTTTGGTTCACCGTCGCTTTCACCTCTGATCGATTTGTGGCCATTTGCTTCCAGGATCTAAACGCTTCGTATTGAACTGGGAGGACGGCGGCTGTGGTTCTGATTTTTGTGGCTTCACTGAGTCGTTTAAAGAACATTTTCTGGTTCTTCTTGGTCCAAGATATATATTCTTCTTCTAACATGGGGTGGTCTTGCATGCTGAGTTGGCAATTTCAGGTGTCACTGTACTGGATGTCCTTCGTTCTGTCTTTTCAACTATTATCCCATTCGTTGTTATTATCCTGCTCAACCCTTTTTCTATGACGTCAGTCACGGGTTTACATTGCTGACTGTGAGCTTAACCACAGGGAGAGAGAGACTTTTTTTTCAGCAGTCGCAGCAGTCGTCGATAGAGAGAGAGAGAGAGAGAGAGAGAGAGAGGGTTTGGGTTAGAGAGAGAGACTAGTAGCTTCAGCTTGTCAGAGATGGAGCTTGGAACTCTCTTACGCCCACAAGGGTGGGTTAAACATCGGCACGGAGTGCATAAAGAATGTGTGTCTGTCACGTCGTATAATCTAAAGGAGTGGACTTTTCGGGATATCCTGTGGAGACCACTTATATGTTAACCCTTGCCTGGGTCTGTTGTGTGGCAGTCACTCGAAGACGATATCCCTGTGACAGGTCACTTTCGGTGATAACTCGTGTGGATTTGGAACAACATGACGGGCAAGATCTTTGACGACGATACTTTCGTTTACCTGTGGAATTTGACGTAACCGACTTTTCTCTACGTTTCACCCTGGATTACAAATATCTCTTCCCTGTCAATTATTCCGTGGATGACTGAACTTTCCTACTTTACCATCTCAAGACTTTACGCCTTGATTCCCAAAGCTCAACATAGTTTGGGAGTTATATTTGTACACACATACATACACATGACACTGTTAACATTTGCTTATCTTGGTTAAGTTACGATATTATAAGTAGATACTAATAAAGATAGTGGTTTTAACATTAAAACCCGACTCAGTGTGAAATTTCTTGCTGTTGGTTTATTCATAATACTTTACAGTTCGTAGCAAATTAGGGGCTCGTGGGCGAAATGAACAAATTCGGAGCTTATTAATTGATTAATTATCGATCTGATTGGGAAAATCCCTTTTTGTGACTTGTGTGTGGAAATCAGCAGCAACGGATATTGAGGCATTTCTGGAAGCGCCAACCCCTGAGGCATTAGTGAAAGCCAAAAAGGATGAGTTGGTGGACATAGCTAAAGATCTGGGATTCGTTTCGATAAAACGGTCTCTGAGAAAGCCAGGGATTCAGAGGAAAATAGCTGAGCACTATATAGCTAAGGAGGTGTTTAAGGCCGAGGATCAGAAATGTTTCCTGAAGGTAAACCCAGTGATCTTGAGCTTAAGTATAAATTGGAAAAAGAAAAGATGGAGGCTGAGGAAAAACGAAGACAGCAACAGCTCGATGCTGACTTAAGAAAAAAACAGCTCGAGGCTGAGTTAAAAGGAAAACAGCTCGAGATTGAGTTACGACAAAAAACTACTCGAGGCTGAGGAAGCAGACAAACAGAGACGGTTTGCAGCTGAAGAAGGAGAAAAACAAAGGGAGTTCGAGTTAGAGAAGTTAGACAAGCTAGAGCAGAGGGGTCTAATGGTTGACTCTGGAGAGAAGTTTGTGGCCAGTCGGGAAGTTAAATTGGTCCCTCCATCTAATGAAGCTGAGGTTGATAAATACTTGCAGCATTTTGAGAAAGTGGCTCAGAGCCGAGGGTGGCCAGAAGAAAGCTGGTCTCTCTTGTTACAAAGTGTAGTTAAGGGTAAGGCTCAGCAGACTTATTCGGCCCCGTCAGTTGAAAATGTAGCTGATTATGACATTGTAAAACAGGCTGTGCTTAAAGCCTATGAATTGGTCCCAGTAGCCTATAGGCAAAGGATTGGAAGTTTGAAGAAATCTGTGAACCAGACTTATGTGTAATTTGCTTATGAAAAGTCTGTATGTTTCGAGCGATGGTGCACGTCTAGGAACGTGAATGATGATTTTGACAACTTGAAAGAGTTGGTTTTAATCGAAGAATTTAGGAGCCCAGGTCAATTGGCCGGCACATTTCATGTAGTGTAACAGGAACGAAATGATTGTCATATAAAATTAATAATTTAGCCAAGGAAACTCAGTACAACAACATTTCTTCTTATTTGATGCAGAAATATTGACTGTTTGCATGATGTTTGACACCCAGAACAGATTTGCATAAATGCACGCCCTACATTCATTACTTACCTCTTCATCCCAAAACAGAGATCATGCATTCTGTCCAGTAAATGCTCAAAGCATCATCCCCTCCACATCGGCTCCTGAAGCTACTGTCCCTCTGCCGAGCGGCGGTGACCAGAGAGCGATAAACATGTTCAACCCTCCTTGCAGCTCTGGTGGGCAGTTACCCTGGCAACGGAGGAAGTGACTCACCAAAAATAACCGAGAAAGGAAATAACAAACACAATGTGGCATGTTCTGAGTTTCATTATGAGATGAACACAGGAAATTCTGCCCTTTTGTAATGGTGATTCGAAAATTCCGGAGGTTGTGGCTACGCAGTCTCGAGGTTCATTAAGTAAATCTTCTGGTAGTTTCACCTCTGCAGAACTATCACTATCAGCGGTACAGACGCAGGTCCAAAATAAAAACACATTGTTGTTACGACCTGTCTGCAGCAAATGTCGATTATGTATAGAACGATGAAATTAGATTCATAGAGCCCTTACAGCACAGACGAAGGACTGTTAGCCCATCCAGTTCCATGTTCGGTGTGGTCCCATCCACCTGCACCCAGACCTCTCTCATACATGTGCCCATCCAAGTGTGACAGGGTCCTGAATTACCACTATGAAATGTGCTTTTGAAGAGAGAGAGAGAGAGAGAGAGAGATTGAGAGAGAGTGAGAGTGAGAGAGAGAGAGAGGGAGGACGACTGCTCGCAGGTTGTTTATAATTTCTTCAAGGACATTTGCCTGCTGGCATTTCTTACACAGAGAGAGGAGGGCGGAGTTATGTGAGAGACAGTTGGTGCTCAGCACGGGAAGATAAAATAGGAGGTCAGATGATAGTCCTCAGTTACTTGTTTGTGGACACTGAACGAGCTCTGTTGTGTCCACAGAAAAAGTGGGTTTTTGGAGGATCGACCAGTCGCTCTCGCAGTGTGAAAAGGCAGTGACCGGTGGGGAGTTGTCCATGTGTCTAACCCTTGCCTGGGTTGATGACTCCACCACAGAAAACCGGTCCCCTTTTTTGTGGTCACGGTCGGTGACCTTTTAAAGAATTTCGGAGGACAACGGGAAGATCGACGGCACAGCTCACCTGAAGACTCAAATCTCCCCCCCCCCTCCATCACTACTCAACTCAATACCATGAACTGAATTGAACTTTACCCTAGACTTGAAAAAGCTTGGTTTTTCATATATATTCCACACTTACTTATATATCATCATTGCTAACCTGTTTGATTTATCTGCATTTATATCACTGTATTGCGTAGTTACTAATAAATATCATTAGTTAATAGCAATACCGGAGTCCAAAGTGTTTTCTATTTCTGCTGGTTCTTTATTCTCGTCACGGGGTTCGTGACACAAGCATCTCTGAAATACTATAACTGAAGCTTGATCTGTCACTTCTGCTGGAAGCTGGTTCTGCATTAACACACCATCTGAGTGAAGTAGTTCCCTCTCCGACCACCCTTAAATATTTCACTTTTTACCCTAAATCCATGACTTCGCCAGACCTGAGGAGCAAACGGCTACATACATTCACATTATTTATACCATCGTAGTTTTCTCATACCTCTGGCAGGGGTTCTCAACCTGAGGTCCATAGACCCTCCGTCCCCCCAGTTAATGATAGGGGTACATGGCATTAAAAAGGTTGGGAACCCCTATTAGGATCTCCCCTCCTTCTCCAGTGCTCCAGGGAATCAAGTTCTAACCTGTTCAACCTCTCCCTGTAACTCATTTCCTGAACTACCAGTAACATCTGTGTGTTTTCCCCTGCACTCTTTCACGCTTATTGGTACCTTCCCCTGAGTAGCTGACCAGAACCGCACACAATTCTGCAAATTTTAATTCACTGTGTTTTTGACAACTTTCCCATTAAGATCCCAATTGCTCTTCGCAATACCCTGATTTATTAAGGCCAGGATGCCCAAAGCTCTCTTTATGACCGCATGCAACTCCGATACCGCTTTCGAGGAATTCAGGACCTGTATTTAATTTTAATTTGTTCTGTCACCCACCACAGACTCTTACCAGTCACTGTTTAAGTCATAACCTGGTTTGTCCTGCCAAAGTGCAATACCCCACACTTATCTGCATTAAATTCCATCTGATAGTTTTCAACCCAGTTTCCCAGTTCCACACAACTCCGTTTCCCAAAAAAAAAATCAATGTACTAAGAATCTACCAGCGAAATAAACACTCAACAGACAAAGAACGTCTGTGGAGAGAGGAACAGAGATAATTGTTCAGGTCTGTGTCAGAATGGCTTTGAACAATTTCTGATTTGATTCAGGCCTCCAGCATCTGGAGTGTTTTATTTAAATTCCAGCTGCTCAGTGAGTGGGAATTTTCAGACACTGTGAGAGTACTGAACCCAAGGTAGATAACCAACGATGCAAACGCTGAAGAGATCATTCCAGGTACTCACTAGCTCTGTGTAGAAACATAGAAAATAGGTCAGGAGTAGGCCATTCGGCCCTTCGAGCCTGCACCGCCATTTATTATGATCATGGCTGATCATCCAACTCAGAACCCTATAGAAACATAGAAAATGTATTGAGATTACCTCTCCGGTGTCTCTGATCTCTCTGCTCCGTTGTATCTGTGCCCATCGGCTTCGGATTTCCCAACACTGATGTGTGTGCGGCTGGGCATCAAGGGTTTACAGACTACTTAGGGACAAAGTACCCTTGACTATACCAGCGACCCTCCCTCCCTGGCACTCTAAACACTGCTTCGAGGCATGCAACGCAAGCCAGCCATGAATGCTACGCGCCTCGCAGGTGAGCAGCCACTGCGTGTATCAGCAGATGTAAGAAGGACTCTGCAGAGATTCAGGGCCAGAAAAGCATCCAGGCTGAGCTCGCAGATGGTACACGTCTGCTCACTGATGTTTTCACTGACATCTTCAACACTTCATTCATCCAGGCTGCTGTCCCCACTAACTTCCAATCAGCGACCAGCATCCCTGTACCAAAGAAGTCTCCACCTTCAGAATCAAACCACCCCCGTGCAGTGCAACTGATGCAAATCAGCACGAAGTGCGTTGAATAGCTGATGATGGGAGACATCAAAAACTCCAGTCGCTGCTCACGGGACCCTCACTAATATGTTTACTGAACGAATCGCTCTATGACGGATGCCGTAGCATCACTGTTACCAGCCTACCTGCCATCGACAGAGATAAAGAAATATACCAGGAAAGTGCCAGTAACATCATGAAGGATCCGACATGCTCTGCTCGTGGAGTGATTGGCCCAATCCCACCAGAGAGGAGGCTACATAATGTCCACGCCAGGACAACCAGCCTCAAAATATATTCCCAACCTTATCAATACCTCCACCCAATAACCCATCCCTCCATAGCCTATTCACAACTTGTTTAACATTTCCTGTCAGTCACCTGACGTCCAGCACTCGGTGTCTAAAGTCATTTTATGGACATACAGTCAATGATTACAAACTATCATCAGTGCTCTGTTTGTTTTATCGTTGTATTCTTTATCTTATTACATTATTTTCTGTACTGCTTTGGATCCAGAGTAATAATTATTTCGATCTCCTTTCCACATGTACTGGTATGACATTAAACAATTCTGAATGTTGAACCTGGGGAAAATACCACGACCAAACATATAATCTATACGCCCTCTTGATTTTATAATTCCTACAATGTCACCCTCATTCTCCTGCGGAATAAAGATCCAGCTTGGCCAATCTCTCCCTATAACTCAGCCCTCTAGTCCAGGGAGCACCATCATCAATTTCGTCTGTACCCTCTCCAGCCTGATAATATTTTTCCTACAATAGGGTAAGCGAAACTGTTCATAATCCTTTGTGTAAGTCACCAACAATTCATATAACTACAAAATGATGTCCGTAATACAAATCTCGATGCCCTAAATGATGGAGGCCGGCATGATTAAATCCTTCTTTTCCATTCTCTACACTTGCACGTCCACTTTAAAAGAAGTGTACACTTGTACACCCACGTTACCGGTGCGGCTGTTCCACAACACTCTGTGCCCTCTCATTCACTATACCAGTCCCACCATGGACTGACGGTCTAAAATGCACCACCTCTCATTGGTATAATTTCAAAACTATTTGCTATTCCTCTTCCCATCTCCCTTAATGACCCAACATCTCTTTGGAATTCATTGCAACCTGTTGCAATATCAACCAGATTCCAGATTTAGATACCAGATTTAGTATCGGACTTGCAAACCGTGCCGTGTACATTCACCACCCGAGACTTTAGCTTCAATGCAGACTGTGGAAATTCCAACTCCAGCTGTAGAATTACCAATTGACTATTCCGGCTGAGATCCTTCATCTATATTGATGAAGGATTACAGCCCGAAAAGCTGACTGTTTTCTGCTTGTTATAGATGCTGCCTGGCCTGCTGAGATCCCTGGCATCTTGCGTGTGTTGCTTTGTATTTCCAGCATCTGCAGATATTCTCGTGTCTGTAGAATTACCTACCTGGACTGAAGCCTGTATACTGCCAGTTCCATGCCTTCAGAGTCACCCGCCCGATATTACCACCCATATACAGACGCTTTGGTGCGGTGAATTGCCGCGGAGTTCCTGCGATTTCCAATTCACAAATTAAGGTGGAACCGGAACTAAATGATCTTCTTCCTTGACCGGGGCTCAAGCTGGTTCACCGTCTGTGGATTGTGAAAGGATGCGGATACACTTCAGCTTGACTTCAGCAGCTAAACCGAGAACCTTCGATCACTGTGTCATTGCTGTGTGGGATCTTGCCCAGCACAATTGGCTGCCAAGTTTCCCACAGTAGCAGGACCAAAATATAGAATTATAAAATAGAAAATTCTGCGAACTCGGTCCATCAGGCGACATCCGTGAAAGGAGTAATGGTGGAAGACCCAGTTTAAAAACTAGGACTGTTCAAGATGCTGCCGGTCAGCTGTGCGTTTCAAGTGGTTTCTCCTTCTTACTTTAAATATCGTGCAAAAGTAGCTTATTATTTCTATCTCACTGCACAAATATTAACTGATTGCAAAATATCTGGGACAGCTCAGAGTTTTCAACAGATTTGTTATTTCTCAGTTTACTCCGACCCTGGTGTAATACATCCCATACAGTCAAATCTCACAGCATCCTATCCTCCCACTATCATTCTTTTACATTTGCTCCGGAGGTCACTGTCTCTGCGCTGAGAGGCAGTGACCACAGAGCGATAAAAATGTGTCACACTCCTTGCAGCTCTGGCGGGCCGTTACCCTGGAAACAGAGGAACTGGCTCACCAAAAATAAATGAAAAAGGGGAAAAAAAAATCAACGTAATATGATGTGACTTTCATTATGACAAATATTAACATTTCAGCCATTTTGTGACGGTGAAACTTAAATTGTGATGGCTGTTTTTACCCTGCCACGTGCACCGCCCCTCAGTTACACCTCCGGTAGTTCATACTAACGAAAGAAGACGATACCTGGGAAACTCGGTGAGCCAAAAGGGGCAAGAGAATACTTGACAATGAAGAAAATAGTCAGAGAAAGATTGCTGATACATATCATTGAGGTGGTGAGTTACAGGCTGGACAGAGGTTGAACAAGACGGCACAGAATGAACCAGGTGGGAGAATGGATCAAGGATAATCACAGATGGTTCTCCTGCAATGCACTGATTTCATGTACAAAACTCCTTTACAAGTGATCCTCAAACGACATAGCTGGAACAAACAATAAGAACTTTGGCATATGCCCTTTGCCCCTCACCAAACTTCATCAATGCACCATAGAGAGTATCCCATCCGGATACTACACAGCTCCGTACGTCTGTTGCTTTGCCCAAGAATGCAAGGAACTGCAGAGAACTGTGAACGTAGCTGAGCACTTCATAGAGACGAGCTTCCCCTCCGTGGACTCTGTCCGTACTTCCCGCTACTTCAGTAAAGCAACATAATCAAGAATCCCGACACCCTGGACATTTTCACTTCTCGCCCTCCCATCGGGTAGAACATTTAAAAAAAAACAGAAAACATGCAACCAGTCTGAAAGACGGCTTCTATTGAGTTTTAATAAGAAACTTGAATTGTCCCCAGTAAGATGGACTCCTGACCTCACAATGAAACTCGATGTGACCTTGCACCATACGTCTACCTGCACTGCACCTTCTCTGTAACCATATTGAGTTGTTATACTCTGTTAATGTTCTGCCTCAACTAATAAATACAAGCAATTCCAATTGACTTCTTAACTACCCAATCAATCTGTGCAGCCATGTTCAGGGAGCGATGAACTTGGATTCCAAGATCCCTCTGATCATCAACACTGTTCAGGTTTTTGCATTTAACAGTGTCCTGTCTCTTTATATTCGACCTACCGAGGTGCCGAGATGATGATCACTAATCAAATCTCATTGAGCTTTTCTTTCAGGTCCTGTTAAATTTATTGACAAGTGCACAAGCACGGGAAGGTACAGGTACAGAGAAACACTGTCTTGTAGCAGCATCACAGGCAAGTACATTCAGATAACACACAGAACAGAAATTACATAATTATTATAATTATATGGAAATACAAGTTTTACATAATTTACATTATATAAATATACATTTTGTGTCAATAACTGACTTGGAAATGTTGAATTTGGTCCCTCAGCCAACTTATTTTCACAGTTTGGGAACAACTGGACTCCAAGCACCGGTCCCTACAACACCCACTGGGAAATCCTGCAGGCCAAAGAACGGTCTGGTTATTCCTTCTGTTTAAGTACACAGACAACAGGAACAGGAGCAGGCCACTCGGCCCCTCCAGCCCGTGCTGTCATCCATCGACCCGCAAAACCGACGCTTCTCAAACTGCTCCCACCACCCCGCGAGGATAATGGAAATAAATCAAAAAGCAGGACATTGAGGTTTGCTATTGGGTGTAACCAGTAATTGACATCTCATCGCATCGATGAGAATAGCGCAGCCCGAAAATACTCTGCTGTCAGTGGAGGGCGGGGAGTGGGCACGTGGTAGCTCCCCAAGTAATTGAAAGGACCAAGCTCGAGCTGAGTAGTGTAGTGTGACGTAAGGCACCGCTCAGGTGACAGCAGAACCTGGTGAACGGAACCCTTGTGTGACGACAGGTGCGTGGGTACGTCAGTGTGATGTCAGATGTTCTTCAATTATGTGAAGAATAAAAGGATGACTGGAGTGAAGGTAGGACTGATTAGAGATAAATGTGGGAAGATGTGCCTGGAGGCTGTGGAAGTGAGTGAGGTCCTCAATGAATACTTCTCTTCGGTAATCACCAATGAGAGGGAACTTGATGATGGTGAGGACAATATGAGTGAGGTTGATGTTCTGGAGCATGTTGATATTAAGGGAGAGGAGGTGTTGGAGTTGTTAAAATACATTAGGACAGGTAAGTCCCCGGGGCCTGATGGAATATTCCCCAGGCTGCTCCACGAGGCGAGGGAAGAGATTGCTGAGCCTCTGGCTAGGATTTTTATGTCCTCGTTGTCCACGGGAATGGTACCGGAGGATTGCAGGGAGGCGAATGCCGTCCCTTTGTTCAAAAAAGGTAGTAGGGATAATCTGGGTAATTATAGACCAGTGAACCCTACATCTGTGGTGGGAAAGTTGTTGGAAAAGATTCTTAGAGATAGGATCTCTGGGCGTTTAGAGAATCATGGTCTGATCAGGAACAGTCAGCATGGCTTTGTGAAGGGCAGATCGTGTCTAATAAGCCTGATAGAGTTCTTTGAGGAGGCGACCAGGTATATAGATGAGGGTAGTGCAGTGGATGTGATCTATATGGATTTGACAAGGTTCCACACGGTAGGCTTATTCAGAAAGTTAGAACACATGGGATCCAGGGAAGTTTGGCCAGCTGGATTCAGAATTGGCTTGCCTGCAGAAGGCAGAGGGTGGTGGTGGAGGGAGTACATTCAGATTGGAGGACTGTGACTAGTGGTGTCCCACAAGGATCTGCTCTGGAAACTTGGGGTAGAAGGGTGGGTTGGCAAGTTTGCAGACGACACAAAGGTTGGTGGTGTTGTAGATAGTGTAGAGGATTGTCAAAGATTGCAGACAGACATTGATAGGATGCAGAAGTGGGCTGAGAAGTGGCAGATGGAGTTCAACCCGGAGAAGTGTGAGGTGGTACACTTTGGAAGGACAAACTCCAAGGCAGAGTACAAAGTAAATGGCAGGATACTTGGTAGTGTGGAGGAGCAGAGGGATCTCAGGGTACATGTCCACAGATCCCTGAAAGTTGCCTCACAGGTGGATAGGGTAGTTAAGAAAGCTTATGGGGTGTTAGCTTTCATAAGTCGAGGGATAGAGTTTAAGAGTCGTGATGTAATTATGCAGCTCTATAAAACTCTAGTTAGGCCATACTTGGAGTACTGTGTCCAGTTCTGGTCAGCTCACTATAGGAAGGAAGTGGAAGCATTGGAAAGCATACAGAGGAAATTTACCAGGATGCTGCCTGGTTTAGAAAGTATGCATGAGAGGAGACATGATAGAGGTGTACAAGATAATAAGAGGAATAGATAGAGTGGATAGCCAGCGCCTCTTCCCCAGGGCACCACTGCTCAATACAAGAGGACATGGCTTTAAGGTAAGGGGTGGGAAGTTCAAGGGGGATATTAGAGGAATGTTTTTTGCTCAGAGAGTGGTTGGTACGTGGAATGCACTGCCTGAATCAGTGGTGGAGGCAGATACACTAGTGAAGTATAAGAGACTACTAGACAGGTATATGGAGGAATTTAAGGTGGGGGCCTATATGGGAGGCAGGGTTTGAGGGTCGACACAACATTGTGGGCCGAAGGGCCTGTACTGTGCCGTACTATTCTATGTTCTATGTTCCATGTTCACCTGTGGGAGAGCGCTCTGATTCAAACACACTTTTAAGTATGCTTCTTATGATTTCCGTGGGGCAGCAAAATTAATCAGGTGTTTCATCATTGAATCCAATCTTTTCTGATGTAAAGTCCCCTGTTATGTGCCCGGCTGTGTCTTGTTGTGGGTGGAGTGGGCAGCGTGATGTTTGTCTCGACGAGACTTGCCAGCGGGGTCCACAAACTGTGAATTCAATAGGTCCATTTAATGTCAAATAAATGTATACAATGTAAGTCCTGAAATTATTTTTCTTCGCAGACATCCAGGTAAACAGAGAAGTGCCCCAAAGAATGGATGACAGTTAAAACGTTAGAACCCCAAAATCCCCCAGGTACCCACCCCCCCCCCCGACACTCAAGCATCAGCAAAGCAACGACACCCCACCTCACCATCAAAAAGTACATCACGACCCTCAACCAAGCATGCAGCAAAATTCAATAAAGACACATATTTGCAGTACCCCAAAAACTATTTGTTCACCCACTAATTCTACACACTACAGGTTCTCGCTTTCCCTAATAAGGGAAAAAGTGTTGCCCCCATTTCACAGCGAGAGAGGAGACATATTAGTCAACAGAAAGGTTGTAGTCCCTGTAGTCTTTGTTTCCTGGTAAACGAGATGTCCCTTCCCTTTAAGGTCAGTGAATCATTCAGACTGCTGATGGTAGAGAAGAATTCAGTTTATTTGTCATTAAAGTTCACCCAGAGTGGTTTGCATGTAGTTGTTGTAGAGTTCTGTGGTGTTACATTGAAAGGGCCCGACAGCCAAATCCTCCCTGTTGTCCAGAAAGTCCTTGCAGATCAGGCAACTCTTTTGGGGTCATATATTATGTCCCGCGCTCCCATGCAGCCTCCTCTACACTGGTGACGCCAGCTGCTCTGCGTTTATGCCAGGCAGGGCTTTTGTTTTTGAGGGGAGGGGGTGGTGTGTTCAATGATCTTAGCCTGTTTTGTTCAAGCAGACGTGGGTTTTGGAGTTTGATGGTCGGGTTGCCGTTTTTTTTTGTAGAGGGAGGGGAGTCTAATGTTTCTTTCTGAACGACTTTCAATTGCATTCTCTGTTTCGTGGCTACCTGGAGAAGAAAACAAAATCAGAGTTATAAATGATACATGTTCTTATAATAAATGAATCTTTGAATCATCCGCTACAAGCGGGATTTCCCGGTGTCCAAACATTTTAGTTTCGATTCTCATTATCATTCTGACTGTCAACCCATTGTCTTCTCTTCTGCCAAGATGAGGCCACCCTCAGGGTCCAGGATCAGCACCTTATATTCCATCTGGGTATCACCACACACCCCCACCCGCGCCCCACCCCCGCTCCAACCTGATGGCATGAATATCGATTCCTCCTTCCTGTGAATACATTTCCCTCTCAGCCCAACTTCCGCTCTGACCTTTCGCTTCCTCTCACCCGCTTATCACCTCTCCTTGTGTCCACTCCTCCGTCCCTTTCTCCTATTGTCCACTCTCCTGTCCTATTCGATTATTATTTCTTCTCTTCTCCAGTTCTTGTACTTTCTCAACTACCTGACTCACCTACCACATTCCAGCTACCCCTTTCCTCACCTGCCCATTTTTATTCAGATATTTACCCCCTTCCTTCTCAGTCCTGAAGGAGGGTCTCAACCTGAAACGTCGACCGTTTACTTTTTTCGGTAGAATCTACCTCACCTGCTGAGTTCCGCCAGTCTATTTTGTGTGTTATGACTTGGATTTCCAGCATCGGCAGACTTTGCCGTGTTTGTGATTTACCTCTCTGTTGTCCCACCGGCCTCCAGCCTCTGCTGACACTGCGGCCATTCGCAGCGCTACAGAGACATACAGGCACTGGTGGGGTGCATGGACCACCGGCCACTGGTGGCGATGTGCAAACCTCCAGCCAAGGGTGGTGCTGCGCGATCTCCTGCTAAGTGTAGGCACGGTGCTGACCCTAGGGGTTGCCGATGGTTCATCTCTTCCACATATCCCCACTCATGTGAAAATAAACTAGCTCCTTGTCTCCATTAAAATTCAGTTTCACTTGAAGCCTGATTTTAGACTACTGTACTCTGGGGAAATGGCTGTGACCACCGATCTAAGCTATTGTAAACTGGGGGATCAGAAATGTGCTCCCATTGAGCTGAGTGTGAGAAACTAACGTGGTTGTTAAACAGCGGCAAAGAGGATTACTTTCACGAGTTGCTTAACTTGTATGAACGTATCAGAGTAAATATTGATTATCAACCTCCCATCTAGCAGGTAGGAAACAATATTCATAAAAGGCTGCCAGTGAGTTAGAGACATAGTCAGAAAATATGATTCATGCACAATATATTTTATAGATGCTGCAATTCTGAAATAAATTCGGGAGAATGGTGTATACACTTAGTTCTGTGGAAGAGGACGTTGGTAAACCTTCAAAGCACTGAAGAGGTGCCTCTGTCCTGTCCCATTAACAATGGGTAATGGCACCAGCTCAGAATGGCACTTTTGTCACAACAATCAGGCCTGTTTCCTGACTGTGTCACTGTTTGACTATGACTCTGATGCCCAGGTCTGACAGATAGTATGGGAGCACAAAAAATGAGATTTGTAATTATTCAAACAGAACGTATCTTGTTTGGAATCACAATCTCAAAGCAACAACCTAACTAGAGGTCAGGACATTTAGTTCCATCATGTCTAAAGCAGAGGGCATGCACTTAAAGTGAAAGGGAACACCTTTGAACGAGATGTGGGGACGTTTATTTATTTATTTATTTATCTATCTGTCTATTTATTTATTTATTTTTAAACACAAAAAGTGGTGGATGCCTGATGTGATGGTAGAGGGATATACCATGGTGTTGTTCAAGGGGTTCTTGGATAGGGACGTGAATGAGGAGGAAAATGAAAGTTATCTATGCTGTGTAGGCAGAATGGATTCATTTTGTTGGGTTTGATTACTAACATAATTAGCTTGGCACAATATTGTAGGCCAGCGGGCCTGTTCCTGTGCTATATTGTTCTAATTTCTAATTTTTGTGTAAGTTGCTCGGGCTGATAGTGGATTGAGGGTAACCTTACTGAAGCATGGCATCCCCGAGGGCACAGGACAGGACGGATCTGGTGATGTTTTACCCCTTGGGAGAGTCTTGATCGAGGGGTCAGTATTACTGGATTGGTGGGTGGAAGCGGACAGGAGCAGTGGTCATTTAACACCTTGAGAGCTGGGTGCTTCTGACAGAGGGTGGGTGATCTCTGGATTTCTCCGACCGGGTGGGAGGTGGAGGACAGATCATTGGTGGGGGGAAGTGCCTGGAAGATTAAACGCAAAGGGGAATTGGGGCAGTATGGGAGCTGAGGACTTATGGAATTGAATTGTGGGACACGTTAGAGGGGCAGACTAAATGACTCCTGCTTCTAAATCTTGGTATTCTCATTAATCCCCACATCCCCAGTGACTCCAGCTAATGCCATTAATAGTGATAAAACCAACCTGCATCTTGTTGGGATCTGCGGGTAATCTCTTGCGGTAAAACAGAGAGAAAACTCGGCAGGCAAGTAGCACTTGAGGTCAGGTTCAAACCCACGTCACCGGCGGCTCCACCCACTGTGCCACGTGGTGATTTATAGTCACTCGGGGCTTTCCAAGGGGAAACTTACCACACAGACTGCAGTGGTCCACCGAAATGATGCTTTGCCATTGGACACATGACATCTATATTAAAGTAATATATTTTAGAGGAATGAATTCCCTTTAATATTGATGGCATGTGTCCAATGGCAAGAATTTGACACTGAATCTCTTGCAGGGGCATGATAAAAACTGCACATGAAGCGGAAAGCGGAAAACTAAGTCATTTGTAACAAAGCAGTGAAATTCACTACCAGCCCAGCCTGACCCCTTCACAGGATTCATCAGATCCCTGTCTGATTCACAGGGGCAGAGCTTGTAGACAATGCCAGCGATGGCAATGTACGCTGACTGACTGACAGACAATAGGCCAGTGAGGTTAAAGCTGGAATGACACACAGAACCACATGTGAAATGTAGCAATCTCGGGTTGCACTGGGACGTCAGGCACTGAACAGTATTGTCAACATGAAGGAAAGGTTTGACTGAAATGTATTTACCTGTTTGCCTTTCCCCTGATGCATCAGAAAATTAATCCACACGCCAGCAGCACTCCAGCGGTGACTCCAATCAGATTCCCGGCTATCGCTCCACCTGACAGACCTCTTGGAGGGTCTGCAAGATGAAGATGAGGAGATAATGAGATATGATCGAAGCTATTGAGTAATTGAAAGGTTGAGATAGAGTGGGTGTGTAGAGGATGCTTCCTATAGTGAACAGAGACGAGGAGGGATTTCAGCCAGAAGCTGGTGAATCTGTGCCGTTCATTGTTACCGATGGATTTGGGACCAGGTCGTTAATTATATTTAAAGCGGAGGTTAGCAGGTTCCTCATTAGTCAGAGCGGTAATGGTTGTGGGGAGAAGGCAGAAGGCAGGTGGGTGGGGTTGAAGGGATAATAAACCAGCCATGATGTAATTGCAGTGTTCAATTTTGCTCCGATGTTTTAGGTCTTCTGTGCTTATGGTAACCCAGCAGAACTAAACACAGTAAATTTCCATTCTACTTTGATTAACTTTGTTAACTCGGGGTTTTGGTTTATTACAATTATAATTTGAAATGCAGATTCAAAATCTTAGTTGGGCACAGAAGTATTTTGCTAGATAGCCTGGAAACACGGTCCTTACTCCAACTGGCCTGCACCGACTAAGATTCCAATTTAAGGTAGTCTCAGTTGCACACGTTTGGCTCATATCTCGTCGAACCTTGACCTTTCTTATCCACATACATTTTGAACGTTGTTACTGCCCCATCTCAGCCTCTTCCCCTGTCAACTTGTCCCATATACCGATCATCTTCTTGGAGATAATGTTGCCCTTGAGGTTCCTATTACATCTCTTCTCTCTCACAAGCCTGTGCCCCGTAATTACTAATGCCCAAAACTCTGGTGAGTAAAAGCTGTGAACAATTTTTATATATGTGCTCACATGATTTTACAACTATATCCAATCCAATTAATATTTATATTAACCCACAAAATTCATGGATTAGACAGTACACTCATAGGATTGCCTTTTGTCTCCATTTTCAGAAGCTCTCTGTTCATCCCAAAGCACTCGCGTGGTGCAGAGATAACTTTGTATAGTATGTTAGTGGAAAATATTGCTCAATGGGGAAAATTTCTTTGGTGGGGTGGAGATTGTTCCCAAAGGAAAGGGCTTAAAACATTTACAAATCAGAACATTTGTCAATGAGATTGTGAGTCTGAACCACTCCTTAACTGGGAATGGAACACAGAACTTGCAGCAGTATATGGTACAAACACGGTTTTTGCCCGTTGATATGTCTGCCGACCATGGTGCCACTTTAAAACGCAATTCCGCCTGCACAGCATCTATATCATCCATCCCTCATCAGCCCCTGTGTGTGTTTGAGTGCCTCCTAAGCGTCCCCACCCTGTCTCCCTCCACCAGCTCCATGGGTGTCCTTTCCAGCCATGCACCACTGTTAAAAAATAAAACTTGTCCTGCAAATCTTGCTTAAATTTCATGCATCAGTTCATAAAACCATGGTCTCCAGAGCTGAGATTTCGGCAGTGGCACAACAACTCTTTCAACTTCTGTCATAGCTTTACAAAACCTCTATCAGGTCTCCTCTCCGCCACCATGGTCCATAGAAAGCAGTCCAGCTCTGTCCAACCTCTCCTCCAGGCAGCATTCAGATGAACATTTTCAGCCCCTCACAAAAAAACCCATTTATTTCCAGTGATGGGGAGAGCAGCCTGCACACAACACTCCTGATGTGACCTGAGCAAAGCTCCATACACTGCATCAGTACTTCACAAACTTTAAACTCAACACTCTCGCCGATGAAGGCACGGATGATGTGTGCCCTTTCTACTTGTGTTGCCAATTAATTGTCCTCTCTTTCACATGTGGGGACCTACTAAAGTCGATATTTTCCATAAGGACCATACAGGAGACATGACTACAGAAATTTGCCTTCTCTAACCGGGAGAAGATGTTGAAATTTCCAGTGTATATTGTCAACCCTCCGGACTTTTGCCTCCCGTGTGGTTTTCTGCACCGTGGATTCTATAGAAACACAGGTAACAGGAGTAAGGATACGTCGTTCGAGCCCTCAGGATATTGGCTAACTCCATATACAAGGAGAGGACATATATTTTTAAATATATGTCAGACTATCACCCAGACACCTTGGACCACCTACACACCTAGTCACCCTCTTAGAAACATAGAAAATAGGTGCAGGAGTAGGCCATTCGGCCCTTCGAGCCTGCACCGCCATTCAGTATGATTATGGCGGATCATCCAGCTCAGAACCCTGCACAGCCTTCCCTCCATACCCCCTGATCCCTTTAGCCACAAGGGTCATATCTAACTCCCCCTTAAATATAGCCAATGAACTGGCCTCAACGAAAGACACCTTGGACCATCTACACTGCTGGTCAGCCTCTTCTACGAAAGACATAGCTAAGCTGGTAAGTAAAGTGAAAGTAAATGCGAGGATGCTGGCAGGACGCGGGGACCCGCGTTAGACTGAGTGGTGATGAAGGTTATGAACAACACTGCAAATGTGCATGCTAAAGCTCTTTTATCCAGGGTCTGGTAGTCCAAAACAAGCATACACATGTTTAAGGTAGAAAGAGAATGATGTAAAAGAATATGAGTCAGCGGGTAGTGAGTACGTAGAACGAGCTGCCAGGAGTGGCTGAAGAAGCTACAATCGTATCGTTTAAGAAAAACTTGGATAAGGATGGGTTCAGAGGTGCTTGGACTGAACACAGGAAATAGGAACTAGCTGGATGGGCACTGCGTTCACCATGGACTGAAGAGATTGTGCCTGTGCTGTATCGCTGTCTGATACTGTAACTCCAATCGATCAATACTACCATCAATCCATCACATACATTCACAAGCCTATCTCCACATTGAATGGCTACATTCCTGCCCTGTTTATAACACGTTACTGCATGATTTGATCGCCAAATAGCTGCTTGAGAAGCTGTTTTTGCTTGTGGTTTGGCTCAGCAGAAAAGCACAGGGCTTATTTGATTTCTAACGTGAAAGGACACCCATTTCAAGAAAGATTATTTCTAATAAAATTCAGCCGAAATTTCAGAGCAAACAGTTATAGTTTTTGAGCGCTATCAATTTCAACCTGAGGTGCGATAGGCAAGACGGGAGCTGACGTCTGTCACATAATCTAGCTGCGAATCAGTGTCAGGAGACATAAGGAAACGCCCTGCTTGGTATTTGAGGAGGAGGGGCCACTGCACAGGATCGGAAAAAAGTTGACAGTTATAAACTCAGCCAATTCCATCATGGGCACTAGGTTCCCCAGCATCAAGGATACCTTTGAAATGCGATGCTCTGAGGCAGCACCCATCATTAGAATCCCCCGTCACCAAAGCGAAGTCACCTTCTCATCCTGCAGGAGGTACAGAACAGAAGGCTGAAGGCGCACACTCAGTGTTTCAGGACCAGCTTCCTCATGAGAGTTCTGATTGGACAATGAATACCTACTCACTATTTCCCTCTCTGTTTGTACTACTCAGTTATTTTTTTTCCCCATATACTTATTGTAATTTATAGTTTTTTTTTTCTTAGTTTGTATTGCAATGTACTGCCACAAAACAACATGACATATCCCAGAGATATTAAACCTAGTTCTGACACTGATTCAGTTTTCATGTAAAGAAAATGCTTTAGTCACAATACAATGCAACATTAAAATCACTCTTCCAATTCTTACTTGTAGCAAAGTAAAACAACAATAATAAAACACTCCTGGGCACAATCAATTGAAATTCCAAACCATGTCATAACAGTACAAGTGGGCCATTCAGCCCTCTGAGTCCATGCTATCTCCCGGCAGTGTGATCACCTCCATCTCACTCCCACTGACTAGGCACGCTTTCAAAGTGTCCTGTGCTGCAGAGTGGTAACCGGTTTACTTTTGTCATATGTACCAAGGTAGACGTTTTTTCTTGCATACTGTTTACACAGATCAAATCATTACACAGTACATTGGGCTAGAGTAAGGTAAAACAATAACAATAAAGAATAAGGTGTGACAGCATAGCACAGGCAAACACGAAGGTAAGTTGTAAAGGGAATATTCCATCTTATCGGACAAGGGATCCAATAACAATGAGATGGATCCTGTCCTGATGCCTATTGGTAGATGCTTTCAGGCCCTTGTATTGTCTGTCCGAGGACAGGGGTAGAGAAAAGTGAAGAGAGAATGTCCATTGTGAGTGGGGTTTTGATTATGCTGGCTGCTTTATTGCTGGGTGTGTACATCACCGACCCTCTGTCCATCAGGGCGGTTTAACTGAAAAGTTAGTTTCTTTCACCCATTGATTTTGGATTTAGCAGTATTTTATGAAAAAGAGAATGGAAAAGTTGAAGATGTTGGAAATATTAAATGATAGAAAAGCGGAAATCCCAGTAAGTACTCAAGAGGCCAGGTAGGCTTAGTTTAGCAAGAAACAATTCAAGTCGAAAATCCTCTGTCAGAATTAGTTGAGGAATTCTAACCCTCTCAGGTGATGGCTCATTTCACATTCGAGTGTCACCTTGTTGCTTTCCCGCCTCCCTTTCCTACATTTGGAAGTTAACCACTGTTTCTCCTTTCACAGAGGCTGCCTGACCTGCTGAGTGTTTCCAGCACTTACTGGCGATACTTCTGTACGCTGTGTTCCTTGAAACTCTGTAAACGCTCCAAGATTGGTTCGTTTGGTTTGACCAGTGACTATATTTTAATCCCACAGGGGTGGTTTCTTGAAATCCGTGGTTACATTCGTGCTACTCAGGATTCTGTGTTCTGAGAAACCATTCTGCATCTCAAAACTTCAGAAGCTTCACTCCACAATAGCCCGTGATGGAAAATGAAGTGGCCACTGTGAAGATCGGCTTTGAACGCTCCTGATTACAAGCCATGAGCGCAGCATGCCCCTTGGTTACTGGGTCAGATCTACCCTGTTCCTCATTGACCAACGTTCTGGCAAACATGACATAGCGCATTACTTGCTGTAGATTTAAATTAACAATTACCAACAAAATTGGCTGCTAATTAATCCCTTCACACTATTCACTATTTCTGTTACTCGGCCCCAGATTCACTATCCCTGATGAGCATAGACTGAACGGCATAGCGTGAAAATTGTAAAATGAAATTGTTTAGGAGTCTAAGACGTTGATTGAAGTGGAATATGGTGGTAGAAATTTGGTAGTAGGAATAAACGTGCGGACTAATTTCTAAACGGGGAGAAAATCCAGGAATCTGAGATACTGAGGGACTTGGGAGTCCTTGTGCAGAACACACTGATGTCGAGTCGGTGGTGATAAAGGCAAATGCCGTGTTAGCATTAATTTCGAGAGGCCTAGAATACAAGAGCAAGGATGTGATGCAGAGGCTTTATCAGGCACTGGTGAGGTCTCACCTTGGTATTGCGAACAGTTTTAGACCCCTCGTCTTAGAAAAGATGTGCTTACATTGGAGAGAGTTCGGGGAGGGGGGCGGGGGTTCACAAGAATGATCCCCGGAATGAAAGGGTTATGATACAAGGAACTTTTGATGGCTCTGGGTCTGTATTCGCTGGAATTCTGGAATTCAGAAGGATGAAGGGGTATCTCATTGAAACCTTTCGAATGTTGCAAGGCCTAGACAGAGTTGATGTGGATAGGATGCTTCCCATGGTGGGAGAGTCTCAGACAAGTGTACACAACCTCAAGATAGAGGGGCGCCCGTTCACAGAGATGCAGAGAAATTTCTTTGGCCAAAGAGTGGGAAATTTGTGAAATTTGTTGCCACGTGCAGCGGAGGAGGCCAGGTCGTTGTGTGCATATAAGGCAGAGATTGATAGGTTCTTTATTGGACATGGCATCCAAGATTACGGAGAGAAGGTCGGAAAGTGGGATTGAGGATGAGAAAAACGATCAGCCACGATTGAATGGTGGAGCAGACTGGACCATGGGCCGATGAGCTAAATGGCCTAATTCTGCTCCGAAGTCTTACGGAATATGGACAGAAACTTTTACTTATCTCGTACGGTGATCTTTGCAGAAAGGCTGCTGACAAATATATTTACCACAGTCAACCTTCCCTACTGACTTGATGGTGTAGTCCAGTCCCGTGTGCAGATCATTTGTACTATCTATATTCAGCAATGGGAACTGTCTGGGCAGAACAAATTAATATCATAGTTGTACCAATATCTGCTCCAGCTAGACCCCACGGCTGAATCCTGATGCTGTCTGGTCCATCTACAACCGAAATCCAGATGGAATGTTGCTTTTCCGATAACTAACATTGGATGTAAATAAATGTAACGAGCTACCTGCACACTTAAGGTTAACCTGTAGCTAGATCTCTGCACTGTCGCTGTTGTAATCATTGGTTACGATACATTTATACCTTTTTGCGTCATTTCTGTGAACACGGGGTATGTTCAGATTCACTTTATCAGAAGATGGAGATATTCTTACATTATCCTGGGCGGGTCTTTATCTTTAAAACATGTTCTTCTCTGAACTAAACAACAGGAATTCTGCAGATGCTGGAACTTCAAGCAACACACATCAAAGTTGCTGATGAACGCAGCAGGCCAGTCAGCATCTCTAGGAAGAGGTGCAGTCGACGTTTCAGGCCGAGACCCTTCGTCAGGACTAACTGAAGGAAGAGTTAGTAAGAGATTTTTCAAATCTCTTCTCTGAACTGTGGCCTTTGTATCACAAATGAATACAACTGACTTGCTTTTCACAGGACTGGAATTGATGACGATTACACCGACATGAGACACGGGCTCTGTAAATAGGAGTAAAAGGAGAATGAAGGAATCCTTTGTACCGCAGCCCAATCATATCAGCTGGGGCTCTGTGCCAAGTGGTGATCGTGACTCACATATAAGCCTAATGGCAAATGACTAGGAGTTTATGAACTGGAGGGCTCGACTACAGCTGTACAGGGCACACGTCGTCCTGTTTTGTTCTTCTTCTTTTGATTATTTAATTTTTTATATATATACATACATATTATTGTCATTTGTTGTTGTTTATTACGTATTGTAATAAAGTTCTGCAGCAAAACAACAGATTTCACGATAAGTGCCAATGATATTAAACTGATTCCCATTCTAATTTAGAAGACTGCATCATTAGAAGATGAACCAACTGAAAGTCTTGTAGCTCCTATCAGAATAACCCTGATGCAGGGTTTTAACAGAACCCTTAAGCTAGGGCCCAAACACTAATCCTAACAAAGGCCCCGAATGCAGGGTCTCAGCACCAACCCCAATGCAGGGCTTGAACAGGAACTGTAATGCAGGATTTAAACAGCAACACTAATGTAGGGTTTGAACACTAAACCAAATAAAGGGCCTGTACACTGAACCTAATGCAGGGCCCAGACACTAATCGTAATGCAAGGCCTAAACACTCACCCTAACGCAGAGTTCAAACGCTAACCCTCATGTAGGACCTGAACACTAACCCCTTCATGCAGGGCCTGAACAGGAAGCCGAATCACTGGGGTGGTGATGTTAGCCGATGCCATGTTGGTGTCTAAGAGACATGGACACACAGGGAGTGCAGGGATGTGGATGGTGTGTAGGCAGATGGGAAGAGTGTAATTTGACATCATGGCCACCACCTATACAAGATTCCAAAGTGCCTGTTCCTGTACTGTACTGCTCTATGTGTGACCCCATATTCCCTCTACAAGTGGGGGAGTCATGAAAAAGCAACATTATCACTAAGTAAGTGCCGGGTCATTGAGAAGGTGAGTATGTGGAAATGCCTTCACTCAGAGACAGGTGAACGTTTGGAATTCTCCGCCCCTGACGGAGCTGGAGGCTGGATCATTGGATATAGGTGGGGTGGAAATTGATAAATATTCTAAAGATCCAGGGTTATGGCAAACTGGAAGAGAAGTCGGTATAGTTCAGCACAATCAGTTGAATGGAGGCTGGGGCTGGAAGAGCTGAGTGGCCTGAAACTTCGATTTTCTGATGGTCTTGAGTTAGCTCTATAATGTTTAATTTCACTTTGGTCTAACATCCAGACAGAAAGCAGAGTAATCCAGCCATCGCCAAGGTATTTTCCGGATTGGAGGAATTGGAGCGTAAAGCAAGGGTTCAGAATTAAGCAGCCATCAGCTTCTGATGACGAAACATTTGCAACTTGAATCCATAGATAACTGTCGAAACAAGTCACGGTCTGCTCAAGGCCGATGTAGGTGATCTCATTCCCCACTCCCGAAACGCTGCGGTATCTGCGGAAGTCACAGTCCATATGTGAGTGCAGATAAGAGGCCAGAAGGCAGGGTTATCAAAAAACAAAAATAGGTGGTGGAACAGGTATCACTGAGGAAGCAGGGAGTACTTAGACAGATTGTAAGAATGGCCAAAGAAGAGCCAGAAGGAATATCATACAAAGGAGTATCTCACCATGCAGTTTGATAAAATGAATAAAGGTGCAAACTATTTTCCAAACCAAGAGAAAATTTCAATAACCAGTGGTGCAACAACACCTAGGACCTCTTGCGGAGGATTCCCTGAAGATCATAAGACCATGAGAGATAGCAGCAGAATTGGACATTTTAGACATTTGGCCCAACGAGTTTGCTCTGCCATTTCAAATGATTCATTTCCCTCACAGCCCGATTCACCTGCTTTATCCCCGTATTCCTTTATGCTTTCACTATTCAAGAATCTGCCAACCCGTGACTTAAATATACACAATGACGCCCTCCACAGCCGCTATGGCAAAGAATTCCCCAGATTCACCACTGTCTGCCTAAAGCAATTCCTCCTCATCTCTTTGCAAAATCGACTCCTCAATATTCCAAGACAGTGTCCTCTGGCCTTAGACTCACCACCATAGGAAACTTCCGCTGCACATCTACCCTATCGAGACATTTCAACATTCGATCGTTTTCAATGAGTTTCTTCCCTCATTCTTCTGATTTCCAGTAAGTACAGCCCCAGAGCTATCAGTCCCTCCCCATACGATACGTATTTCAAATCAGCAATCATTTTTGATAGTGTCCGTTGTACCATCTCTAATGTCAGCACATTCTCTCCACGATAGGGGGCCCAGAACCATTCATAATATTGCAAATTAGGCCTCACTAGCATCGAATAAAGCCTTAACATTACATCATTGCTTTCATATTCTAATCCTCTCGAAATGAAGACCAACATCATATTTGCCTTCCTCACCACCAACCCAAAGCACAAACTAACCTTTAGGGAATACTGCATAGGGGCACCCAAGTCCCTTTGCACCTCAGACTTATGATTTCTCTCACAATTTAGAAGATTGTCTCTTCTGCCGTATTTGTATCTTCATGCACCTCCAAACGCTGTATTCTATTGGTCACTTTTTGCGCATTATCCAAAACTGTTTAAGTCTTTCTGTAGCTTCTTACCTGTTTCTTCACGTATCTTCATATCATCTGCACACTTGGACACAAAGCCATCAATTCTTTCATTGAAATCTTTGACAGAAAATGAAAAGAAGAGGCGGTTCCAAAACGGACCCTGTGGAATACCACTAGTCATAAGCAGCCAGCCAGAAAGGTTTCCCTTTATTCCGACTTTTTTTTTTACCTTCTGCCAATCATCCAGCCCTCTATCCATGATAGGGCAGGATTCATGCATGCGTGTTAAGAGGCAAAGAGCGAGAGCAAAGGGATCCTCTTCTGGTTGACTGCCGGTGAATAGCGCTGCTCCACAGGGGTCAGTGTAGGGCCCGAAACTTTTTACATTCTTTGTCAATGACTTGAATGATGGAGTTGATGGCTTTGTTGCGAAGTTTGCAGATGATATGAAGTCATGTAGATCGAAAGACGTAGGGAGGCTAGAGAAGGACAGAGAGATTAGGAGAGTCGGTAAGGTAATGACAGTTGGAATGGCAGTGTCTGGAAGTGAATGGTCATCCACTTTGGTAGAAGAAATGAAACCGATGACTATTTTCTAAATGGACAGAAAGTACAAAGAACTGAAGTGCAAAGGGACTTGGGAGTCCTTGTGCAGGATTCTCTTAAGTTTAATTTGCAAGCTGAGTCTGTGGTGAGGAAGGCAAATGTAATGTTAGCATCCATTCCAACACTATAATTTAAAAAATAGGATGCAATGTGCGACTGATGAGGCCACAGATGGAGTATTGTGTTTAGCTTTTGACATCTTATCTTAGAAACGATGTGCTGATACTGGGCGGGGGTGGGGGGTGGTGTTCAAACGATGTTCACAAAAATGACTCCAGAATTGATTGGCTTATCATATGAACGGCTTTCGACGGCTTTGGGGAAGTACTCACTGCAACTCAGAAGAATGATTAGATTAGATTAGATTAGATTATAAGAACACTCAGTCCTATTTTATTGTCATTTAGAAATGCAAACATGCATTAAGAAATGATACAATGCTTCTCCGGAGTGATATCACAGAAAACAAGACAGACCAAAGACTAACACTGACAGAACCACATAATTATAACATATAGTTACAGCAGTGCAAAGCAATACCATAATTTGATAAAGAACAGACCATGGGCACAGTAAAAAAAAAGTCTCAAAGTCCCGGGTCGATCGACTTCCGTGTCCCCGACAGCAGGCGGCAAAAGGGAGAAACTCCCTGCCATAAACCTCCAGGCACCATCAACTTGCTGATGCCTTGGAAGCAGCTGACCACAGCCGACACTGAGTCCATCCATCCGAAAACTTCGAGCTTCCGACCATCCTGTCCGATACAGCCTCCCGAGCGCCATCCTCTGCCGAGCGCCTTCGACATCTCCCCATCCGCTGAAACACGCAAAGCCGAGGATTTCGTGGTCTTCAGCTCCGGAGATTCGGGTTACCACACAGTAGCAGCGGCAGCGAAGCGGGCATTTCAGAAGTTTTCCAGATGTTCCGCTGTGCTCTCACGTCCGTCTCCATCAAATCAGAATTGTGCACGGTCCCCTACGTGACAGATGACAGACATCGTCACCAAAGTGGCCGCGCGCGCTGCCGTAGCTTTGCCATCTTCTCCCCCCTCCCGGGGAAATTGACGGGTGGCCTCTTTGAAACGTACCGAATTGTGAAAGGCTTTGAATGAGTGCATGTGCAGGGGAAGTTCCTATATGACACCGGCTCGGAATAGAGCGGCGGCCTTTTAAAACTGAGATAAAGAGGGATTTATTTAGCCAGAGACTAGCAAATCTGTGGAATTGTTTTACACAGGCCATTATGGAAGCCATGTCTCTGTGTATATTTCAGGCAGAGGCTGATAGCTTCTTGATTGGTCAGGGCATGAAGGGATACGGGGAGAAGGCAGGAGATTGGGGCAGAGAGGAACACTGGATAAAATTGGATGATGAAATAGCGGAGCAGACTCGATAGGTAAAATAGCCTAATTCTGCTCCTGTATCTTACGTTCCATGATTTAATAGAGAGGCTTTGCGGGGTATTGATCAGACAGCACCTGGAGTACCGTGAGCAGTTTTGGGCCCCTTGTCTGAGAAATTGTGTGTCGGGATTAGAGAGGGTCCAGAGGAGGTTAACATGTAGGTTCCCTGTGAGCTGTGCAGGTGCGCGTCCGGACAATAGCTGAAACGTCCCCGCGCACGCAGCTTTTGTTGCCACGCAGCTTGAATTGTCTTTTTTTTTAATATAATGTTCAGTTAAGGCACTGCACGATTTTCCAGGCTATGTAAGAATTTCCAGCTCAGTGGAATTGTTGGGCCAGACAGGGATTGTTCTTCACAAGAAATGTTCCAGGACTGAAGAGAGTGAGGGATGTTTGATGCCTCTGGGCCTGGAAAACTGAGGGGACACCTCATTGAAACCTACCGAATATTAACAGTCCTGAAGTTCTAAATGAACTGGATATGACCAGCTTGCGTGCTGTATGACTTTATAAATCTATAGTATACCTCTCTGCTGATGGAGAGATAAACTGGCATAAATGTCTGATTTTGTTACAAAGAGCATAACGCATACTGCTGAACAATGCAAAGTTCTCCACTCAATAACCAAATTCTTGTCATAATGGGGGCATTGATGGTGTACCTAAATGCAGGACACAGACACTGACGTGCTAGGACCAGGACTAGGACTAGAGTTAAGCAAGCAAGGGAAGTGGAGAAGAAAGGACGCTGGACATGATATAGGCCCGGGACGAAAATAGGATACAGGGCCTGGGCTAGGACTTGACTAGGATAGTGGAACCAGGACATGGAACAAGGAACTAGAAGCCTGGGCGTGGACTCCGAGCCAGAAACTGGACAAGGACCCAGAACCTGGGTCTTGACTCGGGCTCGGATTACAAAACCAGGCAAGGACATGACATGGCTACCGAACAGGACGTGGCTGGGGTCTTGAGGCTTGAGGCTTGAGGCTGGGGTGTTGAGGTTTGAGGCTTGGGTCTTGGGTTCCTGGCGACCAGGCCGAGACGTGACGAAGCTTGGGTTCCTGGAAGCTCTGGTTCTTGGCGGCTCGGGTTCTTGGAGGCCAGACGAGGACATGACGGGGCAAGGGTACTGCGAGGCAACTACTGGGCAGGACGCGGGTCTCTTACCCGTTGGAGGCAAGGGACAGAACCAACCGCAGGGTAACGGCAAACGGCCTGGCTTACCCGACGGAGGCAAGGGACAGGAAGGGATCTAGTTCCGGTGTGGCTACAAGACTCGAGGCGACCGGTAACCTCAGCAGGCTACGGAACAGCCAAATCCATATCTGGATGACTACACCAGCCTTCCACCGGTGAGTTGCTCCAAGGCGAGACTGACAAGGTGTAAGCGAGGGTCACAGGCGTGGCAAGGCTTCAGACAAGGCGAGGCGAGGCGAGGCAACAGAAGGAAGGGAAGGGATTGAGACGGTGTGTTTCGACAAGAGCAATCCAGCAACCAAGCCCTGGTCTCTGGACATATGTATGAGTCTGCCCAAACTACAATCATGTGCCTCAATTAGAGTGCTCAACAGAAACGGGGTAAACAGGAAAACCTGGAACAAAGGTCAATGGACCGGACCTTGAAGCGGAATGCGGACGACACCGACCGGACCATGACAGAGCCCGCTCCCTCTACGTGAGCCTTCTGGCGACCAAACAGGCTATCTCAGACTATGGACGATCCGGGCGGGTGGGAGGGTATTTAACAGAAGAGAACCCCTAGTGGCAAGAGGAAAACGACAGTGACTCTGTCGCTGGGTCCAAGACTGGCGGGATTGTTCTGTCATAATGGGAGCGTCAGGACGCAGACACTGACAAACTAGGAACAGGACTAGGACTAGAGTTAAGCACGCAAGGGAAGTGGAGAAGAAAGGACGCTGGACATGACACAGGCCCGGGAAGAGACTAGGGTACAGGGCCTCGGCTAGGACTTGATTAGGATATTGGAACCAAGACATGGAACTAGGAACTAGGAGCCTGGGCGTGGGCTCCGAGCCAGAGACTGAACAAGGACCCAGAGCCTAGGACTTGACTCGGGCTCGGATCCCAAAACCAGACAAGGACATGACATGGCTACCGGACAAGACGTGGCTGGGGACTTGAGGCTTGAGTCTTGAGGCAGGGGTCTTGAGGATTGAGGCTTGGGTCTTGGGGTCTTGGCGACCAGGCGAAGACGTGACGAGGCTTGGTTTCCTGGTGGCTCGGGTTCTTGGAAGCTCAGTTTCTCGGTGGCCAGAGGAGGACATGACGGGGCAAGGGTACTGCGAGGCAACTCCTGGGCAGGACACAGGTGTCTTACTCGACGGAGGCATTGGGACAGGAAGGGACAGAACCAACCACAGGGTAACGGCAAACGGTCTGGCTTACCCTACGAGGCAAGGGACAGGAAGGGACAGTACTGACCGCAGGGTAACGGCAAACGGCCGGCCTTACTCGACGGAGGCAAGGGGCAGGAAGGGAGCTAGGTCCGGGGTGGCTCCAAGACTCGGAGCGGCTGGTAACCTCAGCAGGCTACGGAACAGCCAAACCTATGTCTGGATGACTGCACTAGCCTTCCACCGGTGGGTTGCTCCAAGGCGAGACTGATGAACTGCAAACCAGGGTCACAGGTGTAGCAAGGCAACAGAAGGAAGGGAAGGGTTTCAGACATAGTGTTTAGACAAGAACAATCCAGCAACCAAGCCCTTGTCTCTGGAGGTATTTATGAATCTTCCCAAACTAGAATTTTGTGCCTCAATTAGAGAGCTCAACAGAAACGGGGTAAACAGGAAAACGTGGACAAGCGTCATGGACCGGACCGTGAACCGGAATGCGGACTTCACGGACCGGACCATGACAATTCTAGCTCCAAGGCAACAATGAAATGACTGTACAGCTTTCACAGACGAGTGTATATTGGTAACCAATGCTGGTATCGTTCAGTTTTTACACATGTAAAAATAGCAACACTGAATATGTGTTCAAAGCTTAAGACCATAAGACATACGGGCAGAATTAGTCCATTTGACCCATCGAGTCTGCTCCGCCATTCAATCACAGCTGTTCCTTTAATTTCTCCGCCTCAACCCCATTTCCTGGCCTTCTCCCTGTAACCTTGATTCAATGCCCAATCAATAAGCTATCAATCTCTGCTTTAAATATACCCAACGACCTCGCCTCGGCAGCTGAAAGTGGTCCCATATTCCACAAATTCACCACCCACTGGCCAATGAAATTTCTCCACATCTCTGTTTTGAACGGACACCACTCTATCTTGAGGCTGTGCCCTCTTGTCCTAGATCTTTCCACATGGGGAAAACATCCTTTCCACATCTACTCTGTCTAGGCCTTACAACAATCCACCGGTTTCAATGAGATCCCCCCCTCATCTTTTTGAATTCGGCGAGTACAGACCCAGAGCCATCAAAAGTTCCGCGTATGAAAACCCTTTCATTCCTAAAATCATCCTTGTGAACCTCCTCTGGGCTCTCTCCAATGCCAGCACATCCCTTCTAAGATGAGGGGCCCAAAACTGTTCACAATACTCAAGGTGAAGCCTCACCAGTGCCTTAAAAAGCCTCAGCATCACATCATTGGTATTGTATTCTGGACCTCTCTAATTCCCTGCCCATTCACCTAATCTGTCTAAGTCCTTCTGCATCCTAAATGTTTCCTCAACACTACCTGCGCCTCCACCAATCTTCGTATCATCTGAAAACTTGGCAACAAAGCTATCTATTTCATCACCAGCCATGCAAATATTTACTTTAATAACTTGGAAACTGTCATGGAGATCAGTCAAAGAATCCGCATTCAATTCTGAACAGACATTGGAGACTTAATAGCTTCTAGGCTCAAACAGGAGACTTTAGACCAAATCTGCCTTGTCTGGTGATGATGCAGGGCTGTGATCAAGTTGCAACAGGACATACGTTTGCACATTCTGGGGAATCTGGGAGTACAGATCCAAGGCAGAGCAGAAGCCCATGGTTTGCTGAGAACATTATTGATCTCTCAAAACAGCATTCGAAGAAATGTCATCCATCTGACCCCCTATGAGTTACATTTCTCTCTGCACAGTTTCTGCCTGACTTGCTGGTGTTTCTGATTTTCGTCTTATTAATTTCAGAGTTATACCATTCGGGTTATTTTGTCTTTTAGTCACTATAGAAAAATGTGGCAATTTCCTCTGTGGTTATTTGAGTTGGATGTGCAGAATCTGAATGCTCAGGTTACACGTCTCTGGCTGCATCATCAGATTTTTTTCAGTATCATTATCGTGGTGAGTAGGTTTCCTGGAAGCTGCATCTCCCCGAGAGTCAATGGGCATCGCTCGCCTGAGCTCCATTCTTGCTAACAGCAACAGGAACAACCTTTTAGTTAGACATGTGAACCATTACACATTTGACATTTGATCAGTTTGCTCTTTTCATCAGGTGCCAAAGTCTATTCTTCTCACTCCCAACGAACAAATTTCTCACAACCTCCGTCTTCCTATTAAATGTTTCATATTTCATCGCCGGATTATCTTTTGATTCTGAACATCTGCGTTATATATTTATTTTCAAAGAAACTTTCAGGGTTCCAGAGCGGTGACATTGTTGGCAGTGTGTTTTTGGGCGACACAGGACACTTCAGCTGACGTGCAGGGGTTAAACTGCCCACATGATCACACAAAGCAACATCAGCTCAATACCACACATACAGGAACAACAGCTCCCAAGCCGCCACCACCCCCCTCCCCCACACACAGACACTAAAGAATTAATATGATTCAAAATGATTCAAACGCGGGGTGAAAGAATTTACTTTCTGACTGGGAATACCGCACCGGCCAGTCACTATTGCCGTCACATCAGGGTTTACATTAACGGAAATAAGTGAATAAATTGTACAAAAAAACTCCTCTATAAAAAAGTAGGTCTTTTTTTTTAAAGTAAACTGGCGTAATCAGGCGAGATGTGACCGTTGGGCTGAGCCGGGGTCACTCGGCCTCTGGTTCCTCACCCACAAGCAACCTCGATCTTATTGGTCCAACCATCCGACGCTTATCCGGCAAGATCCCAAAGTAAATAAAGGACAGGGTCATCCCATGAATTGGCTAAGAGTCCCCGATCAACAAAAGATAAACCTTCAAAACGTTAGTGACTTACAATGTAACAAATTAAGTTCGGGCAGTAAAGATAAAACACGGGATTAAAGAGAAAAATAGAAGCCCTACAGTGAGTGACGGAACAAGACCAGCGTCTCACTTACCAGTGACTTGGAGAGTGACGGTCGCTGAGGTTTGTGAGCCGCTGGTTGGGACCATGTTCACCTGGTATTCCCCACTGTCTGACTTGTTCACTGACTTCAGCAGTAGCGACCCGTTGGAGTTGAACAGCACAGCTCGCGATGTATAAGAATTATGAATAGACACCACTTTACCGATCCACTGACAGACTGTTTTCTCGTGAAAAGTCCAGCTTCCACTGGCGATCTTGTCCGACGGCTGCACTGAAAACAACGCATTTCCCCCGACGGGTGACTGTATCTGACTGTTCTCTGCTTTGACGGCAAAATCCAGAGACTCGGCTGAAAAAGAGAAAATCGTATGAGGGTAAAGTGACAGAGGTGGACAGACAGGAGAAATGTGCTTAGCTCAGTCAGTACGGATACTTAAGATCTGTACTCGGCTCAGTAAGATCTTCTCTTGCAAACTAATCTTCTTTCCTACATGCACCCGCCGTTCTGTTGATTCTCTGACCACGAACCGTCCGAGAGACCCGCACCAGCAGTTATGAAGGAACAAAGAACAAGCGCTGGGAACGGCAGCAGCGCCATAGCGAGAGAACCGCATCTGCCTTCTGTTACACTTGGAGACAGAAACACACTTCCCGGTCTCTGGGCCGCCTCGTTTGATTCCGTCGTCGGAGGCGGCAGAGCTCATTAGACCAATTTTCCAGCGAACCAACGTGCTTGCCCTGACACACGCACGCACACACACGAGCGAGAGCGCGCACCCACACACACTAGCGAGAGCGCGCATCCACACACACCTCTGTCATATAAGACCCTGATTTTCCTGCTGGAGCCTTTGCCCCCGTCTGCTGACAATCCGTTGTACACTATTATCGTTCTATCCACCTGTGCCTCTGCAGCTTCCCATCTCTGAATCAGAATCATGTCTACCATATTATCACCAGGCATGCGTCATGAAATCTGCTACTCCATTGCCGTTGCTTAGGATTTATTAGCTTCATGTAAGATCCTGAATAGGTATATCCTGGCGGGTGAGGTCAGCCCCTTCCTCACCGCCGCCTAGCACTCTGAAAATTAAAATAACTGATGCCCACAAAGCAGGAGAAGGCTGTAAGAAGATAGTAAAGCGTTTTCAGGTAGCCGTTTTCCCAGTTTGTAGTGTAATTAAGAAATGGCAGTTAACAGGAACGGTGGAACGGAGGAGGTCAAGTTGAGGTCTGGAAGACCAAGAAAACTTTCCGAGAGAACTGCTTGTAGGATCGCTAGAAAGGCAAATCAAAACACAAGCTTGACTGCAAAAGACCTTCAGGAAGATTTAGCAGACTCTGGAGTGGTGGTGCACTGTTCTACTGTGCAGCGACGCCTGAACAAATATGACCTTCATGGAAGAGTCATCAGAAGAAAACCTTTCCTGCGTCTTCACTACAAAATTCAGTTTCAGAAGTTTGCAAAGGAATATCTAAACAAGCCTGATGCATTTTGGAAACAAGTCCTGTGGATTAATGAAATAGTAGAACTTTTTGGCCGCAATCAGCAAAGGTTTGTTTGGAGAAAAAAGGGTGCAGAACTTCATGAAAAGAACACCTCTCCAACTGTGAAGCACGGGGTGGATCAATCATGCTTTAGGCTTGTGTTGTAGCCAGTGGCACGGAGAACATTTCACCGGTAGAGGGAAGAATAAATTCAATTAAATACCAGCAAATTCTGGAAGCAAACATCACACCGTCTGTAAAAAAGCTGAAGATGAAAAGAGGATGGCTTCTACAACAGGATAATGATCCTAAACACACCTCAAACTCCACAATGGACTACCTCAAGAGGCGCAAGCTGAAGGATTTGCCATGGCCCTCGCAGTGCCCCGACCTAAACATCATCGAGAATCTGTGGATAGACCTCAAAAGAGCAGTGCATGCAAGACAGCCCAAGAATGTCACAGACCTAGAAGCCTTTTGCAAGGAAGAATGGGCGAAATTCCCCCAAACAAGAATGGAAAGACTCTTAGCTGGTTACACAAAGCGTTTACAAGCTGTGATACTTGCTAAAGGGAAGGGGAGGGGGGGTGGTTACACTACTGACCATGCAGGGTGCCTAAACTTTCTTATCGGACGCACACCCATACACGACTACACTTTCTTATCCGCATCTCCAGCTCTCCGTCGTGTTTGTTTAACACATAGTCACCACCCTTAGAGTTTGATGCCCAAGCACTGGTGTTTGGGATGTCTCCCTGACGATCTCTAGATGTTCGGACTGTGACTGCGTCAGTGAAGAAATTGGAGATATGAAAGTGTTTATTGATCACCACGAACAGGCATTTTCTAGGACACACTCTCGATAGAAAACCTATAACTCAAACTGGAGCAAGAGTTTATACTCCTGGGGAAATGGTGATGACAGTTTATTCTATACAATTTTGCAAGATACAATGACACAATCTACTTGAATATTTTCAGTCTGACAAATGGTTCATTTTAGAGTGGAAGCGCATTGTAATTGACGACTCTTTTGAAGGCTTAGACAATTTTCCTGAGTCCATCTAGTTCAAACAAATGGTCAAAAACTTCTGAAAACAGAGAACGCAGGAGCTCAAGGTCACTGCTGTGAGGATGGGTCAGGCAGGGAATGCAGGAGACTGATCGTGTGTTGAGAAGTGGGATCTGTTTAATGTGATGTCATGGTTGGTACAGACACTGTGGGCCAAAAGGTCTGTTCCTGTGCTGCTCCTTCCTCTGTACTATGTAGGAGTAAGACAAACAACATGCAGCACGGTTCTTTTCTTAGACGAGATATTTCTCTCAATGGTGCTGAACATGTTTTTGACCCAGGAGACTGTTTGGTACACTTCACACAAACAAGCTGAGGATAGTTGCTCGTAATCGGGATTGGGAGATAAGGTTACAGTGGGATGAGCTGTGATTACAATTGGTGGAAATTCAGAGTGGAATGGCTGCTTTACTCTGAGTGGATCTGCTCAATCGATGGAGAAAAGTCGCACTGTCAAAAGATGCGGTGGAGAGTTGGGTCTGATGGTGTTTCAAACAAAATTGTTTTCAGTTTCGCAATTAATTCACTAAAATAATCACAAACTCTCACCTCAGGGATTGCACTTGACTGATGTAATCGGTTTGTAAATAATTTAAAAATCTTTATTATTACATCTTCTGAAATCTGTCCCTGTGGAGTAGCTAAATGGTATTAAAACCTCATACATGTTCTGCCTCAATGTTTCATTCCGAGAGATCGCCTGTGGCACAGAGCGACAAATGACTCGACAGAGGCAATGTCAACAATGCTGGATAAGTATAGGAGTGTGCAGGAAATATTGAGAGTGTTGATTACCGTCATTGGCGTTCCCGGTGAGTGAGCAGAGCATTTCCTGTTTGGTATTTCTGTGTTCTAACCGGTGTGAACCTGCTTATGATCATTTTACAACTCTCCAAATTGATGATTATTGTACAAATTTCCTCTGTGATATCCATTCTGTCAAATAAAACCTCTGTATCTCCTCCAACTCACAGAATCGACTCGAACTTTGCACTTGCATTCAATGGCACGTTGACCAGAGTGGTACTAGAGCTGGGGACGGGCAGCGCCACTGGAATGTCTGACTGACAGAGTTATTTATACTCTGTGGTGTTGACTGCTGATGAATTATTTATCAGAGTAAACACATGGTCCTTTGATGACAGCTGGCCCAGTTCTGGATACAGACAGCTCTCTTGGAAGGGTAACTGGGAGGGATTCAGTAGGACATTGCCCACAGTTGTATTAGTGCTGGGGAAAGGCCCCTCTGCAGGAAGGTGTGACAAGTGGACGTTTAGTGGGACCGTGCCAAGAGTTGCACCAGTGCCAGAGACAGGTATCTCTATAGGAAGACGTGACGAGGAGGGTTTTGATGCGACCTCGTCTGGAGCTTCCTGATGTTTTGGACAAGAAGTTGTCCGCGAAAGGGTGTCCGGAGGGATTCAGTGGGATTTTGCCTAGTGTTGTATCAGTACTGGGTACAGGCAGCTCTCCGGGAAGGGGTGACTAGAAGGGATTTATTGGGACCGTCTCCGGATTTGTCCCAGTCTTGGGTACGGGAAGCGCTCCGTGACAGTGAGACAGGGAGGAAGGGTTTTACATTGTGAAGTTCACAGTTTCTGTGCAATTGATCAGTATGAAAACCTGGTCCTGTGATTCATTCCTCCTTGTGAAGACTGTCACAGTTGGATTTCACTGACTGTTGGTTAAAAAATGGGTCTGATCACCTGAACCAGTGCCCACAGATCTCCTGACGAGTGTTACCGAATTGAACTGCGCTGTAGAACTAATCCATTAATGAAGCACTCCGGCATCCATTTACTAAGTTGTTCCTCCTTTCGCTCTGAGACCCGTCCGGAACTATTTCAGTGTTTGTTCAACTCCATGATCGCTGCTTAAGCTGCCGCATTTCTCCGGCACTTTGTGTGTGTTGCTTCGCTCTGGATCCCTCTTCGGCCCGGTCAGCTGATGAGATTCCAGAGGCCTGGTCAGTCACTGTTAAATCAGTGAAACCGCTCCCATCAGGAACTGGAATCTGGATTAGCACATATCGTTGTTGCTCCTGACGATTACCCACAGTGAGGAAGGCAGTTCAGAGACAGCATGACCTGTGTTTGGTGTTAGATGAGGAGCTGTTCACCGTCTCTAGCACTCCTGACTTTTGGTTGAAACCGAAACCTGTATCCATTCCCAAAGAAAGTGTTTAATGATGCCCAGTACCTCCTCTCTTCTCTCTCCCTGCAGTGAATTCATTGGCGATTGCGATCCTGTCCCGGGGAAAGTGCGGCCTCTGTTCCTGCGCCACCCGTTACCTGGTGGCCATGGCAGCGGCGGATCTACTGACTGTTGTCACCGACGTCCTTTTGCGTCAAGTCTCAGATTACTACATTCCGTGGAATTTTCTAAGCATTACCCCTGTGTGCAGAGTTATCGAGGTACTGAGGTTTACAGCCACATACTGTTCTGTCTGGTTCACCGTCACTTTCACCTTTGACCGGTTTGTTGCCATTTGTTACCAGAAGCTGAAAACAAAATATTGCTCCGGGAAAACTGCGGCTGTGGTTGTAACAACAACCGGCGTGCTGTCCTTTCTGAAAAACGTTCCCCGCTACTTCCAACAAAGTTGCTGGTGAACGCAGCAGGCCAGGCAGCATCTCTAAGAAGAGGTACAGTCAACGTTTCAGACCCTTCTCGGCCTGAACGTCGACTGTACCTCTTCCTAGAGATGCTGCCTCGCCTGCTGCGTTCACCAGCAACTTTGATGTGTGTTGCTTGAATTTCCAGCATCTGCATAATTCCTGTTGTTTGTCCCCGCTACTTCCTCTGGGAGCCCAGAGAGATAATCAACAATGCACCGTGGTTCTGTAAACTCATGGATAATCCTTACACTGACCCCGGATGAGTAGCATACGATTGGCGCGACACAGTATTAAATCCGTTCATCTCTTTCGTTCTGATTCTGTTGTTCAACGCTCTGACAGTCAGGTACATTTTAGTGGCGAGTCGGGTCCGTAAGGCACTGCGGGGTCAAACCAAGAGCGAGAACAGCAGTAACCCGGAGATGGAGAGCCGGAGGAGGTCTGCGGTTTTAATCTTCACCCTCTCCGGCAGCTTCATCCTCCTGTGGATGACGTGCCTTGTCAATTTCATATATTATGAGATCAAAGGAATAGGATTCATGTATTTCAATGATTCCAAATGGATCTTTCACCTCGTCGGGGTTGTGCTGAAGGATTTCAACTGCTGCACGAACACATTCATTTACGCGGTGACTCAGTCGAAATTTAGGGAGCAGGTGATCAGCGCGGTGAAATATCCGATCATCTTGTTGCGACAGGTCATTAATAAAGCCGAGTCCTAGGCACAACCCAGATTCACCGCCCGATCCTAGGTGTTATTCCCGGCCAGATTGTCCTACCGATCGGCAGCTCCGGGATATTACCAACAGCGGAGTTGTGGGCCATAATAGGAGGCGAGGGGAGCGGGAGGTAGGGAGACAGGAACGCGGTTGCGAGGGGGAGACGTGAGAGAGTGGCTGAATGAGGTGATGAAACGAGAGCGCGGCACGCGTGGGTTTGGTGACATTGGGAGAGATTGTGTGTGTGTGAGGGGGGGAGAGAGGGAGAGAGAGAGAGAGAGACAGAGGGAGAGAGAGACTGAAAAAGAGCTGCATGTGGTTAAACTGGGAGGACTGCAGAAAAGATTTTCGAGAATGTTGGCATGACTAGGGGGCTGTGTTATAGGAAGAGTTTCGTCAGTTTCTTAGAACTTCGGAGAGTGACAGGCAACCAAATGGATATGATTAAAATTACCATAGATTCAGTGAAGCTCGACGGCGACAGTTCATGTTCCCGCTTATTACTGGACCACTAAATACAGCTCCACGAAAGTGACCTAACCTGTTGGTAAATTCTACCCACAGTCACTGTGTGGCTGGAGCTGAGGGATTAGAAGCAATTCACGTGCATTTTCGGTGGCTGCAATGCCGGGTCCCATTAGCGGTATCAGTGCACATTTACTATGAGTTCGCAGTATTTTGTGAATAAAACGCGCCCGAGTCGTTCTAATGGCTTTGTAAAAGTTTCAAACCTTCAGCTGAATTACGAGGAAAAGAATATCAATCCTCTTAAAGTCTCGTCATTATGTCAGGCACCACCTCTTAATGGGAACAAAACGATTGCGGGATTGAAGGGGCGAGTATAAATTCTGGGATCAGCGAACATTTACCGTGAGTTCGTAAGATTTTGCGAATAAAACGCGCCCCGTTCGCGTTATGTGCTTAATAAAAAGTAGAGACCTTTCCTTCCATTACGAGGAAACCAAAAAACTATTCCCCTTACATTCTCGTGATGAAACGAGAGTGGAGCACCTGTGATGCTGGTGAGATTTGGAGAAGTGCGATATTGTAGTGTCTATATATATATATATGTGTGTGTGTGTGTGTGTGTGTGTGTGTGTGTGTGTGTGTGTGTGTGTGTGTGTGTTTGTATGTGTGTGTTTGTATGTGTGTGTGTGTGTTTGTATGTGTGTGTGTGTGTGTGTTTGTGTGTGTGTTTGTGTGTGTGTTTGTATGTGTGTGTGTGTGTGTGTGTGTGTGTGTTTGTATGTGTGTGTGTGTGTGTGTGTGTGTTTGTATGTGTGTGTGTGTGTGTTTGTGTGTGTGTGTGTGTGTGTTTGTGTGTGTGTGTGTTTGTGTGTTTGTATGTGTGTGTGTTTGTGTGTGTATGTGTGTGTGTATGTGTGTATGTGTGTGTGTGTGTGTTTGTGTGTGTGTGTGCGTGTGTGTGTGTGTTTGTGTGTGTGTGTTTGTGTGTGTGTGTGTGTGTGTGAGAGAGAGAGAGAGAGAGAGAGAGAGAGACTGGAAAAGAGCGGAACGCGGTTAAACTGGAAGCAGCAGAAAAGATTTTCGAGGAATATGCCATGACTAGGGTGTCTGAGTTATCGGAAGAGTTTGTCCAGTCTGGGTATTTATTGCTTGGAACTTCGGACATTGAGAGACAACCAGATGGAAACGATTAAAGTTGCCATAGGTTCTGGGAAGCTGGACGGTGAGAGTTCAGGTTCCCGCTGACTACTGGAGTCTATAATACAGCTCCACTACAGTGACCCATCCTGTTGGTAAGTTCTACCCACAGTCACTGTGTGGCTGGAGTTCAGGGAGGGGAGGCAATTCACATGTATTTTTCTTAATTTTGCAATCACTACTGTAGGTCTGCAGGGACGGGTACAAATTTTGAGATCAGAGCACATATACTGTGAGTTCGCAAGATTTTGTCGTAATCCCCTTTCACTCTGGTCATTACGACACGCACCACCTTTTATTGCGAGCACAACAACTCAATGACGGTGTTTGTGAATTACGTCACACCGCTTCAATTACGGACCAGTTGTGCCATTTGCCACCATTAACGTCACCTACAATTGAATCTGCCCGCCGGGCCTGTGGTGCCGGAGGGCAGAATCGGTGCTGCATCGACCCCGGTGTTGGGATCATTGCACAGTCACTGTACAGTCTCCTTTTGACTCGGGTCCTCCGATCCCGGCAACCAAATTCGTGAATTATTTCTGCGCCTTTCTAGATTAATCACGTCCTACCAGAGTCGGGCGACCAGAGATGCACACAGTACTGCAGCTGTGGTGTTAAAAGTTAAAATTAAAGTCTGTCCCGAGCCTTGTGCCCCATCAGGCCGGTGCTTACGCCGGTTTCTGTGGCGTGAAGCGACTGACAGTACGAGTACTACCCCCCCCCCCCCCCCCACCGGATAGGACACCAGTCTATCACCAGGTTAACCCCCAGCATTTGCCGGTACCCATTTTCAGCTAGCTGGACTGGAGCAGTGTGTGGTTAAGTGCCTTCCTCACAGACACAACACCTTCAGATCGTGAGCCCAACTCCCTAACCATTTGGCCACGCACCGCACAGCCGTGGTGTCGCCTGCATGGAAAAGTATAGAACGGGAACAGGCCCTCCTGCCCACTGCGTTACTCTGAACCAACCGAACTGACAAGTTCATGACTAACTACACCAGTTCCTTCTGCCTGCAGAAGGTGCACATCCTTCCATTATTACACATTCATGTGGTATCTGATAACCTTCATCGAATCGGCCTCCACCATCACATTCGGCAATCCTTCCAGACACCCGCCACAATAAGAAGGAAAAAAAAACTTGTAAAGGACATCTCGTTTAAACATTCTGAGTCAGCGTTAACATCACTGGCTTGCATAAGTTGTTTTATTACAGCAGGAGAGGATGGAAGTGATGCTAAATGACACGAAATTAAATAAATAAATAAATAAATAGATAGATAGATAGATAGTGCGCAAAAGGAGTAAAGGAGTCTCGACCAGAAACGTCGACTGCACTTTTATTTTTTCGATAGATGCTGCCCGGCCTGTTGAGTCCCTCCAGCACTGTGTGTGTGTGTGTGTGTGTGTTGTTTTGAATTTCCAGCACCTGCAGATTTTCTCTTGTATGTGATGCGGTTTCCCCCTTTCACTTTAAATGCATGCCCTCTTCCTTCAGGGAAAATAGATGCCGTCTGCCCGCTCTGTCTGTGCATCCCATGTTCCCAGACTCTTCTGTGTGGCCTTTCACAGTCTCCGCTGCTTCAGGGAAAACAACCCTAGGTTACCCAGTCTCCACTTATCCAGGCAGCATCCTGTTAAGCCTCTCTACTAACCGTCCAAAGCATCCTCATTTTCCTCTAATAGAATGCAATAGGCCAAATGTGATTAAAGGAGAGATTTATAAAACTGCAACATAACTCCCTGACACTGGAACTCAGTGCCGCGACTACTGAAAGCAAACAGGCCATACGCCTTCTTTACCATCCCATTATCCTGTGCAGCCACTGTCAGGGAGCTGTGAACTGGATCCCAAGGTCCCTCTGTAGATTAACACCAGACATCAACACAACCCAATCTCACCCCATGACATCTACCCAGCAATCCCGGTGAATCTCCTCTGCAGTCTTCCAGCGCAAAACATCTTTTCTACCGAATGCTAACCAGAACAGAATGCATAATAGTCATATTCATAGCCATAGTCATATTCATATTCATACCTATATTGATCCCGGGGGAAATTAGTTTTCGTTACAGTTGCACCATAAATAATAAATAGTAATAAAACCATAAATAGTTAAATAGTAATATGTAAATTATTTATGCAGGAAATACGTCCAGGACAAGCCTATTGGCTCAGGATGTCTGACCCTCCAAGGGAGGAGTTGTAAAGTTTGATGGCCACAGGCTGGAGTGACTTCCTATGACGCTTTGTGTTGCATCTCGGTTGATGTCAAGAAACTTAGCAGGTCAGCCAGGATTTATTGAGATATATAGATTCGATATTTCGGACGAGATCCTTCCCTTTTAACGTTCACACGGGCCCTTCAGCCGAGCCCATCTATGCGGACCAGGTGACTAGCTAAACTCGCTTCGTCTGCCGACGTCTCACCCATCTCCTCTGAAAAAAGGAATCAGCTGAAAGTACATCTCAATCGCTTTGGCAGCTGGGCTGAAAGGTATTTTCCCGACTGGAAAAGTCTGTGACTAAACTTTCAGTATCTTGTACGTATCGAAAATGCCTTTTAAATTTGTACCGCACCAGTAAGGAGATCGTGCCCTGTCTCTTAAAGAGCATTAAGGTGGATAACCTTCCAGAGCCTGGGGGGCTACACTGCACGTTATTGAGAGATCCAGCAGATAACACTACTGGGGACTTCAGCAATGCATTTGTGTTCTCTCTAACCACAAACAATGCCCCAGAAAGCCAGTGATAAAAGTTATTATAGCATTGAAGAAGCCGGGTGGATGATCCTGGAACATAAGGACCCACCTCACGTCAGGGATATGCACATTACTGCGGAGGATTCTCTGGGATAGGATGCAGAGTTATCGAACTAGACAATTGTTCCCCGTGTCATTTCCTTTCAATGCGAGTCAGCAGCGGGTCTCCACAAAGCGCAACAAACATTTCAGGTTGGAAGTACTTGTGTGTGTATCCTTTATCGACCTCTGGAGCAGAGAGGGAAGGAAAATCGGTGAGAGATGGACATTCCTTCGCCCCTCTCCGCCATTTCTACCAACTCTACACCACTTTGCATTCCCTCCACCCGCCTCCGCAGCCCTCCCCAACTCTGTCACCCCTACCTGCCCTGCGCCGCAATCAGCCTCTGTGAACTCCTCTCTCCCGTTTCCAGTTCAGAGCCTCCGTCACCCCTCCACTCGCTATACACTTTAGCCTATCTGTCGCACCCTCCCATCCCTACAAACAATCCCCCGCCTCCGGCACCCCCTCCTCCCGTACGCCCTCGCCGTCTCCGACAACCCCTTACTCCTCTATACAGTTCCCACTCTCCGTCATCCCCTCCCCTCCCGACACACGTCAGCGCGTCCGTCACTCCCTCGCTCCCCTGAACCCCTCTCAGGTTTACTCGTCTCTGCGCTGAACCGAGACAACAGTGACGACTGTCTCGTGGCCGTGCACGCTCGTGCACTGTAGCTGTTTGCGCGATATTTCTCTCAGTGCACATCTGGTGTTTGATTTTTTTTTCCTTTGTTTTGAGGAGAGTTTAATATTGTGTCCGAATGCCTGAACTGTGGCCATTTAGAGGATGAGGTGTTGTTCCTCCAAACTGTTTTGAGCTGCGACAGAGTTTCTATTAGACGTCACCACGGAGACTAAAATTATCCCAGCTGAAATGTCCTTCACCCACTTGACGTGCTTTGTAAACTATTAACAGGTAGAAAAGGCAAAGGATTTCTGTATGCGAATCTCAAACACAACAGCACGTTAGTCCCGCTGTATCTGTCAGTTCACCAGCGCTTGAATGTCGCCGATCCTTGAATGTGGAGACGGAGATGCTGGAGAAGACGGCGCCCCACTCGCTACAAGGAGAGCCCGGTCACGTGTCCATGTCCGTGATCTGATTGGATACATTGCCATGACGTTGATTGCAGTGTGATGTCATTCACTGGCTCTCATTTTGGAAGGGATTCAGTGGGACATCCCAGATACACCAACAGCTTCGCCCTGGGAAGCGGCCGTTCACCTGCTCCGTGTGTGCGAAGAGACTCATTCAGTTAACCCACCTTGTGATGCTCCGGTGAGTTCACAATAAATAGAGGCCACATTTCTGTCCGGAGTGAGTAAAGAGTTTTACTCAATCATCCCAGCTGCTGCAACACCAGTAATATCACATCAGGGAGGAAGTTCAAATCAGCTCTGTGTTAAATGTTTAACCATCACGGTGACTGAAGGCAGCTGACTGTTACTGTCAGAATCTGCAGTTCTTGCGGCTGCTCATCTCACCCAGGACTGAACCCTGGTCACTGAGCATTGGAGGAGTCTGTTCTGCTGATGTTAGCCTCAAACTAGACTGGTGTTTAATATTGTGGATCTGTGAAAGATAAATCAGTTCTGTATCAAATCCCGTGTCGCAGGTACTTACTGTCTCAGCAGAACTCACAACGTACACTAGAGAGGCCACTCAGTCTATCCGGTCCCTGCCCATGTTTCTGTCACTGCCCTATCATTGCCGCTCCCCTCTCACTCTCCCTGTGATGACAGTCTATAACTAGTCACCACTCCGTGGGAGAAGAGATTTCGCTTCAATTCCATAGAATCACATAAATCTACGCCGCATTACAGGCCTTTCGGCCCACAGTGTTGTGCCGACCATGTAACCAACTCAAGAAACCTACCACATAGCGCTCTATTTTTCTAAGCTCCATGTACCAATTGTATCCGCCTCTACCACCGTCGCTGGCAGTGGGTTTCATACACACACCACTGTGTTTAAAAAAACTCAGCTCTGACATCTCCTCTGTACCTACTTCCAAGCAGCTTAAAACTATTCTCCCTCGTGTTAAACATTTCAGCCCTGGGAAAAAGTTTCTGGCTATTCACAAGACCAATGCCTCTAATCACCTGCATGATTTTCTCCAGGCTGAATAAGACGATGAGCACACTGTGGTTTTGACGTTCCCCAGGGCTCCGGACTAAGGTGTTTAAACTCCTTCTTCACCACTCTTTTCAACGTTTTGGGTCACTTTCACTCATTTCAAAGGTCTATGCCTCAGGCAGCCGGGTTGTTGCAATGCGCCTCTAAAGTCTGACAGCAGACTAGCGAGTGAATCTTCGATGGAGTAGATTCAGAAACCAACGAGTTGCCAGCCTGAGTCAGGGCTTTGGGACTCCAGAAAGAGATGGGACCTAAAGTTTACAAGGAGGAGGAAGAAGAGGAATCAGACCAGCGGGATGTGGCTACAAATGAAAGATCAGAAACATTTGGAAAGTGGTTCATAGAAAAATGGTGGTTAATTTCCGCAATTTACTGGTGGAAATCGACAGATCAGGCAGCAAATGTGGAGAGGAATAAATAGACAACGTTTTTAGGCCGAGCCCCTTCAGCATTCCTAGACTGTGTACTCCTCTGCTTAGTTGTTGCCTGAACTGGAGATTTCCTCCTGCATTTTGTGTTTACGTGTCTGTATTTCCAGCAGCTGCAGAATCTCTTGTGTTTCATATCTGCATCTGCGTTAAAATAGATACTGAATTTTCGATACACACACAAAAAAACTGAGGTACGGACATGAAACCGGTGCTTGCAAATACACTTAATGGTATCGTGATTACCCATAAAGCGCTGCGTTAAAAAATTTCGCCATCGCGGAAGCACCGATCAAATGCGCAGGCGTCAGGATTGTTGCGGTTCCCGGATATCACGCATGCGCACAGTACACAAAAGGCCTCGGGATAACGGCAGCAGGAGCGGACGCAGGTGAGCGAGTATCTTGGGCGAGAATTTTCAACACCGACTTCGGGTAGTTGCTGTGACTCCGGACTCCGTGACCCGCAATCCCGGGACAGTCCTGCTCTCTTCCCTCTCTCTCAGCCCCACCATCCGTACACGGGCCCCGGGGAGCTTCCGGCTGATGAGGGAATGGGAACCGATGGGTCTCTCAGACAGAGCTGAGCTCCAGCTGTCTAAATGCAAGGATCGGGAACTCGGAGAAAGGGAACAAAATCTTTTACATCAGCTGTTGTGAAAATCACCTTTGTTCTGCCTCCAGTCACAAACAAGAGAAAATCTGCAGATGCTGGAAATCCGAGCAACACACACAAATTGCTGGAGGAACTCAGCATTAGTACTCTTTTCCATAGATGCTGCCTGGCCTGCTGAGTTCCCCCAGCATTTTGTGTCTGTTGCTTGTTCCACCCCCTCTTGTTCTGGACTTTCTACCCGTGAGAACATGTTTTGTCCCACTCTCTCTGGGTACATAATGATATCAAACACCTTTGCCCTGGGCAACAAGTATCTTTCACATCACAAATGTGCCAGACTCCAATGAGACAGACTACTGCCCTTCCCTTCATATTCATTGGCATTGCCATCACTGAGTTCACCACCGTCAGTCACCTGGGGGAGGGTTCAGGGGAAATATTTATGTACAATACAGAAACTGGTGTTACCTGTGTGTATTGTGGTGATGTAAAAGTTACTGGAGAATTTGCAAGTGGGAAGAAGTGGAGTGATATTTGGAAATCTGACCTTTTTAAGTGTCATTTAGCAAGCAAATCGCATATGGCTGGTGTGGAACAGCTGTGGAGAGAAAATCCTTCATTACCTGCTGCAGGCCTACTGTACAGGTTGTGTGAGAGTGCAGATGAACTTCATCAAACCCAGAGGACATCAAAGTTCTTATTGACAGTGATTTGCTAGCTGTTAAAATGAATACCTCTCTACTTAAAGTATACTCTACCCATGTTGTCACTGAGTTAAAAAAAATGCATAGTAAAAGCTTTATGTGCACACTGGTCATTATAAAGTAGAGGGGACATTGGTGGGAAGGTGGGGAGACCTCCAGTGTCCCTGATGCCCTCACCTACAGGATGTACATCCAGCTGCAGCTTGTAACCCTGCACTTTAACGAGTTGAAACTTGAAATGGATGAATTCCGGATCATCCAGGAGTTGGGGTGGGTGATTGATATGACATGAAGTAAAGTGAGATACACCCAAAGTAAATGTCCGCTTTCTGATTTATTTCCATTTCCCTCTGAGGGAACAAAATCTTTTACATCAGCTGTTGAGAAAATCACCTTTGTTCTACCTCCATGTGACATGAAGAGAGGTGAGTTACACCCAAGGTGCAGGACACAGGAAACTGGGTGTGAGTCAGGAAGGGGAGTGAGGTTAAATAGCCATCGCAGAGTAATCTTGTGTCCATCCCGCACAACAACAGGTGTATCCACTTTAGAAACTGTTGGGGGGATTACTGACAGAGGAAAGTCAAAGGGGTGATAGGGGATTTGTTAGTTTGGGGAACAGAACAAGTGGGGACTAATATCCCAGTGGTAAGGCTCACTAGTGCTAGTGTGGGGAGAGGGGTGATGTGGTTAAAATAAATTGTAGGGGGAATGGGAGCCAGACAGGACAGATAGTGGAGAGGGTGAATTGAATTGACTTTATTACATACATCCTTCATATACATGAGGAGTAGAAATCTTTACGTTACGTCTCTGTCTGAATGTGCAATGTGTAATTTATAGTAATTTATGATAAATAATTTGTACATAGGACAGTCAATATAACATATAAATGCAATTGTATCAGCATGAATTAATCAGTCTGATGGCCTGGTGGAAGATGATTTCCTGGAGCCTGTTGGTCCTTTCGCTGTGGTACCGTTTCCTGGATGGTAGCAGCAGGAACAGTTTGTGGTTGTGGTGAATTGGGGCCCAATATCCTTTGGGCCCTTTCTCACACAGAGGGTTGTGGTTCTGTGGATTGCTCTGCCTCAGAAGGCAGTGGAGGCTGATTCTCTGGATTCTTCCAAAAAAGAGTTAGATAGAGCTCTTGAAGATAACGGAGTGAAGGGATATGGGGAGAAGGCAGGAGGAGGGTACTGATTGTGGATGATCAGCCATGATCACAGTGAATGGTGGTGCTGGCTCGAAGGGCTGAATGGCCTACTCCTGCACCTATTGTCTATTGTCTACACACCTGTCTCTGTAAATGTCCTGAATAGTGGGAAGTTCACATCTACAGATGCGCTGGGCTGTCCACACCACTCTCTGCAGGTTCCTGCGATTAAGGGAAGTACAGTTCCCATACCAGGCAGTGATGCAGCCGGTCAGGATGCTCCCAATTGTGTGCCCCTGTAGAAAGTTCTTAGGATTTGGGGCCCATCCCAAACTTCTTCAGCCGTCTGAGGTGAGCAAGGTGCTGTTGTGCTTTTTTCACAACACAGCCGGTATGCAGAGACCATGTGAGATCCTCGGTGATGTTTATGCTGAGGAGCTTAAAGCTGTTCACCCTCTCAACCCCAGATCCATTGATGTCAATAGGGGTTAGCCTGTCTCCATTCCTCCTGTCATCCACAATCAGCTCCTTTGCTTTTTTTTTAGATTAGATTAGATACAACTTTATTGTCATTGTGCCAAGTACAGATACAAAGCCAATGAAATGCAGTTAGCATCTGACAGGAAATGCAAAGAATAGTGTTATTTACAAAATAACTGAGAATAAAAAGTAAGTACTACAGCACACAAATATAAAAGTACTGAGACAATACAATACGGATGCAATACTGCTTAGTGCTGTGATGTGAGGTTCAGCAGGGTCACAGCCTCAGGGAAGAAGCTCTTCCTGTGCCTGCTGGTGTGGGAGCGGAGGCTCCTGTAGCACCTACTGGATGAGAGGAGAGTAAAAAGTCCATGGTTAAGGTGAGATGCATCCTTGATAATGCATTTCGCCCTGCCCAGGCAGCGTTTATGGTAGATGTTCTCAATGGTGGACAATTATACTTTTATACTTTATACTTCATCGTTGCCAAACAGTTGGTACTAGAACATACAATCATCACAGCAATATTTGATTCTACGCTTCACACTCCCTGGATTACAAATATTAAATATTAAAAATAGTTAAAATTAGTAAATATAAAAAATTTAAATTATAAGTCATAAATAGAAAATAGAAAAATGGGAAGTAAGGTAGTGCAAAAAAACTGAGAGGCAGGTCTGTATATTTGGAGGGTACGGCCCAGAGCTGGGTCAGGATCCATTCAGCAGTCTTATGACATTTGGAAAGAAGCTGTTCCCAAATCTGGCCGTACGAGTCTTCAAGCTCCTGAACCTTCTCCCGGAGGGAAGAGGGATGAAAAGTGTGTTGGCTGGGTGGGTTGTGTCCTTGATTATCCTGTCAGCACTGCTCCGACAGCGTGCGGTGTAAAGTGAGTCCACGAATGGAAGATTGGTTTGTGTGATGTGCTGCACCGTGTTCACGATCTTCTGCAGCTTCTTCCGGTCTTGGACCAGACAACTTCCATACCAGGTTGTGATGCACCCTAGAACAATGCTTTCTACGGTGCATCTATAAAAATTAATGAGGGTTTTAGGGGACAGGCCAAATTTCTTTAGTTTTCTCAGGAAGTAAAGGTGCTGGTGGGCCTTCTTGGCAGTGGACTCTGCTTGGTTGGACCAAGTCGGGTCATTTGTGATATTGACACCGAGGAACTTAAAGCTTTTGACCTGTTCCACTTGCGCACCACCAATGTAAATTGGGTCGTTCAGTCCGCTACTCTTTCTGAAGTCAACAACCAATTCCTTCGTCTTGCTGACATTGAGGGATAGGTTATTGTCTTCGCACCATGCCACCAGGTTCTTAATTTCCTCTCTGTACTCAAACTCATCATTACCCGAGCTACGGCCAACAATTGTTGTGTCATCAGCAAACTTATATATTGAGTGTGAAGGAAACTTGGCTACACAATCATGGGTGTACAGTGAGTACAGCAGGGGGCTGAGTAGTTTGTCCCCTATTTTTACAGCCTGGGTCCTGTCTGTGAGGAAGTTGAAGATCCAGCTGCAGATCTGAGTGCTAAGGCCCAGGTTCCGGAGCTTAGGAATCAGTTTATTTGGAATGATGGTATCAAAAGCAGAGCTGTAGTCAATGAAAAGGAGTCTTACGTAAGCGTCTTTATTGTCCAGGTGTTGTAAGGAGGAATGTAGGGCCAGAGAGATGGCATCTGCCGTTGACCTGTTGCTCCGGTAGGCGAATTACAAAGCGTCGAGGTTGACCGGTAGGCTGTGGTTGATGTGTGCCATAACCAATCTCTCGAAGCACTTCATAGCAATTGATGTCAGAGCCACAGGTCGATAGTGATTCAGGCACGCCACCTTGCTCTTCTTCGGCACTGGGATTATCGTTGCCTTCTTAAAACACGAGGGGATCTTAGACTGAAGCAAGGAGCCGTTGAAGATGTCAGCAAACACTCCAGCTAGCTCGCTTGCTCAGGCCCGGAAAACCCATCCTGGGACGCCATCTGGGCCCGTCGCCTTCCTTGGATTTATCTTCAGGAAGGCCCTTCTAACGTCCTCCTGAGTGACGATGAATCTCGATGTCACCAGGTCCGGTTCATCCGGAGGGAGCTGGACGCTCCTCTTCTGTTCGAATCTTGTGTAGAATAGGTTAAGTTCGTCAGGAAGAGAAGTGCCGCAGTTATTGATATTCCCAGCCTTTTCTTTGCACCCAGTGATCTCACTTAGACCCTGCCATAGTCTACTGGCATCCCTCTGGTTAGCCTGGGCTTCCAACTTGGCTCGATATTGCCTCTTGGCGCCCTTAATGGCTTTCCGGGGTTCACGCCTGGATTCTGTGTAGCGACTGGTATCCCCGGACCTAAAAGCCGCAGCTCCAGCCTTTAAAAGAGACTTGACCTCATAATTCATCCAAGGTTTCCGGTTAGGGAATACCCGGATCATCTTGCGAGACACACAGTCCCCCGTGCATTTCCAAATAAAGTCCGTGACAGCTGAGGCATACTCATCGAGGTTAGCTGCCGAGTCCTTGTATACTAACCAGTCCACCAATTCAAAACAGTCACGGAGGACCTCATCCGTTTCCTCCGTCCAATGTGACACTACTTTTGACACCGTGACCTCCCGCTTCAGTTTCTGTTTGTAAGCCGGGAGGAGGAGAACGGCCTGATGGTCCGATTTTCCGAAGTGAGGTCGTGGGACGGAACGGTAGGCATCCTTGACTGCTGTGTAGCAGTGGTCAAGTATATTCGGGCCTCTAGTGGGGCAGGAGACATGTTGGTATAACTTTGGCAGCGCCTTTCTGAGGTTGGCCTGGTTAAAGTTCCCGGCTGTAATGAGCAAAGCCTCCGGATACCTGGTCTCAAGTTCACTGATGTTGGCATACAGTATGTTCAGAGCACACTCCACGTCCGCCTGGGGGGGAATGTAGACCGCTGTCAGTATGACCGAGGTGAATTCCCGTGGCAGATAGTAGGGATGACACTTCACCGACAGGTGTTCCAGGTCCGGGCTGCAGGAACTTGTCAGTGCCACTGTGTCCGAGCACCACCCAGTGTTGATCAGTAGGCAGACACCACCTCCCCTCGCCTTGCCCGAAGATGCCGTGTGGTCCCTGCAATGGATCGAAAATCTCTCTGGTCGGATAGCACAGTCGGGGGTGGCAGGGGAGAGCCAGGTCTCGGTGAAACAGAATACACAGCAGTTCTGCATCTCCCTGCAGTAGGTGAGTCTCCCTTTAGGATCATTCACCTTGTTCTCTCTGGCTTGCACATTAGCTGGTAGGTTGGTGGGCATAGGGACTCTGAAGCCCCTTGGCTTCAATCTGTTCAGCAGCCCAGTTCTTTTCCCACGTTTCCTTGGTAAATAGTGCATCTTTCCAGGTCTCCATCGATGCAGTGTGTTGTTGTCAGCTCTTTGAGGTTGGTGGACGCATCCCACTGGGTTGGATCAGTGGGTTTCGTCGTTGGGAGCTCCAGGTCGGACCAAGTGACGGGGGAGGCTCCGCTGCCACTTCCAGCTGCCGGGGGCCCGGGCTGTCGATTGGGTCGGGCCCCGAAGCCGACACTTAATCCCGGATGGCCGGGCTCCTGGTTGAAACAAGTCCGTAAGCCGAGTCACTGTTGTGGAGGCCTCTGCTCCAGCCGAGCCTCGGGCTCGATTTCCGAGGTCGGCGGCGGAGGCCTCACTTCCGGCAGCTGTGGATAGCCACCAATGGGGTTTTACGGTGGTCGCCCTGGGGAAGCGTCTGGGGTTCCTTGAGGTCTCTGCCGTCACTTCTGTGTGGTCGTCTGCTCTGGAGAGTTGCTGGTCGAAATGGGCCGTGTCTCTAAGTGCTTCGGCACGGTAGCAGACCACAGATCTCCGGGAATGTGGTGGGCCTCGCTGGTTAGGTCCAGGTGTGGTCCGGAGTCTAAGAAGCAATTCTGGCGTGGTGGTCTCCAGCTGGGTCAGTAGCTTCGCCAAGGCGTTGTTGATCTTGCTAGATGTAGCAGATTGGAGGTTTAGAAGGGTTTCTTGTGTATAGGACAGTGGAGAGGGCAGTTTGCTCAGCAGAGCATGCACAGAGTCGCCAGTCATTTACATGAGTAGAAATCTTTACGTTACATCTCGATCTAAATGTGCAATGTGTAATTTTCATAATTTACAACAGATATTTTATACATAGGATCGCCAATATATCATAGAAATGCAATTGTATCAGCATGAATTAATCAGTCTGATGGCCTGGTGGAAGATGATGTCCCGGAGCCTGTTGGTCATTTTGCTGTGGTACCGTTTCCTGGATGGTAACAGCAGGGACAGTTTGTGGTTGTGGTGAATTGGGTCCCCAATATCCTTTGGGCCCTTTTTACACACCTGTCTCTGTAAATGTCCTGAATAGTGGGAAGTTCACATCTACAAATGCGCTGGGCTGTCCGCACCACTCTCTGCAGGTTCCTGCGATTAAGGGAAGTACAGTTCCCATACCAGGCAGTGATGCAGCCGGTCAGGATGCTCCCAATTGTGTCCCTGTAGAAAGTTCCTAGGATTTGGGGCCCCATCCCAAACTTCTTCAACCGTCTGAGGTGAAAGAGGTGCTGTTGTGCTCTTTTCACAACACAGCCGGTATGTACAGACCAAGTGAGATCCTTGGTGATGTTTATGCTGAGGTACTTAAAGCTGTTCACCGTCTTAACCCCAGATCCATTGATGTCAATAGGGGTTAGCCTGTCTCCATTCCTCCTGTCGTCCACAATCAGCTCCTTTGTTTTTGTGACAATGGGGGAGAGTCTGTTTTCTTGGCACCAGTCAGATGTTGTTCAGACATCAGACACAGTCAGCAATCAAATGGTTGAGCATGGTGCGATGAATGTGCTGAGCTGTGTATATCACAATGCAAGAAGCATCGTAGGAAAGCCAGATGAGCTTAGGACAGGGAATTATGTTATTGCAGCCATTATTGGTACTTGGTTGCACTCAACAATCTGAGGGATTTAGAGGAACAAATTTGTAGAGAGATCGCAGACCATGTCAAGAAACAAAGGTTGATTCAGTAAGAGATTTTAACTTTCCATATATTGACTGGGACTCCCATACTGTAAAAGGACTAGATGGGGTAGAGTTTGTCAAATGTGCCCTTAATCAGTAAGTAGAATTCCTGACGTAGAAGCTGTTAGGAAATGATCCAGGGCTGGTGACAGAAATTAATGATCATAATGCCATGAGATTCAAAGTAAATATGGCAAAAAGGAGGTCTGGACCACAGGTTGAGATTCTAAATCGGAGAAAGGTCAATTTTGATGGTATCAGAAAGGATCTGACAAGTGTGGTTTGGGACCGGCTGATTCCTGGCAAAGGAGTACTTGTAAGTGGGAAGCCTTCAGAAGTGAAATTTTGAGGGTGTCTAGTTTGTCTGTGCCTGTCAAAATAAAAGTTGAAAGGTAACTGGTGCAGGGAACTTGCCTTTCAAGAGATATTGAGGCCCCAGATATTTTATTCCTCTAAATTCCTCAGACTATTGGGTGCTAACAAGACTCATTTAATGACTACAATATCATAGTTCCACGCCCTGTGCTCATCTGACTTTATATTTAGTCGTCTTCTGTTGGTTTCTAAAAGCTTCCCAATAGGTTTTTCCTCTTTTGTTTGCCTTTTCTTTTGCTTTTATGTTGGCTTTGGCTTCTCATTTCATCCACAGTTGTGTCCTCCTGCCTTTCCAATGCTTCCACATCTTTGGGATGTATCGGTCACTCAGCTCCGGAATTGCTCCCAGAAACTCCAGCCGTTGCTGCTCCGTTGTCACTCCCAACTCTTCCCTTCCAGACAAGTTTGGCCAGCTTCTCTGTCATAGAAACATGGAGAAGTTCAGTATGGAAAAAGGCTATTTGGCCCATCTAGTCAATGCTGGAAAAAACATTTAAGCTGTCTACTGCAACTACCTGCACTGTGACCTTTGCCCTTCAGACCCCTACCATCCAGGCTCCCATCCAAACTTCTTTTAAATGGTGAAACTGAGCTCATATTCACTACTTGTGCTGACATCTCATTCCGCACGCTCACGACCATTTCTGTAAAACGCTTTTCCAAATACTCCTGTTAAATTTTCACCTTTCCCACTTACCCATGACCTCGGGTTGTCATCCCACCCAACCTCTGGAAAAAGCTGCTTGCATTTATCCTATTCATACCCTTATAATTTTGTATACTTCTAACAAATCCTCAAAGCAATGTATAATTTCTTGTTTATGGTTGGAGCCTTTTTTGATGTATAAGATGATGAGGGCATTGATCGTGTGGATAGCCAGAGGTTTATTCCCAGGGCTGAAATGGCTAACACGAGGGGGCATAGTTTTAAGGTGTTTGTTAATAGATACCGAGGGGATGTCAGATGTAAGTTTTTCACACAGAGTGGTGGGTGCGTGGAATGCACTGCCGGCTATTTGTGTGAGTATTTCAGTTACTGTGGGGCCAGGAGCCCATGCAGCTCAGTGGGAACAGGGAATAATACCAATGGAGAGAGTCAAACTGAGCCAGGTCACAGATTGGAGATGGCAGAAATGCCCCATTCTTATAGAGACAGAAAGAGCATCAGAGAGTTTGATGGTCACTCCAGATACCAGCTCTGTGCCCTGTTACAAGATGATTTCTCTCTCCAACTTGTGTTGAACTTCACTGTAACAATATGATGCCAGAATAGACCTTGACAACTCAAGTGACCTCATCTGAAAGGTTGTCCAACACTGATTGATGGATTTTGTAAATTTTTTTTACAGGTTAAAAATGACAAGGAATTTGTCTACAGGAATCTCGAACACAACACGCCAGTTTTGCTGTCTCTGTCCAGATATTTAAGAAGTGGAGTAAGGGATTCACTCGATCATCCTTCCTGTTCAGACTGTGGGGAGGGATTCACTCGATCATCTGACCGACTGGCATGCCCGTCATTTTACACGGGGGGGGGGGGAGATCCCATTCATCTGCTCAGACAGTGGGAATGGATTCACTCGGTCATCTCAACTGAAGATCCACCAGCAAGTTCACACTGGGCAAGTCCGTTCACTTGTTCTGTGGGTGAGAAGGAATTCAGTCGGTCTTCCCATCTGTGGACACACCAGTCAGTTCACACTGGGCGGAGGCTGGTCATCTGCTGAATTTGTGGGGAAGGATTCACTCGGTCATCTGACCTAATGGCTCACCAGCGAGTTTACACCGAGGAGCGGCCGTTCACCTGCTCGGACTGTGGGAAGGGATTCACTTGCTCGTCTCAGCTGAAGGTGCATCAGCGAGTTCACAGTGGAGAGAGGCCTTTCACCTGCTCAGATTGTGGAAAACGATTCGCTTGCTCATCTGAACTGAAGGTGCATCAGCGAGTTCACACTGGAGAGAGGCCGTTCACCTGCTCAGACTGTGGGAAGGGATTCACTCAGTCATCTCATCTGAAAGTACATCAGAGAGTTCACACTGGGGAGAGGCCATTCACCTGCTCAGACTGCGGGAAGGGATTCACTCAGTCATCCAACCTACTGGTACACATGTCAGTTCATGCTGGGGAGAGGCCATTCACCTGCTCAGACTGTGGGAAAGGATTCATTCGGGCATCTGAACTGAAGTTACATCAGCGAGTTCACACTGGGGAGAGACCGTTCATCTGCTCAGACTGTGGGAGGAGATTCACTTGGTCATCTGAACTGAAGGTGCATCAGCGAGCTCACACTGGAGAGAGGCCATTTACCTGCTCAGATTGTGGAAAGCGATTCACTTGCTCATCTGAACTGAAGGTGCATCAGCAAGTTCACACGGGAGAGAGGCCGTTCACCTGCTCAGACTGTGGAAAGGGATTCACTCGGTCATCCCAGCTGCTGGTACACAGGTCAGTTCACACTGGGGAGTGGCCGTTCACCTGCTCAGACTGTGGAAAGGGATTCACTCGGTCATCCCAGCTGCTGGTACACAGGTCAGTTCACACTGGGGAGTGGCCGTTCACCTGCTCAGACTGTGGAAAGGGATTCACTCGGTCATCCCAGCTGCTGGTACACAGGTCAGTTCACACTGGGGAGTGGCCGTTCACCTGCTCAGACTGTGGAAAAGGATTCACTCAGTCATCTCATCTGAAGGTACATCAGAGAGTTCACACTGGGGAGAGGCCATTCACCTGCTCAGACTGTGGGAAGGGATTCACTCAGTCATCCAACCTACTGGTACACATGACAGTTCACACTGGAGAGAGGCCATTCACCTGCTCAGACTGTGGGAAAGGATTCTCACGGTCATCTGAACTGAAGTTACATCAGCGAGTTCACACTGGGGAGAGGCCATTCACCTGCTCAGACTGTGGGAGGAGATTCACTCGGTCATCTGAACTGAAGGTACATCAGCGAGTTCACATTGAACAGAGGCCGTTCACCTGCTCAGACTGTGGGAAAGGATTCACTCAGTCATATTATCTGAAGGTACATCAGCGAGTTCACACTGGGGAGAGGCTGATCACCTGCTCAGACTTTCTGAAGAGATTCTCTCAGCCACATCAACCAAATGTGCATCATTGAGTTCACACTAGGGAGAGGTTGTTCACCTGCTGTGAATGTGGGAAGCGATTCACGCAGTCATCTAACATAATGTAACTCTCACTTCAGCTAGTAGCTTAATATAGGGGCTGATAGCCCCCCAGCCCGGCCAAACTTCAGAAATCTCGTTTGGGTGGTGCTGCGCCATGTGTCCCCTGTTACAAATCAGTACCCTGTGTGACGTGGTCCTGAATTACCCCTATGAACTGTGCTCAATTACCCCTATTGACTGTGCTTTTGAAAAGAGAGAGAGAGAGAGTTATTTAACATCGATATCTTGTTTTGAAAGAGAGAGAGACAAAGACTAACTGTTGGACTGTCACTTGAAGGCACGAGAAAGAACTGGTTAACTTTAGGATTTCTGCTCAGTTGGAGACAGCACTGAGCAGCTCGTAACTTGCTCTGGTGACTGAAGGTGGTGTTATTTAATGGACACTCGATGTTATGATTTTCAGCAGGTTGTTGACACTTTCTTCAAGGATTTTTGCCTGCTTGGATTTCTTTCACAGAGAGAGGAGGGAGAAGTTATTTGAATGACAGTTGATGGTCAGCACGGGAAGGTAAAATAGGAAGTCCGATGATAGATCTCAGACACATGTTTGGACACTGAATGAGCATTGTTGTGGCTGCAGGAAAAGTGGGTTTTGGAGGATCGATCTGGCGGATTGATCTGTCGCTCTTGCAGTGGAAAGAGGAAAGGGGTTGACTGGTGGGGAGTTGTCCATGAGTCCACCACAGAAAACCGGTACCCTTTGTTAAAGTTACAGTCAATGACTTTTAAAGGATTTTGAAGGACAATGAGAAGATCGACGGCATCAGCTCACCTGAAGACTCAAATCTCTCTCTCTCTCTCTCTCTCTCTCTCTCTCTCTCTCTCTCTCTCTCTCTCTCTCCATCACTGCCAAACTCAATACCCTGAACTGAACTGAACTTTACTCATCATCGTAAGACTGTATCTTTTTACCCTTAGACTTAAAGAAGCTTGGTTTTTTGTACATATATATTCCACACTTACTTTTATGTAATCATTACTAACCTCTTTGGTTTACCTACATTTATATTACTGTATTGCATAGTTACTAATAAATATTGTTAGTTTCTAATGATACTGGACTCCAAAGTGTTTTCCATCTCTGCTGGTTCTTCATTCCCGTCATGGAGTACGTGACACCTGAAATTACAAACGGTACACAATGTACGATGAAACGATTGAGCTTTATAATTCTTACTTTGACTATATGGTTACTGAAGTAAACAAAATAGAGAAAAAGGGCCCACTCTCTCCATTCACATCTTCTCATCTCTCCCCAGCAAAAGACCATGAAAATCTCTCTTCCAAACTCACAAGAAAGAACATTTCTCTCATTGAATAGCCCCGCACTCCAAAATCCTGTTATCTCTAGACATAACCTAAACATTGCTGCTACAGAGAAACCATTACCTCAGCAGTGAAACATTGCAGAGAGGCCATTACATGAGCAGTGAAACCTAACAGCATGTTACACTTGTGACACACTGCCAGGTTCACACTGGGGAGAAAGTTTCAATAAGCTGCATGCTGGATATTTGTCCATCACCGTTGCCGAATGCAATTTCGAGAGTGACTGTCGGTGCTGAACTCTGCAATTATTGCTGCTGCTCACCACACCCAGTTCTGCACCCTGGTCACTGGGCATGGGAGGAGTTTCTTCTGCACACAGTGTAAAGGAGCGGCGGATGTGGATATCAAACCACTGGAAAATGATGCTGGAGAGGTAGTAATGGGGTGGGGGTGCAAGCTGATGGCAGATGATCTGAATAAGTATTGTACATCATTCATACTTGTCAAAGACACTGGCAGGAATATGGAGCTCGCAGATGTCAGTGGTCAGAATGTGTAAAGTTACCTTACTCAGGAGAAGGTTCCTGGGAAACAGAGATGGTCTGAAGTTTTAAATAGATCACCTGGACCTGATGGTGATCTGAAAGAGGTGGCTGAAGAGATGTGGACGCATTAGCAATAATCTTTCGAGAATTGTTAAGGAAATTATGTCTGAAGAAGTTTTTTCCTTCACTACTCCCCCTCTCCCAGTTTCACCTATCACCTACCACTTCTTTCACCCCCACACTTCTTCCTCTGACTTCTCATCTTTTTTTCCCCCAGTCCTGATGAAGGGTCTTGGCCTGAAACGGCGCCTGTTTACTATTTCCCATATATGCTGCCTGGCCTCCTAGGTTCCTCCAGCATTTTGTCTATGTGTTAGTTGGATTTCCAGCATCCACAGAGTTTCTCCTGTTATTGATAAAAGCAAAAGCAGGGTCATATAATATAGCAAGAAAACAGTGGGAATGAGAGGATTGGAAAGCTTTTACAAACATACATAACCAACAGGAGACAACTGAAAAAAAAACACACACAGGAGAGACAAGATGAAAAATTAAGGTAAGTGAGCCAATAATATCAAGTATCAAAATTTGTTCAGGTATATAAAGAGTAAAAGTGAGGCAAGAGTTGATATTGTACCACTGGAAGATGATGCTGCGAGTTAGTAAAAGAGCAAAGAAATAGTGGTGGAATGTAGTAAGTATTTTGTGTCAATCTTCACTGTGTAAGACACTAGCAGTAAAAGACCATAAGACAAAGGAGCAGAATTAGGCCATTCAGCCCCATCAAGTCTGCTCCGCCATTCTATCATGGCTGATCCCAGTTCTCACTCAACCCCATACACCTGCCTCCTCGACATGTCCTGTAATGCCCTGACTGATCAGCAAACTATTAGCTTCTGCCTGAAATGTACCAACAGACTTGGCCACCACCGCCGTCTGTGTCAGAGAATTCCACAGATTCACTGCTCTCTGACAAAATAAAATCCTCCTTAACTACTGTAAAAGGTCGCTCCTCAGTTTTGAGGCTGTGCCCTCTGTTATGGCTACCCCCACCATACGAAAAGTCCTCTCCTCATCCACCCCATCGAGACCTTTCCACATTTGGTGGGTTTCAGTGAGATTTAACACCCCCTCCGCCAGCGTTTATTAAACATAGGTCAGTGCAGGAGTACAGGACCAAGGCTGGCAAACACTCCTCATATCTTAACCCCTTCATTCCCGGAATCATCTTCTTGAATATCCTCTGTACTCTCTCCAATGACAACACACCTTTTCTGAGATATGGGTCCCAAATACTCTTAAGTAGAGTTTAGAAAGTACCAGCATTATCTCCTTCCTTATATATGCTACTTCACTTTAAATAAATGCCAGCGTTGCATTTGCCTCCTTTACCACAAACTCAACCTGTAAATTAACCTGCTGGGCGTCTTGCCCGAAGACTCATATTTCATATTTCCGAGGACTCGGAAGTTTACTATAAGCTTACTGACTCTCACAGCTATCTGGACTATTCCTCTTCTCACCTTGTCTCTTGCAAAAATGCCATCCCCTTCTCACAATTCCTCCAACTCCACCGTACCTGCTGTCAGGATGACGCTTTTCATTCCAGGATGAGGGAGATGACCTTTTTTAAGTAAGGGGGCTTCCCTTCCTCCACCACCAACTCTGCTCTCAAATGCGTATCCCCCATTTCACGCACATCTGCTCTCACTCCATCCTCCCGCCACCCCACTAGGAAAAGGGTTCCCCTTGACCTCACCTACCACCCCACCAGCCTCCGGGTCCAACATATTACTCTCCGTAACTTCCGCCATCTCCAACAGGATCGCACCACTAAGCACATCTTTCCCTTGCCCCCTCTGCTTTCCACAGGGATCGCTCCCTACGCAACTCCCTTGTCCATTCGTCCCTCCCAACCCTCCCCACCGATCTCCCTCCTGGCACTTATCCTTGTAAGCGGAACAAGTACTACACATGCCCTTACACTTCCTCCCTCACCACCATTCAGGGCCCCAGACAGTCCTTCCAGGTGAGGCGACACTTCACCTGTGAGTCGGCTGGGGTGATATACTGCGTTCGGTGCTTCCAATGCAGCCTTCTATATATTGGCGAGACCCGACACAGACTGGGAGATAATTTCGCTGAACACCGACGCTCTGTCTGCCAGAGAAAGCAGGATCTCCCAGTGGCCGCACATTTTAATTCCACGTCCCATTCCCATTCTGATATGTCTATCCATGGCCTCCCCTACTGTAAAGATGAAGCCACACTCAGGTTGGAGGAACAACACCTTATATTCTGTCCGGGTAGCCTCCAACCTGATGGCATGAACATTGACTTCTCAAACTTCTGCTAATGCCCCACCTCCCCCTCGTACCCCATCTGAAATGTATCTATATACAGACATTCTTTTTCTCTCTCTCCTTTTTCTCCCTCTGCCCCTCTCTATATACCCCTGGCCCATCCTCTGGGTTTCCCCCCCCTCCCCCTTTTCTTTCTCCGTGGGCCTCCTGTTCCATGATCCTCTCATATCCCTTTTGCCAATCAACTGTCCAGCTCTTGGCTCCATTCCTCCCCCTCCTATCTTCTCCTATCATTTTGGATCTCCCCCTCCCCCTCCCACTTTCAGATCTCTTACTCGTTCTTCCTTCAGTTAGTCCTGACGAAGGGTCTCGGCCGGAAACGTTGACTGTACCTCTTCCTAGAGATGCTGACTGGCCTGCTGCGTTCACCAGCAACTTTGATGTGTGTTACTTATATTTCCTTCTGTTGTTTGAACCGTCTGTCCAATCAGATAATAGTTCTCTAATGTTGCTTTTGCCAAAATGCATTATTGTACATTTCCCAATATTGTACACCATCTGCCACTTTGTTGCCCATTCTTCAAATTTGTCTGTGTCCTGCTGCAATCGCATTGCTTCCTCAGCACTACCAACGCATCCACCTATCCTTGTATCATCCGCAAACCTTCCCACAAAGCCATCAATTCCTTTATCCAAATCATCGACAAATAATGTGAAAAATAGCGGACAGAATACTGACCCCTGGAGACCACTAGCCACTGTTAGCTAACCAGAAAAAGGCTCTTTTTATTTCCACTCGCTGCCTCTTGGCTGCCAGACATTCCTCTATCCATGCCAGTATTTCTTCTGATTTTTATCCTGTTAAGCAATGGGGGTGTATGGGGTGGTTGGGTCCTGACTAAATATCAGGAAATGCCAATAGCGATTATATAGCTTCTGCCGCCCAAGACAACTCCGCCTTCACGGAGGGCTCAGGTCCGGGTGCAGCCTGTCTCGCTGAAGGAGCTCTGTCTATGGCGAGTGTTTAGCACCAGAGAAATAACCAGACCGACGCTGGTGGTGTCACCTAAAATCACTGAAGGCTCTGGCAGCAGGGAGATTGATTTCAAGCTGTGGTGGAGGATTGTCTTTGTACAACAACAGCAAAGGTAGGGCGATGCCTAGTGTATGATTCCCAATCGGGAACACCAGTAGAGGTCAAATGCTCTAGTTAGATGAGCACTGCGGCAACAGAAGGCAACGGCAAACCAATGTTGAAATTTCTGCCTCTTCAGTCATGAAAAGAAACAAAAGAAGGAAACCAGACAACAGCATGAATGGGGTTTATTCTAATGAACAGAACAACACCTCGCTCGGTCGGGGTAGTCACGTGCTGCAGGTGACACCAGACCGTCATCCAGAGACTGTAAGCAATAGGGAAAGGCTAAGGGTAGCAACATGGAACATCCGTATACTTTACCAGAAAGGAAGTTGGACAACACTTTAACTGAAATGTAAAGGTTGGAAGTTGATATCTTCGGCGTGTCAGAAATTAGATGGACCGATAGTGGCAAATTCACTGAGAATAGTTCTCTGATCATGTACTCTGGAGGTCAACAGCGTATGTATGGAGCTGGGATTATTTTAAACAAACGCGTATCAGAATGTGTTATGGGATCTTGGGCTGCTTTTAGTTAAATTGAGGGGTAACCCTTTCAACATTAGCGTAATCCAAGCCTGTGCGCAAACAAATGATGCGGATGAAGAAGATATCAGCAAGTTTTATGAAGGTCTCGACAGTGCTTATGAGCAATGTAAATCTCAGGATATAAATCTAGTCATGGGAGACTTTAACTCCAAAGTGGACAGGAAAGCGTTGATAACATCATAAAACATTTGGATTAGGGGAGGAAAATGAAAATGAAGAAAGGTTTACTGATTGGTTTGTCAGAACCAACCAAGTGATCACCAATTCTTGGTATAAAAACCATCCATGTAGATTGTGTACTTGGATTAGCCGTGGAGATAGACAAGGAATCAAATAGATTTCATTACCATCAGTGAACGCTTTAGAAATAATATCACAAATTGTAAAGCCTACCCAGGAGCAGAGCACCATCCAGTAATAGCTACCATTAACACAAATTTAAAGAAACTGAAACGTGGAAAAAAGAGAAAGGAGTATATGTTGGGAGAACATAAAAATGATAGCATACTTAAGCAGCAATTCAAAACAGCTGTAGAAGAGCACCTCACCGAACACGAAACATACCTATTTGGGACAGATTTAAATATGCTGTACAGCAATCAGCAGAGGAGATAATCCCAGTACAAGAAATCCAACATACCAACAAGGGGTGGATAACCCGAGAAATCCGAGATCTGATGGAACAAAGAAGAATAATGAAGTGTAACACAGAGAACGAGACAGGCAGACCAGACAAGTGTGCAATATTGCAAAGGAAGAATGGCTGAATCAAAAATGCAATGAAGTAGAAAGCCATATTAACAATAACAATGAAATGCACAAGAAAATTTAGGAAATTAATGTAATTAAGAAAACTTCTACAGGATGCATAAGATCAGCAGACAGATCCATACTAACAGACCCAGGTAAAGTATGTGAGAGGTGTATTCAGTACATAGATCTGCTTTTTCAAGAAAATAGAGGGGAATCCCCGGATATTAAACACCCTAATTCTGGCCCACCTATTACCAAAGAAGAAATAACTAAAGCAATGAAAAGCCTAAAACCTGGTAAAGCCACTGGACCTGATGAAATTTCAGTGGAAATGATACAAGCCCTGGAGGATCTGGGCATAGATATTCCTTATGAACTGTTTCATTTCATATATGAGTCTGCTGTATGCTCTGACGATCTCTTGAAATCAGTATTTATAACTCTTCAAAAATTCCTGGAACTCTTGACTGTGAAAATTATAGAACCGTCAGTCTTATGAGCCACATAATAAAGATTTTGTTGAGAGTTGTTCTGAGTCGAATGAAAAATAAGTTAAGTCTAGCAACTTCTAAACTGCAGTGTGGGTTTATTGAGGATAAACGAACTAGGAACACAATTTTCATACTACGAATGCTTTCAGAAGGGGCAATTGAATATCAAAATGATGTATTTTTATGTTTTATCGATTTCACTAAAGCATTCGACAAAGTGAAACATGAAAAATTCTTTCAAATTCTCTCTAAACTAGACACTGATGGAAGGAACCAACAACTGCTTCAAAATTTATATTGGAATCAAACAGCAGCGGTAAAGAAGTATGATAATATAAGCAGTTGGACTAACATTCAAAGAGGAGTTAGACAGGGATGCGTTGCCTCACCGAAATTATTTGATATCTACAACGAAATGATTCTCAGAGAAATAGAAGGCCTCGATGGGATAAAAATTGGAGTTGTTAACATCAACAATATAAGATATGCAGACGATACCACTCTAATAGCAAGTGCTGCAGAAGACCTACACATCCTCCTAGACAAAGTAGTACAAGCAAGTGCAGATTTTGTTCTAACCACCAACTGTTAAAAAAAAACAAATGTATGGTAATATCAAAACAGCAGGATATTCCCAACTGCCAATTGTACATCGGTAACCAAGAGATTGAACAAAAGACCAGCTTTAATTACATGAGTAGCTTTATATCAGAAAATTCTGGAAGTAAAGTAGAAATAAAAAAGAAGAATTGCCATTGCCAAAACCAACTTCCAAAAAATGAAACCCATTTTTACCAACAGACACATTTCTATGACAACAAGGCTAAGGCTACTAAAATGTTGCATCTGGTCAATCTTGCTGTATGCTTCCGAAACATGGACTATAACACCAGAACTCCAAAGAAACTTAGAAGCAACAGAAATGTGGTTTCTTAGAAGAATGCTGAAAGTATCATACAGAGATATGGTAACTAATGAGACAGTACTCCAACGTGCCCATACAAAAAAGATCTTTAATGAGAGCATTAAATGAGAGGAAATTTAAATTCCTTGGCCATGTCATCAGAAAGGGAGAAATAGAATGCCTTACATTACAAGGCCATATGCCTGGGAAACGCAGAGGAGAAATGCAAGGAAGAATATATTTGGACACTGGGAAAGATCAGATTTAAATGTGCGAGATATCATTGACGCTGCGACGTGGAAAGCCATGACCGCCCAAGCGTGTAACACGCAAGGCACACGAAGAAGATGATCAAAAAGTTATGTTCTCCCAGTGCATGCCTGGACACCGAGTCCTCATGATGAATTTGGGTCTACCAGGGAAGTATAAGTTGGCTCACCGCTGGGAGGCTACGACCTATGTAATGGAGAGTCAACTGCAAAATGTACTAGTTTTCTGAATGATACCAGAGGATGGGAATGGACCTGTCAGGATTCTGCATCGGAACCACCTTCTACCTCTGGGGCAAGAGGTGCGTGTTAACCCAGAGCCTGGCCTGGACCCTACACCTAGTAAGAGGACTCTGCCACAACGCGGAGAGACTGAAGGACTCGGAGGATGAGGTAAAGGGGTTGTGGTATATGCTGCATTTCACCAACTTGCCAAAAATTGATGAAGGGGTTCTCAGCCTTTCTCTCACCGAGGCAGGTGACCTGGGCGGGGCGGGGGGTGGGGGTTGGTGGGGGATTAGCAGTGCTCAGGCAGGCTTGCAGCTGGACCAGGAAGCGGGTCTCGGCTCCAGAGTAACTGGGGATGAAGCTGAGCTGAGGGATCCGGGTTGCAGGAAGGCACGAGTGATAGAGCGGGGGAACCCTCGTCATGTACACCAGAGGTACCCCAAGGAGTGTCTGAAACGGAAGTAGTTGATGGGGTAAGGAGGTCTCAAAGAATCAGCTTGCCTATGTAGGGCCAGGGTAACAGAGTGCTCCGACTACCCCCCCCCCCAGTGAGATATGTCACTACCTTTTACAAATGATTGGAGTTGCTGACATCTCGAAATTCCATTGAAAGCGGTGTTATTAATGTGAGAGGACAAATTATTTCCAGTCATGATGACATGACTATTTCGGTGTGGGGAGGGTGTAATGCCCTGGTTATTACTTTTACTGTTACGCTGTATGTATTTCATATTGGCAGTTCTGTAAAAGCAGCTTGTTTTCAGCTGTTTTGGCTGATGGTTGAACATAAGAGATGAGGAGAAATGTGTGCTATCCATTTAGGATGGTTGAATGAAGGGGCTGTTTCTCTGGTGAGGGACACTAAGATTGGGCTTGGGTTTTGTCCGGCGGGAGGTGGGGAGAGGAGACGCTGTAGCGAACCGGTCGAAGCGCAGGATCCGGCGGGAGACCCGTTTGTTCGAGATGGGTTGCGAGCGACGTTCGGAAGGTGGTGTGAGCTTTCACGTTGACCGAGGACCCGGCGCCCGAGTGACAGAGAAGTTCCAGATGAGCTCCAACGTGTGCACGTGTGACCGTTTGATTGGAATTGGGCAGTTTATTTTTGTTATTCTTCACTAACCTTTCAGTTAAGATTCATAAGTATAATTCCTTTAATCGTATGCAGTGTACAGTCTGTTATTTGTCACAGGATAGCAAATTACACAGCATTCACACAACCCGGGGTTTGGGGTGGGATCGAGCCGTCCCAGTCTCACCAGTTTGGCGGGAATTGAGAGTGTTTTCCTTCGACTTACGCAGCCAAGGAAACCAGGGTGTTTCACCTGTATATCAGTACATGCGGCCGGACACACAAAGATCAGAACTTACAAGGAATAGGGAATTAAAGTAGCAGGAACAAAAAGGCCGGCGATCAGCAGGAGCCATTACTCATCCGCCTGTCGTTTGTCCAGAACACAGGCGACGTGACTTTAAACGTTCAATGAAGTACACGAAATTAACAGCTGTACCTCTCCATTACTGTTGTCTCTGGATGGAGTGAGAAAACTGTATGAACATAGAACATTAGTCAATACTTCCTCAATGTGTGCCAGACACGCCTGGATACAGTTCAAGGCGGTTCACTGGGCTCATATGTCCAAGAATAAGTCAGCTCGTTTTTATTGCCATATAAATCCTATTTGTGACAAATGTAATTCTGAGGTAGCTTCCTTCACACATATGTTCTGGTCTTGTCCTCTTTTAGAAAAATATTTTAAAGATATTTTTGATATTATTTCAGTGGTTCTGTGTATTGATTTACAACCTCATCCTATTACTGCAAATTCTGGACTACCGGTGATAGACTCTAGTCGTTTATCCATGTCAGCTTGTCGTCTGATTGCATTTGTTACATTAATAGCCAGAAGATCCATTTTATTTAAATCGGAAGATTGTAATTCCCCCGCTACATTTCAATGGTTTTCCCAAACGATAGCATGCCCAAACTTGGAAAAAAATTAGGAGCGGTACTATGGATCCTTCGGTTAAATTTGAAGAAACTTGGAGCCATTGATTCAATATTTTCATATGATGTAAGTTGACCCTTTCGGAATCCTTTGTAGTTTTTTGTTGTTTATGTATAGAGGAGCGGAGTTAACGAAAAATAATTCTGGCCGATGTAATATGACAGCCCAAGCTTTATTTGTATGTCTTGTTTTTTTAGTTTAGTTTCTTTTTAGTTCAGAGAGTTTTCTTTTTCTCTCTTTATAAAATATATTTTTCATGGTCAATTACTATGAGGTTGCGAGGCTAAACTATATTTGCTACTTGGAATTTGTGCTTGTACATGTTAACTGTTATTATTGCAATCCCGATCTCTATGTATCATTACTATTATTGTTATGTTTAATTTTGAAAGTTAATAAAAAGATTGAAAAAGAACATAGATATTTACCGCACATTACAGGCCCTTCGGCCCACAGCGGAGAGACCTACTCCAGAGACAGCCAAGAATTTCGCCAGCGCACAGCCCGGTATTTTGCTCAGCTCCATGTCCCTGGATCACAGTGGATGTGTCTCATCCAGGACCAGCACATAATGGTGGCGAGGGCCGAATACTTCAGAAAATCACGTAAAAAAAAAAATGTTCCTTTCAAAATGCTGAAAGACGTGGAGTGGCAGAGAAAATAAAAAGAGTTGTGGAGGTTGGTAGAATCTTGCTGACAAATAAAAATTGAAGAGCATGAAGACCGGGCGGATCTCACCGTGCTGAACTCGGGAGAGGTGTGGGGAGAACAAGCAGAGGAAATAACTGAGATGCAGGAAGGAATTTCTCTCCATTGGCAGAGGGATGGAACTTCAGAGAAACCTGTGTGGAGAATCTTCCAACATTGGAAAAGTACAGCGGAGACATGGAGACTGTGAGAATGGAATGAAGCTCCAAAGGAGGAGTGTGAGGGTGTGGAATGGATGCAGGAGGCCGGAGCTGAGGAGATCCATGGAGTGAATACAAGAGACAGAAATGAACTGAATCAAACTTCCACACTGACGACAGGATGCAAAAGAAAGGATGCAGAGGGAATTTTTCCCAGGTGGGGAGTTAAGAAACGGGATAATTTGGAACTGTGACGGGGAGAATACCCTTCAGGAAATGGAGTGAACGTTTGCAGCATTTCACCTGAAGTTCTGCGGAGGTGCAGTCTTTGAAATACTTCATAATATTCATTTTTTATATAAATCAATGAGATTAGATGCGGAAGAAGAAAATGCTTCTTCAAGGGAAAATATTAGCGGTGATAATGTCTCCTTAAGGAATAGCTTCTGTTTGTATTTCATATGCCCACCCGGATTGCCGCGAATTTTCGCAGTGTGATCGCTATTCCCCAGTTATTACCCAGGACGCTATGCTCTATTTGCCCCATTCGTTCTCCTGGAACGTTTTCAGTTACGTGTCCATTACCATATAGCTTGGCGCATTCTTGTGGATCAGTTGTTGACGGGATGCGTATCTCGCCCAGTTTTCCACTGAGAGAATGCTCAGAAGTGGAAGGGATAGGCAGGCTACTGAGCTGACGGATGGGACTGCGGAAATTTCACCTCAGGTAGCTGAAGGATGACGTCAGGAGGGAGGGCCGTGCGGGCGTGACTGAAAGAGCGCTGAGCTCTGGGATCGTGGGACTGATTTGGACGGGACCTTGCAGTGATTTGGATACAAGTGCATAGAATTATAAACCCAGCCATCTCGATTTAGTTGTGCAGTTAGTCATGCAAACACCTGTCTTTAATTTATCCCCCAAACCTCGTTTACCGTCTGTACCTCCTTAAATGTCTTTTTCTCCCTTCTTCACCGTTTCCACATCGCTCCCCTTATCACTTCATACTGAGATGAGTTCTCTTTATATCGGTATGGGAATGTCATGGGAGAAAATTCCGGTTAACAAAATATATGTATATGCAGCTCGGAAGGCAGTTCAACGAAGCGAATAAGGAGACAAGGCTTATTTATACTTGTGTCAAATCGACGCCGTAGGTACGGCGTCGCCGCGAACCATACGAACCATACGCAGAGCTATGCGGATCCCTACGCCGTGGCCGTGTGGTCTGATGCTGGCGGCGTCATGTGTCACAAATATGATTGTGCTTTTAAAGGAATGATCTCGACGATTTAACGAAGCAGGAAGGTAGATAGAGTTTGGATGGACTTTAGTAATGTTCCTAACAAAGCACCCATGGCAGATGCAGGGACGCCGAGATGAATGAGAAAACTAGTCACACAATTAGCTTGGTAAGTGGATGCGAATGGCAGTGTGCGAGCGTGTCTCTCCTCCCGGACGCCGGCAATAAGCGGCGAGCTGTAGATTTGCTGCTGGGTCCTTTATTGTTTGTAAAAGAGTATGTGAAACAAAATGTGACTTATCCACATTGTGAAATAAAATTCTGGGAGGACATATAGACCTTTGGGGGGTCGTTTTTTAGTTGTAACCTTGCAATGCTAGGCCACACCTTTCTGAATGGAGGAGGACAGTACAGCGAAGGTATATTTTGTTATTCTTGCATTGTTCACCGAGGCTTTGAGTGGAAGAATGCCTACTCGGTCTTACAGCTATACGGAGCACTGGTTATAACAGACTGAGAGCAATGGGTGCAATTCTGATTGCCACGCCATGGGAAGGATGTTGTAAGAACTGATGGAAGATCAATATTCACTAGATTGTTTCCTGGACTGTGGGAAAGGGGATAAACTATAAGGAGAAGTTTGATTGTCTGAAATAGCAAATAAAATGAATGGTCCCTGTAAAAGTTTATACAACTATGAGGAGGTGTATATTGTACAGATAGCCAATAACTTTGTCTTCTCCTATGTCAGCAGTGGCACGTCCATACACAGATCTGAAGACATTGTTTTTTTTTCGCCCAGTGCGGCGTGGTTATGTCTACAGCAGACGTGCTGGATGCAGGTGATAATAAAATAATGGAAACGTGCCTGGATAACCCTTGGTTAACAAAGGTAGACAGGGATACATGCTGGATTATGGCTCCGGGGATTGGCATAGGTCGCCATAGTCGAGCTGGGGCAGAATCTATGCAATATTGATTCCACACTGCAATCTACAAGAAGGTAGCTCTGTCACAGCGCTGACCGCAGCGAATCTGCACTGCCAGTGTAAAAGTCATTCCGATGACTCCACCTTTACCCGAGTTACCCAGCGGCCAAATGAGCCCTGAGTGTCAACGCAGCCGTCAAACGCAACGAGTGACTGAAATCAACTGAGCGATCGGCTACCAGGATTGTTGGTGACGTCACGGCTATCAAGGACGCTTCTGCACGGAAATGGAGTGTTATATTATTTCATGTCAGTTTAATAGCGAGACGTATTATACTCAAACACATAAAACCCAGATGTACATCGTGACCCAATAACAGATTCCCGATGCGGAGAATTAGTAGTTAATGAACATTCGACCTTTAGGAATATGTGCTTTGCTTTACCTGTGTTTTTTAACCAATTTTAAAAATAAAGTCAAAGGAGATTTTAACACCAGCCGCATTTCCTCTCTAAACTTAGCCTGGGTCGCTGTATAAATGCAGGCGTTCGTGCAGGAACTCAGATACATGATCATGTAGCCGGCTTCAGTGGCGACATAGGCAGAGTCGGTGTAATCGCCGTCGTAATGCGCGGTTGCTGTGAGTCGGGTGATCTGAAAGATCACAGTGACCGACAGCCACAACAGAATGAAACTGCCGGACACACTAAAGAGTAAAATGATGGATTTCCGGCGGCCTTCCATCTCCGGATCTTTCTGTGTTTGACTGCTGTGACCGCGCAGTCCGCGGCGCATTTTACTGGCTAATAAAATGCGCCTTACCGTCAGACAGTTAAACAGGGTTATCAGAACAAAAGGTGATATAACCGTTAAAATACTCTGCAGAAAGGAGAATGCGACGCCCACAAGAGACGTCACGAACCACGAGCTCGGCTGACAGCCCCGTTGAATACCGTTAATTACACCCACAGGCTTATACTCAAATAGATATGGGACGTTCTGTAAATGCATCAGGAGCGGCACGGTTATAATGCCGGCAACAGCTGTCCTCGTCGTGCAATATTTCGTTTTAAGCTTCTGACAACAGATCGCTACAAACCGATCGGCTGTGAACAGGACAGTGTACCAGACCGAGGTTTGCAGGCAGGTCGAATTGAAGTACAGGACGACCTTACAGGCGGATGTGTAGGACAGGAAGGAGAATGGAAACTGGTACATGACGATATGATAAACAATTACACAGACGATCATCACCAGGAAATCTGCCATTGCCATGAAAGCCATGTAGAGCGATATACATTTGGAAAGGCCGCAATTCCCTCGAAAGAGGACCACCATTGTCAATAGGTTCGCTAGGGAAAGAGTCACAAATTGTGAATTACAAACAGGGCAAGGAGAAGCGTTCTCGGAATTCAATGTGAAAATACTTTTCCGACAGTGATTGGCAAAATTACCAGGGAAATATGTTCCAAGAGAGAATGAAAACTCCTCATTCAGTGAACTAAAACAGTTTGCATTCGAACTGCGCATTTGCTCCTGGTTAAGTTGCTGGTGACGTGCTCTCGATGTCACCTTGGCGATGTAACCGAGAGGGGGCAGCACTGCTCCCGGTTAAGTTGCTGGTGACGTGCTCTCGATGTCACCTTGGCGATGTAACCGAGAGGGGGCAGCACTGCTCCCGGTTAAGTTGCTGGTGACGTGCTCTCGATGTCACCTTGGCGATGTAACCGAGAGGGGGCAGCACTGCTCCTGGTTAAGTTGCTGGTGACGTGCTCTGGATGTCACCTTGGCGATGTAACCGAGAGGGGGCAGCACTGCTCCTGGTTAAGTTGCTGGTGACGTGCTCTCGATGTCACCTTGGCGATGTAACCGAGAGGGGGCAGCTCTGCTGCTCATTTGCCATTACAACCCAGAAAAATAGAGGAGATCACCGTCTTCTCCCATACCTCCCCTGCGCCCTACTTTCCCTACCCGTGGGATCGTCATTTCAATGGCTCTCACCCTCGAAGCCCCATTCAGACACCAGCCGTAGGGAATGAGAGCCGTGACAGAGCTGAACACAGCAGCTGTAGGAGGATCGGCTGATGTGCAGCCGACAGATTCCACTCAACGGAACTCATTATTATTGAGCCGGTCCTGGCCCGGAGTAAGTGGGGCCGTGCCCGCTGTCGGTCATCAGCCCCAGGGTGAAACCGATGCACTCGTTCCCTCCGTTTAGTCAGTGAATGAGCGCAGGGCCCGGTGAACAGAATCGGACTTCACTGACTCGTCTAGTGTCGCTTGTACGCAATCTAGCTTAAACTCGAATAATTTCAGAATCGACTATCAATAAATAAGCTCTCACTTGGATATATCCGCCATTTTGATCACATTCATTATCATCTTAAAGGTGCGATAGGGAGATATTAATTCAAATCTCCAGCTGGACACCCCATTCTTGTGCTAGCTATATTTACTATAATTCCCAACTGGTAAGGGTAAGACAGATAATGAAAGGTTTGATCTGAAATCTACTAAGCGGGGAGGGAAGGAGAGGGAGAGTGTGAGTGAGCGAGAGAGAGAGAGAGGGAGGACAGAGAGAGAGGGAGGACAGAGAGTGAGGGAGACAGAGAGAAATGGAGAGGGAGAGAGAGAGGGAGAAAGAGAGGCAGAGACAGAGACGGAGAGAGAACGAGAGAGTGAGTGAGAGGGGGTGAGAGAGAGAAAGGATGGAGACTGTGAGAGATAGAGAGAGAGAGAGAGAAAGAAAGAGAGAAAGAGAGAGGACGGAGAGGAAGAAAGAGACAAAGAGAGAGAGGACAGAGAGTGGGGGGGGGGAGAGAGAGAGAGATGTGAGAGAGAGAGAGAGAGAAAATTCAGCTACGGTGGCAGTTGGTACAATCCGCAACGCTCCCACAAATCGTCCTGTTCTACTGCTCCTTCACCGAAAGTTAGGTCACAAAATACGTTTCAATCTGCAACAATGCCGGTATCAGATTTACGCTGACAGTGGTGAACAGCGGAGAGGACTGATCTCCCTGAATTTCAGAAGCATCGTCTACGATGAACTTTTGGGGCGGGATGGGAGGTCGGGGTGACAGTGAACTTGACCCTGCATCAGCGTGTGGAGCGGAGACGAACCGTTCAGCAGCGGTAGTCTGCCGTGTCTCCGCGCTGGGTCGGTTTCGCCGGCAAACAACACCCAGTGAAATGACTGTTAATAGAAGTCCGTCCCTAACATTTCAGACAGAGGATGTGTCGACTTACCCGGAACACCGAAAGCTGCGAGAATAGGATAAAATACAACCCTTACATGCAAGATTGTTGGTAGAGCCATTTTCGGGTGTTGTACACAATCGCACTGCTAGCACTGAGAGCCACTCGCCTGCGTTCTGACCTCGCTGCCCTTTTATACATTAATCTATACCCCGGTGAATAAAACACAGAGGCTGCACAATAACTCGAGTTAGTTACAGTCAGTTAACAAACAAGGCGCCGTTTCTCTCGGCACCGCGGGGAATACTTAAAGCTCAGTCCAGAACACCGTCTAGTAAAGTAGACAATCAGAAAGTTTTTAAAGCTGTTCCCCGCACTCCGGATTGAAATGCCAGTCATGACCTATCACCTGCTTATATTAACACACACAAAACGCTGCGTTCCACCGGAATTTTATGTATGTTGCTTGAATTTCCAGCATCTGCAGATTTTCTCGTATCTACTTCTATTGTTGCCTTCACATTCATTTTATTTGATATTAATTGTATGATATCTCGCTCCATATCTCTCAAAGCAAATGTTAGCTCTGAGTGAGCTCACGATTTATCCTGAAACCAACCCCACATTATATGAACATTACAGCGGGCCTGCACAGTCTGCGTTATTTGCCCAATGTCATTGTAGACCACACGGATTCCATCACCTTATTCCAACTTTGTCCATACTTCCTCAGTCACAGTGAACTCAGCAGCCCGTTGTGCGGGCGTGATTGACAAGGGCAACACGAAATGTATTGAAGTAACCCCTGCTTTTTGACGTTGAAGGTTAAAAATCTCTATAATAACCTCTGTGACAAATATTACCGATACCGAATGTGCATCGGCTTTTCTGGCTCCGAATAAGGTCTCAGTAAATGGCGGCGCATATTATGGATCATTACTGGCTCCTCATTTCCATCATCAGAATCGGAACCAGCATCACGTTTACTGTCTCCAGTAAATGTCGTGAAATGTGTGTGCAGTGCAATACGTCCAAAAGCACTGAAACAAACAATAGAACCATAGAATCATAGAAACTACAGCACAGAAACAGGCCTTTCGGCCCTTCTTGGCTGTGCCGAACCATTTTCTGCCTAGACCCACTGACCTGCACACGGACCATATCCCTCCATACACCTCCCATCCATGTATCTGTCCAATTTATTCTTAAATATTAAAAAAAGAATCCGCATTTACCACCTCGTCTGGCAGCTCATTCCATACTCCCACCACTCTCTGTGTGAAGAAGCCCCCCCTAATGTTCCCTTTAAACTTTTCCCCCCTCACCCTTAACCCATGTCCTCTGGTTTTTTTCTCCCCTTGCCTCAGTGGAAAAAGCCAGCTTGCAGTCACTCTATCTATACCCATCATAATTTTATATACCTCTATCAAATCTCCCCTCATTTTTCTATGCTCCAGGGAATAAAGTCCTAACCTATTCAACCTTTCTCTGTAACTGAGTTTCTCAAGTCCCGGCAACATCCTTGTAAACCGTCTCTGCACTCTTTCAACCTTATTTATACCCTTCCTGTAATTTGGTGACCAAAACTGAACACAATACTCCAGATTCGGCCTCACCAATGCCTTATACAACCTCATCATAACATTCCAGCTCTTATACTCAATACTTCGATTAATAAAGGCCAATGTACCAAAAGATCTCTTTACGACCCTATCTACCTGTGACGACACTTTTAGGGAATTTTGTATCTGTATTCCCAGATCCCTCCGTTCCACTGCACTCCTCAGTGCCTTACCATTAACCCTATATGTTGTACGTTGGTTTGTGCTTCCAACGTGCAATACCTCACACTTGTCAGTATTAAACTCCATCTGCCATTTTTCAGCCCATTTTTCCAGATGGTCCAAGTCCCTCTGCAGGCTCTGAAAACCTTCCTCACTGTCTACTACACTTCCAATCTTTGTATCATCAGCAAACTTGCTGATCCAATTTACCACATTATCATCCAGATCATTGATATAGATGACAAATAACAATGGACCCAGCACTGATCCCTGTGGCACACCACTAGTCACAGGCCTCCACTCAGAGAAGCAATTCTCTACCACCACTCTCTGGCTTCTTCCATCGAGCCAATGTCTAATCCAATTTACCACCTCTCCATGTATACCTAGCGACTGAATTTTCCTAACTAACCTCCCATGCGAGACCTTATCAAAGGCCTTACTGAAGTCCATGTAGACAATATCCACTGCCTTCCCTTCATCCACTTTCCTGGTAACCTCCTCGAAAAACTCCAACAGATTGGTCAAACATGACCTACCACGCACAAAGCCATGTTGACTCTCCCTAATAAGCCCCGGTCTATCCAAATGCTTATAGATTCTGTCTCTTAGTACTCCCTCCAATAATTTACCTACTACTGACGTTAAACTCACCGGCCTATAATTTCCCGGATTACTTTTCGATCCTTTTTTAAACAACGGAACAACATGAGCCACTCTCCAATCCTCCGGCACTTCACCCGCAGACAGCGACATTTTAAATATTTCTGCCAGGACCCCCGCAATAAATAAATAAACAAGAGAGGGAGCGCTAAAAGAATGCAAACAGTGACGTAGTATTGTTTAATTTAGAAAAGTTTAGATATAATTTAGAAAACCAATGCTTGAAGAGAATAAGCTCAACTAAGACATGCGAGGCTTAGCGAGTATTTTGGTGACACTGACGACAACTCTCTGAACTTTTACAGAGCCATGGACAAGGATATGAGCAGAATATATTGGGAAGTGTTTAATTTGGGGGAGTACCCATCATGACGCTATGAGGCAAGAACCTGGGGATGTGAACTGGGACCGGATGCGTTCAGGGAAATGCCCAACAGAAATGTGAAGGTTGCTCCGGGCGCCCTTGCTTGGCGTTCTGGGCAGGTTTGTCCCGCTGAGGTGGAGAAAGTTTGCTAACTCGAAGGGGTCACGGCTGTGACGAGATGTGGAATATCCATTCCCGAGGAAGAAAGAAGCATGCTTAAGGCTTAAGAAGCCGAGATCATCAGAGAGGGTTCTGGAGAGTTACGAGGTCATCACGAAGGAGCCAAACAGTGGACATTAGTGTTAGGAGTGTGCATTGGCGAGGAGGAGAACAGGAGGATGAGAGGGTAGAAGCGATGAAGGATACTAGAGGAAAGAAACATGCGCCTGGAGACGGGGGCGGTAGTGCGGGTCGGTAATGAACGCTTTGCTTCAGTATTCACCAGTGCAGAGCTTCCGGACAGATCAGATGCCGTGGACCAGCACTATTAACCCAGTACTCCGTAGACCACAGAGTAGGAATCCCAGAGGGAACTTGATGAATGTGGGGGCAGCGTGAACAGCCTGATATGCTGGAATAGGTCAAGATTTCGAAGGAAGATGCATTGGAGATTTTGAAGAGCATGAGGATAGATAAGACCCCGAGACCGAAAGGAATATCGCACATGATACTAATGGATGCGTGGGAAGAGATTTCCTCGGCTTTGGTGATGACATGTGCGTCCTCAGTGGCCACAGGAATAGGTGCGAAGCATCAGACGGTGGGAGGTTCTGACAAATATCATTATTTTGTTCAAGAAAGGTACCAGGATTAACCCTGGTAATGATAGACCAATTACTCTTACTTCAGAGACGGGCAAATTTGGGGGGAATTTCTGGAGATGACGTTCAGGAGCCCCACAAGTCTCGGTACATCAACCTGTAATTGGAACTTAGACCTCCTCAGTCATCGTACCCGAACGGTGAAACTAAGCAAGTGCGCATCAAACCCCCAAAACTCCAGCACAGGCGCCCCGCAGTGGCGTGTACAGAGACACGTCTCTACTCTCTCTCTTCGCCCATGACTGCCCTCCCGCTCCTGCTACAAACTCAGTCAGCATAGTGGCAGAGGTCACAGCAGTGACTGGCCTCATCACAAACACTGATGAATCTGCATATGGAGAGGATGAACCTCAAACTTCGACCAGCATTAAGAAGACAATAGAAATGGTAATCGACTTCAAAAATGCAAGAAGTCTCGAACAAGCCCCACTGTCCCTAAACGGTGAAGTAATGCGGAGTGTTCAGAGGTTCAGGTTTTTGGGGATGAATATCACCGAGGAGTTCTCTCGGCCCATCAGCAAAACCTCGTCAGCAACGAAAGCACAACAGTGACTATACTATATGAGGTGATTAGGGAGAGCTGATCTGTCTCAGAAATAGCTGGTCAACATTTTAAGTGCGGTAGAGAGCAGACTGACACACGGAATGGCAGTGCTGTGCTCCAGATGCAGCGAGACAGATTGCAAACCACTCAAAGGGTTGATTAGGACGGCTCCGATCATCACCGGGTCTCAACTACCGGACTGGGAGACAATCTAACTCCGGATGCTCACGGCAACAGTAAAAACCCATCCGATCCCTGACACTGTCTGGTTAATTTCCTGCCACCTGGTGGGAGATAGGGAAACATCTTCGCCATGCCATTAGACGGAAATATCTTCATCCGAGGGCCATTGTTGTGCTGAATAATGCAGCACCCTGCCTTGCCAATGGCCTCTGAGTGCCACTGAAATCATTTGAGTATGTAAATACAGTTTTTTTCTTGTTTTAATGAATCCGGACCGCACGCATTGCAAATATCTGTTCAGCGCGGTCTGGAGTAGCGCCGCCATTTTGTTCTCTTCAGCCATGACAATACAGTTCCATTGTATTCTATTGATTTGCCGAAGCACAGTCTGATTAGGGATAGTCGACAGGACTTTCAGAAGAGCAGAACATGTCTCACGAAGATGATTGAATACCGTGAGGAATGGGCGAGACATATTGTTTAAAACCGAGGATTGGAGGTTGTGGATATGGATTTTAGTATGGTATGTTCGCCGAACGATAAGCTCATTCAGGAAGGTGGGAGGCACCAGTTCCAGGGAAAATTGCCCGTGTGGATTCAGAATTGGTTTGGCCGCAAAAGGCAGAGGCTGCGGTGGTCTTCATTAGACGGGGGAATGAGGGTAAGAGCCGTGAAATAATTTTGTAGCCTTAGAAAACCCTGCTGAATCCGCACTTCCTGTCGTCTGTTCCGTTCCGGTGGTCACATTATAGGAAGGATGTCGAATCGTTAGAGATGGAGCAGAGGAGTTTCACTGCGATGACACCAGGATTATGAAGAGCGGTTGACCGAGCTAGGGTTTTGCTTTAGGAGGACAGAAAATGAGCTGTGATGTTGGGAAGGTGTACACAATGATAAGAGGCAGCGGTCGATTGTACAGCAAGAGATACTGCATGTTTCCCAGGCGGAAATGGCGAATACACGGAGGTATAACTTTATGGAGTTGGGCGGAAGGTATTGTGGTGATGGCGGAAGCATTTCTTTTACACACTGAGGGGTGTGTACGTGTGACGCTTGTAATCAGCGGCGTGGCGTCATTTCCGTTATGGACATTCCACAGACTCTCAGATAGGCGGGTGGATGAATGGGAAAGATGAGGGCGATGTAGTCGGAAAGGGTCAGATTGATCTTGGAATCGACTAAAACATGGGCACAACCGAGTGCCTACGATGCCATATTGCTGTATGCACTGTGCGATCATGTGTTAGTGAAACGTACAGGGTGTGTCTTGTGACCAGTTACCTCCTTACTGATGCCAGCAATGCAAAGTGTTCCGGATCCTGAGGGTCCGTAATGATGGATGCCGTCTTCTTCAGACATTGCTTTCTGAATATGATGGGAGCCTGATGCCTTTGCTGGAGCTGACTGACTTTACAACGCGTTGTGGCTTTTTCCGATCTTCTGCATTAGCGCCTCCACACCTGACGGGAAACAACAGCCCGCACACTGTCCGGGGTACATCACTAATCTTCTCAAACGTTTTCGTAATTGCATCAATTCTTCATCTCCAACTCATCACCTACAGAGCTGTGGACACACGGGAAATAGAAGCTCCTCGGCCTTTCCTCTGCTGACCCGTCGAGGAAGACTACCTGTTCACAGTTCAAAATTCAAAGTGCATTTATCATACTTTTTCAACAATTAGATTCGTCTCCTTACAAATAACCACAAAACAAAGAAAACCAATAGAACCGGTTAAGAAAGAAAATCGTCAAACACCCGATGTGCAGAGAGAAAAATACAAAAAGACCAAATCTGCAAACGATAAACTTCACCAAATAACATTCAGAACTGAAGTTCAGAAAATTGAGTCCCTCCACGGACAGGAAGCCAGGTATTGCAACAACCGATTCGAGAACATGTCCCTGCCTCTGTTGAACGTAGTGCCGAGAAAACGTCGCGGAGCACCGAGCTGAAGCGTCCCGTCCATCGTTCGATCTGGCCCGTCGTTGAAAACATGCAAACATCGCGTCGTTCCTCGCTTTCGGACCCGGGCCCTGCTGCTTCGTTACTCTCTCGGGCCTGGCCTCACCGCCTCTATTCCGCTCGTTCCAAATTTTCCAATTCGGCCCCAGTTTAAAATCGATCACATCTCGGTTCTGTCCTCGCTGTCGGGCACGGGTCCGGGCTCTGCCTCATCTCCGCTCGCCTCTGTTCCGCCATATCGAATCGCCTCTAAGTCCGCGTCGGCAATTGGCTCGTTCTCGGATCTCCGACACGGACCCCGACGGCTGGATTCGGCTTTCAAGGCAGCACTGTCCAGCGCTTTCGAGCTTTCAGATCGCACCGCAAAAATGCCAGTTCATACAGGCGGTCCAATAGCTCAGCTCCGAATGGAAAGTTAGAGGCTTTTGTTGGCAGCGCTCGTTAACCAGAAAAAAAGTTATTAATAACGTATTTAGTTGTTTTCTTTGTTTTGTTTGCCGCCGCTAAGTGGTCACCGAGCTTCACCAGCAGCATCTCACAGCGGAAGCCTCTCCGCCTCTCCCCACGTCTACTTCCTGAATCCACGATCAGTTCACTGGTTCCGATGACGCTGATGCTGGGCTGTTGTTGTGACGTCACTCAACCTGCCGATCCGTCTCACTCCTGTCCCGCTCCTCGTCACCCTCTGAGATTCTGCCTGCAACAGTTGTGTTATCAGCAAAATTACAAACAATGTCTGAGCTGTACCTATGCCACTGTTACAATTAAAGGACGTTTATCGTGTCATCTGCAGCCGAATAGGCCTCCTGTACTCGTAGTCAGCCGGACACAATGAACACGATCACACGGACAGAATTAGTGGACCCAACGTTAACTGATCAATCGAGCAATCCCGTGAGTCACATGACACACCAATAAACAGTCGTTCTGTGGATTGGACATCTCTCCACCCTCTATGCTTTTAGGCGAAACCATCTTGATAATATTCCTCCAGTTCACTGGTCCGTTCTGATCGGCGCAATCCAGAAACCCCAGGCTGGAGTGATGGACCGGATCCAGTGCTTTCAACTGGGGATTCGCATCGATAGCTTGCGGGGCTAACCTGGCTTGTTCACTCGCTGGTTGTGGAACGAGGGATTCACTTGGCCGTCTCCTGATCTGGTCCAGGTGTCGGCGGCATACAGCATCATCCTCGAGTGCTGAAGTTAATTGTCCGTCCTTTTTGACCACAACTTCTCTTTTCATCCAGGGTTCCGGCGAACACAAACCGGATCTCCCACCTCAGAGTTCCGATGTACCGTGTTTCAATCGGACCGCACGCCCATTGTCTTTTGTCTCTCTTACTCGGTCTTCCGGATCTGTCGGAATAAATCTAATCGGGAATATAACCTGCGGTCCATAAATCTCTGTGTGGTGGGTTGTGAGATTATCCGGCACCGGAAAACAAAAGCCGGTAGATTCTGTGGAGTATGTCCCCATTCAACTTTTGTGTCCCTGTTTGACAATCCGAACAGCTCATTCAGCCGTACCGTTTGAAGATGGGTGACAAAGGGGCGAATGTTGCGGTCGAACACTGCCTTGTAAAAATAGTTGGAATCCCTTACTTGTAAACGCGGGACAATTATCACAGTATCGGTGATACCATGCGTACAAAATAGTGTGCGTAAAGTGTTTATCATTGTCTCGCGGGTCGAAGTTTTAACCGCTTTGGCCTCAATCTATTTAAAATGCGCATCGGTGACGACCAATGATTTGTGACCGTCCAATGAACCCGCGTAGTCAATGTGTAAACGTCTCCAGGGGCTGGTTGGGCAATGCCATGGGACGGGAGCGTTTACAGGTCGAGACTGCCGGCAGGGGTCGCATGGACGAACAACGTGCTCGATGCCTTCATCAATTTTTGGCCACCAAACTGAATTCCTGGCTCGAGCTTCCATACCTTTTTTATGGAGTAGAAAATTTGCCATTTCAGCTTGCTTTCCTAGTCTTCATGGTCTCCTTTATCTATACAAAATACACTAGTGTCCGAGAATCCATTTTACCTTCTTGAGAATGTTCGGCAAATAATATTCGGGTTGTGTATTTATGGAATGGTGACCTACATCAACAGTGAATTTCAACACCTCTTTTTGGCATCAGATTTGATGAGTGTCCTACTGTCAACACTCGAGGAAAGTGGACGTTAGTCACCATTGACCAGAACGTAGCTTGGTCAAACACATCATGATCAATAAGAAGAGATCAGATGCTGTGGGACGTTTTGGTTTGGATGGAGACCGAGATCGGCAAACTCTGGTCAAGTGTCCTTTCTTTTGGCAAGTAAAACGCAATGAGTCTCGGTGTCAACAGTTAGGAGGCGTCTGGTGAAGTTCAGCGCAACGGTAACATCGGAAAACCCGGAGTATAATTCTTTTGATTCTTAGCTGGGGACACTTTGTTAGCGTCAGTACAATCTGTGGCAGTTGTAGATGATGGAGACGTCACCGCTCTTTGTACTTGGCACTCTTGCGACAAAACTGCATTTTTATCTGCCGCTTGCATGCCATTTGCGATATCAAAAGCTGACTGAAGTGAGAACTCTGATTCTGCCGGTAAGCGACGCTGAATGCGAACATCACGCCGACGACTGAGCGATCTCGTATCATAACTTCTCGAACAGCAACGTAAACACAAAGTTCAGTCAGTTTTCTTAATTCAGCATCAAACGTTGCTGTTGGTTCGTTTTCTAACTGAAAACGAGAGCTGAATCTAACGCGCTGCACAATATCCAATGGTTTAGGATTGTAATGAGATCAAATCTCAGAAGATGCTCTTAAGATTTCAAAGAGAGCAAATCGGGATCATTCAAACTTCGGACGATGTTGTATGTTTCCGGACCGCATAAACTGAGCAAGATAGTAACCTTTTGATTGGGCTCGGTGATGTTTGCCGCGAATAACGAGCCAAACATTTCAATGTAAACCTTCCCATGGTCTGTGAATCATAATATTCCTGAACTTGTCCAATGATGGTCATTGTTCAAATGTGAACACAGATTCCAAGAGAGCGAGTGTCACAGATCCCATCCCCGTCACCACTGTTTGACGTAAGAACTGTAATCGTGTCCAGTGCAGCCAACCTGGTCTGCTTGACTCGTAATCACGCAGAAAAAAAAACATGTTCACACGCACAGAGTTAGTAGGTCAAACGCGAATCGATAGATGGAGAAGTCGGCGACATCGACAGATCCCGTGATGTCACATGACAGACTAATAACGCCCACACAGTGGATAGGACACTCCACTCTCACCTCTATCTCTTCCTCCCTTTTAACCCCATTCTCCCTCCGTCTCCCCATCCCTCTTCCTCTACCGCTGTCTCAGCATTCTCTCCCACCCTTCTCACCCTTCTCTCTCACCTTCCATCTCGCCACATCTACTGTATCTCTCGATCTCTCGCTACCCCCCGCTCTGCCTCTCGGTCTATCCCTCTCTCTACTCTACCGGCCGAGTTCCTCCCAACATCTCCTTCTCCAACCTTTCCCCGATCCCCTCTCTCTATCTCACCGTGAGTGTGGTCACGGTGACTTTGCTGGTAAGCTGTTTCGTGTCGCTGATGGTGTCCTGGGTTCTTGCAAATGGGGATTTCAGTAACCCCTCCAGTTTCCAGCGTCGCAGTCCCGTTGGAAATGAACGGAAAGAGATCTCATTGAGAGTGCAAATGGTGGGAGTGGGTGGGAAGGGATGGAGTCCACGGGGGGTGCGGATGATGGTAGTGAATGAGAAGGGGTGCGATCCCATTGGGAGTTCGAGTTCGGACAATCCTTCCGCTCCCCTCTCATTCTCCCTGTGATGACAGGTTGCAGCTGGTCACCACACCGTGGGAGAAGAGATTTCCCTTGAATTTCATGGAATCATAAAACTCTACAGTACGTTACAGGCCCTTCGGCCCGCAGTGTTGTGCCGACCATGTAACCTACTCCAGAAACTGCCATGAATTACTCTCCCGCATCGCCCTCTATTTTTCTAGGCTCCATGTACTATCTAACATCTATGTAATATCTAAGAGTTTCTTAAAAGACCCTATTGTATCCGCCTCTACCACTGTCGCTGGCAGTGCATTCAACACACACACCACTTAGCTCTGACATCTGCTCTGTACCTTGTTTCAAACAAGTTAAAACTCTGCCCCCTCGTGTTCAGCCGGTTCGGCGGGAGGAGCGAGTGCAGCGTTCCGTGCGTGCGCAGCCCTTCGGAGAAAAATGATATCGTATCCGTGAAAAAGAGGCCGTGGACAATTCTGATTTGATGGAGAGGGACGTGAAAGTACAGAGGAACACCTGGAGACATTTCTGAAACGCCGGTTCGCTGCTGTCGTTACTGCGCGATCGTGAATCTTCCGGAGGGAAGGCCTCAAAATCCCCGGCTTTGCCTGCTGTTGGCGACCGAGATTGAGGTCGAATCGCTCGGATAGAGATGATACTCGGTACTCGGTGTCGGAGAGCTAATCGGAGGTTCGAAGTTTTCGGACGACTCGGAGTGGGACAGTGGTCGGGCATGGCAGTGAGAGTTTTTCTTCCTTCTCCCGTCTGCGTGAGATGTGGGACAATTGAGAGACTTTAAACTTTTTACTGTGCTCATGGACTTTTCTTCATCAAGTTATGGTATTGTTGCACTGTTGTAACTATATGTTACAATTATGTGATTTTGTTAGATTTTTCAGTCTTGTGTTTTGTGATGTCAGACCGGAGGAAATATTGTATCATTTCTTAATGCATGCATTACTAAATGGCAATAAAAGAGGACTGCGTGTCTTCATAATCTAAATCTAAAGCGCTAGGAACAAGCCTGTGGCTATTCACACGACCAATGTCTCTCATCATCCTACACATCTGCATGAATTTCCTGCATGATTTTCTCCAGGCTGAATAAAACGATGTGTATTTGAAGTTCTTCAGTGCTGTGAAATAATTTAGCTAAACTCCTTCTTCGCTGCTCTTTTCAACGTTTTCGGTCATTTTCACTAATGTCAAAGGACTCCAGACAGAGATGTGGTCTAGAGTTTATGAGGAGAAGGAGGAATCTGACCAGCAGGATGTGTCTACAAATGAAAGATCAGAAACATTTGGAAACTGATTGACTGAAAAAAAGTGGTTAATTTCTGCAAAATACTGGAGGAAATCAACAGATCAGGCTGCAAATGTGGAGAGGAATAAATAAACAACATTTATGCTGAGCCCCTTTAGCATGTCTAGACTGTGTACTCCTCTGCTTAGTTGCTGTCTGAACTGCAGAGTTCCTCCAGCATTTTGTATGTCTGTGTCTCTGTACTGTATTTCCAGCAACTGCAGAATCTCTTGTGTTTTATATCTACACTTGTAAGAGGATTGTTCTTTGGCATTAGATACACGTTGATATTGAGTATATTGTTTATGGGAACCGCTTTCTGCGTTAAAACAGCTGCTGAATTTTCTATGCACACAAAAAAAACTGAGCTACGGACATGGAACTGGTGCTTCCAGAAACTTTTAATGGCACCGTGATTACCCATAAATCCTTGCGTTACAAATTTCGCCGTTGCCTAAGCACCGATCAAATGCGCAGGCGTCAACTTTGTGAAGTTTCCGAATATCACGCATGCGCGTAGTACACAGGGCCTTAGAAGAGCGGCGGGAGTAAGAGCGAGTCTCCGGGGGTAAGAGAGAAGGGAGAGAGGGGGCAGGGGAGCGGGGAGAAGGGGGAAGGGGGAAGGGAGAAGGGGGAAGGGGGAAGGGGGAAGGGAGAAGGGGGAAGGGGGGGTTGGGGATGTTCAAAACCGACTTTGGGACTATTACTGTGACTCCGGACACCGTGAGCCGCAATCCCGGGACAGTCCTGCTCTCTTCCCTCTCTCTCAGCCCCACCATCCGTACACGGGCCCCGGGGAGCTTCCGGCTGATGAGGGAATGGGAACCGATGGATCTCTCAGACAGAGCTGAGCTCCAGCTGTCTAAATGCAAGGATTGGGAACTCGGAGAAAGGGAACAAAATCTTTTCCATCAGCTGTTGTGAAAATCACCTTTGATCTGCCTCCAATCACAACCAAGAGAAAATCTGCAGAGAGGGCACAGTTTTAAGGTGCTTGGAAGTAGGTACGAAGGAGATGTCAGGGGTGTTGTCTTCTTTATACGTACCGTGGGTTACTGATAACAAACCATATTCTGGCAAAATTGAACTTTTATTTAACAGCAACAAAACCACGTTTTACACTGCCCTGCTTCTCGATCATTCTTCATTTCTGCTTATGCTCAGAACTCTGTCCAGTCACGTCCTGACACGTGATATCACCTCAAGGGGTGAGTTTTTTTTTACACAGAGTGGTGAGTGCGTGGAATGGGCTGCCAGCGACTGTGATGAAGCCGGATACAATAGGGTCTTTTAAGAGGCTCCTGGATAGGTACATGGCGCCTAGAAAAATAGAGGGCTACGGGGAACTCTAGGAAATTTCTAAAGTAAGTACTGTTCGGCACAGCATTGTGGGCCGAAGGGCCTGTATTGTGCTGAATTGTATTGTGTTGTATAAATGGGGAAGTCACTTACCCATGACCTCTGGTTGTCGTCCCACCCAACATCAGTGTACACTTCCAACAAATCCTCAAAGCAATGTATAATTTCCTTGTTTATGTTTAGAGCCTATATTATTTGTGTAAAATGATGAGGGGCATTGTTTGTGTGGATAGCCAGAGGCTTTTCCCAGGGCTGAAATGGCTAACAAGAGGGGCGTAGCTTTAATCTGCTTGGAACTAGGTACCGAGGGGATGTCAGGGGTAAGTTTTTTTACACAGAGAGTGATGGGTGTGTGGAATGCACTGCCAGCAGTGGCGGTAAAGGCAGATACAATAGGGTCTTTTAACAGCCTCCTAGATAGGTACATGGAGCTCAGTAAAATAGAGGTCTATGTGCTAGGGAAATTCCAGGCAGTTTCTAGAGTAAGTTTCATGGTTGGCACAACATTGTGGGCTGAATGGCCTGGAATATGTGTAGATTTCTATGTTCTATGTTGAAAAGCGAAATAACTTTGGCTATCCTACAATCCTCTCATAACTCCCCCGTCACTAAAGATGATATAATTATCTCCGCAAGGGCCCGGACAATTTCTGCACTTGCCTCCCGTAGGGTCCGAGGGAGCACCTTGTCATGCCCTGGAGATTTATCCACCCTAGTCTGCCTCAGGATAGCAAACATCTCCTCTTCTTCAATCTGTACAGGGTCCACGGTTTTAGTGTCACTTTTCCACACTCTCATTGACACTCTGTCCATCTCCTGAGTAAATAGAGATGAAAAAAATATTTAAGATCTCCCCCATCTGCTTTGGTTCCACACATGGATTGCCATTCAACTTTGTGCCTTGCAGTCCTTTTGTTCTTAAGCTATCTCCAGAATCCCTGAGGATTGTCCTTTATCTCTTCTGTGAGGGGAATCTCATGCTTTCCGTTAGCCATCCTGATTTATTTCTTACATGTTCTCTTGCATTTCTTATACTCCATAAGAACCTGCCTGCCTATCCCTGTTGTGCAACTCCATTTTGTGCTTCACCAGGGTCTCAATATCTCTTGAAAACCAAGGTTCCCTGCAGTTTCTATCTTTACCTTTTATTCTGACAAGCACATACCCACTTTGTACTTTCAAAATGTTTGGTTTGAAGGCCTCAATTCACCAAGCACCTTTGCCATAAAGCAGCCCATCCCAGTCCACAGCTGCCAGATCCTAGTGTCATAATTCCAGTGTTGTTCTGTACCCTGAACACATCCGCCTTTCCTATGCTGCTCCTTGTATTGAAATATACAGGGCTCAGCATATTCACTGCACCATGCTCAATGTTTTTAATTCCTGACTTTGTCTGAGGTCTGAACAACAACTATCTCCACAAACTCTCCACTCTCTGTTCTGTTGTTCAGGCTCCCATTCCCCCTGCAACTTTAGTTTAACCCGCCCCCACCACCACCCCACACCATGCAGCTCCATCACCCCTTTGGCTTTCATCTCCGAGATCAATAAAAAGGAGGTGCATTCCAGGTACAGGCAGGTAGGAGCAAATGGGGTACTTGTGAGATACAGGAAATTCAAGTGAACACTTATGAAAGAAATAAAAGAAAGCATAAGGTTGCCTCAGCAGACAAGGTGAAGGAGAATGCTCAGGGATTCTGCAAGTATGTTAAGAATGAAAAGATTGCAAGGGAAAAAAATTAATCCTCTGCAAGATCAGAACAGTAATCCGTATGAGGAGACAAAATAGATGTGGGAGATTTTTTTCTGCATCTGTATTTACACAGGAGATGGACACAGAGTCTATAGAAGTGAGGCAAAGCACCATCAACTTCATGGACCCTGTACAGATTACAGAGGTGGAGGTGTTTGCTGTCTTAAGGCAAATTAGCGTGGATCAATCCCCAGGGCCTGACAAGTTGTTCCCTGGGACTCTGCGGCAGACAAGTGCAGAAATTGTCGGGGCCCAAGCACAGATAGTTAAGTAACCCTTAGTGACAGGTGAAGTACTGGAGGATTGGAGGACAGACAATGTTGTTCCGCTGTTCAAGAAAGGCTCTAAAGTAAACTAAGAGATTGTACATTGGTGAGCTTGACATCAGTTGTGGGAAAGGTATTGGAACGTGTGTGCAGGAACTAGATATATACTGTAAGTACTCGGATAGATGTGGACTGATTAAGGATAGGCAGCATGGCTTTGTGCATGGTAGGTCATGTCTAACAATCTTACAGAGCCTCTCGAGGAAATTATCAGGAAAGTGGATGTTGTCTACGTGGACTTTTGCAAAGCACTTGACAAAGTCTCATATGGGAGATTGGTCAAGAAGGTTTAGTCACTCAGAATTCAAGATGAGACAGTAATTTGGGTGAGTCACTGTATTTGGGAGAAGCCAGTGTGTGGTAGCAGACGGTTGCCTCTCTGACCGGAGGCCTGTGACTAGTGGTGTGCCACAGGGATTAGTGCTGTATCTGTTATTGTTTGCCATCTATATCAATAATCTGGATGATAGTGTGGTTAACTGGATCAGCAAATTTGTGGCTGACGCCAAGATTGGTCGTGTAGTGAACAGCGAGGAAGCGTATCAAGGTTTGCAGTGTGATCTGGACCAACTGGGAAAATGGTTTGAGAAATGGAAAATGTAATTTAATGCAGACAAGTGTGAGGTGTTGTACTTTGGTATGATCTACCAAGGGAGGTCCTTCACCGTGACTGGTCGGGCACAGTGGAGTGTTGTAGAAGAAAGGGACCTGGAAGTACAAGTCCTTAATTCACTGAAAGTGGTGTCACAGTTAGATAGGGACGGAAAGCAAGATTTCAGCCCTTTGGCCTTCATGAACCAAAGTACTGAAAATGATAGATATTTTATACTTCATACTTTATTGTTGCCAAACAATTTGTACGAGAACGTACAATCATCACAGCGATATTTGATTCTGCACTTCACACTCCCTGGATTACAAATATTAAATATTAAAATATTAAAAGTAGTTAAAATTAGTCAATATTAAAAATTTAAATTATAAATCATAAATAGAAAATAGAAAAATGGGAAGTAAGGTAGTGGAAAAAAACCGAGAGGCAGGTCCGGATATTTGGAGGGTACGGCCCTGATCCGGGTCAGGATCCGTTCAGCAGTCTTATCACAGTTGGAAAGAAGCTGTTCCCAAATCTGGCCGTACCAGTCTTCAAGTTCCTGAACCTTCTCCCGGAGGGAAGAGGGACGAAAAGTGTGTTTGCTGGGTGGGTTGTGTCCTTGATTATCCTGGCAGCACTGCTCCGACAGCGTGCGGTGTAATGTAAGTCCACGGACGGAAGATTGGTTTGTGTGATGTGCTGCGCCGTGTTCACGATCTTCTGCAGCTTCTTTCGGTCTTATGGATGTTATGTTGACTTGTAGAAGATATTGGTGAGGCCTAATTTGGAGTCTTGTTTGCAGTTGTGGTCACCTACCTACAGGAAAGATGTAAAAGAGGTTGAAAGAGTTCTGCAAAAATTCACAAGGATGTTGCCAGGTCTGGAGGACTTGGGTTATAAGGAATGATTGAACAGATCAGGACTTTATTCCTTGGAATGTGGAAGATTGAGCAAAGATTTAATTGTGATAGACGGGCATAGATGGGGTAAATGCAAGCTGGCTTTCTCCACTGAGATGGTGTGGGACTACAACCAGAGGCCATGGGTTAAGGGTGAAAAGTGAAACGTTAAGGGGAACATGAGGGGTAACTTCTTCACACAGATGGTCATCTGGGTGTGGAATGAGCAGCCAGAACAAGTGGTGCATGCGAGCTCAATTTCAACATTTAAGAGGTTTCTCTCGGTACCTGGATGGTAGGGGTATGGGAGTGGGTGGTTTAAATAGTTCAGCACAAACCAGATGGCCCAAAGGGCCTGTTTCTGTGTTGTAATTTTCTGTGACTGTGACAAGAACCTGAAATAATACAAAAATTCACTTTAAGTCCTTTTAACAGCTGTGCAGACCAACCATTCATCTCAGCAGGAATTTTTTTATATGGCGTTAAAACTGTGGCACTTCAAGTTAATAATACATAAAAGAAAATCCTCGCTACACGTCAAGAAAGACTATTTGCGTGAGACTGTTTCAGCTACTGTGGGGCCAGGCACCCATGCTGCTCAGCAGGAACAGGGAATAATACCAATGGAGAGAGTCAAACTGAGCCAGGTCACAGATTGGAGATGGCAGAAATGCCCCATTCTTATAGAGACAGGAAGAGCATCTGAGAATTTGATGGTCATTCCAGATACCAGCACTGTGCCCAGTTAGAAGATGATTTCTCTCTCCAACTTGGGTTGAACCTCACTGTAATAGTGTGATGCGAGAATACACTTTGACAACTCAAGTGATCTGATCTGAAATATTGTCCGACACCCGTTGATTCATTTTGTAAATCTTTTTACAGGTTAAAAATGACAAGGAATCTGTCTACGGGAATCTCGAACACAACACACCAGTTTTGCTGTATCTGTCCAGATATTTGAGAAGTGGAGCAAGGGATTCACTCGATCATCCTTCCTGCTCAGACTGTGGGGAGGGATTCACTCAGTCATTTCAACTGAAGATATATCAGCAAGTTCACACTGGACAAGGTCATTCATTTGTTCTGTGGGTGAGAAGGCAATTCAGTTGGTCATCCCACCTGTAGACACACCAGTCAGTTCACCCTGGGCAGAAATTTGGTCATCTGCTGAATTTGTGGGGAAGGATTCACTCGGTCATCTGACCTAATGGCTCACCAGCGAGATCACACCGGGGAGCGGCCGTTCACCTGCTCAGACTGTGGGAAGGGATTCATTAACTCATCTGACCTACTGAGACACCAGTCAGTTCACACTGGGGAGCGGCTGTTCACCTGCTCAGTCTGTGGGAAGGGATTCACTTGCTCATCCCTACTGAAGGTGCATCAGCGAGTTCACACTGGGGAGAGGCCGTTCACCTGCTCAGTCTGTGGGAAGGGATTCACTTCGTCATGTGTTCTGCACAGACACCAGCGAGTTCACATTGGGGAGAGGCCGTTCACCTGCTCAGTGTGTGGGAAGGGATTCTTTCGATCATTCGATCTACAAGCACACTGGTCTTTTCACACTGGGGAGAGGCCGTTCATCTGCTCCGACTGCGGGAAGGCATTCACTTGCTCATCCCACCTGAAGGTTCATCAGCGAGTTCACACTGGGGAGAGGCCGTTCACCTGCTCAGACTGTGGGAAGGGATTCACTTCGTCATCCCAACTGAAGGTACATCAGCGAGTTCACACTGGGGAGAGGCCGTTCACCTGCTCAGACTGTGGGGAGGGATTCACTGTGTCATCTCAACTGAAGGTACATCAGCGAGTTCACACTGGGGAGAGGCCGTTCACCTGCTCAGACTGTGGGAAGGGATTCACTTCGTCACTTGTCCTACAGAGACATCAGCGAGTTCACACTGGGGAGAGGCCGTTCACCTGCTCAGACTGCGGGAAGAGATTCCGTTGCTCATCTCAACTGAAGGTACATCAGCGAGTTCACACTGGAGAGAGGCCATTCACCTGCTCAGACTGTGGGAAGGGATTCACTTCGTCATGTGTCCTACTCAGACACCAGCGAGTTCACACTGGGGAGAGGCCGTTCACCTGCTCAGTGTGTGGGAAGGGATTCATTCGATCATCTCACCTGCAATCACACTGCTCTATTCACACTGGGGACAGGCCGTTCACCTGCTCTGACTGCGGGAAGGCATTCACTTGCTCATCCCACCTGAAGGTTCATCAGCGAGTTCACACTGGAGAGTGGCCCTTCTCCTGCTCAGACTGTGGGAAGGGATTCACTTGGTCATCCCAAGTGAAGGTACATCAGCGGGTTCACACTGGGGAGAGGCCGTTCACCTGCTCAGTGTGTGGGAAGGGATTCACTCGGTCATCGAACCTACAGAAACACCAGCGAGCTCACACTGGGTAGAGACTGATCACCTGCTCAGACTTCGGTAAGAGATTCTCTCAACCATCTCCACTGAATGTGCATCATTGAGTTCACACTGGGTAGAGGCCGATCACATGCTCAAACTTCGGTAAGAGATTCTCTCAGCCATCTCTGCCGAATGTGCATCATTGAGTTCACACCAGGGAGAGGTCGTTCACCTGCTGTGAATGTGGGAAGCGATTCACTCAGTATTCTAACCTTATGTAATTCTCACTTTGGCTAGCAGCTTAATATAGGGGGTGATAGCCCCCCAGCCCGGCCAAACTTAAGAAATCTTGTTTGGGTGGAAGCTGCTTGATGTGTCCCCTGTTACATATCAGTACCCCGAAATAATAAATGGTACATAATATGCGATTAAACGATTAGGCTTTATAGTTCTTTCTTTGACTATAGGGCTAGTAAAGAAAAAATAAAGAAGAAAAAGGGCCCACTCTCTCCATTCATGTCTTCTCATCTCTCCCCGGTAAAACACCGCAAAAATTCCTCTTCCTGACGAACAAAAAAGAACATTTCTGTCATTAGATAGCCCTGCATTCAAAAACCCTGTTGTCTCTAGTCGTAACCTAAACATTGCTGTTACAGAGAGAACATTACCTCAGCAGTGAAACATTGCACAGAGGCCGTTACATTAGCTGTGAAACCTTACAGCATGTTATTTGTGACACACTGCCGGGTTCACACTGGGGAGAAAGTTTCAGTAAGCTGCATGCTCGATATTTGTCCGTCACCGTTGCTGAATGCAATTTCGAGAGTGACTGTCAGTGCTGAACTCTGCAATTATTACTGCTGCTCACCACACCCAGTTCTGCACCCTGGTCACTGGGCATGGGAGGAGTTTCTTCTGCTGCACATTCACCTTTAATGGGACTGGAGTTTAACGTGGACTGGAGTGGAGAGCGGCCAGTAAAGGAGTGGAGCTTTGAGGCTTTGGCTCAAGAGATTTTGGCAGTTGGGTTGTGCAATCAAGTCAATCAAGATTTGAACAGCTCAGACCCAGCAGAAAGCAGCTGATTGGGCAATTGAAAATTGAGAAGCTCAACAAACAAGTGAAAAGAGGGGCAGCTCAAGCCAGTGAGTGAGTGGGCCAGTGAAGGAGTGGAGCTTTGAGGCTTTGGCTCGAGAAGTTTCGGCGAGCAAAGGCAGAGGACGAGCTTGCTCCCAGTAAGGTAAGGCTGGGTATGTTTCTTTAATTATTTTGATTAACTTAGGAGTTGGTAATGGAGGCAGTAGATAGGGCAATCCAGTGCTCCGATTGTAGAATGTGGGAAGTCAGGGACAGCACAATTGTCCCTGATGACTAAACCTCAGGGATCTGTACTGGGTCCAATGTTGTTTGTCATATATATTAATTATCTGGATGATGGGGTGGTAAATTGGATTAGTAAGTATGCAGATGATACTAAGATAGGTGGAGTTGTGGATCATGAAGGAGGTTTTCAAAGCTTGCAGAGAGATTTAGACCACTTAGAAGAGTGGGCTGAAAGATGGCAGAAGGAGCTTAATGCTGATAAATGTGAGGTGCTGCATTTTGGTAGGAGTAACCAAAATAGGGCATACATGGTAAATGGTAGGGCACTGAAGAATGCAGTAGAACAGAGGGATCTAGGAGTAATGGTGCATAGTTCCCTGAAGGTGGAGTCTCGTTTGGATAGGGTGGTGAAGAAAGCTTTTGGTATGCTGGCCTTTATAAATCAGAGCATTGAGTATAGGAGTTGGGATGTAATGTTGAAATTGTACAAGGCATTGGTAAGGCCAAATTTGGAGTATTGTATACAGTTCTGGTAACCAAATTATAGGAAATATGTCAATAAAATTGAGAGAGTACGGAGGAGATTTACTAAAATGTTGCCTGGGTTTCATCTCCTAAGTTACAGCAAAAGGTTGAACAAATTAGGTCTTTATTCTTTGGAGCGTAGGAATATTGGGAGTTAGGAAAAAAGTGAAAAAGCAGGATCTCAGGGATGGTAATCTCAGGATTGCTGCCTGTGCCACAAGACAGAGAGGGTAGGAACTGGAAGTCATGGCAGTTGAAAGTGTGGCTGAAGAGTTGGTGCAGGGGCAGGGGTTCAGATTTCTGGAGCATTGGGATCTCTTCTGGGGAAGGTTTGACCTGTACAACAAGGACGGGCTGCACCTGAACTGGAAAGGGACCAATATCCTGGTGGGCAGGTTTGTTGGAGCTGTTGGGGAGGGTTTAAACTAGTTTGTCAGGGGGGTGGGAATCAGAATGTGAGTGCAGAGATTAGGGTAGAAGGACAAGGGCACGATGCTGTGTGTTCTGAGTTGCTGAGGAAGAACAGGCAGGGGACAAAACATACATGTAGCCAGTTCGAGGGGTTGAAGTGTGTCTATTTCAATGCCAGGAGTATTAGGAATAAAGGGGATGAACTTAGAGAATGGATCAGTACGTGGAACTACGATGTTGTGGCCATTACTGAAACTTGGCTGGAGGAAGGGCAGGATTGGCTGATGCAGGTACCGGGGTTTAGGTGTTTTACAAGGATTAGGATGGGAGGTAGGAAAAGGGGGGGAGTAGCATTACTGATCAGGGATAGTATCATGGCTGTAGAAAGGGAGGTCGCTGCAGAGGGGGTGTCCACTGAGTCGGTGTGGGTGGAAGTCAGAAATAGGAAGGGATCAATCACTGTGCTGGGAGTAATCTAGAGGCCCCCAAATAGCCCTCGGGACACCGAGGAGCAGATAAGCAGGCAGATTTTTGAACGGTGCAGGAAATACAGGGTTGTAGTTATGGGTGATTTCAACTTCCCTCATATTGACTGGCACCTCCTGACTGCAAGGGGGATAGAGGGGGCTGAATTTGTCAAGTGTGTTCAGGAAGGATTCCTGACACAGTATGTGACCGGCCGATGAGAGGAGAGGCCATACTGGATCTAGTTCTGGGTAATGAACCTGGTCAGGTGGCAGACCTCTTGATGGGGAAGCATTTTGGTGAGAGTGACCACAACTCCCTTAGCTTCAGCATAGCTATGAAAAGGATAAAAACAGACAAAATGGGAAAGTGCTTAACTGAGGAAGGGCTAACTATGAATGGATGAGGCAGGAACTAGCGAGAGTAAATTGGAAACAGGTGTTCAAAGGTGAAAGCACAGAAGTAATGTGGTGGAAGTTTAGGGACTACTTGTGCAGGGTTCAGGATGGGTTTGTATCACTGAGCCAAGGAAAAAATGGTAGGAAAAGTGAACCGTGGCTGACGAAACACCTGAGGCAACTCATCAAGAGGAAGAAGGAAGCATATGTTAGATATAAGAAGCAGTCAGAGCCCTGTTGGTCGCTTTTTGATTGCTCCTACCCTGTTTACTTAATTGTCTCCTTTTTTTTTTGAAACCTTATTATAATACTTCAATACTGCTTTACTATGGCTGGGAAAAGAACCAAAGCATTTGCAAAAGAAAGAGAAACAGAAGATGAATCCCCAGTCACTTTGGATTCAATCAGTGACTTGCTTAAACAGCAAAAATCGGAATTCTCTGACGAGTTTGAACGGCTCAACGACAAATTGGATACAATTCAGCGAACTTTATTTGAGTATGAGAACCGAATTCAGGAGAATACTGCGAAGCTAATGACACTTGAAGAGGACATTGAAGATACAATTAAACTCTCCATAGAGTGATCTTTATCCAATGATAAAATGCTGAAAAGGATCATCAGTCTCGAAAATAGAAACAGGGGAAGTAACATGCGAATCCTGGGTCTTGAAGAACCAATTGAAGGTGCTGACCCTATTTTTTGCAAACTTTCTGAATCAGCTTTTCCCTGCTTTATTCACTTCCGAGCTGACTTAGAAGCCATTGTCCTTGGCGGCGAAACCCAGCTCGGTCGGACTAGCCTTTCATGAATTTCAAATTAAGGACCTTTTAATTTGCCATACCCAGAGAGAAGGAATGATCGATTTCCAAAATTACAAGGTTAGATTTGTGAAGACTATTCGCCTGAAGTTTTGGCTGATTGCATGAAATATAAACAAGTTATGTTGGAATCTTATAATAAAGGATATAAACCATCCTTTCAGTTCCCCGCACGTCTGAGTATTGTTTTGAAGAACGGATTGCGAAAAAGAATAAGTTCAGTTGAAGATGCAAAAGAGTTTCTAAAGGATGAAGTCTAACACTTATATTTCTTATTTGATCAAATTTTTTCTTCTGTTAATATGAATTTGAAATAAGGTTTTATTAAACTCATGTTTTGGCTGTTCATATATTGTCTTTTGTTATATATTTTTTTGATACTACTTTATTTTATCCTGTTTTGAGGCTTTATTTTAATATAGCTTTCTTTGAATTTGTTTGAAGTGATCCTTTCATATTTTTGAATACCGAGTTATTTTACTTTTTATGTTGTGTCTTGGTAGGGACATAATGACCTTGCAGGACTGGAGTTTTTTTTCTGTCAACGGGATTTTTGGGGGCCGGTACTTAGTTCTCAGTTCACTGACTGTCTATTGGTCAGCTTTCTCGCTTTGGGTAGGGGAGGCGGTAGGGCCTATTTCTCTCTGGGAGCTGTGTTGGGTTGAATATATGATTGTTCGTTTGAATACCTTACTTTACCGTTTGCTTTCTAGTTTTAATAACTTATGGCCAGATCTTTTAATTACTTGTTGATTGGTATTTAAAATGGTTCAAAATATTAACCTGTTTAGTTTGAATGTGAAAGAGCTGAATCACCCCACCAAAAGGAACAAAGTGTTTGCTTATATTAAAAAAAATAAAAGCACCCATTATTTTTTTTTTTACAAGAAACACACATACACAGCTGTGATGCCTTACGTTTTTTTTTACTGGGTGGAAGGGTATGCAATTCCACTCCTCGTTTAAGGGAAAATCACGTGGAGTTTCGATTTTTGTAGATAATACAGTTTCCTTTATTCAGCATAAAGTTGTTTCGGACCCTAATGGTCGATTTGTTATTGTATCAGGGAGTTCAGACAGTAAGTTGATTGTTTTTGCTCATGTTTATGCCCCAGCGTAGATGATCCAGGATTTCTGAACGTCTATTTTCATTTTTGCCAGATTTGTGTACTTACGCCCTTGTGATGGGATGAGATTGTAACAGCTGGTTAGATCCAGTATTAGATCGCTCATCTATTAAACCAGCCACACTTAGTATATCAGCTTTGTTTATCCAATCTTTTCTAACTAAATGTGGTATAGTTGATGCTTGGCGGTTTCTGCATCTGACGGACAGGGAGTATTCTTTTTTCTCTCATGTCTATCATTCTTATACTGGGATTGACTTTGTTTTTATTGATAGTCAAATGATTCCATTAATTCGATCAATTGAATATAAAGAGATTGCTATCTCTGACCACTCTCCTGTAATTCTATCTTTAAATCTTCCTGATACTATCCCCATGTGCAGATTTTGGTGATTTAATTTAACTCTGTTATCCGATGAGGATTTTTAAAAAAATTATGGAGAATCAAACTACCCTTTATTTTTGAAGAAAATACATTGGAAGAAGCGTCTAGCCTTATTATATGGGATACTTTTAAAGCATACATCCGGGATCAATTATCTCTTATACTGCAAACATCATTAGAAAAGCTAACAAAGAAAGAAATGAATTAGCCAATAAGTTAAAGCAACTGGACCATAAATATGCTTCAGTACCTGATCCTGAAACATATAAGAGACGTATTGAAACTAAAACTAAATATGATCTTCTTATAACATATCCAATTGAAAGCCAACTTTTAAAAGATACAAGACAACTTTACATTCATGGAGATAAAACTGGTAAGCTACTGGCTAATCAATTGAAGCCATTTTCAGCCAAGCAGCAAATTAAAGAAATACATAAAATTAATGGGGACATGACAACTGACCACCTTGTAATTAATGACACTTTTAGAGAATTTTATTCTAAATTGTATAGTTCTGACTCTGTTAATGATAATATTGCAATGAATAATTTTTAGATCAATTAAATATTCCTAATCTTTCGTTAGATGATCGTAGGCAATTGGATCAACCTATTTCCCAGGATGAAATTGCTCAGGCTATTTGAGAATTGCATTCTGGGAAATCCCCAGGCCCCGGTGGATTCTCTGGAGAATTTTATTCGGCTTTTTCCTCCTTGCTTCTACCACATTTATGTTCTACCATTAGAGGAAGGAAGACTACCGCAGTCTTTTTACGGAGCTTCCATTTCGCTCATTCTCAAAAAGAATATGAATCCTACTAAATGTTCTTCATATAGACCTATCACTTTACTCAATTTTGATACTAAAATTTTATCTATAGTGTTGGCTCACAGACTTGAAGATATATCTTGTGCATGCACCGGTCGTGCATGCAGCCTGGTACAGCCAATCTGATCTATTCTTACTTTCTTCTTCTTACTTTTTAATTTATGTTATCTTTTGTATTTTTTTTCTCACGGTAACACGTCGAAGCTGCACGCTGTTTAACATGCTGGTAGAGAGAGTTTTCTTTGGGTTTTCTTTAGCACTGGAAATGGTTACATACCGATACGCGGGACAGAAGCAAGGTCGCATTGTATATTTCATGGACCAGCAAACACCGGCTGGCTTAGCGAACAGAGCGGCGGCCACCCCTGCTGAAATCCGGAGGAAAACACACAGAGGGGGATCACAAAGCCGAGGAAAGAGGACCGGGTCGAGACAACAGAGACTTTTGGAGAAGAGGAGTTCGGTGGGTAATACCGTTCCGGCTGACCGGAAGTGCACTGAGAGCAGTAAGCGTAAAGGAGTTGGGTGCTTACTGATCTGGCTAACAACGGATAGTGCAATCCGGGGTATATTATGATTGAGGAATGTGTTTGCAGACTGGATATCGAACTTTTTACTGTTGGACTTCGGCCACATTCCACCATGATACAACACTTGGCAGCACGGGAGGTCGTTCCTGCCCGTGGCCATCGAACATGCAGCTCCTCCCGTGGAGGGTCAGACACCCTGAGCCAATATAACTGGTCCTGGACTTATTTTCCATCTGGCACACTTTGCATTTTGGTGTTTGATTGTTGTGGTTTTTTGTATTGCTATATTTACGCTCAATTCTTGGTTGGTGCAGCTGTAACGAAACCAAATTTCCCTCGGGATTAATAAAGTATATCTATCTATCTATATCTATATTGATAGGATGCAAAACTGGGCTGAGAAGAGGCAAATGGTGTTCAACCCAGATAAGTGTGAGCTGGTTCATTGTATTAGGTCAAAGATGATGGCAGAATATAGCATTAATGGTAAGACTTGGCAGTGCGGAGGATCAGAGTCAAGTCAAGGCACTGTATATTGTCATTTCCACCATAACTGCTGGTACCGTACACAGTAAAAATGAGACAATGTTTTTCAGGACCATGGTGCTACATGAACAATACAAAAATTACACTGAACTACGTAAAAACAACACAAAATTACACGAGACTCCAGACCTACTGAGGACTGCATAAGGTGCACAAAACAGTGCAGGCATTACAATAAATAATAAACAAGACAGTAGGTTGGTGTCAGTCCAGGGTCTGGGTGTTAGTGTGGGGAGCGGGATTTTACACCATATTCCCGGTACAGTCTCAACAAAACACAAATAATTGTCACTTTGCCCGGACCATTGGCCCCGCTTGCAGGGCAACAGTCTGCCGGTGTTTGCCCCCCAATGTGGTGAATCGCCACCACCGTGGGCTCAGACATTTCCACAGATGAGCCCCTCCTGTCCCCACCGGGACAAACATCCTGTCCGCCCCCTCTCTCCCCGTCTTCATCCTCTCCCTCCCCGGGGAACCGGCATCAAACCGACGGGCCGAGCGGTCTCCTCCTACCTCTCAGCGACACATCAGACTCCGGCCGCAGGAGACGCTTCACAAACGCCCCAACTTCCCTCGGAGGGAAATGGAAATAAATCAGAAAGCGGACATTTACTTTGACGGTTGTCCCGCCGTGACGGAAAGTTCGGGAGACGGTGTCAGCGGGGGTAACGCCCTCTCGGCTGGTCCGCCTCCGCTATTGGTTGGAAGCAGTGATTGATATCGCTTCCCACCATTGGGAATAGCGCAGCGCGTGACTCCTCTGTTCACAGCGGTGGGGGAGGGGCTGGTCACGTGATTAGGAGCCCAGCCGTTAAACCGACCAAGCTCGAGCTCACCAGCGCGCGGGGCACAAAAGGCCCCGGATGATCGGTTGAGGTGAGAAGGGGTCTCCGGGTTGGGGGTCTCACCGGGCGGCGTTTTCAACACCGACTTCGGGTAGTTGCTGTGACTCCGGACTCCGTGACCCGCAATCCCGGGACAGTCCTGCTCTCTTCCCTCTCTCTCAGCCCCACCATCCGTACACGGGCCCCGGGGAGCTTCCGGCTGATGAGGGAATGGGAACCGATGGGTCTCTCAGACAGAGCTGAGCTCCAGCTGTCTAAATGCAAGGATCGGGAACTCGGAGAAAGGGAACAAAATCTTTTACATCAGCTGTTGTGAAAATCACCTTTGTTCTGCCTCCAGTCACAAACAAGAGAAAATCTGCAGATGCTGGAAATCCGAGCAACACACACAAATTGCTGGAGGAACTCAGCATTAGTACTCTTTTCCATAGATGCTGCCTGGCCTGCTGAGTTCCCCCAGCATTTTGTGTCTGTTGCTTGTTCCACCCCCTCTTGTTCTGGACTTTCTACCTGTGAGAATATGTTTTGTCCCACTCTCTCTGGGTACATAATGATATCAAACACCTTTGCCCTGGGCAACAAGTAGCTTTCACATCACAAATGTGCCAGACTCCAATGAGACAGACTACTGCCCTTCCCTTCATATTCATTGGCATTGCCATCACTGAGTTCACCACCGTCAGTCACCTGGGGGAGGGTTCAGGGGAAATATTTATGTCCAATATGGAAACTGGTGTTACCTGTGTGCATTGTGGCGATGCAAAAGTTGCTGGAGAATTTGCAAGTGGGAAGAAGTGGAGTGATATTTGGAAATCTGACTTTTTCAAGCATTATTTAGCAAGAGAATCACATATGGACAGTGTGCAAAAGCTCTGGTGAGAAAATCCTTCATTACCCACTACAGGCCTACTATACAGGTTGTGTGAGAGTGCAGATGAACTTGATCAAACCCAGGGGACATCAAAGTTTTTATTGACAGTGATTTGCTAGCTTTAAAATGAATAGCTCAAAATGTAAAATTTAGTGCCCACATGTTGTTGTCACCGGGCAAAAAATTGCACAGCACAAGATTTTTCCGCACACTGGTCATTAGAAATTAGAGGGGAGACCTCCAGTGTCCCTGATGCCCTCACCTACAAGATCTGCATCCAGTTGCAGCTTGTAACCCTGCACTTTAAGGAGTTGGAACTTGAAAAGGATGAATTCCGGATCATCCAGGATTTGGGGTGGGTGATTGATATGACATGAAGTGAAGTGAGTTACACCCACAGTGCAGGACACAGGATGAGAGTCAGGAAGGGGAATGAGGGTAAACAGCCATCGCGGGAGACTCTTGTTGCCATCCCCCACAACAGCAGGTAGACCACTTTAGAAACTCTTGGTGGGTGTTACCTGACTGAGGAAATTCAGATGGATGATAAGGGATTTGTTAGTTGGGGAACAGAACTAGAAGGAGATAAATATCCTACTGGTAAGGCTTGCTGGTGCGTACCTGTGGGGTGGGTGGTTAAACTAAAGTTACAGGGAGGATTGGAGCCAGAATGATAGAACAGATAGTGGAGCGGTTGAATTGACTTTATTACTTTCATCCTTCATATACATGAGTAGAAATCTTTGCATTACGTCTTTGTCTGAGTGTGCAATTTATAGTAACTTATAATAATTAATATGTACAACAGGACATTCAATATAACATAGAAATGCAATTGTATCAGCATGAATTAATCAGTCTGATGGCCTGGTGGAAGATGATGTCCCGGAGCCTGTTGGTCCTTTCGCTGTGGTACTGTTTCCTGGATGGGAGCAGCAGGAACAGTTTGGGGTTGTGGTGAATTGGGTCCCCAATATCCTTTGGGCCCTTTTTACACACCTGTCTCTGTAAATGTCCTGTGAATAGTGGGAAGTTCACATCTACAAATGCGCTGGGCTGTCCGCACCACTCTCTACTTGTTGGTCCTGGCTTTTATGCTGCGGTACTGTTTCCCAGATGGTAGCAGCTGCAACGGTCTGTGGTTGGGGTGACTCAGCTCCCCAGTGATCCTACGGGTCCTTTTTACACAATAATGTTAATATCCTGGATAGGGGGGAAGTTCACATATACAGATGGGCTGGGCTGTCTGCACCACTCTCTGCAGAGTCCTGTGACTGAGGGAAGTATTGTTCCCATCTCAGGCAGTGATGCAGACTCTCAGGATGAGCTCAAGTGTGCCCCTGTAGAAAGTTCTTGGGATTTGTAGAACCATACCAAACTTCTTCAACAGTCTGAGGTGAAGGAGGCACTGTTGTGCCTTTCTCACCACACAGCCGGTATGAACAGACCAGGTGAGATCCTTGGTGATGTTTATGTTAAGGAATTCAAATTTGTTCACCCTCTCAACCCCAGATCCATTGATGTCAATAAGGGTTAGCCTGTCTCCATTCCTCCTGTCGTCCACAACCAGCTCCTTTGTTTTTGTGACCATGAGGGAGAGGTTGTTTTCTTGACACCAGACAGATGTTGTTCAGATCTCAAAGAAAGTCAGTAATCAAAAGGTTGAGCATGGTGCAATTTACTCTCCTAAGCTGTCTATATCACAATGCAAGAAGCATTGGAGGAAAGCCAGATGAGCCCAGGACAGGGAATTATCATATTACTGGGAGTTGGTTGCCCCCAACAGTGAGGGATTTAGAGGAACAAATTTGTAGAGAGATCGCAGACTGTGCCAAGAAACAAGGGTTGAGATTGTAAGTGGTTTTAAATTTCCATATATTGACTAGGACCCCACACCATAAAAGGACAAGATGGAGTAGAGCTTGTCAAATGTGCCTTTAATCAGTACGTAGAATTTCCAGCATAGAAACGTAGAATAAGCGATTAGGAAATGATCCAGAATTAGTGACAGAAATTAGTGTATGGGAACACTTTGTATCCAGTGATCATAATGCCATGAGATGTTTTCAGCCATCTTCTGTTGGTTTTTCAAAGTTTCCAAATATTTTTTGCTCTATTATTTGCCATCTCTTTGGCTTTTATGTTGGCTTTGGCTTTTCATTTCAGCCACGGTTGTGTCCTCCTGCCTTTAGAGTGCTTCACTGGGATGTATCTACCGTGCACTCAGCTCCCGAATTGCTCCCAGAAACTCCAGCCGCTGCTGCTCCATTGTCACTCCTACCAGTTTCCCCTTCCAGTCAAGTCATAGAAACATGGAAAAGTTCAGTGTGGAAACAGGCCAGTTGCCCCATCTAGACAATACTAGAAACATTTAAGCCGTCCAATGCAATGCCCTGCACCAGTACCATAGCCCTCTATACCCTCACCACCCAGGTACCTGTCAAACTTCTCTTAATGGTGAAATCAACCTCACATGCAGCACTTGTGCTGACATCTCATTCCACACTCTCAGAATTAATTCAGTGAAAAGGATTTCCACGTGTTCCTGTTAAATTTTTGTTAAATGGGGAAGTCACTTACCCATGACTTCTGGTTGTCATCCCACCCAACCTCAGTGGAAAAAGCCTGTTTGCATTTACCCTATCTGTACCCTCATAATGTTGCCTACTTCCAACAAATCCTCAAAGCAGTATATAATTTCCTTGTTTATGCCTTTTTTAGGTGCATAAGATGAAGAGGGGCACTGATTATTGTGTGGATAGCCAGAGGTTTTTTTTCTCCCAGAGTTGAAATGGCTAACACGAGGATCATAGTTTTAAGGTGCTTGGAAATAGCTACCACTCTCTGAGTAAAGAAGTTCCCACTCGTGTTACCCCTGAATTTTTGCTCTTTAACTCTCAACTCTTGTTTGAATCTCCCCCATTCTCAGTGGAAAAAGCCTATCCACGTCAACTCTATCTATCCCCCTCATAATTTTAAACACCTCTATCAAGACCCCCTCAACCTTCTACGCTCCAAAGAGTAAAGACCCAACTTTTTCAACCTTTCTCTGTAACTTAGGAGATGAAACCCAGGCAACATTTTAGTAAACCTTTTAGAATGCACGATTTCTCTCCCTCTTTCACCAAATTTCAATCCCTCATTATGATATTGTAGCCATTATTGGGACTTGGTTGCGCCCAACAGTCTGAGAGATTTAGAGGAATAAATTTGTAGAGAGATCGCAGACCATGCCAAGAAAGAAAGGTTGATTCAGTAAGTGATTTTAACTTTCCATATATTGACAGGGACTCCCATACTGTAAAAAGACGAGATGGGGTAGAGTTTGTCAATGTGCCCCTGATCAGTAGGTAGAACTCCTGACGCAAAATTGTGCAACGAGCTGTTAGGAAATGATCCAGGGCTGGTGACAGGAATTAGTGATCATAATGCTATGAGATTCAAAGTAAGTATGTGAAAAGATGGATCTGGACCACGGGTTGAGATTCTACGTTGGAGAAAGGTCAATTTTGAACATATCAGAAATGATCTGACAAATTCCAGGCAGTTTCCAGTGTAAGTTTCATGGTTGGCACAACATTGTGGGCTGAATGGCCTGGAATATGCTGTAGATTTCTATGCTTTATGTTGAACAGCAAAATAACTTTGGCTATCCTACACTCCTCCGTCACCAAGGACAATTTCAGCACTTGCCTCCTACAGGGTCTGAGGGAGCACCTTGTCATGACCTGGAGATTTTCCACCCTAATCTGCCTCAGGATAGCAAATATCTCCTCTTCTTTAATCTGTACAGGATCCACAATTTTTATGCTGCTTTTCCTCACTCCCGTAGACCCTGTGTCCATCTCCTGAGTAAATAGAGATGAAAAAAAATACTTAAGATCTCCCCCATCTGCTTTGGTTCCACACGTGGATTCCCATTCCGGTTTTCCAGAGGACCAACTTTGTCCCTTGCAATCCTTTTGCTCTTAATCTATCTCTAGAATCCCTGAGGATTACCTTTCCTCTTTTCTGTGAGGGCAACCTCATGCCTTCGTTTAGCCATCCTGATTTATTTCTTATGTGTCCTCTTGAATTTCTTATACTCCATAAGAATCTACCTGCCTATCCCTGTTATGCAACATCATTTTGTGCTTCATCAGGATCTCAATATGTCTTGCAAACCAAAGTTCCCTGCAGTTTTTATCTTTACCTTTTATTCTGAGAAGCACATACCCACTCTGTATTCTCAAAATTTCACTTTGAAGGCCTCCCATTTACCAAGCAGACCTTTGTCTTAAAGCAGCCTGTCCCAATCCACAGTTGCCAGATCCCAGTGTCATAATTCCAGGTGTTGATCCATGCGCTGAACACACCCGCTTTTCCTACGCTGCTCCTTGCATTGAAATATACGGGCCTCAGCATATTCACTGCACCATGCTCAACTTTTTCATTCCTGACTTTGTCTGAGGATTGAACAACATCTGTCTCCACAACCCCTCCACTATCTGTTCTGTTATTCAGGCTCCCATTCATCCTGCAACTTTGTTTCACAGACCCCACACACTGTGAAGCACTAGCAAGCCTTACCATTGGTATCAGATACATTCTTGTTTTGTTCCCCAAACTCATGAATCCTCTATTACCCCTTTGGCTTTCCTCTCCCAGATCAAAAAACAAGGAGGTGCATACCAGGTACAGGCAGATAGGAGTAAATGGGGTACTGATGAGGTACAGGAAATTCAGGTGAAGTAGCCCCAGCAGACAAGGTGAAGGAGAATCCTCAGAGATTCTGCAGGTATGTTAAGACCAAAAAGATTGCAAGGGACAAAATTGTTCCTCTGGAAGATCAGAATGGTAATCCATACAAGGAGACAAAATATATGGGGGAGATTTTAAATATTTTTTTGCATCTGTATTTACACAGGAGATGGACACAGAGTCTATAGAAGTGAGGCAAAGCAGCATCAACTTCATGGACCCTGTACGGATTACAGAGGTGGAGGTGTTTGCTGTCTTAAGGCAAATTAGCGTGGATCAATCCCCAGGGCCTGACAAGTTGTTCCCTGGGACCCTGCAGAAGACAAGTGCAGAAACTGTCAGGGCCCAAGCACAGATATTTAAATCATCCTCAGTGACACGTGAGGGACTGGAGGATTGGAGCACAGCCAATGTTGCTCCGCGTGTAAGAAAGACTCTAAAAAGAAACGAGAATTTTATATGTTGGTGAGCTTGACATCAGTAATGGGAAAGTTACTGGAACGTATGTGCAGGAACCGGATATATCAGTATTTAGATAGTTGTGGACTGATTAAGGATAGACAGCATGGCTTTGTGCATGGTAGTTCATGTCTAACCAATCTTATAGAGTCTCTTGAGGAAGTTATCAGGAAGGTGGATGAAGGCAAGGCAGTGGATGTTGTCTACATGGACTTTAGCAAGGTACTTGACAAAGTCTCATATGGGAGGTTGGTCAAGAATGTTCAGTCACTCAGCATTCAAGATGAGATAGTAAATCGGATGAGACACTGACTTTGGGAGAAGCCAGACTGTGGTAGCAGATGGTTGCCTCTCTGACTGGAGTCCTGTGACTAGTGGTGGTGTTGCACAGGGATCAGTGCTGGATCTGTTGTTTGTCATTTATATCAGTAATCTGGATGATAACATGGTTAACTGGAGCAGCAAATTTCTGTATGACATTAGGACTGGGGGTGTAGTGGACAGTGAGGAAGAATATAATATCTTGCAGTGTGATCTGGACCAGCCGAAGAAATGGAAAATGGAATTTAATGGAGACAAGTGTGAGGTGTTGCATTTTGGTGGGATCAAGGTCTTGCACAGTGAATGCTCGGACACTGAGGGGTGCTGTAGAAGAAAGGGATCTGGGAATACGGGTCTATAAATCACTGAAAGTGGTGTCACAGTTCGATAGGGACGGAAGGAAAGATTTTGGCATATTGGCCTTCATGAACCAAAGTACTGAGTACAAGAGATGGATGTTATGTTGACATTTTACAATACATTGGTGAGGCCTAATTTTGAATGTTGTGTGCAGTTTTGGTCACCTACTTACAGGAAAGATGTAAGAGAGGTTGAAAGAGTTCAGAGAAAATTCAGAAGGATGTTGCCAGGTCTGGAGGACTTGGGTTATAAGGAGAGATTGAACACGTCAGGGCTTTATTCCTTGGAATGTAGAAGATCGAGGGGAGATTTGATGGAGGTATACCACAGATTTTAGGGTTATAGATAGGGTAAATGCAAGCTGGCTTCTTCCACTGAGATTGAGTGGGACTACAACCAGAGGCCATGGGTTAAGGGTGAAAGGTGAGATGTTAAGGCGAACATGAGGGGAAACTTCTTCACACAGACGGTCATCTGTGTGTGGAATGAGCAGCCAGCACAAGTGGTGCATGCGAGCTCAATTTCAACATTGAAGAGGTTTGTATAGGTATCTGGATGGTAGGGATATGGGATTAGACAGTTTAAATAGTTCAGTACAAACCAGATGGCCCATAGGGCCTGTTTCTGTGTTGTACTTTTGCATGACTCTGTGACAAGAACATGAAATAATACTGATATTCACTCTAAGTCCTTTTAACAGCTGTGCATACCAATGATTCATCTGGGCAGGAAATTTTTACATGGCTTCAAAGCTGTGATGCTTTAAATTAACAGTACATAAAAGGAAATCCCAGCTGCATGTCAACAAAGGCTATTTGTGTGAGAGTATTTCAGTTACGGTGGGGCAAGGCACCCACGCAACTCAGTGGGAACCGGGAATAATACCAATGGAGAGAGTCAAACTGAGCCAAGTCGCAGATTGGTGACAGCAGAAACATAGAAAAAAACCTAATCCACAATACAGGCTCTTTGGCCCACAAAGCTGTGCCGAACATGTCCTTACCTGAGAAATTACCTAGAGTTAGCCATAGCTCTTTAATTTTCTGAGCTCCATATACCTGTCCAGGGGTCTCTTAAAAGACCCTATTGTATCCGCCTCCATCACTGTTACCGGCAGCCCCTTCCACGCAGTCACCACTCTCTGCATAAAAAAAAGCTTACCCCTGATATCTCCTCTGTATCCATTCTCATAGACACAGAAAGAACATCAGAGAATTTGATGGTCATTCCAGATACCATCACTGTGCCCAGTTAGAAGATGATTTCTCTCTCCAAGTTGGGTTGAACTTCACTGTGACAGTGTGATGCCAGATCACACCTTGACAACTCAAGTGATCTCATCTGAAATGTTGTCCTGCACCCATTGATGGAATTTGTAAATCTTTTTTCAGGGTAAAAACAATAAGGAATTTATCTACAGGAATCTCAAACACAACACGCCAGTTTTGCTGTCTCTGTCCAGATGTTTAAGAAGTGGAGCAAGGGATTCACTCGATCATCCTTCCTGCTCAGATGGTGGGGAGGGATTCACTATCTGACCGACTAGCACGCCCATTATTTTACACAGAGGAAAGGCATTCATCTGCTCAGACAGTGGGAATGGATTCACTCTGTCATCTCAACTGAAGGTACATCAGCAAGTTCACACTGGGACAAGGCCATTCATCTGTTCTGTGTGTGAGAAGGTATTCAGTCAGTCTTCCCAACTGTGAACACACCAGTCAGTTCACACTGGGCAGAGGCTGGTCATTTGCTGAATTTGTGGGGAAGGATTCACTCAGTCATCTGCCCTAATGTCTCACCAGCGAGTTCACACTGGGGAGAAGGCATTCACCTGCTCAGACTGTGGGATGGGATTCACTCGGTCATCGGACCTACTGAGACACCAGTCAGTTCACACCAGTGAGAGGCCATTCACCTGCTCAGACTGTGGGAAGGGATTCACTCGGTCATCCACCCTAATGGCACACCAGCGAGTTCACACTGGGGAGAGGCCATTCACCTGCTCAGACTGTGGGAAGGGATTCACTTGCTCATCCCAACTGAAGATACATCAGCGATTTCACACTGGAGAGAGGCCGTTCACCTGCTCAGAATGTGGGAAGAGATTCACTCAGTCATATCACCTACTGAAACACCAGTCAGTTCACACTGGGGAGAGGCCATTCACCTGCTCAGACTGTGGGAAGGGATTCACTCGGTCATCCGACCTACTGAAACACCAGTCAGTTCACACTGGGGAGAGGCCGTTCACCTGCTCAGTCTGTGGGAAGAGATTCACTCGATCATCCACCCTACAGAGACACCTGCGAGTTCACACTGGAGAGAGGCCATTCACCTGCTTAGACTGTGGGAAGGGATTCACTCGGTCATCCACCCTAATAGCACACCAGCGTGTTCACACTGGGGAGAGGCCGTTCACTTGCTCAGACTGTGGGAAGGGATTCACTCGGTCATCTCAACGACAGAGGCACCAGCAAGTTCACACTGGGTAGAGGCCGATCACCTGGTTGGACCTTGGGAAAAGGTTCTGTCTGCCAAATCAACCAGATGTGCATCATTGAGTTCACACTGGGGAGAGGCCGTTCACCGGCTGTGAATGTGGGAAGTGATTCACTCAGTCATCTAACCTTATGTAACTCTCGCTTAGCTAGCAGCTTAATATAGGTTGTGACAGCCCCCCAGCCCGGCCAACATTAAGAAATCTCGTTTGCGTGGATGCTGTGTGATGTGTCTCCTGTTACAAATCAGTACCCCGAAATAACGAACAGTACACAATATGCGATTAAATAATTGAGCTTTATAATTCCTACTTTGACTATATGGTTAGAGAAGTAAACAAAAAAAGAGAAAAAGGGCCCACTCTCTCCATTCTCATCTTCTCATCTTCTCATCTCCCCCCAGCAAAAAACCACAAAAATCTCTCTTCCAGACTCACGAGAAAGAACATTTCTGTCATTGGATAGTCCCGCACTCCGAAACCCTGTTATCTCCAGTCGTAACCTAAACATTACTGCTGCAGAGAAGCCATTACCTCAGCAGTGAAACATTGCAGAGAGGCCATTACATGAGCAGTGAAATCTTACAGTGTCTGACAGCTGTGACACTCGACTGGATTCACACTGCGGAGAAAGTTTCAATAAGCTGCATGCTGGATATTTGTCCATCACCGTTGCTGAATGCAATTTTGAGAGTGACTGTCGGTGCTGAACTCTGCAATTATTGCTGCTGCTCACCACACCCAGTCTGCACCCTGGTCACTGGGCATGGGAGTAGTTTCCTCTGCTGCATATTCACCTTTAATGGGACTGGAGTTTAATATTCTGGATCTGAGAGAAATAAATCAGTTCTATTTTAAACTCAGTCTCTGGTACTTGGTGAATTTATAACACACCTAGTGTACAGTAGAGAGTTAACTCAGGCCGGCTGGACCCTGCCGGAGCATCTGTTCCAAGACAGTCCTTTTAAACCCTCCCCTATTGTTCACCTCTCGCTCTCCCTGTGGGATGGGTTCCAGTCACCACTGTTACATATCTTGTGGGTATCTTGTGACTGTCTTATGACCATGATGTAATGCAGAATCTTATGAGCATGAAGTAATGGTCTTGTGATGGTGGGGTGATGTAATTTTCCCGCCAATGTGAGGTCACGTGATGACATGTTCACAACAGGTATATTACGGGGAACCCTGGTGTGACGCAGTTTGTCTTCAGCTGAGTTATTTTTAGTTTGTCAGATACTCCGTTATGCTGCGTATTTGTCTCATGATGCAGTTTCATTTTAAACCGGAGTTTTACTTTCTATTTTAAGATAAAACCTCTGTGCTGGCAGTTTTGCCAATATCTGCCAGGTTTTCGTTAGTTTTACCTTTGCAGTTCAGTATCAAAGAGTGAAGACCTTCATCAAAAGGACAGGAACCTGAAGGATCACAATAAGGTTGGAGTCGTTCAGCGGGGTAATGAAGGATCGACCTTATTGAGTCTTCGGTCAAGAAATAGTGACCTGCATCTGAGATAACTCCTGCAAAAGAGCAGGGAAGTTTCAGCAGTGTTACTTGCCTGGAAAAGGTCAGTTCCTTTACGCCGTTTTATTTCCTTCATCGTGAATCCTTTGGACAGAATCAGCAGAAACGTCATGTCTGTGAAGAAATCCGTCTCCAGAGAAGTCTCTCCTTATTGACTGTGTAAATCACTTGAACTTTTGAATTTACTACTTTAAGAACTGTGTTAGAATTTACCACTTTAAGAATTGTTGCAGAGTTGTGTATAGCAGTTAACTCCGGTTAAGTTAGTTGTTTGTTTACTTTTCACTATTGTGGAGCAAAGTTTCATAAATGTTTATGTTTGTTTAAAAAAAACACTGACTCATTTCTATATTCATTGTTGCTAATGCTGTAACCAATCGGGGGCTCTTGGGATTGTTCCGATTTTGAGGTTGAGTGCTTGTTTAATTTGTAATCTGATTTGAATAAGGCAATTTCCAATTGTTTTGTTTGATTGGTTTGTGGGTGGTATTCAGCAGCAATGAATATTGATGAGTTTATGGAATCACCAGACCTGGACTTATTAGCGATGGCGAAAAAGGGTGATGTATCCGAGATTGCTAGAGGGTTGGACCTTAAAGGAATTGCAAAAGTTACAACAAACCCATAATTCAAAGAAAAAGCGTGACACACTATATAGCATCCGGTAATTTTGCTGGGGATGCGTTAGAAATGTTTCCATTCAGTAATCTTGAGGTGCAGTTCCATAACGAACAGATAAAGTTCGAACAAGTTAAAGTGGACTTGGAATGAAGTTAATTAGAAGAAGAATATAAACTAAGGGAATTTAAAACTAGAGAAGCAGATAAACAGAGACAGTTTGAGCTAGCGATGGAGAAATTAAAGTCTGAGAATCAGAATTCCGGTTCTATGAAATAGTTTCTTGCTAGTCGAGAAGTTATTTTGGCTCCTCCACTTAATGAAACAGAAGTGGACAAATATTTGTAACATTTTGAAATTGTTGCTCTCACTTCAAGGTGACCAAAAGATCAATGGCCAGTGATGTAACAAAGTATAATTAGAGGTAAGGCACAGAAAGTTTATACAGCAATAACTGCTGAGCAAACACTTGATTATGATACTGTGAAGCAGCATATATTGAAAGCGCATGAACTGGTTCCAGAAGCTTATAGAGAAAGATTCAGAAATTTGAAGAAAGCTGTGGACAAAAATTACGTGGATTTTACCTACGATAATTCTGTGTGTTTTGAGAGATGGGTTTCCTCTAAAAATGTGAATGGGGAGTAGAGTAAATTAAAAGAGTCGATTTTATTGGAGGAATTTAAAAGGTGCATCCCTATTGAGGTAAGGACATACTTAAATGAGAGGGACACTGCTACGTTGCAGGAGTCTGCTAAATTAGCTGATGAGTATGCTTTAATCCATAAGAGTAGATTTCCTCAGGGTAGAACTTTTAAAAGGAAAGATAGCACAGGGAGTCAAGGTAAACCAGAAATTAAGTCAGAAGTTAGTGAGAAAGGTAAGGATGAAGGGAAACATATGAAGGAAAGACATTTTGGTCCTATTTGTAATTATTGTAAGAAACCTGGACACATCATAGCTAACTGTTTCTGATTAAAGGAGAAGGCGGCAGTCCCGGATGCTTGTGTGCAACGTATTGAAACACTTGTAAATCCACAGAGTTCGATAAATACACATGAAGCTTTGTCAGACTTCGACCAAGTTAAGAGGGGATATGATTATTTTATAACCGAAGGATTTGTATCCTTGAAAGAGGGACCCAATCCAGTGCCAATAAAAATCCTTAGGGATACTGTAGCTTCTCAATCACTTATATTAGACAGTGTTCTCAAATTTAGTGATGAGTCTGACATTGGTGAGGTAAACTCTATAAGAGGTGTTGGGAGTGCCCTTATGCCAGTACATTTGCATAGAGCAAACTTAAGGTCAGGGTTAGTTACGGGACTTGTGAAGTTATGACTACAACCCAGTTTAAGGATGAATTGCGTTTCTCTATTATTAGGGAATGACTTAGCAAACAGACAAGTCTTTCCAGAAGTGCATTTGACAACAAAGCCCATACCTGAGGAACCACAGATGGATTCTTCTAAAACGGATTCTTCCTGTGTTGTAACCCAAGCTAAGGCTAAAAAGATTGATGTGCAGGATGGGTCTGTTACCCATGACTGTTCAACTCGGGATTCAAATTTTGAGGATGTGTCAGAAACTTTCTTACCTTCATTGTTTGATCAAGATTCTGGTAGTAAGTCTGACCATGAAGATTTATCTCTATCTCAGAAAAAGATGATAACAGAGCAGAGTAGAAACCCTGAGATTATCAAATTAAAAGAACAAGCTCTTCCAGATTGTGAAATTGAGAAGGTGTCAGTAGGGTATTATTTTGAGAAAGGAGTATTAATGAGGAAGTGCAGATCACCTACAAGTCCTGCAAGTGAAGAATGGGAAGTTAATCACCAGGTAGTAGTTCCTAAAGTTTACTGGAATGAGATTTTAACTATGGTTCATAGTATGCCTTTGGGTGGCCATCAACGTGTAAAGAAAACTGCAAATAAGGTTTTTAAATATTTTTACTGGCCTACTTTAAGAAAAGATGTGGCGACATTTTGCAGAACGTGTCAAACTTGCCAAATTGTGGGTAAAGCTAATCAAGTTACTCCAGTGGCCCCACTGCAACCGATTCCAGCATTTGGTGAACCATTTTCCAAAATTATTATAGATCGTGTAGGCCCATTGCCAAAAACTAAGATTGGACATCAATATTTGCTGGCTATCATGTGCACAGCATCTAGGTTTGCAGAGGCCATTCCACTCAGGAATATAACAGCTAAAACGGTAATAAAGGCTCTTATAAAGTTCTTTACTTATTTTGGATTTCCTAAGGAAATACAATCTGATCAAGGTGGTAATTTTATGTCTGGATTGTTTCAGCAGAGAGATTATAAACTGGGAGCAAAACAGATTACCTCATCTGCATACCATCGTGAATCACAAGGAGCCTTGGAGAGGTTTCATTCTACCCTCAAAACCATGGTTAGGATGTATTGTGTGGAAAATGAAAAGGACTGGGATGAGGGCGTACATTTATTACTTTTTGCAGTCTGGGATTCAGTGCAGGAATCCCTAGGTTTTAGTCTTTTGAACTTGTGTTTGGGCATAGATTTAGAGGACCTTTGGACTTGTTGAAAGAGCAGTGGATTAATAAAGAGGTACATACGAATTTGCTGGATTATGTTTTAAAGTTCAAGGAAAGATTACTTAAAGCGTGTAGCTTAGCCAACGGAAACTTAAAGTTGGCTCAGGAGAAAATGAAAACGTGGTATGATAAGGATGCTAGAATGAGGTCATTTAAGCCTGGAGATAAGGTGTTGGTTCTTTTCCCGGTGCAAACGAACCCTTTACAAGCTAAATTCCATGGTCCTTATGAGGTTATATCCAAAGTTAATTATGTGGATTATATGATAAAAAACGCCAGATCAAAGAAGTCCCACACAGCTATGTCATATAAATATGATAAAACCATATTATGAGAAACAGTCTGCTGCTATGACTGTTATGGTTAATAATAGAGGCTGATCCCACTAGGGACTTAATGGATGATTCATCTGAAACTCATTTTAAACCCAGCATTATTTCTGCCAGATCATCAAACTCAACAATTCTGGAAAATATTGATGAGAAATTAGCTCATTTATAGCCAGAGCAGAGACAACAAATGAAACAGTGAATTGTTAAATACAGTATAGGGATTTATTTCCAGACGTTCCTAAAAGAACCACTGTAGCTACAGTTGATGGAGATGTTGGAGATGCAAATCCCATAAAGCAACATCCATATAGGATGAACAGGGAAAAATGTGAACTTGTGAACAAGAAATTAAGTATATGTTAGAGAATAATATTATTAGACCTTCTAATTCGAATTCGAGTTAACCTTATGTGATGGTTCCTAAGCCAGACAGTAGTATTTGGTTTTGTACAGATTACAGGAAGGTGAATACTGTGACAAAAACTGATGCATATCCAATCCCTGGAGTAGATGATTGTGTGGATGAAGTGGGAAAAGCAAAGTTCCTTACAAAAATTGATTTGTTAAAAGGGTATTGGCATGTTCCATTGATGGTTAGAGGTCGAGAGATTTCTGCATTTGTAACCCCATCTGGGTTATACGAATATAATGTTCTTCCATTTGGGATGAAGGATGCACCAGGTAATTTGCAGCGGACGATTAATTCTGTGATTCATGGGCAGATGCCTATATTGATGATTTTGTTACAGGAAATGATACTTGGAAAGCACATGTTACTGCGGTGGAGAAACTATTTGAAAGACTTTCAAAAGCTAACTTAACTATTAACTTAGTTAAAAGTGAATTTGGCCATGCCATAGTGACCTATCTTGATCACCTTGTAGGTCCGGGTTTGGTTAAGGATAATGGTTAAGGAAATGAAGCAAACTCCAATTCAGTAACAAAGTTTAATGTTACAGGAGTATAATATTTTGATAACCTATATTAAAGGCAAAGATAATGTGATTGCTGACAGTCTATCTAGATATTAAATGTGCAATGTAATTTTTTATGGAGTTATATTTTAGCATTTGTAACACTTCTACTGTATATTAGTTTGTGAGGTGCTGTATGATACTGTGTATGTTGTAAATTTTATACATTTGTATTTCTTTTATAAATTGTTAGTTTTTAAAAATTTTGTTCATAACAGACCAAAATTTTCTCCTTTTTGGTGGGAGGTCTTATATACCTTGTGGGTATCTTGTGACTGTCTTATGACCATCATGTAATGCAGTATCTTGTGAGCATGAGGTAATGGTCTTGTGGTGGTGGGGTGATGTAACTTTCCCTCCAATGTGAGGACACGTGATTACATGTTCGCAACAGGTATATAACAGGGAACCCTGGTGTGATGCAGTTAGTCTTCAGTTGAGTTATTTTTAGTTTGTCAGATAGTCCGTTTTGCTGCGTATTTGTCTTGTGATGCAGTTTCGTTTTAAACCGGAGTTTTACTTTCTATCTTAAGGTAAAACCTTTGTGCTGGCAGTTTTGCCAATATCTGCCAGGTTTTTGTTAGTTTTACTTTTGCAGTTCAGTATCGGAGAGTGAAGACCTTCATCAAAAGGACGGGAACCTGAAGGATCACAATAAAGTTGGAGTCGTTCAGCGGGGTTATGAAGGATCGCCCTTATTGGACTCTTCGGTCAAGAAATAGTGACCTGCATCTGAGATAACTCTTGCAAAAGAGCAGGGAAGTTTGAGCAGTGTTACTTGCCTGGAAAAGGTCAGTTCCTTTAAGCTATTTTATTTCCTTCGTCATGAATCCTTTGGACAGAATCAGCAGAAATGTCATGTCTGTGAAGAAATCCATCTCCAGAGAAGTCTCTCCTTATTGACTCTGTAAATCACTTGAACTTTAGAATTTACCACTTTAAGAACTGTGTTAGAATTTACCACTTTAAGAACTGTTCCAGAGTTGCTTATAGCAGTTTACTTCCAGTTAAGTTAGTTGTTTCTTTACTTTTCACTATCGTAAGCAAAGTTTAATAAATGTTTATGTTCGTTTAAAAAAACATTGACTCATTTCTAAATTCATTGACAGATAGATAGATAGACATACTTCATTGTTCTGGAGGGAAATTGGGTTTCATTACAGTTGCACCAAGAATAGAGTATAAATATAGCAATATAAAACCATAAATAAATAATAATATGCAAGTTATGCCAGATGGAAATAAGTCCAGGACCAGCCTATTGGCTCAGGGTGTCTGACCCTCCAAGGGAGGAGTTCTAAAGTTTGATAGCCACAGGCAGGAATGACTTCCTATGATGCTCAGTGTTGCATCTCAGTGGAATGAGTCTCTGGCTGAATGTACTCCTGTGCCCAACCAGTACATTATGCAGTGGATGGGAGACACTGTCCAAGATGGCATGCAACTTGGACAGCATCCTCTTTTCAGACACCACGGTGAGAGAGTCCAGTTCCATCTCCACAACATCACTGGCCTTACGAATGAGTTTGTTGATTCTGCTGGTGTCTGCTACCCTCAGCCTGCTGCCCCAGCACACAACAGCAAACATGATAGCACTGGCCACCACAGACTCGTAGAACATCCTCAGCATCAGCATTGTTGCTAATGCTGTAACACCACTCTGTGGGTGAAGATGTTTCCCTTGACTTTTCTGCAGACTGAAGAAGTTGAGCTGACTGTAGTTCTGCCTGAGATGTTCTTCACCCCTCAAATCTCTGGGCTGAGGAAGAATGACATTGGGAGTTGTCAGGGTAAGAATGTAGGATGAGGAGAAGGGAATCAGCAGTGGGGCGTGGCAATGAATGACAGAGTAGCAACATTTGGAAGCTGATTGACAGAGAAAGTAATCTGGTTGTCTGACTGATGACACAAACAATACCTGTGGTGAGGTGCTGCACTGGTCGAGGCACATGTGTGTGGTGGGAATGGTTGTATCTATTGAGGGAGTTGTTCCTGCTTGTTTATCCTGTAATATTATACCCAGATGGTTATTTTAGATTGTCCTATCTGAAATAATGTATTGATTATCATATAGTTTGTAAGATTTTAACTCTAAAACTGGATCAGGCTTGAATTTATGGTGCCTTTATGAAGTGATGGAGGGAATTCATGAGTTTTTATTTTGAAGCAAGATTTTGGTGAATGATATTTGCCACTTGATTGTAATTAATCAGATGGAGTTAAACTGCTGCAGGAGCCTGGAATATATTGGATTGTCTCTGGTTTCTCTTAGCATTTTCTGCCTTGTTTGTTTGTATTTCATTTATTTTCGATTTTTTTTTAAATCATTTTGTTAACCACCTTGTCCTGTATTTCTGCAAGGAACCCCTTTGTTTCTAGGATGAGGTCTCCAACTCATTAGAAAGAGTCAGAAGGTGTTGAGTCATTGTGGGTAGAACAAAGGAGTAGTAAGAGTGAAAAGACAGAGATTGGAGTTTTATAGAGACCCCCAAACAGTAGTATGTATATCTTCTACAAATTACAATGGGAGAAGGAAAATGCATGCCAAAACAGCAATATTACAGTATTCATGGGAGATAGTCATGCAGATATATTGGGAAAATCAGGTAGGTGCTGGATCCCAAGAGGAGGATTTCCTAGAATACCCACAAGATGGCTTATTACAGCAGCTCCTGGTTGAGCCCAGCTGGGGATCAGCTATTCTTGACTGGGTGTTGTGCAATGAATAGGAATTATTTAGAGCACTTAAGGCAAAAGAACCCAGAGGGGAAAGTGATCTTAATATAATGGAATTCGCCCTGAAATGTGAGAAGGAGAAGCTAATGTGAAATGTGTCAGTATAATTGTAGAATAAAGAGAATTACAGAGGCATGAGAGAAGAATTGGCCTAAATTGATAAGGAAAGAACACTGGAATGGATGACGACAGAATGGCTGGAATTTCGGTGAATAATCCGGAAGGCACAGGATATATAAGTACAAAAGAGGAAGAAGTATTCCAAAGGCAAGATGATACAACTGTGGCTAATAGGAAGGCAAAGCCAACATGGACACCAAAGTGGAGGCATATAACAGAGCAAAAAATGGTGGGAAGTCAGAGGAATGGGAAGCTTTTAAAAACCAACAGAAGGCAACTTAAAAATAAGAAGGAACAATATGGAATACAAAGGTAAGCTCGCCAATAAAGGGGATACTAAATGTTTCTTTAGATGCATAAAGTGTAAAGGAGAGGTGAGGGTACATATCGGACCAATGGAAAACGATGCTGGAGAGGTGGTAATAGAGGCAAGGAGCTGGCGGATGAACTGAGTAGGTGTTTTATATCAGTCTTCACTATGGAAGACACCAGCAGGATGGTGGAAGTCCAGATGTCAGTGGTCAGAAATATTTACAGGACATTACTCGGGAGCAGGTTCTTGGGAAACAGAAAAGTCTGAAGGTAAATATGCCACCTGGACCACATAGTGTACATCCCAGAGTTCTCAAAGAGGTGACTGAAGACATTGTGGAGGGATTAGTAATGATGTTTCAATAATCAATTGAATCTGGCGTGGTTCCATACAACTGAAAATTTGGAATTATCACTCCACTCTTCAAGAAGGGAGGGAGCTAGATAAACAGAAATTATAGGCCAGTTAGTCTCACTTCACTCTTTGGGAAGATATTGGAGTCAGATATTGAGGATGTGTTTTCAGGGTATTTTCGGTCATTTTCAGCATGGTTTCCTCACAGGAAAACCTTACCTGACAAGTATGTTGAAAGTCTTTGAATTCATTGAAGAAGTAACAAGCAAGATGGACAAAGGAGAATCGGTTGATGCTGGACACGTGAGGTTTCAGAAGGTCCTTGACAAGGTGCCACACATGAGGCTGCTTATCAAGTTATGAGCCCATGATATCACAGGAAAGATTCTTGCATGGATGAAGCAGTGGCTGATTGGCAGGAGGTGAAGAATAGTAATAAAGGGAACCTTTTCTGATTGGTTGCTGGTGACCAGTGGTGTTCCACAGGGATCTGTGTTGGGACCGATTCTTGTCTGTTATATGACAGTGACTTGGATGACAGAATTGATGGCTTCGTTGCAAAGATGCGGATGATACCAAGTCAGTTGGAGGGACAGGAAGTTTTGAGGAAATTGAGGGGCTCAAAAGGACACACAGATTAGAGACAATACTTTAGTCAGAGGGTGGTAAATCTGTGGAATTTATTGCCACGAGCGGCTGTGGAGTCTAAGTCATTGGTTGTGTTCAAGGCAGAGATAGATAGTTTCTTGATTAGCCAGGGCATCAATGGGTATGGGGTGAAAGTAGGGGAGTGGGGATGACTGGAATAATTGGATCAGCCCATGATTGAATGGCGGAGTAGACTCGATTGGCCGAATGGCCTACTTCTGCTCCTGTATCTTATGATCTTATGGTTTGAAGGCGGTGAAGCCTTGAATTCTAATCCTGCTAAGAATTAGACACTACAAAAAGTGCGTCTTTAGAACGTAACAAACCTGGAATATTGTTTTATTCTCTTTGTGTCAGATCAGATATGCCCCATGTGTCTTACTTGTAAACAACGAAACCATCAAGATTGCAGCAATACTTCCATAAGTGACACACTTAAAAAGCTACTTATGGTTTTACTCAGTTCCGGAAGATGAAAGAAGCATTTGAAAAGCGTTGCACACTCGAGTCATTTGGAAAGAAAGCAACAAATGACTTTGATCGTCGTCTCATTGCTTCTCATAACATTTCCAAAATAATAGCAGAAGTCTGCAAGATCTCATACAATTAGTGAAAGATTAATAAGGCCTGCTGTATCAGGTACTCACCACTGTTCTCAAAACAGATACCTGTATTTTAAAATTGACTCCTCTGAGTATTAATTCTGCAGCACCTCATATTGATGAAACGAGTGAGGACATTGAGTATCACTATGCACAGAGCTAAAGGAAAACAGAATTTGGGAGCCAACTGTGCGACGAGGCATTGATAATGGCACATGCACCATTCATCAAAAATGGAAAAATCGATCGAGAGATTCTCGATTGTATAAAGTTGAAAATAGATATCAACGGAGAATCAGTCCACGACGAACTCAAAGTGAAATTGATAACAAAATGATTCTGATTAGGAACATGATTTCTTGTGCACCGGATGGAGCACCATATATAACAGGTTGCCATGCTGGTTTCGTGGAATTTATGAAAATGAAATTGCAAGTCTATTGTGTCATTCATCGTTACCATCCCGCAGCTACTGGGCAGCGGGCAGGTGCCGTAAAATCTACGTTTAATGATAAATATGAAGTTAAAGCAGAATATCTTTCTCATGTTAGCATATGGTAGCCATGTTTTTACACTATGGGGGCGATGGAAAGTATATTGTGCTTAAGTAGGACGTTGGAAAGTAAGAAGGTGCTTTAGGAGGGCGTTGGTAAGTATGAAGGTGCTTCATGAGGGCGTTGGGCTAAAAAGGTTGGCAAACACTGCTATAGAAGAAAGAGTTAGCCAACGGATAAGCATAACTGTCCATGGATGAAATCTCTGCGATCTGAGCAGACTAGGTGTCAACGAGAAAGCGTTCAAAGACTGGCTCAACTTTGTAGACGTCTTCCCAGAAACAGAATGTTTCCTTGTAGCAATACAGGACTAGGTGCTTAAGACAAAGACATCAAAAATGCACAATAAAAAAAACTAACAAATTCAAGATGATAAAAGTCGAATATGCCATGTGAAACCAGAAAATATCCTGCAGTACCTTGCAACAGATTAATTCAACCTTACACAAGTACAGGCAAACATCTTTCACCAAAATCTTGCTTTAACATGCAAAACATTCTATACAATATTATACAGTAAATACAACCCTAATCGAGTTTTGGAGTCTCTTATGACCAATCTATTACTAGAGATGGGGCAATACCTGGTACCCGTCGGATCTAATATTACAGGGTAATAGGGATGGCCATTCCGAACACACACACCGCATGAAAATCAGTAAGTAAGAAACACCAGAAGTATGCTGACTTGAAATAGGAAAATGAAAGGCTGTGGTACATGAACATTGTCCCATTTGTGATTTACACGACTGGCATCATTCTAAAGTCACCACACAACAGCATTAAACAATGCGACCCGCACGACAATATCTATGTAAATCTCCAGACAGCCACAATACGCAGCACCATCAGAATCGGCCGAAAGTTCCAAGCGATTGAGAAATCAGTGGGCTTCTCCGTGTACATGTCCATACCGCAATTTTTATCAGATTGAGCTGAGATAGAAAATAAAAATAATAATAAATATGCGATTCTACCTGAGTGAATGCAGAGGAGAGTCAACACGCAATTTGATCGGATGGAAATTTATTAAAAATCAGGAAGTGAGATGACATCATTTTCTTTGAAGCAGACTAGGCATCGGAGGTTTCCGTGAAAATTTTGGCAATTATGCATGAGTTCTGTGGTGTTGAACATACCCCCGCAACATCTTTGTCTAATGCGACGGACAAGTGCGAGCTTTACTGTAAGTTCGTGCAGTCTGTTGACTTTTTTTTCCATTTCATTCTTATGCAAGAGACCGAAGTGACTAATGAGTTGCATTTTTGCCTGTTTGGTCTTGAATGTCCCCAGAGCCTGTCTCGCTTTATCATGACCGAAAAGGGTCTGGCGGTGGCGAGCGCGGAAATATGGTGGAAAACTAAACATTAAAGGTAGGATGAGTTTAATAATTGGTAGCAGTGGAGGTGGCGGGTTGCGGGTGTCGGAGAGTCTGTTCCTGTGCTGCGTCTCTCTCTCGGGCTCGAAACCAGATTTACTCTCCCCGCTGCCACCTTCTCCGATGATCATTGGTTCTGCAGAGTCAAGATCGGAAACATTGCGAATCCCTCCGAGAAGAGATTAGATATGTTGTTTGTTAATTTGTTGAATAATTGACGTGAGCGGATATTTCGCTGTGCTAATGGACTGCTCTCTGAACTTGGACTGAGTTACCCCACAAATAAATGTGTTTGTACAACAGCTTAACATCATCGGCATGTCTCCGGAGTGTTGAAAAGTGTATTCAGAATCGTTGTAGTCATTCCGATCCAACCCGGCGATGGTGTAATAAAGGAATTCGGCAACACTCACCGACCACAGGATGATGAAGCTGCCGGAGATGGTGAGAAGTAAGATCACAGACCTCCTCCTGCTCTCCATCTCCGGGTCACTGCGGTTCTCCGCCTTGCTCTGACCCCTCAGCCCCTTACGGACGCGACCAGTCACTAAAATGTGTCTGACTGTCAGAGCGTTAAACAGGAGTATTAACACGAATGGGAGTAACGGCGTTAGGACGGTAGAAAGCCGGTCATATCCCACCCACTCGGGATCCGTACAGTAGCCCGGTATTTCAGTACAGTCCCGGGGTATAATGTCGACTACTTTCACAGGACGATATATAAAGAAGAAGGGCACATTATTAAAACAGAACAGAACGCCGGTTGTTGTCAGAACCACAGCCGCAGTTTTCCCGGTGCAATACTTTATTTTCCACTTCTGGCAACAAATGGCGACAAACAGGTCAAACGTGAAGCTGACGGTGAACCAGACAGAACAGTCTGTGGCTGCCTCTCCCAGGGCAGCGATCACACTGCACACGGGGGTGATGTCCAGGAAAGTCCCGGGGAGGTAATAATAACAGACCCGCCACAATATCACCGCAAACACGATGGTCAGTAGATCCGCCCCTGCCGTGGCCATCAGGTAGCGAGTGGTGCGGGTGGAGAGGCCGCACTTTCCCTGGGACAGGATCACCATCGCCACTAAATTCACTGGGAAACAACCGAGAGCGCGAGTGAATTACTGTCTGTCCACTCCGTGGGTCTCGGGACAGGGAGATGCTGGAAACGGAGAGCAGCTCATTCCCGGAGGTTTAAAACGGGGAAGGCGGCGATCGCCGGCGCCTCAAAGGTGCCAATACCGGGAGAAACGTTACGGTCCGGGGCGCTGACTGCACGGCGGGCAGGGTTCGGGAAGGAGACCGGGAACGCTTTGGAAAATCAGTGTAAATCTCTGTCCATCAGGTTTCCGACTGATGTGCAAAGCCGAGAAAGCCTCGGCAACTTTCTCAGCCACAGTGATTCCCGCGGTCCCGTCACATCTGTTCACAATGTCCGGTGCCGCTCAGCCCCGCTGTCTCCGACTTTGTCCATGGATAGTTTCTAAAGCTCGTTGCAGATTTACTTCCCCCGTTCGCAGGCATCGATCTCCTCATTGGCCTCCGCCCACACGGGCCCGGCTCGGCTCGGCTCGGCTCGCTTATTTTAAAATCCGCAGCTACTCTTCGTCGCGGTTCCTTCACACTCTGTCAGGGGTTCGGATCAGAAAGTTCCCATGTTGGTTTTATTTAATATTCTCCCTGACCAGCTCCGAATTACTGCGACGTTACTCTAAATGCTCCGGTGCTGGTTGTCCCGGAGCGGAGTGTCGCCGCTAACTTACCCCGTCTGACGTGTATCGGACCCCGCTGTGTCGGCTCTGAACTCCCTCTTCACCACATCGATATGGAAACAAACCCCGGGAAACAAAAACGCACAGCCACTCTCATTTAATTTTTCCAAACCCCCGTAACTCTCGGGTTCTAATATACAGTTGGTGTCATTTTCAGGATATAAATATACATTTTTTGTCAATAAAAGACTCCGGAATGTTGATTTGGTCCCTCAACCAAATTGTTGACACAGTTTGGGAACAACGGGGCTCCGAGCACTGGTTCCTATAATACCGACTGGGACATCCTGCAGGCCCAAGAAGAGTCTGATTATTCCTTGTATCTAACACACACAGACACCAGGAACAGCATCAGTTCACTCGGCCACTCTAGCACGTCCTGTCATTCAATAAGATCAGGGCCCCAAACACCACTCCCTTCCCCACTTTGCCCGGACCATCGGCCCCGCTTGCAGGGCAACAGTCTGCCGGTGTTTGCCCCCCAATGTGGTGAATCCCTCTGCTCGCCACCACCGTGGGCTCAGACATTTCCACAGATGAGCCCCTCCTGTCCCCACCGGGACAAACATCCTGTCTGCCCCCTCTCTCACCATCTTCATCCTTTCAATAGCCCGCCCCCTCCCTCCCCGGGGAACCGGCATCAAACCGACGGGCCGAGCGGTCTCCTCCTACCTCTCAGCGATACATCAGACTCCGGCCGCAGGAGACGCTTCACAAACGCCCCCACCTTCGCTCGGAGGAAAGAGGAAATGAATCAGAAAGCGGACATTTACTTTGGGATTTGTTCCGCTTTTACTGGGAGGTCACTTCGGCAAGGAGTCAGGTCGGCGGGGTAACGCCCCCTCGGCTGGTCCGCCTCCACTATTGGGCGTAAACAGTGATTGACATTGCCTTGGGCCAATGACTATAGCGCAGCGGCGGTGAGGGGTCTCGTGGTCGGTAGAACCATAGAAAACTACAGCACAGAAACAGGCCATTTGGCCCTTCTTGGCTCCGCCGAACCATTTTTCTGCCTAGTCCCACTGACCTGCACCCCGACCATATCCCTCCGTACACCTCCCACCCATGTACCTGTCCAAGTTTTTCTTAAATGTTAAAAGTGAGCCCGCATTTACCACGTCATCTGCCAGCTCATTCCACACTCCCAACACTCTCTGTGTGAAGAAGCCTCTCCCCCCCCCCCCACAAAATGTTCCATATATAACCATATAACTATTACAGCACGGAAACAGGCTATCTCGGCCCTTCTAGTCCGTGCCAAACTCTTAACCTATCCTAGTCCCACCGACCTGCACTCAGCCTATAACCCTCCATTCCTTTCCTGTCCATATATCTATCCAATTTAACTTTAAACGACAACATCGAACCTGCCTCGACCTCTTCTGCTGGAAGCTCGTTCCACACAGCCACCACTCTCTGAGTAAAGAAGTTCCCCCTCGTCTTACCCCTAAACTTTTGTCCTCTAGCTCTCAACCCATGTCCTCTTGTTTGAATCTTCCCCACTCTCAATGAAAAAAGTCTAACCACGTCAACTCTATCAATCCCCCTCATAATTTTAAACACCTCTATCAAGACCCCCTCAACCTTCTACGCTCCGAAGAATAAAGACCCAACTTGTTCAACCTTTCTCTGTAACTTAGGACATGAAAACCAGGCAAAATTTTAGTAAACCTCCTCTGTACTCTCTCAATTTTATTGACATCTTTCCTATAATTCGGTGACCAGAACTGTACACAATACTCCAGATTTAGCCTTACCAATGCCTTATACAAATTGAACATCACATCCCAACTCCTATACTCAATGCTCTGATTAATAAAGGCCAGCAAACCAAAAGCTTTCTTCACCACCCTATCCACATGACATTCCATCTTCAGGGAACTACGCACCAATATTCCTGGATTCCTCTGTTCTACAGCATTCTTCAATGCCCTACCATTTACCATGTATGTCCTGTTTTGATTAGTTCTACCAAAATGTAGTACCTCACATTTTTCTGCATTAAACTCCATCTGCCATCTTTCAGCCCACTCTTCTAACTGTCCTAAATCTATCTGCAAGCATTGAAAACCTACCTCATCATCCACAACTCCACCTATCTTAGTATCATCTGCATACTTACTAATCCAATTTACCACCCCACCATCCAGATCATTAATATATATGACAAACAACATTGGACCCAGTACAGATCCCTGAGGCACACCACCAGTCACGGGCCTCCAACCTGACAAACAGTTATCCACCACTACTCTCTGGCGTCTCCCATCCAGCCACTGCTGAATCCATTTTACTACTTCCATATTAATGCCTAACAATTGAACCTTCCTAGCTAACCTTCCACGTGGAACTTTGTCAAAGGCCTTACTGAAGTCCATATAGACAACATCCACCATTTTACCCTTGTCAATTTTCTTAGTAACCTCATCAAAAAATTCAATAAGGTTTGTCAAACATGACCTTCCACGCACAAATCCATATTAACTGTTCCTAATCAGACCGTCTATCCAGATAATTATATATACCATCTCTAAGAATACTTTCCATCAATTTACCCACCACTGACGTCAAACTCACAGGCCGATAATTGCCAGGTTTACTCTTAGAACTTGAGAAACTCAGTTACAGAGAAAGGTTGAATAGGTTAGGACTTTATTCCCTGGAGCGTAGAAGAATGAGGGGAGATTTGATAGAGGTATATAAAATTATGATGGGTATAGATAGAGTGAATGCAAGCAGGCTTTTTCCACCGAGGCAAGGGGAGAAAACAACCAGAGGACATGGGTTAAGGGTGAGGGGGGAAAAGTTTAAAGGGAACATTGGGGGGGCTTCTTCACACAGAGAGTGGTGGGAGTATGGAATGAGCTGCCAGACGAGGTGGTAAATGCGGGTTCTTTTTTTAACATTTAAGAATAAATTGGAGAGATACATGGATGGGAGGTGTATGGAGGGGTATGGTCCGTGTGCAGGTCAGTGGGACTAGGCAGAAAATAGTTCGGCACAGCCAAGAAAGGCCAAATGGCCTGTTTCTGTACTGTAGTTTCTATGGTTCTATGGTTTTCTATGGTAACCCTTTTTAAACAATGGAACCACATTTAAACTTTTTAAACTTTTCCCCCTTCACCCTTAACCCATGTTCTCTGGGTTTTTTTTCCCTCCTCCAGCCTCAGTGGAAAAAGCCTGCTTGAATTCACTCTATCTATACCCACCATAATTTTATATACCTCTATCAAATCTCCCCTCATTCTTCTACGCTCCAGGGAATAAAGTCCTCACCTATTCAATCTTTCTCTGTAACTCAGTTTCTCAAGTCCAGGCAACATGCTTGTAAACCTTCTCTGCACTCTCTCAACTTTATTAATATCCTTCCTGTGATTTGGTAACCAAAACTGTACACAATACTCCAAATTCGGCCTCACCAATGCCTTATACAACCTCATCATAACATTCCAAGTCTTAAACTCAATACTTTGATATACAAGGGCGAATGTAGCAAAAACTCTCTTTACGACCCTATCTACCTGTGTCGCCACTTTTAGGGAATTTCTATCTGTATTCCCAGATCCTTCTGTTCTACTGCACTCCTCAGTGCCCTACCACTTACCTTGCATGTTCTACCTTGGTTAGTCCTTCCAAAGTGCAATACCTCACACTTATCTGCATTAAACTCCATCTGCCATTTTTCAGCCCATTTTTCCAGCTGGTCCAAATCCCTCTGCAAGCTTTGAAAACCTTCCTCACTGTCCACTACACTTCCAATCCTTGTATCATCAACAAATTTGCTGATCCAATTTACCACATTATCATCCAGATCATTGATATAGATGACAAATAACAATGGACCCAGCACTGATCCCTGTGGCACACCACTAGTCACAGGCCTCCACTCAGAGAAACAATCCTCTACTACGACTCTTTGGCTTCTTCCGTTGAGCCAATGTCTAATCCAAATTACCACCTCTCCATGTATACCGAGCGACTGAATTTTCCTAACTAACCTCCCATGTGCGACCTTGTCAACGGCCTTACTGAAGTCCTTGTAGACAGCATCCACTGCCTTCCCTTCATCCACTTTCCTGGTAGCCTCCTTGAAAAACTCCAATAGATTGGTCAAACATGACCTACCACACTCAAAGCCACGGTGACTCTACCTAATAAGTCCCTGTTTAACTAAATGCTTGTCGATTCTGTCTCTTAGTACTCCCTCCAATAACTTACCTACTTACCGGCCTATAATTTCCCAGATTACTTTTTGATCTTTTTTTAAACAACGGAACAAAATAAGCCATTCTCCAATCCTCTGGCACCTCACCCGTAGACACCGACATTTTAAATATATCTGCCAGGGCCCCTGCAATTTCAACACTAGTCTCCTTCAAGGTCCGAGGGAACACCCTGTCAGGTCCTGGGGATTTATCCACTTTAATTTGCCTCAAGATAGCAAGCACTTCCTCCTTTTCAATCTGTACAGTTTCCATGATCTCACTACTGATTTCCCTGAATTCCATAGACTTCATGCCAGTTTCCTTAGTAAATACAGATGCAAAAAAATACATTTAAGATCTCTCCCATTTCTTTTGGTTCCGCACATAGCCAACCACTCTGATATTCAAGAGGACCAATTTTATCCCTTACAATCCTTTTACTCTGAATATACCTGTAAAAACTCTTCGGATTATCCTTCACTTTGATTGCCAAGGCAACCTCATGTCTTCTTTTAGCCCTGTTGATTTCCTTTTTAAGTATTTTCTTGCACTTTTTATACTCCACAAGCACCTTATTTACTTCCTGTTTCCTATATATACGTAGAATAGTACAGCACAGTACAGGCCCTTCGGCGGACGGAACACATCACTTGTGACCACCTTTCAGGGCCCCAAACAGTCCTTCCTGGTGAGGCAACACTTCACTTTTGAGTCTGTTGGGGTCATCTATTGAATCCGGTGCTCCCGGTGAGGCCTCCTCTACATCGATGAAACCCGACGCAGATTGGGGGACCACTTCATCGAGTACCTCCGCTCCGTCCGCCACAACAGACAGGATCTCCCGGTAGTCACCCACTTCAACTCTGCTTCCATTCCCATTCAGATATGTCCATACACGGCCTCCTCTACTGCTACAATGAGGCTAAACTCAGGTTGGAGGAGCAGCACTTCATATACCGTCTAGGTAGTCTCCAGCCCCTTGGTTTGAACATAGAATTCTCCAACTTCCAGTAATTCCCTCCCCCTCCCTTCCTCTATCCCTATGTAACTCTGCCTCTCCCCCAGCTGCCTATCACCTCCGTCATGGTTCCGTCTCCTTCTACTACCCATTGTTTTCCTGCCCATCACCTCCCTGCTTCCCCTCCCCCACCCCTTTGTCTTTCAAATTCCTGGTTTTTCAACTGAACCTACCAGCCTTCTACTACCAACCCTCCTCCATCTTCTTTATAGGGCCTCTGTCCCTTCCCTCGTCAGTCCTGATAAAGGGTTCCGGCCCAAGACGTCAATTCATCGTTTCAACGGATGCTGCCCAACCTGCTGAGTTCCTCCAGCATGTTGTGAGTGTCAGTAGGATCTTTATTCTTTTTAAGAATTAGAGAAATAGAAGCTTCATAAAACGATTGTGGTAATTTACCTAATCTGATTGATTCTTTGAATATTCTAGACAACCAAGGAGAGAGAATAGTGGAAAATTTAAATTTTATTATTTGAAATTTTAATTTTAATTTTTATCCGATATTTATATCGTTGATTAAATTGTTATATTATACCCCTGTAGCTTCGGTTTGTACTAATAATCAAAGATCTCCCTTTCATCGTCTATCTCGGGGTACTAGGCAAGGATGCTCTCTAGTCCATTATGATTTAATATTGCCCTTGAACCTTTAGCAATTGGTATCCGAGACTCGCCCAACATTTTTGGTATTACCCGCGAAAATGAAATACATAAATTATCATTATATGCAGATGAGTTGTTATTATATATCTCTAATCCGGAGAAATCAATTCCTGTTATTTTATCTTTGTTGGCTCAATTTAGTAACTTTTCTGGTTATAAATTGAACCTTAATAAGAGTGAACTATTTCCCCTAAGTAAGCAGGTTCCTATTTATGGATGTTTGCCATTTAAATTGGTTATTGACTCTTTTATATATTTAGGGGTTAAAATCACAAAAAGGCATGAAGATTTATTTAAAGTTTTTTTTTTACCTTTAATTAATCAGATTAAACTTTTGTTTACTAACTGATCAGTCGGATCAATGCTATCAAGATGATTATTTTGCCTAAATTTTTATATGTATTTCAATTGGTACCAATTTTTATTCCAAAATCTTTCTTTGATAATATTCATTCAAAAATTTCCTCATATATATGGTAGAACAAAAACCCACCAATGGGAATAGCACAGGTCCTGAATCCTCTGTTGACAGCGGTGGGGTAGGGTCTGGTCACGTGATTAGTAGCCCAGCCGTTAAACTGATAAAGCTCGAGCTCTCCAGCGCCTGGGTGACATAAGACATGTGAGAGCAGATGTGCTTGAAATGGGGGAGATGCATTTGAGAGCAGAGTTGCTAGTGGAGGAAGGGTAGCCCCTCTCACTCCATCCTCCCACTGCCCCACTAGGAATAGGGTTCCCCTGGTCCTCACCTACCACCCCACCAGCCTCCGGGTCCAGCATATTATAATCCGTAACTTCCGCCACCTCCAACGGGATCCCACCACTAAGCACATCTTTCCCTCCCCCCCCCTCTCTCTGCTTTCCACAGGGATCGCTCCCTACACGACTCCCTTGTCCATTCGTCCCCCCCCATCCCCACTGATCTCCCTCCTGGCACTTATCCGTGTAAGCAGAACAAGTGCTACACATGCCCTTACACTTCCTCCCTTACCACTATTCAGGGCACCAGACAGTCCTTCCAGGTGAGGCGACACTTCACCTGTGAGTCGGCTGGGGTGATATACTGCGTCCGGTGCTCCCGGTGTGGCCTTTTATATATTGGCGAGACCCGATGCAGACTGGGAGACCGCTTTGCTGAACACCTACTCTCTGTCCGCCAGCGAAAGCAGGATCTCTCAGTGGCCACCCATTTTAATTCCACATCCCATTCCCATTCTGACATGTCCATCCATGGCCTCCTCTACTGTAAAGATGAAGCCACACTCAGGTTGGAGGAACAACACCTTATATTCCGTCTGGGCAGCCTCCAACCTGAGAGCATGAACATCGACTTCTCTAACTTCCGCTAATGCCCCACCTCCCCCTCGTACCCCATCCGTTTTTTTATTTTTATACACACATTCTTTCTCTCACTCTCCTTTTTCTTCCTCTGTCCCTCTGACTATACCCCTTGCCCATCCCTTCCCCCCACGCTTGTCTTTCTCCCCAGATCTCCTGTCCCATGATCCTCTCATATCCCCTGTGCCAATCACCTATCCAGCTCTTGGCTCCATCCCTCCCCCCCCCCCCCCCCCGCTGTCTTCTCCTATCATTTTGGATCTCCCCCTCCCCCTCTCACTTTCAAATCCATTACTCACTCTTCCTTCAGTTAGTCCTGACGAAGGGTCTCGGCCCGAAACGTCGACTGTACCTCTTCCTAGAGATTCTGCCTGGCCTGCTGCGTTTACCAGCAACTTTGATGTGTGTTGCTTGAATTTCCAGCATCTGCAGATTTCCTCGTGTGTGCATTTTTTTTTAGTTTAGTTGATTAATTCTGTTTAGATTAGTTTTTTTGGGGTTTTTTTTTCCTTTTTTATGTTTTTTTAGATTTTTTCTTTGTTTTATATGATTCATTTGTATCCTATACGATTGGGAGTTTTATTATTTAAGTATTATCTGGCTTTATAATCACATGCTAATTACAACAATATATTCCCAATAACTTTGTACTACTATTATGTTATGTTTATTTTTATGAAACTAATAAAAAGATTGAAAAGGAAAGAAAGGAAATGGAACTGATGCTTGCTGAAACCTTTCATGGCGCCGTAATTCCCCATAACTCCCTGCGCCCAAAACTTCGCCGTCGTCGAAGCACAGATCAAATGCGCAGGCGTCAGTATTGTGACGTTGCCGAATATCACGCATGCGCGCAGTACACGGTAGGCCTCAGCAGCCCGATAGCAGGTAAGAACGAGTCTCCAGGGTGCTGGGGAAAGGTGAGGGTTGGGGTGCGGGGGGAGACATGGAAAGGGGAGAGCGGAGGGGGAGGGACAATTGCTGTGACTCCGGACACCATGACCCGCAATCCCGGGACAGTCCTGCTCTCTTCCCTCTCTCTCAGCCCCACCATCCGTACACGGGCCCCGGGGAACTTCCGGCTGATGAGGGAATGGGAACCGATGGGTCTCTCAGACAGAGCTGAGCTCCAGCTGTCTAAATGCAAGGATCGGGAACTCGGAGAAAGGGAACAAAATCTTTTACATCAGCTGTTGTGAAAATCACCTTTGTTCTGCCTCCAGTCACAAACAAGAGAAAATCTGCAGAGAGGGCACAGTTTTAAGGTGCTTGGAAGCAGGTACGAAGGAGATGTCGGGGTGTTGTGTTCTTTATACGTACCGTGGGTTACTGATAACAAACCATATTCTGCAGAATTGAACTTGTATTTAACAGCAACAAAACCACGTTTTACACTGTCATGCTTCTCGATCATTCTTCATTTCTGCTCATGTTGGAAACTCTGTCCAGTCACGTCCTGACACGTGACATCACCACAAGGGGTGAGTTTTTTACACAGAGTGGTGAGTTCGTGGAATGGGCTGCCGGCCACTGTGATGAAGCCGGACATAACAGGGTCTTTTAAAAGGCTCCTGGATAGGTACATGGTGCGTAGAAAAATACAGGGCTATGGGGAACTCCAGGTAATTTCTAAAGTAGTGTTCGGCACAGCATTGTGGGCCAAGGGGCCTGTATTGTGCTGTATTGTATTGTGTTGTATAAATGGGGAAGTCACTTACCCATGACCTCTGGTTGTCGTCCCACCCAACATCAGTGGAAAAAGCTGCTTGCATTTACCCCATCGATACCCTCATACCTTTTTAAACTTCCAACAAATCATCAAAGCAATGTATAATATCCTTGTTTATGCTTAGAGCCTTTTTTGGATGGATAAGATGATGAGGGGCATTGATCGTGTGGATAGCCAGAGGTTTTTCCCCATGGCTGAAATGGCTAACACGAGGGGCATAGTTTTAAGGTGCTCGGAAATAGATACCGAGGGGATGTCAGGGGTAAGTTTTCTTACACAGAGAGTGATGGGTGTGTGGAATGCACTGCCAGCAGCGGTGGTCGAGCCAGATACAATAGGGTATTTTAACATCCTCTTAGAAAGGGACATGGAGCTTAGAAAAATAGAGGTCTATGTGCTAGGGAAATTCCAGGCAGTTTCTAGAGTAAGTTTCATGGTTGGCACAACATTGTGGGCTGAATGGCCTGGAATATGCTGTAGATTTCTATGTTCTATGTTGAACAGTGAAATAACTTTGGCTATCCTACAATCCTCTGATAATCCACCGTCACTAAGGATGATTTAATTCTCTCTGCTAGGGCCCTGACAATTCCTGCACTTGCCTCCCGTAGTGTCTGAGGGAGCACCTTATCATGCCCTGGAGATTTCTCCACCCTAATCTGCCTCAGGATAGCAAACATCTCCTCTTCTTTACCAGGGTCTCAATATCCCTTGAAAACCAAGGTTCCCTACAGTTTCTGTCTTTACCTTTTATTCTGACAAGCACATACCTGTTTTGTTCTATCAGAATTTTGCTTTGAAGGCCTCCCATTTACCAAGCACAACTTTGCCAGAAAGCAGCCTGTCCTAGTCCACAGTGGCCAGATCCTAGTATCTTAATTCCAGGTGTTATTCTATGCCCTGAACACATCTGCCTTTACTATGCTACTCCCTGTATTGAAATATACAGGATTGAGCATATTCACTGCACCATGCTTAACTTTTTCATTCCTGTCTTTGTCTGAGGTCTGAACAACAACTGTCTCCACAACCCCTCCACTATCTGTTCTGTTATTCAGGCTCCCATTCCCCCTGCATCTTTAGTTTAACCCCCCTTACCCCCACCCCACACCATGCAGCTCTATCAGCCCTTTATACTTCATCTCCCAGATCAATAAAAAGGAGGTGCATACCAGGTACAGGCAGATAAGAACAAATGGGGTACTTATGAAATACAGGAAATTCAAGTGAACACTTATGAAAGAAATAAAAGAAGGCATGAGGTTGCCCCAGCAGACAAAGTGAAGGAAAATGCTCGTGGATTCTGCAGATATGTTCAGAGCAAAAAGATTGCAAGGGAAAAAAAAACTAATCCTCTGCAAGATCAGAATGGTAATCCATATGAGGAGACAAAATAGATGTGGGAGATTTTTTTCTGCAACCGTATTTACACAGGAGATGGACACAGTCTATAGAAGTGAGGCAAAGCAGCATCAACTTCATGGATCCTGTACAGATTACAGAGTTGGAGGTGTTTGCTGTCTTAAGGCAAATTAGCGTGGATAAATACCCAGGGCCTGACAAGTTGTTCCCTGGGACTCTGCGGCTGACAACTGCAGAAATTGTCGGGGCCCAAGCACAGATATTTAAATGATCTTTAGAGACAGGTGAGGTACTGGAGGATTGGAGGGCAGCCAATGTTGTTCCACTGTTCAAGAAAGGCTCTAAAAATAAACTAGAAAATTATACATTGGTGAGCTTGACATCAGTAGTGGGAAAGTTATTGGAACGTGTGTGCAGGAACTGGAGATATGCTGTAAGTATTTGGATAGGTGGGGACTGATAAAGGATAGACATCAGGGCTTTGTCCATGGTAGGTCATGTCTAACCAATCTTGTACTCTCGAGGAAGTTATCAGGCAAGGCAGTGGATGTTGTCTACATGGACTTTAGCAAGGCACTTGACAAAGTCTCATATGGGAGATTGGTCAAGAAGATTTAGTCATTCAGCATTCAAGATGAGATAGTAAATTGGATGAGACACTGTCTTTGGGAGAAGCCAGTGTGTGGTAGCAGATGGTTGCCTCTCTGACTGAAGGCCTGTGACTAGTGGTGTGCCACAGGGATCAGTGCTGGATCTGTTATTGTTTGTCATCTATATCAGTAATCTGGATGATAGTGTGGTTAACTGGATCAGCAAATTTGTGGATGACACTAAGATTGGTGGTGTAGTGAACAGTGAGGAAGACTATCATGGCTTGCAGTGCAATCTGGATCAAATGGAAAAATGGTTTGAGAAATGGAAAATGGAATTTAATGCAGACAAGTGTGAGTTGTTGCACTTTGGTATGACGTACCAAGGGAGGTCTTTCACCGTGACTGGTAGGGCACTGAGGAGTGTTGTAGAAGAAAGGGATCTGGGAATACAAGTCCTTAATTCACTGATGTTGGGGGAGTCGAGAACCAGAGGCCACAATTTGAGAATAAGGGGTAGGTCATTTAGAATGGAGTTGGGGGAAAACTTTTCCACCCAGAAATTTGTGGATCTGTGGAATGCAGTGGAGGCCAATTCTCTGAATGCTTTCAAGAAAACAGGAGATTTCTTCATGATAGCAGAGTCAAGATATATGGGGAGAAGGCAGGAACGGGGTACTGATTGTGGATGATCAGCCATGATCACAGTGAATGGCAGTACTGGCTTGAAGGGCCAAATGGCCTACTCCTGCACCTATTGTCTATTGAAAATGGTGTCATGGATGTGACGGAAAGAAAGACTTTGGCCCATTGGCCTTCATGAACCAAAGTACTGACAACAATAGATAGATGTTATCTTGACTTGTGGAAGACATTGGTGAGGCCCAATTTGGAGTATTGTGTACAGTTTTGGTCACCTACCTACATGAACATTGTAAAAGAGGTTGAAAGAGTTCAGAGAAAATTCACAACAATGTTGCCAGGTCTGGAGGACTTGGGTTATTAGGAAAGATTGAACAGGTCAGGACTTTATTCCTTGGAACATAAAAGATTGAGGGGAGATTTGATGGAGGTATACCACTATTATGAGGGGTATAGATAGGGTAAATGCAAGCTGGCTTTTACCACTGAGATGGGGTGGGACGACAACCAGAGACCATGGGTTAAGGGTAAAAGGTGAAACGTTAAGGAGAACATGAGGGGAAACTTCTTCACACAGACGGTCATCTGGGTGTGGAATGAGCAGCCAGCACAAGTGGTGCATGCGAGCTCAATTTCAACATTTAAGAGGTTTGTATAGGTACCTGGATGGTAGGGGTATGGGAGTGGGTAGTTTAAATAGTTCAGCACAAACCAGGTGGCCCAAAGGGCCTGTTTCTGTGTTGTAATTTTCGATGACTGTGACAAGAACCTGAAATAATACAAAAATTCCCTCTAAGTTCTTTTAACAGCTGTGCAGACCAACCATTCATCTCAGCAGGAATTTTGTATATGGTGTTAAAACTCTGGCACTTTTAAGTTAATAATACATAAAAGAAAATCCCAGATGCATGACAAGAAAGACAATTTGCCTGATACTGTTTCAGTTACTGTGGGGCCAGGCACCCATGCTGCTCAGCAGGAACAGGGAATAATACCAATGGAGAGAGTCAAACTGAGCCAAGTCACAGATTGGAGATGGCAGAAATGCCCCATTCTTATAGAGACAGGAACAGCATCAAGGAATTGATGGTCATTCCAGATACCAGTACTGTGCCTCGTTAGAAGATGATTTCTCTCTCCAACTTGGGTTGAACCTCACTGTAACAGTGTGATACCAGATCAAACCTTGACAACTCAAGTAATCTCATCTGAAATTTAGTCCTAACCCAGTGATGGATTTTGTAAATCTTTTTACAGGTTAAAAACGAGAAGGAATTTAGCTCCTAGGATCTCAAACACGGCACGCCAGTTTTGCTGTCTCTGTCCAGATGTTTGAGAAGTGGAGCAAGGATTTCAATCAACCACCCTTCCTGCTCAGACTGTGGGGAGGGATTCACTCGGTCATCTCAATTGAAGGTACATCAACAAGTTCACACCAGACAAGGCCATTCATCTGATCTGTGTGTGAGAAGGGATTCAGTCGGTCATCCCACCTGTGGACACACCAGGCAACTCACACTGGGCAGAGGCTGGTCATCTGCTGAATTTGTGGGGAAGGATTCACTCGGTCATCTGACCTAATGGCTCACCAGCGGGTTCACACTGGGGAGAAGCCGTTCACCTGCTCAGTCTGTGGGAAGAGATTCACTGATTCATCCTCCCTACAGAGACATCAGCGAATTCACACTGGGGAGAAGCCATTCACCTGCTCAGTCTGTGGGAAGAGATTCAATGAGTCATCCAACCTACAGAGTCATCAGCGAGTTCACACTGGGGAGAAGCCGTTCACCTGCTCAGTCTGTGGGAAGAGATTCACTAATTCATCCACCCTACAGAGACATCAGCGAGTTCACACTGGGGAGAAGCCGTTCACCTGCTCAGTCTGTGGGAAGAGATTAGCTGATCAATCCAGCCTACAGAAACATCAGCGAGTTCACACTGGGGAGAAGCCGTTCACCTGCTCAGTCTGTGGAAAGAGATTCACTGAGTCATCCAGCCTACAGAGACATCAGCGAGTCCACACTGGGGAGAAGCCATTCACCTGCTCAGTCTGTGGGAAGAGATTCACTGGGTCATCCAACCTACAGAGTCATCAGCGAGTTCACACTGGGGAGAAGCCATTCACCTGCTCAGAATGTGGGAAGGGATTCACTCAGTCATCCAACCTACAGAGTCATCAGCGAGTTCACACTGGGGAGAAGCCGTTCACCTGTTCAGAATGTGGGAAGGGATTCACTCGGTTATCCAGCCTACAGAGTCATCAGCGAGTTCACACTGGGGAGAAGCCGTTCACCTGCTCAGAATGTGGGAAGAGATTCACTGATTCATCCAGCCTACAGAATCATCAGCGAGTTCACACTGGGGAGAAGCCGTTCACCTGCTCAGACTGTGGGAAGAGATTCACTCAGTCATCCCACCTACAGAGTCATCAGCGAGTTCACACTGGGGAGAAGCCATTCACCTGCTTAGAATGTGGGAAAGGATTCACTCAGTCATCCAGACTGCTGGCACACCAGTCAGTTCACAGTGGGGAGTGGCCGTTCACCTGCTCAGACTGTGGGAAGGGATTCACTTGCTCGTCTAAGCTAATGGCTCACCAGCGAGTTCACACTGGAGAGATGCTGTTCACCTGCTCAGTCTCTGAGAAGAGATTCACTGAGTCATCCAATCTAGTGGCACATCAGCGAGTTCACACCGGGGAGAAGCCGTTCACCTGCTCAGTCTGTGGGAAGAGATTCACTCAGTCGTCCCCCCTGCAGAGTCATGAGCGAGTTCACACTGGGGAGAGGCCATTCACCTGCTCAGTTTGTGGGAAGAGATTCACTCACTCATCCACCCTACAGAATCATCAGCGAGTTCACACTGGGGAGAAACCATTCACCTGCTTAGTCTGTGGGAAAAGATTCACTCAGTTATCCACCCTACAGAAACATCAGCGAGTTCACACTGGGGAGAAGCCGTTCACCTGCTCAGTCTGCGGGAAGAGATTCACTCAGTCATCCAACCTACAGAGTCATCAGCGAGTTCACACTGGGGAGAAGCCATTCACTAGCTCAGAATGTGGGAAAGGATTCACTCAGTCATCCAAACTGCTGGCACACCAGTCAGTTCACAATGGGGAACGGCCATTGTTATGAATCCCTAGATTTCGTTTGCTGTGGACTGTCATCTTGAGAGAGAGAGAGATTAAGAATGGAAATCAGTCTGACTTGCAGCTTGTTTACATCACTCACAGCTTGTTTAGTTTTAACCAAGGACACAGGCACTCAGAGTCAGACAGAAATGAAGGAGGACAAATGGAAGGTTCGAAACAAGGGAACTAGTGGCCAAAGGTCACTGTTTCAAACTTTCCTATGCCCACAAAGGTGGGTTAATTATCGATTCAGCATACATTGAATGTGTGGTTGTCACCTCATTTGATCCATAGGAGTGGATCGGATTTGGGGTATCCTGTGAAGGCCACTTATGTGTTAACCCTTGCCTGGGTGTGGTGTGGAAATTCACTTGAAGACGATACCCCTTGTGAAAAGTCACTTTCGGTGATAATTTGTATGTGGATTTGGAACAACGATGGATAAAATCTACAGCGACTGTTCTCTCGTTTTACCACCATGTATGCTGTGGAATTCAACGTTATTGCCTTCTCTCGACATTTACCCTGGATTACAAATATCTCTCTCTCCTCAACTATTCTGTGGTTGAACTGAACTTTCATAGCTTACCATCTCAAGACTCCAAGCCTTGTTTCCCCTGAGCTCAGTAGTTTGGGAGTTATATTTACCCACATTTATACACATAACACTGTTAACTTTTGTTTATCTTGCTTAAGTTACTATATTGTTTGTAGGTACTAATAAAGATAGTGGATTTAACATCAAAAACAGACTCTAGGTGTAGTCTATTGCTGCTGACTCATTTCTAAAGTGTTACGGGGACAAAATTGGGACTTGCATCCGGGATAGGAAAAGATTTGGAGGTGTATTGATTAATTATCGATTTCACTGGAGAAATCCCTTTTGATTTATTTGTGTGTGGAAAATCAGCAGCAATGGATGTTGATAGATTTCTGGAAGCGCCAACCTCTAAGGCACTGAAGGACACCAGAAGTATTGAGTTGTTGAGTATTGTTAAATGGTTAAAACTTGCTAAGGTGAAATCGACAATGAGGAGGTCACAGATGCAGAGGATAATAGCTGAACATTATGTATCTGAGGGTGTGTTTAAAGTGGAGGAGTTGGAGGTGTTTCCTGAAAGTAAACCTAGTGAGCTTGGCCTCCCGTACAAGTTAGAAAAATTCAAGATGGAGGCTGTGGAAAGGCAGAGGCAGGTTGAGGCTAGAGAGGCAGGAAAACAGAGAGAAGAGGCAGAAAAACAGGGAGGAAGCAGAAAGACAGTGGCTGTTTGAACTGGAAAAGATAGAGAGATTGCAGCAAAGGGGTCTAGCATTAGACTCTGGTGATAAATTTGAGGGCAGTCAGGATGTTAAATTGGTACCTCCATTTGACGATGCAGAGGTTGATAAATACTTTCAGCATTTTGATAAGGTTGCTCAGAGTTTAAAGTGCCCAAAAGGGGGTTGGCCTATTCTCTTACAAAGTGTAACTAAGGGGAAGGCTCAGCAAGCCTATTCTGCTTTGACAGTTGATGAAGCAGCTGATTATGACATAGTGAAACAGGCTGTGCTCAAGGCTTACGAGTTGGTCCCAGAAGCATACAGGCAAAAGTTTAGAAATTTGAGGAAACCTGTGAACCAGACTTATATGGTATTTGCTTATGAGAAAATTGTGTGTTTTGACCGCTGGTGCACATATAAAAATGTAAATGATGATTTTAACAGCTTGAAAGAGTTGGTTTTAATTGAAGAATTCAAAAGGTGCATCCTTGATTTAGATGAAAAGGACACTGCCACTTTGCAGGAGTCTGCTAGATTAGCAGATGAGTTTGCTTTAACCCACAAGGTTATGTTTACCCCGAGTAAGAGTTTCCAAAAGAGTAGCAGGGATAACCAGGGTAAACCAGAAATTAAAGCTGGGACGAGTGACAAGAGTAAGGATGAAGAGAAGCAGTTGAAGGAGAAATATTCTGGTCTCTCTTGTTACTATTGTAAGAAAGCTGGTCATATGGTGGCTAATTGTTCTGTCCTGAAGAAGAAAAAGGAAAAGGAGGCAGTCCCACATGCCTGTGATCAGTATGTTGAAGCACCTATAAACCCACAGGGTTCTGAACATTCTGTTGAGGCTCAGTTAAGGACTGAGAGGTCTGACTGAGTTAAGAAGGGATTCGATCACTTTATGTCAGGTGGGTTTGTATTAGTAATGGAAGGGTCAACCCCGGTACCAGTGAAAATTCTTTGAGGTACTAGGGCTTCTCAGTCACTTATATTAGACAGCATTCTAAAGTTTGGTGATGAGACTGACATTGGTGAGGTAAATCTTATTAAAGGCATTGGGGGCAGCATTGTTTCTGTGCCATTGCACAAGGTAACTTTACAGTCAGGGTTGGTTTCGGGACCTGTTAAGATCGGATTATGCTCCAGTTTACCGGTGGACGATGTTACTTTGCTGTCAGGGAATGACCTGGCAGATGGTAATGTTGTTCCTGCAGTGCAGTCGACAACTAAGCCAACCACTGACGACCCACAGATGGATTTTAACATTTATCCTTCCTGCATAGTAACTCGAAGTACGGCGAAAAAGTCTGCTAATGCAGACGGTTCTGTGCAGCACGATTCTGATACCCAAGATAGCCAAAATTGGGATTCAGGTTATGATGACTTGTCAGGGAATTTTCTGCCTTCATTGTTTCAACAGGATTCAGGTAGTAAGTCTGATGAGAAAGATTTATCCCTGTCTAGGAAGGAGTTTATAGCAGAACAGAACCGAGACCCTGAGATTGAAGCTTTATAAGAAACATCTTTCTCAGATGATGAAATTAAGAAAATGTCAGTAGGGTATTATCTCAAGGATGGAGTGTTAATGAGGAAGTGGAGGCCACCTGCTATACCTGCGAGTGAGGAATGGACAATTATTCACCAAGTTGTAGTTCCTAAAGTTTAATGGACTGAAATTTTAACTTTGGCTCACAGTATGCCCTTAGGTGGCCATTTTGAGTGAATAAAACTGTAAACAGGATTATAAAGGAATTTTACTGGCCTAATTTGAGGAAAGGTGTTGTGACCTTTTGCAGAACCTGTCACACTTGTCAAGTTGTGGGTAAACCTAATCAGGTCACCCCAGTGACCCCACTCCGGCCTATACCTGCATTCGGAGAACCCTGTTCCAAAGTTATAGTGGATTGTGCTGGCCCATTACCAAAGACTAAAGCTGTCCATCAGTATTTGCTAACTATTATGTATACCGCATCCAGATTCCCAGAGGCAATACCTCTCAGAAATATTAAACCTAAAACTGTGGCGAAGGCTCTTAACAAGTTTTTTACTTTATTTGGTTTGCCTAAAGAAATCCAGTCTGATCAAGGAAGTAATTTTACATCTGGATTATTCTAGCAGGTAGTTTATGAACTGGGAACTAAATAAATTACATCCTCTGCGTACCATCTGGAATCACAAAGGGCTTTAGAAAGATTTAATTCTACCCTCAAAACAATGATTAAGACATACTGTGTTGAAAATGGAAAAGACTGGGATGAAGGAATACATTTGCTTTTGTTAACTGTAAAGGCTGATTTATACTTGTGCATTGGGGATACGCCATATCCTACACCGTAGGCCCGATTTAATTTTTGCGTAGCCCTACACCGTAGCGAGTATGCGTAGTTGTGTCTGCATCACTCTGCACTTCACCACCAAAACGCAAGTTGGCGGTGGGGTTTCTCTGACACTGTTGAGCTTCTTCGTGAGAGACATGGATGAGGAAATGCATTTCCAATATCTTCAGATGTCGGCAGGTAGGTTTGACGAGTTGGTTCATTGTCTCCAACCATTTATTTTGCATCAGTGTACAGACATGGCAGAGAAAAGCAACCGGAAATGCGATGCTACCAAGCGTACCAATCACAGTTGTTGCGGTCTGCGTCGCCGCGACGCGTGAGTTACTTTTTAGAGGAGGTGCACGTCACTCTACGGCGTAAGGTACACCGTGGGTATGGCGTAGGGTACATAGTGCCTATGGCGTACACTTGACGCACAAGTATAAATCAGGCTTAAGAGAGTTGGTACAGGAGTCACTGGGCTTTACTCCATTTGAACTTGTATTTGGTCATGGAGTGAGGGGACCTTTGACCTTGTTAAAGGAACAGTGGATTGATGGGGATGTACATGTTAACTTGTTAGACTATGTTTTGAAGTTCAAAAATAAACTATACCAAGCCTGTCGTCTAGCGAGACAAAACTTGAAGATTTCTCAAAGCAAAATGAAGTGTTGGTTTGATAAGCGGACCAAAACAAAAGAAAATACAAGGTAAGGGATAATGTGCTTGCCTTATCTCCAATGTTGACGAATCCACTTCAGGCGAAATTCAACGGACTGTATGAAATAGTCTCTCAAATTAATAATGTGAATTATGTTATTAAAACACATGACTGACGTAAACTAACACAGGTGGTACACATCAATATGATAATGCCTTATTCAGACAAGCAGGCACCATCGGTGAGTGTTGTCAAACATATAAATCTGACAACCCTGAGAATGAAACAATTGACTCGTCGGAGACTTTTCACAAGCCAAACATGGTCCTGGTTAGACTAATGAACTCGGTTGTTCTCAAAAACATTGACAACAAGTTGGCTCATCTGCAGCCAAGGCAACAACAACAGCTGAAGGAATTAATTCAGAAGTTTAAAGATTTATTTCCTGATGCTCCCAAGCAAACCACAGTCGCAGTACATGACGTAGATATTGGTCAAGCCAAACCGATTAAACAACACCCATATCACATGAATGTAGAAAGGTGTAAATTGGCTGAGCAGGAAATTGAATATATGCTGGAAAATAGTATTATTAGGCCTTCAACATCAGATTGGAGCTCACCCTGCGTTATTGTGCCCAAACCTGATGGTAGTGTTAGATTTTGCACTGATTATAGGAAGGTAAATGCAGTAACAAAAACAGATGCCTATCCTATTCCTAGGGTGGATGATTGCATCGATAAGGTTGGAAAAGGTAGTTTCTTACAAAGATTGATCTGTTGAAAGGGTATTGGTGTGTTCCATTGATGGACTGAGGTAGAGAAATTTCTGCATTTGTTACACCTTCTGGGTTGTATGAATACAATGTTTTGCTGTTTGGAATGAAATATGCTCCAGGAACATTCCGGAGAATGATTGATTCTGTAATTCAAGGGTTAGGACACACAGATGCCTATATTGATGACTGAGTCACAGGGAGTGACACTTGGGAAGAGCATAACTCTGTAGTAGAAAAGCTGTTTGACAGGCTTTCCAGGGCCAACCTTACAGCTGACTTAGCTAAGAGTGAATTTGGCCATGCCACTGTGATCTGTCTTGGCTGTGTTGTAGGTCAAGGCAAGTTGGCTCCTGTGCAGGCAAAATCCAGGCCATTTCTGAAGTTCCTATTCCGACTGTGTGATGAAGGCCCGTCACTGATTACAGACGTCTCATGGCACACTTAGTAAAACACTCAAAGGGTCATCCACACACATTATTCCCTCTGTTATTGTGGTGAGTGCACATGTCACAATAAATCAACAGTCACAATTTTACACTCATCCCCAGCAGTAATAGGTATGAAAAAAAGAAACACACTATGTCACAGTTTTATTATCTCAGGTCAATTTATTCATAGTCATCTTTCCAATAAGTGTTTTGCCGAAGTGTCATGATAATCTGACGTCTCTCTCCTCCACAGTCACTGGGTCTGAAACAGAGCTGCTGCATAGAGCTGTCTTATATAGAGGCAGCAGCAACCTGCACAGGTGTGCCGATGGTGGAGGATACCATCTTTACCTGGGACAAGGGTTATGTTACCTAATTACTCATCTTGTGGTAAAGTTTTGGGGTTTATACAAGTTATTTAACCTGGAAATGGTGAATCCTGTGATGAAGTCTATGTGTTTATTGTGAGAACTGGTGGTAGAGTTTCAGATTGTGTGAAATGGAAGATAATTGAGTTAATTAGCTTTTGGTTAGTCTGGGGGGATTGGCTTAGCAGTTATAAGCCTCGAGTTACCAAGGCTTTGGGTTCTTTTTTGTCTAGTCTGAGGGTGGCTGTTAACCAGACAGGTGACAATTGCAAGCTGTGTGTGTGTGTGTGTGTGTGTGTATATGTATATATATATATATATATATATATATATATATATATATAGTTTTTTTAAATTTCTTGTTTTGATGTGGACATCCAAGTTTTTCTTTTTCCACTATTTTTGTAAATAAAAGCACCTCAATCTATTTTTGCCACTCAAGCCATCTTGTTATTTTTCTTAGACAGTTGACCCACAGTTTTTGTAACAGACTGGTAAGAAGGCTCTTAGAAGGTTTCTGGGAATGGTTGGATATTATCGTTAGTTCTGTAAGAACTTTGCTGATATCGCTCTTCTTCTGACTAATCTCCTGAAGAAGGGTGAGAAGTTTGTTTGGACTGAGCCTTGTCAGGAAGCATTTGATCGATTGAAAGTTATTATTTGGGATGAGGCCAATCAATGTAGTGTCATCAGGAAATTTAATGAACAGATTGGAGCTGTGGGTGGCGACACAAGTCATGGGTGCACAGAGAGTAAAGGAGGGGGCCAAGGAGACAACCCAGCAGGGCATGTGTGCTGAGGGTAAGAGAGACAGAGGTGAGGGAGCCCACTCTTACCACCTGCCGGTGATCTGACAGGAAGTCCAGGATCCAGCTACACAAGGCGGGGGAAGGCCGAGGTCTCTGAGCTTCTTGTCGATACTTCACGCTTTCATATGGCTAAAGCTCTGCCCATGACTGCAAGAAACTGCAGGGAACTTTGGTCTCATCTGGAAACATCATAGAAACAAGCCTCCCCTCTGTGGACTCTTCCTACACTTACCCTGCCTCGGAAAAGCAGGCCGTGTACTCAAAAATGCCCACAACTTTGGATATTATTGCTGCAACCCAATCCCCCATCGGGGAAGAGATACAAAAGCCTTAAAGTGCGTACCACCGGGCTCATGGACAGCTTCCTGTCTGCAGTTGTAAGCCAAATTAATGGTCTCCAGTCCAATAAAATGGACTCGACCTCACAATGTAACTCGACGTGACCCTGCCCCATATGTCTATCTGCACTGCACTTTCTCTGCAGCCATAATGCTTTGTTACAGTTATTGTTTTGTCGTATATCAGCTCAATGTACTGTTGTAATGTATTGATCTGTGTGGATGGTACGTCAGGCAAGATTTTCACTGTAGCTCAGTACGTGATAAGAATAAACAAATTCCCCCTTTTAATCTTGTGGAAATATTAGATAGACTGAGCTTCTGCTTTGGAACCACAGAGGGAAACTTAACACAACTGAGGAACACAAATAAATAGAAAAGGCTTCAATCTCGCATTACGATCTGCAGTAACTGGGATCAGGTGACCGCTGGTGGGTCTCCCAGACCAATTATCAGAATCAGGTTTAATAGCACCGGCAGATGTCATGTAATTTGTTGTCTCTGCGGCAGCAATAGAACCTAATTCATAACAATAGATTTTAAAAATTGTGATTTAAAATAAGAATATACATATTAAATAGTTAAATTATATAAGTAGTACAAAACAAAAAATTTAAAAATGTAATACTGTAAACTATTTTAATTGTGTGGAACTATTTGACTGAATGGGTTGTTGCTTTGGAAATTCTGGAGTGAAGCTGAACTAAACTGTACTAAAGTATAACTAAACTTATGAAAAGCTCAGATAAATACAAAAGGCTAAGTTCTCACATAAATGGGTCATATAGCCAGAAACATTGGCTGCTCTTCAGCAGGTAAAAACAGTGGAATGAGGCCTAATCCCAGGCCTCAGTCCAGTGGTTATGGTTTGAGGCCTAGAACGAGGTGAGAGAAAGCATTTGGCACGGACTAGAAGGGCCGAGATGGCCTGTTTCCATGCTGTAATTGTTATGTGGCTATATGGAAACATGCTGAAAATATTGCAGAATAAAACATTGTCCACCCACAACGAGAGGACGTGACAGATCCGGATCTCACTGCCTTGTCTGAACGGGTGAAAGATGAAGCTACACGGACACGGAGAGCAGTGAACTACAGATGATGCAGGTCTGTGGAAAAGCGTGAACAGGAAATGGGATCACATGACGGGTGGAGGGTCTCCCATCTGAACCGGTGACTCTGCTCCTCGCCCCTCACACGCTGTCTGACCCACATCATTCCATATTTACACCAGATACATTTTTACTTTTTCCTCCGGATCTTCCCTGTCCCTTTCCCTCCACCCCCAGGTCACAGAGTCACAGGCTCGATTCCCATTCCGGTCCAACACACAATTCAGAACCAAACTGGAAATGTGCAGGTTTCATTTAAATCAGTTCTGTTTATAAACACTAATTTCTATTCACATTCCTCCAGCCTCACTGGACAGGAACACTGAAACATCAAGTGAGAAACAGCAGGAGGTGGCCATTCAGCCCCTCTAACCATCAACAAGATGACGACTGCTCTCCCATCTCAGCCACGTTTCTGCCCGATCCTCATTTCCTCAATCCCTCCGGTCTGCACACATCTGCCGGCCTCTGTTTTATGTGAAGACGATCACCGAGTCTTCACCGCCCTCTGTGGTGGGGATTTACAGACATTCACCACCCTCGGAGTGGAGACATTTCCCCTCATCTCAGTCCCAGACAGTCCATCCCCTTTTTCAGAGACTGGGATCCCTGGTTCAGCCGGTAATGATATTGCGCATTTCAATGTGTTCACCTCTCAGTCCTCGATTCTCTAAATGAAAGGGTTATCACATTTGATCTTTCTTCATATGATGACCCCACCACTCCAGGGATCAGTCTGGTGAATCTTCATTGCACTCTCTATAACAAATACTCTCTAACCTCTTTGTTAATCCTCTATGGAATTAATTTCCATCTTCTGCAGCCCCGTGTTGCCCCAACCACTCACCTCCCACCCCCGTCACTATTTCCACCTTCCCACCTCCCCCTCACCTGGATCCACCTCTCACTCCCCAGCTCTTGCCCCATCCCCACCCCTCACCTCTTTTCTCGGACTATTTCCCGTCCACTCTCAGTCCAGAGGGAGGGTCTCGGCCCGAAATGTTGACGGTCCATTTCCCTCCACAGATGCTGCCCGACCCACTGAGTTCCTCCGGCAGTTTGTTCTTTGGTCTGTGTGACCCGTGTTAGTGTGGGGAGCGGGATTTTACACCATATTCCCGGTACAGTCTCAACAAAACACAAATAATTGTCACTTTGCCCGGACCATCGGCCCCGCTTGCAGGGCAACAGTCTGCCGGTGTTTGCCCCCCAATGTGGTGAATCGCCACCACCGTGGGCTCAGACATTTCCACAGATGAGCCCCTCCTGTCCCCACCGGGACAAACATCCTGTCCGCCCCCTCTCTCCCCGTCTTCATCCTCTCCCTCCCCGGGGAACCGGCATCAAACCGACGGGCCGAGCGGTCTCCTCCTACCTCTCAGCGACACATCAGACTCCGGCCGCAGGAGACGCTTCACAAACGCCCCAACTTCCCTCGGAGGGAAATGGAAATAAATCAGAAAGCGGACATTTACTTTGACGGTTGTCCCGCCGTGACGGAAAGTTCGGGAGACGGATTCAGCGGGGTAACACCCACTCGCCTTGTCCGCCTCCGCTATTGGTTGGAAGCAGTGATTGACATCGCCTCGCACCAATGGGAATAGCGCAGCTCCTGAATCCTCTGTTGACAGGGGTGGGGACGGGGCTGGTCACGTGATTAGTAGCCCAGCCGTTAAACCGACCAAGCTCGAGCTCACCAGCGCGTGGGTGACGTAGACACCGCGCACGTGACGGCAGATCCCCGTGTGGGGAGCCCATGTGTGACGTCAGGCGTGTGGGTGCGCCTGTGTGACGTCACCTGTGGGGGAGCGCTCGTAACAACAGGTATTCCACCCCCGGAATAGTGGACTCCTGACTGGTACTAGGAAAGGGTCTGGCCGACAGGAATCCAGAATAAGTGTCCACCTTTGTCAAGACATATTTATCATTCTTATGTGGGGGTAGGGGTCCAATGTAATCAATCTGACATACTTTCGCCGGGTACGGAGCCTCTCTTAATATGGCCGAAAGGTCCACCCGGGACAGAGCGAGACTTGACTTGCTGGCAGATAGGACATTCCGACACAGTAGTCCGACAGTCATCCACCGTCAAAGGTCTTGTCCCCACTCTCGCGTCCCCTTCTCCGCGGGACGGCCGGACTGTTCGTGGGCCCATCTAACTAGAGGCACTGTAATAGCAGATACCGCAGCCGATCCGTCTACGTGACTATTGTGGAGCGTCGTAATGTCCTCCTGGTGGGCATTCACATGATACACATAAATATCGCGCCTCCGCACCTCTTGTCATACCTGCTGCCAATATTCCTTGCCCCAGATAGGTTTATTATGACCTGCCCACTGGTGCATCTGCCAGCTCACCATACAGACAGCCATTCCATTAGCCACCGCCAACGAGTCGGTATATATTCTAATTTCCTTGGTGGGGAGGGAAGAGGGCAGGGTAACCGCCACAAGTTCCGGCAGCTGACTGGATCCGTCCTCTCCTTCTTGTATTAACTGAGAATCGTCCGAGGGTCGCAGGGCAGCGGCCTTCCACGGTTGGCCCTTTCACACCCAACGGTTCCAGCCGTCCGTAAACCAGGCACCAGCCTTTTCACCCGATGTCAATTCCTCGTACGGCCGGCCCCATCGAATGGGGGAGGGTTCGAGAGGGGGAGCCGCCTTCTCTTCCTCGGTTCCCGCTGTCATAGGTCATCTGGCTACTTGTTCCTGAAGACGGCTGACTCCTTCGGATACTTTAGCGGCCCGGTCCTGTATATACCATTTCCAATTCCATATGGATGACTGCTGTGCACGCCCCTGCCTCATCTTCGCATCTGGGGCGAGCACCCAGGACATAATAGGCAAATCAGGTCGCAACACCGTGGAGTCTGATCCCGTGATGGACTCCATTTCCACCAGGGCCCAGTAACAAGCCAGGAGCTGTCGTTCTAACGGGGTATATCGTCCGGCAGCCTCCGGTATAGTGCGTGATCAGAACCCGAGGGGCACCCTCCTCCCATTCTGCAGCTGCCACAGACTCTACACGGCCACGTTATCGTGAACAAACACCCGTAATTCATACGGGGCCCCCGGGACCCGAGGTGAAAGGGGAAGAGTCTGTTCAGCTGCTGTTTTGGCCTGCTCGAATGCCTCCTTTTGCTCATCTCCCCATGTGAGTTTGCTCTTCTTACGAGTGACCGCGTACAGTGGTTTCAGTGGGAGAGTCAATTCGGGAATATGTCTTCTCCAATATACCAATAACCACATAAAGCGCTGAACTTCTTGTTTATTAGCGGGAGTAGCTGTGGTTTGTATTTTATTTCGTACCTTTTCCGGTATATTCCTCTCCCCAGCATGCCAGTGGATGCCCAGAAACGTCAGGGATTGACTGGGACCTTGAACCTTATCTTCATTCACAGCCCATCCCCTCTCTCGCACACACTGGAACAGGGACCGCAGCGCCTCTGCGACACCCTCCCCGTCCGGTCCCTGTAACATGACATCATCGATGTAGTGGTGAACTCCGACGTTAGGGGGCAGTGCGCAGGTCTCCAGATCACCTGCCACTATCCCGCGGCATGAGGTCGGACTATGGACAGGTCCCTGTGGCAAACGAGTGAAGGGATATTGCCGACCGTTCCAGGTGAAAGCCAACTGCTCCTGTGATTCCTCCTCCAAGGGAATCGAACAGAAGGCGCTGGCCAGATCAATAACAGCATACATCGACCATCTGCATCATCCGGAATATCATCTACCAGCGTCACTATGTCGGGCACAGCAGAACTCAACGGGGAAGAGTATCGATTCAATTGTCGATAGTCAACAGTCATTTGCCAGGACCTGTCTGGCTTCTTTATCAGCCAGACTGGGCTATTGTACGGGGACGTGGCGGGTCGAATAACCCCAGCTTGCTCCAAGGAGGCAATAGTTTCAGTCATTTCCTTGTGACCTCCCGGGATCCGGTATTGTGGAACCGACACTATCTGCGTCGGTGGAGGCATAAACAGGGGCTCCCACTTTGCCCTCCCGACTACACCCGCATGCTCCGGATCCCAAAACTAAAGGTCCCTAACGATGTCTTCAATTGCATTCCCCGTAACGCATTCATTCCGAAGATACGCTTGGTGGTTACAGCAATTAGGACAGACACAGAACGCGGGACGTTTTTGTCAATCGTTACTCATACCGTTACTTCCTGGGCCCTAGTAAGGGCACTACCCCCACCCCCCATCCCTTCAATATTATACTCGGGTCCCCTCCACTTATCGGGGTCTCCCGGGATCACAGTATGTTCTGCCCCACTATCGACCAGAGCAACAGTCCGTTGATAATTTCCCTTAGCCCAATGGACATAATGGTATATAACGCCTACGGTGCCCCCGGGTCCACATCGAATGGATCTCATATGTCGGGGGAACCCGGTCATCCCACTAGGTCCGGGAGGGTTTGGGAGGCCGCCATTTCCCGGTCTCCTCCTGTATGGCCTTTTTCATTACGTCCTGCAATCCAGCTGACGATGGGTACAGTGAGAAGGCAGGAGGAGCAGGAGGGTCCACCGGCGTCTTCCCAGCTTCCATGTGCTCACGATACATAGCATACAATACACTAGTCGGCACCCCGTCAATCTTCTCCTTACCGACGCCTGCTTTCAAAAGGGTAGCGAACATCTCCCCTGCGCGTCAGGGCGGGTTTCCTAGTCCCATTGGTACCGTTAGTACCTTCCCCTCCAATATTCGTTAGCCGTGTCGAACGGACTCGGGGTTTAACCACCTGCAAGTCCGAAAGGTTCGCCGAAGCACTAGTCACGTCCTCCACATCCTCCTGAACTGAGGGCCCCAACAATGCAAGAGCCACAGCCCGAATGGATGGGGCAGCTGACCGCACCAATCTCGTGTACATCCCTCCGGTGAATTCCTCTTGGTCGGGATCTCGACCCTGCCGCCACTGTGCGTCCCAGTCCCCAGACATCCTATTGACCAGGGCCTGTTGTCTTCAGCGGTGAATGCCTTCAGCGGCAGTCTCCCAGTCCCACTGTACCTGTGAAAGGTTATACCAGCACCTCTATCATCCCACAAGCGGAGTAACCATTCCGCTAGCGACTTCCCAGACCTTTGCTTAAAACGGACAGCCATCTCAGATAGCTCCTTATCATTATACTCGAGAATCTGTACTCCCGGCTGCCCAGGTACAGTCTTTTGAGAATTCATCACAGCAGGCCGAGCCTACAATGGTTCTGGGGGAAAAGCAGTTTCCCCCTCACCAAAGGACCCATTATCATTATCATCATACCATATATCCCCATCCCAGGTATCTGGATCTCCCTTGGGTAACAACATTGATCTTATCTTCACGGCATCGGGGGTATAATTCTGGCGGCGAGCGCCTCCTGATGTTTAATTTGCACTAGCCTACATGCCATCTGAATTCCCTTCTCCTCAGCTTCCTGCGCCCTATTCTGACTGGTCCTCACCACCTCAATCATGACTGAGCACCTCTCCTTCACAGCAATCCGTCATCCCTCAACGTATCTCTTTCTTGTTCCACCTCACGGGTCCTTTCCAACTGTTGGCGCAAGGCTGTGGCCAGCAGCCAATAGTCATCAGTATGAGAACCTTGTTTTGATGGAAAATTTATTTCTCGCAACAGACTAGCCATCTTACTTCCCCATTTCTCGCCAGTATTATCTAGGCGATCATCCCAGCTTATGGGAGGTCCCAGCTCAGCAAGGGTGTTAGCAAGCGCAGCAAACCCATCAGTATTATCCGCCCACCTTCTTCTTACAGAAACATCTGACTGATGCTAAGCTGGGACACATCATCAGTGATGTTACCTGGGGTCGTCAGGTGTTTCGGGTCTTTCAACATCATACACCCTCGCCCAGGCGACCCAACCGGGGTTGATCAGACCCCGGCCTGTGTCCTAGCAGCAACACACGGATCTGCCCTCTTTATCCAGAGCCATCTTGACGCTTTCTCTGCCGCATCTATGGTGGTAGAAATGGCTCTCCTTCTTCTCCCTCCCATGATTCCAAGTGCAGTGTGTACTTTGCAGAGCGACTGGCCTGCAAAGCCACGACACCCGACCTCCACGGGCCAGCACTCTGCTCTCCAGCCTCTTCTCTGCAAGTTGTTCTTCAGATCTTCATACTTGGCTCTTTTCTGCTCGTAGACCCCCTCCATGCGTTCTTCCCGCGGCACGGTAAGCCCAAGCATAGGGACGTGCTTCAATGAGTCGGACCACAACACAGTGTCGGGCCGCAGTGTAATCTCTGTGATGTGGGGAGGAAACTGCAGCTGTTTTCCCAGGTCTGCTTTTCGCCCCAGTCCTGCGCAGTGAAGAGCAACCCGGTTGCTTTCTGGTGTTCTGTTGGTCTTTCCCCCTCTTTGACAAAGCAGATGGTATTCTTGACCGGACTTGTTTTCCGGCAGATGTTAAGGGTGCTGCAGGTAGTTCCTCCGAGTACTCGCTTCATTGTTAATACAGAGAAGGAAATAGAGAGTTGTGAGAAATGCTTTTTATTATACATACCTACACCACAAACAGGTAGGGCTAACTTAAGCAACCCCTGGTAGTCTACACCTCCGAGTATACTTAGCAACGTCTGCGTGGTCCCTGAGGCAGGCGATCGACCGTGGACTGGCTGGGGTGGAGGTCCTTGGCGCCGGTTCGGCTGCTCGGCCCGAAGCTGGGGCCCAGGCGAGTGGCCGGCCCAAGAAAGGACTCTCCCACCTTTATACCTCTATCGTCACCCCCCCCCCTCCAGTCGATGGTCGGGTGACATGCAACAACCGGCCGTTGCCTCCTTCAGGGACAATACATCCTATTAATCTTACAAACAAACAATGTTAAAAAAAACATTCTTTGGAGACAAAGTGATTAATTACTTTTACACAAATCAGAACTTTCAGCTTGCTCTGAAGCATATGATCGGTAGACCAGAGTCACATATAATGTTCTCCCGTTATCTAGTATCAAGGGTCAATCCGCCCAACAACATAACAGACCCACAGATTCGTAATTGTTAATCATTTCTCTGCCGTGCCAATTTTCATACATCATATGCTTACCTACACAAGTAGTTAAGGGGGATTTTATTTAGTCAGAGAGCAGTGAATCTGTGGAATTCTCTGACACAGACGGCGGTGGGGGCCAAGTCTGTGGGTACATTTAAGGCAGAAGCTAATAGTTTGCTGATCAGTCAGGGCATTACAGGATATGCCGAGGAGGCAGGTGTATGGGGTTGAGTGAGAACCGGGATCAGCCATGATAGAATGGCGGAGCAGACTCGATGGGGCTGAATGGCCTAATTCTGCTCCTATGTCTTATGGTCTTATACTGCCGGTGTCTTACACAGTGAAGATTGACACAAAATACTTATCACATTCGGCTGCTGTTTCTTTGCTCTGTTACTAACTCGCAGCATCATCTTCCAGCGGTACAATATCAACTCTTGCCTCTCTTTTACTCTTTATATATCTGAACAACTTTTGATACTTGATATTATTGGCTCACTTACCTTAATTTTTCATCTTGTCTCCCCAGAGTGACTTTTTTTTTTCCCAGTGGTCTCCTGTTTGTTATACAAAAGCTTTCCAATTCTCTAACTTCCCACTGTTTTCTTGCTATATCATATGACCCCACTTTTGCTTTTATCAAAAACAGGAGAAAATCTGTGGATGCTGGAAATCCAAGCAACACATACAAAAAATACTGGAGGAACCCGGGAGGCCGGGCAGCACATATGGGAAATAGTAAACAGTCGACGTTTCGGGCCGAGACCCTTCATCAGGACTGGGGGGAAAAAGATGAGACGTCATAGGAAGAAGTGTGGGGGTGAAAGGGGTGGAAGAAGTGGTAGGTGATAGGTGAAACTGGGAGGGGGGTGAAGTGAAGGAAAAAAACTTCTTAGGATATAATTTCCTTAACGATTCTTGAAAGATCAATGCTAATGCCTCCACATCTCCTCAGCCACCTCTTTCAGATCTCTGGGGTGAACACCATCTGGTGCAGGTGACCTATTTATCTTCAGACCATCTCTGTTTCCCAAGAACCTTCTCCCGAGTAACGTAACTTTATACATTCTGACCACTGACATCTGGGAATTCCATATTCCTGCCAGTGTCTTCGACAGATAAGAGTGATATACAATACTTATTCAGCTCATCTGCCATCACCTTGCACCCCCAGCCCATTACTACCTCTCCAGCATCATCTCCCAGTGGTCTGATATCCACATCCGCCTCTCTTTTACACCATACGTGCCTGAAGAAAAAATTGGTATCCTCTTTAATATTACTGGCTAGCTCACCTATGTGTTCCATCTTTTCCTTCTTAAGTAAATTAACTGCATTCTGTTGGTTTTTAAACACTTCCTAATCCTCTAACTTCGCTCTCTGCCCTCTCTTTGGTTTTTATGTTGTCTTTGGTTTCTCTTATCAGCCACGGTTTTGTCCCCTTACCTTCAGAATACTACTTCCTCTTTGTGATGTGTTCACTCTCTGCCTTCCGAATTGCTTCCAGAAATTCCAGCCATTGCTGCTCTGTTTTCATCCCTGCCTGTGTTCTTTTCAAACCAATTTTGACCATTTTTTTTCTCTCATGCCTCTCGAATTATTCCACATCTGACTTTAGCTTCTGCTTCTCTAATGTCAGGGTGAATTTGATCATATTCAGATCACTTGCCCCCAAGTGTTCTTTGAATTTAGTGACCTAATTAATTCCAGTTCATTACAACACCCAATCCAGAAGAGCTGATCCCCAAGTGGGCTAAACCACGAGCTGCTCTAAAAAAACATCTTGTAGGCATTCTAGGAATTCCTCCTCTTGAGACCAACACCATCCTAATTTTCTGAATCACCTGCATGACAATCCCCCATGACGATTGTAAGATTGCCCTTTTGGCACGCATTTTCTATCTCCCATTGTCATTTGTGGACCACAGACTTACTGCTGTTTGGAGGTCTCTACACAATTCCCATCAGGGATTTTTTTTTACATTTGCTGTTCCTTAATTCTACCCACAGAGATTCTACACCTTCCAACCCTATGCCACCTCTTTCTAATGATTTTATTTAATATTTTACCAACAGAGCCACACAACCCCACTACCAGCTTGTTCTTTCAACAAATATATAAGTATCTGGGAACAAGAGGACCTGCGGATGCTAGAAATCTGGAGAAATACACACAAAGCGCTGGAGGAGCTCAGCATGTCAGGCAGCATCTATGGATGGGAATCAACATTTCAGGTGAAGACCCTTCATCGGGAATCTTGATATCCACGCATCTGGAATATCAACAATCAAAAACGATAGAAAGTAGTGTGAAATAAGGAAAACCTTTGACAAAATTTAGTTCAAGGGTTAAAAAAAACCTGCCAAACAGAGCACAATAGTTAACAAATACAACAAAGGCAATAAACACTTTCATCAATACCGACATTGACATTTTTAAAATAAAAAAATGTCTTGGTGACATTTCAATCAGTAAAATCTACAAAGGTAACTAAGAAATTTAGAAAACTTTAAAAAAGAATACGTACACTCAGACCCACTTAGATTAACACTATCTTGGACAGAAGGAGGAAGAGAAATAACATACATGAAAAAAAAATCACACAACAGTCAGATAAAACTTCTAAGTATATATTTTCATCAAAAATGAACTGGATTCAACACTCCATGTGTGTGTATGCAATCATGATAAGAAATACAGACCAGAAAACAAAATGAGAGGCCAAAACAGAAAAACGAATCATCACTATGGATGAAAACATTAACCAGTGGAATGAGTATGACCCTCCATCGGAGACATCCCAATGATCTGAGCAGAGGAGGTGACAAGGAAGCATCGAGCACCTGACTGAGTTTTGGAGACCTCTTCCTAGAAACAGAGGGGTTCCTTGCAGAAATACAGGACAAGGTGGTTAATAAAAAGAATTCAAAAATCAAAAATACATAAAATACAAACAAACAAGGCAATAAATGCAGAAAATGCCAAAAGGAACAAGACACAATCCAACACATTCCAGGATCCTGCAGCAGTTTAACTCAATCTGATTACTGACAAAGTTACAATCGAGTGGCAAATATCATTCACAAAAATCTTGCTTTAAAATACAAACTCATGAATGCCCTCGATCACTTCATAAAGGCACCATAAATTCAAGCCTGATCCAGTTTTACAGTTAAAATATTACAAATTATATGAAAAGCAATACATTTTTTCAGATAGGACAATCCATAATAACCAACCAGATATAATATTACAGGATAAACAAGCAGGAACAACTTCCTCAATAGATATAACCATTCCAAACACACACACGTTCCCTGACCAATGGTGCAGCTCACCACAGGTTTTGTTTGTGTCGTCAGTCTGACAACTGAATTATTTTCCCTGTCAATCAGCTTCCAAATGTTGCTACTCTAATATCATTTGTTGCCACGCCCCACTGCTGATTCCCTCTTCATCATACATTCTTACCCCAACCATCGTCCAGAGCCCCAAACTCTGTCCTGTGCGGACCCGACTCTGGTTTCTGAACCTGCTCCGTTGAACATCCAACTAATGGTTTCCCATTCTGTTTTCAGTCTTTAGAGGACAGTGGTGTTTTCTAACAACCGTTTAGAAGCAGGGGAAATGACCCACAATGTGGAAATGAGCCCAAAATAAGGAGGTTAACTCCCAATATCATTCTTCCTCAGCCCAGAGATTTGAGGGGTGAAGAACATCTCAGAAAGAACTGCAGTCAGCTCGACTTTTTCAGACCGCAGAAAATTCAACGGAAACCTCTTCACCCACAGAGTGGTGACTATTTGGAACTCATCCACAGGGAAAACCAGGGGTGAACAACAGGGGAGGATTTGAAAGGACTGTCGTGGAACAGGATCACTGGCAGGGTCCAGCCGGCCTGAGTTGACTCTCTACTGTACACTAGGTGTGTTATAAATTCACTAAGTACCGGAGACGGTGTTTAAAATAGAACTGATTTATTTGTCACAGAACTAGTACCATTAAAGGTGAATATGTAGAAGAAACTCCTCCCATGCCCAGTGACCAGGGTGCAGAACTGGGTGTGGTGAGCAGCAACAATAATTGCAGAGTTCAGCACCTACAGTCACTCTCGAAACTGCATTCAGCAACATCTGGCATGCAGCTTACTGAAACTTTCTCCCCAGTGTGAACCCCGTAGTGTGTCATAAGTGTAACATGCTGTAAGGTTTCACTGCTAACGTAATGGCCTCTCTGTAATGTTTCACTGCTGAGGTTTGTCTGTAGCAGCAATGTTTAGGTTCATTATCATCATCATCAGGTGCCAAGCCCAGCTTGAGCTTTGACTGCCATGGCCCACACACTCCTGTTTCGGGTCAAGTGGATCAATTCATTGGTATTCATTTCCAGTTCTCTGGCTGCTGTCTCCATCATCATTTGTCTTCCTCTTGCTTTCTTCCCTTCAATCTTTCCCATAATTACCGTGCATTCCGACTCCTCTTTCCTAATCGCATGTCCAATATGATGCAAAGAATATTATGGACAAAATGAATATCTAACGAGGATGTCATGAACAGAGCAAACACAAAAAGGGAAACGTTTAGGTTACGACTAGAGATAACAGGGTTTTCAGGGGAGGGGCTATCCAATGACAGAAACATTCTTCCTTGTAAGTCTGGAAGAGAGATTTTCATGGTCTTTTGCTGGGAACAGATGAGAAGATGCGAATGGAGAGAGTGGACTGTTTTTCCTTTTTTTTTGTTTACTTCACTAACCACATAGTCAAAGTCACAATTATAAAGTTCAATCGTTTTATCACATATTGTGGACTGTTTCTTATTTCAGGGTACAGTACTGATTTGTAACAGGGGACACATCACACAGCCTCCACCCAAACAAGATTTCTTAAGTTTGGCCAGGCTGGGGGGCTATGAACCCCTATATTAAGCTGCTAGCCGAAGCGAGAGTTACATAAGGTTAGATGACTGCGTGAATCGCTTCCCACATTCACATCAGGTGAACGGCCTCTCTCCAGTGTGAACTCAAAGATGTATATTAAGTTGATTTTGCTGAGAGAATCTTTTCCCAAAGTCTGAGCAAGCGATCGGACTCTACTCAGTGTGAACTCGCTGGTGTCTCTGTAGTTGAGATGTCCAAGTCAATCCCTTCCAACATACTGAAGCCTGAATTGTACTTCTCCTTCGAAGCTACGTCGCAGGCTCCCCGTAGACGCATACTTGACGTGGCACGCTGGGCCGTAACATACGCCGTAGCCTAACATGCACCTTCCCAAAAATGTAACTACGTGTCACGGCGATGCAGACCGCAGGATCTGTGATCGGTCCGCTTGGTAGCAGTGCATTTCCTGTTGCTTCGACGTTGGAAAATGGACCTAATCGAGGAGAGGTTAAGTGAGGAAGTCAGAAAATATGTACATTTGTACCACGCTTTGTCGGCAGACTATGAAGACTTGCAAATGGCATCAAATTCGTGGAAAGAAATTTTGACAAACCGGTTTGGACGTCGTGGAATGCACAATGGAAAAACTCTGCGTTGCAGTAAATTCAATAAAAGTAACTTCTGTTCAACGTCTATTAGCTCCGACTCCAACAAGATATACTCAGCAGTCGCCATCATTTCCAGCTCAACACGAGTCAATTCAAAACAGTGGGATAGAAAGCCCAAAGCCAACTAGCATTTTGGCAGAGCGACGAAGACACACAAACGCATAAGTAGAAATGCTCACAACGGCATAGGCCACTTGCATGGGCTACTGCGTAGGCTACACTGTAGAACCTATGCAGAGGTATAACTCAGGCTTCAGCAGGTGAACGGCCTCTCCCCAGAATGAACTCGCTGGTGTGCTTGTAGGTGGGATGACCGAGTGAATCCCTTCCCACATTCTGAGCAGATGAACGGCCGCTCCCCAGTGTGAACTCGTTGGTGACTCTGTAGGTTGTATGACTGACTGAATCTCTTCCCACAGACTGAGCAGGTGAACGGCCTTTCTCCAGTGTGAACTCGCTGGTGTGTTTGTAAGTGGGATGATCGAGTGAATCCCTTCCCACAGTCTGAACAGGTGAATGGCCACTCCCCAGTGTGAACTCTCTGATGTACCTTCAGTTCAGATGACCGTGTGAATCCCTTCCCACAGTCTGAGCAGGTAAACGGCCTCTCCACAGTGTGAACTCCTTGATGTATATTCAGTTCAGATGACTGAGTGAATCCCTTCCCACAGACTGAGCAGGTGAACGGCCTCTCCCCTGTGTGAACTCTCTGATGTACCTTCAGTTGAGATGAGCAAGTGAATCCCTTCCCACAGTCTGAGCAGGTGAATGGCCGCTCCCCGGTGTGAACTGACTGGTGTCTCAGTAGGTGGGATGACCGAGTGAATCCCTTCCCACAGACTGAGCAGTTGAATGGCCACTCCCTGGTGTGAACTGACTGGTGTCTCAATAGCTGAGATGACAATGTGAATCCCTCCGCACAGTACGAGCAGGTAAACGGCCTCTCCCCAGTGTGAACTGACCTGTGGGCTTGTAGGTGGGCTGACTGAGTGAATCCCTTCCCACAGTCTGAGCAGGTGAACGGCCTCTCTCCACTGTGAACTCGCTGATGTACCTTTAGTTTAAATGACTGAGTGAATCCCTTCCCACAGTCTGTACAGGTGAACGGCCGTTCCCCAGTGTGAACTCTCTGATGTACCTTCAGTTCAGATGACTGAGTGAATCCCTTCCCACAGTCTGAGCAGGTGAACGGCCTCTCCCCAGTGTGAACTCGCTGGTGAGACATTAGGGTGGATGACTAAGTGAATCCCTTCCCACAGTACGAGCAGGTGAATGGCCACTCCCCAGTGTGAACTGACCAGTGTGCTTGTAGGTGGGTGACTGAGTGAATCCCTTTGCACACACCGAGCAGGTGAACGGCCTCTCTCCAGTGTGAACTTGGTCAGATAACCAAGTGAAATTTCCCCACAAACTGAGCAAATGACTATCCTCTGCCCAATGTGAACTGACTGGTGTGTCCACAGGTGGGATGACTGACTGAATCCCTTGTCACACCAAGAAACGGTGAATGGCCTTGTCCCAGTGTGAACTTGCTGATGTACCTTCAGTTGAGATGACCGCATGAATCCACTCCCACTGTCTGAGCAGATTAATTGGATCCCGTTTAAAATTACGGGCATGCCAGTCGGTCCGATGATCGAGTGAATACCTCCCCACAGTCTGAGCGGGAAGGATGATTGAGTGATATCAAATATTAAATACCTCGACAGAGACAGCAAAACTGATGTGTTGTGTTCTGGATCCCCGTAGACAAATTCCTTGTCGTGTTTAACCTGTAAAAAGATTTACAAAATCCATCAATGGGTGTAGGACAACCTTTCAGATGAGATCACTTGAGCTGTCAAGGTGTGATCTGGCATCACTCTGTTACAGTGAGGTTCAACCCAAGTTAGAGAGAGAAATCATTTTCTAACTGGGTACAGTGCTGGTATCTGGAATGATCATCAAACTCTCTGATGCTCTTCCTGTCTCTATAAGAATGGGGCATTTCTGCCATCTCCAATCTGTGACCTGGCTCAGTTTGCCTCTCTCCATTGGTATTATTCCCTGTTCCCACTGAGCTGCATGGGTTCCTGTCCCCACAGAAACTGAAACACTCTCACACAATAACCGGCAGTGCATTCCATGCACCCACCACTCTCTGTGTAAAAAACTTACCCCTGACATCCCCTCGGTATCTGTTTCCAAGCACCTTAAAACTATGCCCCCTCGTGTTAGCCATTTCAGCCCTGGGAAAAAAACCTCTGGCTATCCACATGATCAATGCCCCTCATCATCATATATATCTAAAAAAGGCTCTAAACATAAACAAGGAAATTATACATTGCTGTGGGGATTTGCCAGAAATACTGTATACAAAATTATGACAGTATAGATAGGGTAAATGCAAGCAGCTTTTTCCACTGAGGTTGGGTGGAATGACAACCAGAGGTCATGGGTAAATGGGGAAGGTGAAAATTTTACACGAACATTTGGAAAAGCTCTTTCCTGAAATGGTCATGAGAGTGTGGAATGAGATGTCAACACAAGTGAAGAATATGAGCTCGGTTTCACTATTTAGAAGAAATTTGGATGGGAGCCTGGATGGTAGGGGTCTGAAGGCGAAAGTCCCAGTGCAGGTAGTTGCAGTAGAGACCTTAAATGTTTTTTCAGCATTGACTAGATGGGCCAAATAGCCTGTTTCTGCACTGAACATCCCCATGTTTCTATGACAGAGAAGCTGGCCAAACTTGTTTGGAAGGGAAAAGATAGGAGTGACAACAGAGCAGCAATGGCTGGAGTTTCTGGGAGCAATTCAGGAGCCGAGTGATCGATACATCCGAAAGATGTGGAAACATTGGAAAGGCAGGAGGACACAACCGTAGCTGAAATGGGAAGCCAAAGCCAACATAAAAGCCAAAGAGAGGGCAAACAAAAGAGCAAAAGCTATTGGGAAGCTTTTAGAAACCAACAGAAGACGACTTAAAAAAAAAGTCAGAAGAGCACGGGGGTGGAATTATGGTATTGCAGTCATTATTGAGTCTTGGTTGCACCCAACAGTCTGAGGCATTTTGAGGAACAAAATATCCAGGGCCTCAATATCTCTTGAAACCCAAGGTACCCTGCACCAGTTACCTTTCAACTTTTATTTTGGCAGGCACATACAAACTAGACACCTTCAAAATTTCACTTCTGAAGGCCTCCCACTTACAAATACTCCTTTGCCAGAAAACAGCTTTCCCCAAACCACACTTGTCAGATCCTTTATGATACCATCAAAATTGACCTTTCTCCAATTTAGAATCTCAACCCATGGTCCAGATCTCTCTTTTTCCATATTTACTTTGAATCTCATGGAATTATGATCACTACTTTCTGGCACCAGCCCTGGATCATTTCCTAACAGCTTATTGCACACTTCTACGTTGGGAATTCTATGAACTGATTAAGGGCACATTTGACAAACTCTACCCCATCTAGTCCTTTTACAGTATGGGAGTCCCAGTCAAAATAGGGAAAGTTAACATCACTTACTGAATCAACCTTTGTTTCTTGGCGTGGTCAACCATCTCTCTACAAATTTGTTCCTCTAAATCCCTCAGACTGTTAGGTGCAACCATGTCCCAATAATGGCTACAGTATCATAATTCCCTGTCCTGAGCTCATCTGGCTTTCCTACGATGCTTCTTGCATTGTGATATACACAGCTCAGCACATTCATCGCACCATGCTCAACCATTTGATTGCTGACTCTGTCTGAGGTCTGAACAACATCTGACTGGTGTCAAGAAAACAAACTCTCTCTCATTGTCACAAAAGCAAAGGAGCTGATTGTGGATGACAGGAGGAATGGAGACAGGCTAACCCCTATTGACATCAATGGATCTGGGGTTGAGAGGGTGAACAGCTTTAAGTTCCTCGGCATAAACATCACCAAGGATCTCACATGGTCTGTACATACCGGCTGTGTTGTGAAAAGAGCACAACAGCACCTCTTCCACCTCAGACGGTTTTAGAAGTCTGGGATGGGGCCACAAATCCTAAGAACTTTCTACAGGGACACAATTGAGAGCATCCTGACTGGCTGCATCACTGCCTGGTATGGGAACTGTACTTCCCTTAATCGCAGGAACCTGCAGAGAGTGGTGCGGACAGCCCAGCGCATCTGTAGATGTGAACTTCCCACTATTCAGGACATTTACAGAGACAGGTGTGTAAAAAGGGCCCAAAGGATATTGGGGACCCAATTCACCACAACCACTAACTGTTCCTGCTGCTACCATCCAGGAAACGGTACCACAGCAAAAGGACCAACAGGCTCCGGGACATCATCTTCCACCAGGCCATCAGACTGATTAATTCATGCTGATACAATTGCATAACTATGTTATATTGACTGACCTATGTACAAACCATTTATTATAATTTACTATAAATTACACATTGCTGATTTAGCTGGAGACATAATGTAAAGATTTCTACTCCTCATGTATATGAAGGATATATGTAATAAAAGTCAATTCAATTCAATTCACCCTCTCCACTATCTGTTCTGTCATTCTGGCTCCCATTCCCCCTACAACTTATTTGAACCACATCATCCTCTCCCCACAATAGCACTAGCAAGCCTTACCACTAGGATATTAGTCCCCTCTTGTTCTGTTCCCCTAATGAACGAATCCCCTATCACCCCTTGACTTTCCTCTGCCAGGTAATCCCCCCCCCCAACAGTTTCTAAAGTGGTTCCACCTGTTGTTGTGCGGGATGGACACAAGAGTACTCTGCGATGGCTATTTAACCTCATTGCCCTTCCTGACTCTCACCCAGTTTCCTGTGCCCTGCACTTCAGGTGTAACTCACCTCTCTTCATGTCATATCTATCACCCCCTCCAGCTCCTGGATGATCCGGAATTCATCCGTTTCAAGTTCCAACTCCTTAAACTGCAGGGTTACAAGCTGCAGCTGGATGCACATCTTGTAGGTGAGGGCTTCAGGGACACTGGAGGTCTCCCCATCTTCCCACCAATGCCGTCCCAACCAATTTGTAATGACCAGTGTGCACATAAATCTTGTATTGTGCTTTTTCTACCTAGTGTGCACAGTGAATTTTATATAGAGTGGTATTCATTTTAACAGCTATCAAATCATTGTCGATAAGAACTTTGATTTCCTCTGGGTTTGATCGAGTCCCACCTGCATTCTCACACAACCTATGTAGCAGGCCTGTAACGGGTAATGAAAGATTTTCTCACCAGAGCTTTTGCACATTGTCCATATTTCGTTTGCTTGCTAAATTATGCTTCAAAAAATCAGATTTCAAAATATCACTCCACTTCTTCCCAATTGTAAATTCTCCAGCAACTTTTGCATCACCACAATAAACACAGGTGACACCAGTTTCTGTATTGTACATAAATATTTCCCCTGAACCCTCCTGAGGAATTGAGGATATATTTAAAAAATCATTTTGATCCTATGTAACCTCTGGCTGCAAGAATAACTGGGACTGAATAGGAATTTTTGAACTGAAGTAAACTCTGTCTTCAGCGGTTAGCTAAGACAGGCTCATTACTGGTTCTCTGCGGCTTGCAGAGAGACACACTGAGAGCTGACAACATTATACCTTGCACCCTCTTTAGCTGATAATATTATACATTGTATGCTCATTTGAGTAAAGGGAGGAGGACTCGCCGATAAGGACAGGAATGAACATCTCTCTGTAATTAAATCAGGGCCTTGCAAAGGGAATACCTGATAAGGGCTGGACAATATATCAATCTGTAATTAAAACCTTGATTTAGCAAACTCTCTTATCTAAGTAATTAAGTTTTGCACCAACAGACTTGGTGGGTGTACCAGTTCAAATACCATCCTCCAAAAGTAATGTATGGGGCTTACTATGTATAAATATACGGCTGTAACCTAAGTCAGTCCACTTGTCAGACGGTGGCAGTGCTTACGTGCCTTCCCTTTGACAACTGGGTCTCAAACTCCTGCAGGAGAATGCACAATAAACTGTGGTGACGATAAGAAGCTGGTCTCCCGAGTTTTATTCAGATTCAACTTTAACATTTGGCGTCACAAACAGGATCCCAGTATACCCAAGCAGACGGGCTGAGTTAGTGTCTGGACCACTCTGGGGACTGTGGAGACTGACTGGGCGCCTAATAGGTATTTTACCTTTTGTCGCTCTCCGTTAGTTCCTTTGGAGGTATGGTCCCTCGCCTGAGGCTGATCATATAACCTTGATGGGATCGGGAAAGAATCTGTCGGGAGAAATTTTACCAAATGGGCAGGAGGCAGTACTGGGTAAATTTTACAAAGTGGGCAGGAGGCAGACGTGCCGTGTAAGTTTATCAATTGATCAGGGGATGCCAGCCGGGTGAATTTATCTGATTGTTAATTGAGCTGGAGGCTTTGTGCCGGGTAAATTACTTAGAGAACATGGGTCAACTGCAGTCGATTGATACGAGCAGGCCAGGAGCAGCCCTACACAATCTGTGTGAGAGTTTTCCGGACAAGGAAAAAAGATTTGCGAATGTTGAGTGCAGGGCTGAATAAGAAATTGGGGAATAAAATGTGGCCGCTGTGGAGTGCAGAACCTGGTATATAAGCTCATGTAAACAAGCAGCCAATCTGATTTGGAGAAAGAACTGTGGAAAGAAGTGGAAATTGTTGAAAAGGGGGTGGAAGGAAAAGGTAGATGTGAAGTGGAACAGTATATGATCAGCAAGCTGGAGGGATAATGCATGTGACAAAAGGATAGAGGTATGTACTGCAGAAGGAACGCCAAAGGTTGGGAGACGCTAAAAGCAGAGCGTGAATGGGTGGATGGGCACCGAAAACGAGAGCAGGAAAAACAACATAAGCAAACCAAGGGTGGCCTAGGTAGCAGAGAAGGGCAGGAACATCAGTCTAAAGTTCGAACTGTTTGGGAAACAAGGGATCCGGAACCCATGTCTGGCATACTGACCCTGTGTCAGGACAGTGACCGTGATGAGGAGTGGGCACCCCCCACCTTACCAAGGGCCAAGTGCACCCAGTGCTCCTGAACCCCAATCCTCCCAGTACTCAGATACGGTGGCCGCTCGGGTCAAACAGCGGCGGCAGGGAAGGGGAGGCTCTCTATGCCCTGAGATCCAGAATGGGAATACCAAGGATTATTCCGAGAGAGGGAGGGAAGAATCCAATAAATCCCCAGAGTTAATGGCTCCATGAAGACAATTGCCGACCCAAATGCTGCCCAATCCACGAGCAGGAGGAGGGACAGTCCTCAGTGATTCCTGTGTATGCACCCTGGAAGCCTCAGGAAATGATAATGATCATGATTCCGCCCCAGATAGAAAAGAAAAACCAGCACAGTTTGCTCAGTATGTCCGCAGTACTATACAAATGTATAATGTGACCCGGGAAGATTCATTCGGTCTCTGCTACGTGATTCTCCCAGCTAATGAGGGGTGGAAATGGAAAGCAGAATTGAGATACCAAACCTATCAGGAGTTACAGGTGGAAAACCACAATCAGAATGAACAGACAGACCAGATTATTCAAGCCTTGGAAAGGGCTCTCCAGCAACCTGTAAACATCACTAAAGTACCTGAATGCAAACCTAAGCCTGGGGAATGGGGACCAGACTATTGGGAGCGATTTCTGGCCTGCTGCAGCACTTTCGCAGGAGACCAAGCCTTCAATGATGGAAATCCGTCCCCCCAGTTTAATGCCTTTCTGCTCCAATGCTTACCAACTAAGTTAGCCAACGTGATTAAAACAAATAATATGGATCGGCCTGACAATGATCAAAATCAAATGCGACGAGCTTTGACATATTATTGGGACCCGGCTTTCGAATTCCGATCAACCCCGAAAGGAACTAATATTAGACCTGAATATGTTCAGCGGGTAGAAGGATGCGAGCGGGCTTTATCTGGGGATCAGAAATGGGAACACAAACCTACCAAGGGACAGATAGGGACAAAAACTGTTTGGAAATTGACAAGCAAGGACGCTTCCTACTGTGAGTACCACCCCTCAGGAAAACCCAATGAAATATTGCAAGTTGCTGCAATTCCAATTCCATTTACGGGGGCCACCACAACCACTCTCGATCAGGAAATAGTACTGGAAAAGGAATTCCAGCCATCAGACGCTACAATCACTGTGTCTGGGTTCGAAGGCACGGAACATACGTATTCACGTACCCAGCCACTGCAGGTGGAATTCCAGTGTGAGGTTTCATTTACAGTCACCACCAGTCTGGGGTGTAATCCAGCAGGGAGAGACTTGCTCAGTCCGCTGGAAGTCGAGATTCTATGCACGGACAAGGGTGTCTCCCTGGGACTAGCGAACAACCAACAGCTTCCCCAGTTTCCGACCTCTCAGTGGTGGGCACTTTATCTGGACTCCACTGCATTTGAACCCCTTCTGCCAGCAGCCAACCCTCATGTGACCCTGGGCTATGACCCTAAGGGGTGCTCAACTGAGGAAAGCTAATATTATGCACCCCTCGAGGGACAGAAGTTCCCAGGCATGGTGATTGGAGATGTTAAAGGAAGAGAGGACTGTGCATTACTGGCCGAAGTTCCGGATTTCCTTTGGCGAAAGACAGGACTGGTGGTTCCCCATACCACCGTTAGGGTTTTCCCTGGGTTCAAGCCAAAGAGCCTCGGGTTCCTTGCCTACACCCTGACGAAACAAGCCTCCAGCACCGAGGGTGAATAACAAGGCTTGGCCACCGGCCAACTCCGATACTGGAAGGAGTTGAAGGTGAAGGTAAGACATTCTTTTAATATTGACTGAACCCAAGACGTTGTACCCCATCTCTGGGCAATTTCAGGCCATGAAGTCGGCCGCACCAACTGCCCCCCTGTCCGGATCACCGTGAAAGAAGGACAGACTCTCCCACCCATTCCGCAATACCCCCTCAAGCCCGAGGCAACGTTCTATGAGGATGGAAGCTCTTTTGTGGATCCAGCAGGGAAACGATGTGATAGTGACGGACAGTGAAGTAATGGAAGCAGCTGTCTCCGCCCAGAAGGTTGAGCTGTTTGCTATAACTCGTGCCTGTATCCTAGCAACAGACTAAAGGGCAGACATTTACACAGATTCCCGTTATGCACTGACTATGGGGCTTTGGGGATTCCTGACTTCCTTTGGCCACCCCATTAGTAATGCTTCCTTTGCAGACAAGTTACTCACCGCTCCACAGTTACCTCGAGCTTTGGTTATTATTAAATATGCAACCCACACTGGGGAATCTGATGACATATTTAAGGGTAATACTAGGGCTGATGCAGCGGCCGAACAGACAGCCCTGAACCCCACACTTTTAGTAGCCTCGGGAACCCAGCAAGCTCCAATTAGACAAAATCTAAGGATGGGCATGCCAAACATGGGGGAAATACATAAGTTCCATGGGGACGCCCCTGAAGGAAAACGCAAACTGTGGTCCCAAATGGGTTGCCAACTTGAACCTCAGACCAATTTATGGGTGACCCCTGCAGGACAGGTCTGTGTTCCCTCTGTGTTCTCACCTATTCTGATAGATTATGTACATAACTGTACACACCTGGGCAAGGAGGGAATGCTTAATACATTATTACCATCTTGGCGGCACCCTGATCTCCAGAAACTAGCTGAAGAGTGAGCCACAGCATGCTCAATTTGTAAAAAGAAATGAATGCTGGAAAGGGGATGCCATGTGGTTCCAGAACTACCTCCTTGCCTAGTGGACCTTTTTCTTGTTTACAACTTGATTTTACAGAATTACCTAGAGTACACTGTTGTCAGTGTTGCTTAGTGATAGTAGATGTATTTAGCAGATGGACTGAAGCTGTTCCTACAACTAATAATACCGCTATGATCGTTGTGAAAATATTCCTGAAAGAAATAATTCCTCGCTATGGACGTTTAGAAATGATAAGCTCGGACAATTGGCCACATTTTGTTGCCAAAATAAATGAGGAAATCTGTAAAGAAATTGCTATAAAACCACAGTTCCACTGCATCCATCATCCGAAAGCAGCCGGCATAGTGGAACGAGCCAATGGTACCTTGAAAGATAAGTTGGCCAAACTGACACAAGAAACTGGACTGACCTGGTTGGAGGTTTTCCCCCTTGCCCTATTCCATATGAGAATCACGCCATCAAGTAAGACGGGGTTGTCACCTGCAGAAATTATCTACGGGAAGCCGATGAGAACCCCATGGGGACCCCGACCTCGTTTGCCGCTCCTCCCTGAGAACGTACCTGCAACATTGGATATACAGACCTTGGGGGAGGAGATGGGAAAATACTTGTGCAAATTAACTAAAACTCTGCAAAGCTTGCGTTCCCAGGTACGACAGGCCTACCGAGAGGACGACCCCACCATCCAGCCTGGAGATTTTGTCCTGCTGAAGAACTGGGATGGGAAGGTGTTGGGACCGAGGTGGAAAGGACTGTACCGAGTGCCACTGACAACACCTACTGCAGTGAAGGGGGAAGGGCCGCTCCGGAGGGTACGTCGAATGGACTGTAAACACGTTACTGGCCGGACTGATAAGGACTGAAAACCGTACTGGCTAATGCTGACTTTAATGACCCGAAGGGGACCTGCCCCTGTCTCGGGAGCCCCCAGGTTCACACTTTCCTGTCCCTCTGCCACACCTACGCTAAGCAAGTGGAGCGGGGAGCACGTTGGGTATGTGCCGAAATTCCCCAGCATGGTAAGACTACGAACCCCATGTCAGTGGTGCCCCTGAATACCAGTGAAGTAAATTCAGTCATGGTGTTTTCTGGTAGCCGTAATGGTGGCATTATCAATTGCACCATATCCAGGTCTGGAAGGCCAGACACCGTGTTGTGTTGATGAAGGTGTTGCTTTGAGGGACGGAGTCGTCGGTCCCCTCCAGGCTATGGCTGGGGATACGAGTTACCTCTCCAGCAGTGGTCAGTAGCACTTGTTGGTGTGACCACAGTGAGAGTGCACCCTACCAAGTGGGAGGTAGTGACTGTACCAAGAACCAAACTTATCATATCCCTGGACCAGTAAATGGAACTTACTGGGTTTGTGGAAAAACATAGAAACATAGAAAATAGGTGCAGGAGTAGGCCATTCGGCCCTTCGAGCCTGCACCACCATTTATTATGATCATGGCTGATCGTCCAACTCAGAGCCCTGTACCTACCTTCCCTCCATACCCCCGATCCCTTTAGCCACAAGGGCCATATCTAACTCCCTCTTAAATATAGCCAATGTACTGGCCTCAACTGTTTCCTGTGGCAGAATATTCCACAGATTCACCACTCTCTGTGTGAAGAAGTTTTTCCTCATCTCGGTCCTAAAAGGCTTCTCCTTTATCGTTAAACTGTGACCCCTCATTCTGGACTTCCCCAACATCGGGAACAATCTTCCTGCATATAGCCTGTCCAATCCCTTTAGGATTTTATACGTTTCAATCAGATCCCCCCTCAATCTTCTAAATTCCAACGAGTATAAGCCTAGCCGATCCAGTCTTTCCTCATATGAAAGTCCTGCCATCCCAGGAATCAATCAGGAAAACGGGGCCTATCCCTGGCTGTCTGGAGAACGAACAGGGCAGCGGCACGGAGCCACACCCGATCGGACAGGTCCTCCAGGGCGGGACGAGGGTTGGAGTGGTCGCTGCTGTTTGGCCGACCGCGTCTCACCCTGGAGAATCCTGGATCACCCCCAATGGAATAGGCAACGAAGGCGTATAACGGATTGGGGATGGTTGCCTTCCCTTCCTGTGGGGGAGCCAGAAATTCCAGGGAAATAATTAATTCAGCAGCCGCTCTGGAAGAATTGGCCAATAATACAGCTGGAGCGCTGACTGACACTCAGCACAGGTAACCGAGATATCCACCAGGATGATTACAATTCACCAAACGGTGCTACAGAACCGGATGGCCTGAGACTTTACACTGGCAGAGAAAGGAGGGACCTGGGCTTTGTCACAGAGCCCAGAGTCTGGGAACAGCTAGATGGGAGGAAGCAGATGGTGATGATGGGAGGCTGGTTATTGGAGTCCAGGCCCACGCCTCGTGGAGTTCCCCAGGGTTACACCCATTGCTACATGTCATCTAAATCAATAATCTGGTTGAGAATGCACAGGGTATGGGGAGTGAGTTTGCAACAAGTAATTTCAAACAATTATTTCTTTTTGCCAGATAGTAATATAAACACCCCTCTTTCTCTCTCTACACTCAGAACAGACCAAAAGCTACTTCAGAAGATGCAAGTTCTTCAAGTGAACAAACACTGAGGGAACGTGAGTGACTTTAAAGAGCTGGGATACTGACAGTACATTACCAGACCTGGAGTGATTGCAACTGGGTCTGACAGAGGCATAACTGGTATTTCTGGGCACATTCAGTCTCACCACAACTATCCCCTACCTTACCTTGTATAGATATGTAATGTCTAAAGGACCAGTATTTGAGTAAATGAGACTCACCAAACTTGCTCCTGACTGAATCAATGGAAACCCTGAGTCAGAAGGGTTCTCTCCAGTTGGTGCTCTCAGTCCTTGGAAATAATAGTCATGGAAATAATAAATAGTAATAGAAACATAGTAATAAATAGTTAAATAGTAATATGTAAATTATGCCAGTAAATTATGAAATAAGTCCAGGACCAGCCTATCGGCTCAGGGTGTCTGATCCTCCAAGGGAGGAGTTGTAAAGTTCTGTGGAGCTCTGGAATTCATATATTTCTTGCATCTTGGTTTAGTGCTTGACATTATAAAAAGCCCTATTCATTTATATATGCCACAGCCAATTTGTGTACCTGCTCATTACATCAATGGGACAAGGAAGTTGCCCAGTACATGAAATGAGCAGGTACACACACTGGGTGTGACATACCAGGGGTGATTGACAGGTTCGTGGTCTAAGGTGGAAGGAATCAATTTTAGAAAACGTGTCAATTTTCAATTATCTGACACAGAAATACCACAACAGTTATTAGCTTCAAACTTTCTGCATGATCACTCACAGAGCGGAACTACACGTACATGTAACGAGAGCTGTAAACTTCAGGGCTTCTAACTTAGGCCACGAACTTATCAATCACCCCTCGTACAGCTCCGGCACCTAAAAGATTGTCACTGCACCCCTGCTCCAGCCGGCAGACAGAGCCCGGGCCCGGGACTTTCCCGATCCACCGGCCCCGATTCACACAAACCCGAGATTTGTTTCCACTCACCGCCGCCCGAACAGGAGAACCGCCAACGGCAGCGGCATTCGGCACCGCGCATGCGTTTGGCAGGACGTTCGCGGTAGCGCCACCGGTGGCCGGAGGTCCATGCAGCGCCACCAGTGGCCGGAGGTCCATGCAGCGCCACCAGTGGCCGGAGGTCGATGCAGCGCCACCAGTGGCCGGAGGTCCATGCAGCGCCACCAGTGGCCGGAGGCTGGAGCGACAACGGAGAGGTAAATCACAAACACGACAAAGTCTGCAGATGCTGAAAATCCAAAGCAACACAAACAAAATGCTGGCGGAACTCAGCAGGCCGGGCACCATCTATCGAAAAGAGTCAACAGTCGATGTTTCCAGTTGAACCCTCCTTCAGGACTGAAATGCAATGGGGGAAATATCTGAATAAAATCGGGGCGGGAGAGGAAATGTCTCGCTGGAAGGTGATAGGTGAAGCCAGGTAGGTGGGAAAGGTCAAGAGCTGAAGAAAATAGAATCTAATAGGAGACGAGAGTGGAGAACAGGAGAAAGGGATGGAGCAGTGGACCCAGAGACAAGTGATCAGCAGGTGAGAGGACGTGAAAAGTCAGAGAGGAAGAGAGGGAGTGGGAGGGAGGGGTGAGGGGGAGATTTGTTCAAAGGAAGGAGAAATCGATATTCATGCCATCGGGTTGGGGAGGGAGTATTCAGACGGAATACAAGGTGCTGATCCTGGACCCTGAGGTGGCTTCACCTTGGCACAAGAGGAGGCGATGGGTTGACGCGTCGGGACGGGAATGGGAATCGGAATGGGAATGAAAATGTTTGGACACCGGGAAGTCCCGCTAGGAGCGGATAGTTCAAAGGTTAATTTATTATCAAGCAGGTATCCGTAAACAACTCTGGAGTTTCTTTTCTTCTCCAGAGAGCCACGAAACAAAGAAAGAACATGAAAGTCGTTCAGAGAGAAAAATCAAACTCCCACCCCACCCCCCGCATCAAAAAGAAATGCATTGCGATCATCAACCCCCAAAACCCACCCCTCCCGCACAAAAGGGAACAATAACATCGACCCCCCCCCCCAAAAAAAACAGCCCGACCCTGCACAACTGCGGAGGGTCTGGTGTCACCAGTGTCGAGGCGGCCGCATCGGGAGCAGCGGACACAACGGGCGACCCCGGAAGATTCACAGGTGAAGTGTCGCCTCACCTGGAAGGATGTTTGGACAACGGAGAGAGTTCGGCCGTCCGGCCCTTTCACTGTGACACCCCGAACTCCACATCAAATCCGTCCAAACCAATCTGGGTGAACTTTAATGACCAATAAATATAATTCCTCTCAGTGATCAGCTGTCTGAGTGATCCCCTGACTCTGAGAGGAAGGGGTGTCTATGGTCCACATTGTCAGGGTGTTGAGTTTACCAGGAGACAGAGACCGCAGGGACGAGAGGTTTTCTGTTGACTAATACACTGTGTGTGGACCCCGCTGGCAATTCTGGTGTTGTGACCCGAATCGAGACAAACACCAGGCTGCCCACTCCACCAACAACACGGCACAGCCGGACACATAACAGGGGACTTTACATCTCACAACACTGGATTCAGTGATGAAACCCGTGATTAATGTTGTTGTCCCACCGAAATCATCAGAAACGTCCATTCAGGTGTTTTTAAATACGAGCGCTCCCCCACAGGTGACGTCACACAGGCGCATCCACGCGCCTGACGTCACACATGGGCTCCCCCACACCGGGATCTTCCCTCAGGTGCGCCGTATCTTACGTCACCCGCGCGCTGGAGAGCTCGAGCTTTGTCGGTTTAACGGCTGGCCTACGAATCACGTGACCAGCCCCTCCCCCACCGCTGTCAACAGAGGAGTCACGCGCTGCGCTATTCCCATTGGTACGAAGCGATGTCAATCACTGCTTCCAACCAATAGAGGAGGCAGGCCAGCCGAGAGGGCGTTACCCCCGCTGAATCCGTCATCCGCGTCGCTCTCTCCGTCAAAGCGGAACAAATCCCAAAGTAAATGTCCGCTTTCTGATTTATTTCCATTTCCCTCCGAGGGAACAAAATCTTTTGCATCAGCTGTTGAGAAAATCACCTTTGTTCTGCCCCCATGTGAGATGAGGAGAGGTGAGGTACACCCCAGGTGCGGGACACGGGAAACTGGGTGAGAGTCGGGAAGGGGAATGAGGTGAAATGGCCATCGCAGAGTAATCTTGTGTCCGTCCCGCACAACAACAGGTGGACCCACTTTAGACACTGTCGGGGGGATCACTGACAGAGGAAAGTCAAAGGGGTGAGAGGGGACTAATATCCCAGTGGTGAGGCTCGCTAGTGCTAGTGTGGGGAGAGGGTGATGTGGTTCAAATAAGTTGTAGGGGGAATGGGAGCCAGAATGACAGAACAGACAGTGGGGAGGGTGAATTGACTTTATTACATACATCCTTCATATACATGAGGAGTAGAAATATTTACATTATGTCTCCGTCTAAATGTGCAATGTGTAATTTATAGTCATTTATAATAAATAGTTTGTACATAGGTCAGTCAATATAACATAGAAATGCAATTGTATCAGCATGAATTAATCAGTCTGATGGCCTGGTGGAAGATGATGTCCCGGAGCCTGTTGGTCTTTTTGCTGTGGTACCGTTTCCTGGATGGGAGCAGCAGGAACAGTTTGTGGTTGTGGTGAATTGGGTCCCCAATATCCTTCGGGCCCTTTTTACACGCCTGTCTCTGTAAATGTCCTGAATAATGGGAAGTTCACATCTACAGATGCGCTGGGCTGTCCGCACCACTCTCTGCAGGTTTCTGTGATTAAGGGAAGTACAGTTCCCATACCAGGCAGTGATGCAGCCAGTCAGGATGCTCTCAATTGTGTGTCCCTGTAGAAAGTTCTTAGGATTTTGGGCCCCATCCCCAATTTCTTCAACCGTCTGAGGTGAAAGAGCTGCTGTGCTTTTTTTTTAAATTTCTTATGTGTTCTCCTGCATTTCTTATACTCCATAAGAACCTGCCTGCCTATCCCTGTTCTGCAGCTCCATTTTGTGCTTCCCCAGGGTCTCAATATCTCTTGAAAACCAAGGTTCCCTACAGTCTCTATCTTTACCTTTTATTCTGACAAACACACACCCGCTTTGTACTTTGAAAACTTCACTTTGAAGGCCTCCCATTTACCAAGCACACCTTTTCCATAAAGCAGCCTGTCCCAGTCCACAGTTGCCAGATCCTATTATCTTAATTCCAGGTGTTGATCCATGCCCTGAACACATCTGCCTTTCCTACGCTGCTCCTTGTATTGAAATATACAGGATTGAGCATATTTACTGCACCATGCTCAACGTTTCTCATTCCTGAATTTGTCTGAGGACTGAACAACATCTGTCTCCATAACTCCTCCACTATCTGTTCTGTTATTCAGGCTCCCATTATCCCTGCAACTTTAGTTTAACCCCCCCCCTCTACCCCCACCTCCCACCATGCAGCTCCATCACCCCTTTGGCTTTCCTCCCCCAGATCAATAAAAAGGAGGTGCATACCAGGTACAGGCAGATAGGAACAAATGGGGTACTTATGAGATACAGGAAATTCAAGTGAACACTTATGAAAGAAATAAAAGAAGACATGAGGTTGCCTCAGCAGACAAGGTGAAGGAGAATGCTCATGGATTCTGCAGGTATGTTGAGTGTGAAAAGATTGCAAGGGAAAAATTAATACTCTGCAAGATCAGAATGGTAATCCATATGACGAGACAAAATAGATGTGGGAGATTTTTTGCTCAGGAGATGGACACAGAGTCTATAGAAGTGAGGCAAAGCAGCATCAACTTCATGGACCCTGTACAGATTACAGAGGTGGAGGTGTTTACTGTCTGAAGGCAAATTAGCGTGGATCAATCCCCAGGGCCTAACAAGTTGTTCCCTAGGACCCTGCGGCTGACAACTGCAGAAATTGTCGGGGCCCAAGCACAGATATTTAAATCATCCTGAGTGACAGGTGAGGTACTGGAGGATTGGAGAACAGCCAATGTTGTTCCACTGTTCAAGAGAGGCTCTAAAAATAAACTAGGAAATTATACATTGTGAGCCTGACATCAGTAGTGGGAAAGTTATTGGAATGTGTGTGCCAGTAGGAAGTTCTTTGGATTTGGGGCCCCATTCCAAGCTTCTGGTGAAAGAGGTGCTGTTGTGCATTTTTCACAACACAGCCGGTATGTCCAGACCATGTGAGATCCTCGGTGATGTTTATGCTGAAGAACTTAAAGCTGTTCACCCTCTCAACCCCAGATCCATTGATGTCAATAGGGGTTAGCCTGTCTCCATTCCTCCTGTCGTCCACAATCAGCTCCTTTGTTTTTGTGACAATGAGGGAGAGTTTGTTTTCTTGACACCAGTCAGATGTTGTTCAGACCTCAGATAGAGTCAGCAATCAAATGGTTGAGTATGGTGCGATGAATGTTCTGAGCTGTGTATATCACAATGCAAGAAGCATCGTAGGAAAGCCAGATGAGCTCAGAAGAGGGAATTATGATATTGTAGCCATTATTGGGACTTGTTTGCCCCCTACAGTCCGAGGGATTTTGAGGAACAAGTTTGTGGAGAGATCGCAGACTATGTCAAGAAACAAAGGTTTATTCAGTAAGTGATTTTAACTTTCCATATATTGACTGGGACTCCCATACTGTAAAAGGACTAGATGGGGTTGAGTTTGTCAAATGTGCCCTTAATCAGTGTGTAGAATTCCTGACGTAGAAGTGTGCAATAAGCTGATGATCCAGGGCTGGTGACAGAATTTAGTGATCATAATGCTATGAGATTCAACGTAAATATGGAAAAAGAGTGGTCTGGACCATGGGTTGAGATTCTAACTTCAAGAGAAGTCAATTTTAATGGTTTCAGAAAAGATCTGACAGGTGTGGTTTAGGACAGGCGTTTTCTGGCAAAGGAGTACTTGGTAAGTGGGAGGCCTTCAGAAGTGAAATTTTGATGGTGCAGAGATTGTACGTGCCTGCCAAATAAAAGTTGAAAGGTAACTGCTGCAGGGAACCTTGGTTTTCAAGAGATACTGAGGCCCCAGGTATTTTGTTCCTCTAAATGTCTCAGACTGTTGGGTGCAACCAAGACTGTTAAATGACCACAATATCATAATTCCACCCCCGAGGTCATCCAACTTGTTTTAGTCGTTTTCTGTTGGTTTCTAAAAGCTTCCCAACAGTTTTTGCTCTTTTGTTTGCCCTCTCTTTGGATTTTATATTGGCTTTGGCTTCTCATTTCAGCCATGGTTGTTTCCTCCTGCCTTTCCAATGCTTCCTCTTCTTTGGGATGTGTTGATCACTCAGCTCCCGAATTGCTCCCAGAAGCTCCAGCCATTACTGCTTCATTGTCACTCCTACCTATTCCCTTCCAAACAAGTTTGACCAGCTTCTCTGTCATAGAAACATGGAGAAGTTCAGTACAGAAACAGGCTATTTGACCCATCTAGTCAACACTGAAAAAACATTTAATCTGTCTAATGAAACTACCTGCACCGGGACCATCGCCCTCCATACCCCCACCATCCAGGCTCCCATCCAAACTTCTTTTAAATGGTGAAACTGAGCTGATATTCACCACTTGTGCATTCCATACTCTCATGACCATTTCAGTAAAGAGCTTTTCCAAATGTTTCCGATAAATTTTATCCTTCCCCACTGACCCATGACCTCTGGTTGTTAACCCACCCAACCTCAGTGGAAAAAGCTGCTCTCATTTTCTCTATTTATACCCTCAAAATTTTGTATGCTTCTGCCAAATCCTCAAAGCAATGTATAATTTCTTGTTTATGTTTGGAGCCTTTTTTGGTGTATAAGATGATGAGAGCATTGATCATGTGGATAGCCAGAGGTTTATTCCCAGGGCTGAAATGGCTAACACGAGGGGGCATAGTTTTAAGGTGTTTGTTAATAGATACCGAGGGAATGTCAGGGGTAAGTTTTTTACACACAGAGTGGTGGGTGCGTGGAATGCACTGCCGGCTATTTGTGTGAGAGTGTTTCAGTTACTGTGGGGCCAAGAATCCATGCAGCTCAGTGGGAACAGGGAATAATACCAATGGAGAGAGTCAAACTGAGCCAGGTCACAGACTGGAGATGGCAGAAATACCCCATTCTTAGAGAGACAGGAAGAGCATCAGAGAATTTGATGGTCATTCCAGATACCAGCACTGTGCCCTGTTAGAAGATGATTTCTCTCTCCAACTTGTGTTGAACTTCACTGTAACAGTGTGATGCCAGATCACATGTTGACAATTCAAGTGACCTCATCTGAAAGGCTGTCCAACACAGTTTGATAGATTTTGTAAATCTTTTTTTTTACAGGTTAAAAATGACAAGGAATTTGTCTACTGGAATCTCGAACACAATACGCCAGTTTTGCTGTCTCTGTCCAGATATTTAAGAAGTGGAGCAAGGGATTCACTTGATCATCCTTCCTGCTCAGACTGTGGGGAGGGATTCTCTCGATCATCAGACTGACTGGCATTCCCGTCATTTTACACAGGGAGGAACCCATTCATCTGCTCATACAGTGGGAATGGATTCAGTCGGTCTTCTGAACTGAAGGTACATCAGCAAGTTCACACTGGACAAGGCCATTCACCTGTTGCGTGTGTGAGAAGGGATTCAGTCGGTCTTTCCACCTGTGGACACTCCATTCAGCTCACACTGGGCGGAGGCTGGTCATCTGCTGAATTTGTGGGGAAGAATTCACTCGATCATCTGACCTAATGGCTCACCAGTCAGTTCACACTGGGGAGTGGCCATTCATCTGCTCAGACTGTGGGAAGGGATTCACTTCGTCATCCCAACTGAAGGTACATCAGCGAATTCACACTGGAGAGAGGCCGTTCACCTGCTCAGACTGTGGGAAGGGATTCATTTGCTCATCCCCACTGAAGGTACATCAGCGAGTTCACACCGGGGAGAAGCCATTTGCCTGCTCGGACTGCGGGAAGGGGTTCATTTGCTCATCTAAACTGAAGTTACATCAACGAGTTCACACTGGAGAGAGGCCGTTCACCTGCTCAGGCTGTGGGAAGGGATTCACTTGCTCATCCGAACTGAAGGTACATCAGCGAGTTCACACCGGGGAACGGCCCTTCATCTGCTCGGATTGTGGGAAGGGATTCACTTTGTCATCTCAGCTACTGGGACACCAGTCAGTTCACACTGGGGAGTGGCCATTCAACTGCTCAGTCTGTGGGAAGGGATTCACTTGCTCATCTAAACTGAAGGTACATCAGCGAGTTCACACCGGGGAGGGGCCATTCACCTGCTCGGACTGTGGGAAGGGATTCATTCGGTCATCTCACCTGCAATCACACCGGTCAGTTCACACTGGGGTGTGGCTATTCACCTGCTCAGTGTGTGGTAAGGGATTCACTCAGTCATCTCTGCTGCAGAGACACCAGCGAGTTCACCCTGGTTAGAGGCTGATCAGCTGCTCAGACTTTGGGAAGAGATTCTCTCAGCCAAATCAACCAAATTTGCATCATTGAGTTCACACTGGGGAGAGGCTGTTCACCTGCTGTGAATGTGGTAAAGGATTCACTCAGTTATCTATCCTTATGACACACTACCAGGTTCACACTGGGGAGAGGCTGTTCACCTGCTGTGAATGCGGAAGCGATTCACTCAGTCATCTTGCCGAATGTAACTATCGCTTCAGCTAGCAGCTTAATATAGGGGGTGATAGCCCCCAGCCCAGTCAAGCTTAAGAAATCTCATTTGGGTGGATGCTGTGCGATGTCTCCCCTGTTACAAATCAGTACCCTGAAATAACAAACAGTACACAATATGTGATTAAACGATTGAGCTTTATAATTCTGACTTTGACTATAGGGTTCATAAAGAAAACAAAAAAAAGAGCCCACTCTCTCTATTCACGTCTTCTCATCTCTCCCCAGCAAAAGACCACGAAAATCTCCCTTCCAGACTCACAAGAGAGAACATTTCTGTCATTGAATAGCCCCGCACTCCAAAACCCTGTTATCTCCAGTCATAACCTAAACATTTCTGCTACAGAGAAACCGTGATGTTACTATTGTGTCCACTCTTTTTCTGAAAGTTTATTTAAGTAATCTTGTAAATTGTCTGGCAGCCTGTTTCTTTTCTGTTTTCGATTTGTTTTGTCTGTGCTCCACCTGGTACTGTATTTCCTTGGTATTGTTTTATCTTCAATATATTTTGTCTTTGTAAAATTGAAAATTGTAAATAAAGTAATTTAAAAAAAAAGATCCCGGTGTGAGGTGCTCCACTGGTCAAGGCACATGTGCGTGGTGGGAATGGTTATATCTATTGAGGGAGTTGTTCCTGCTTGTTTATCCTGTAATATTATATCCGGATGGTTATTATGGATTGTCCTATCTGAAATAATGTATTGATTATCATATACTTTGTGAGATTCTGACTCTAAAACTGGATCAGGCTCGAATATATTTTGCCTTAATGAAGTGATGAAGGTCATTCATCAGTTTGTATTTTAAAGCAAGATTCTGGTGAATGATATTTGCCACTTGATTGTAATCAAATTGAGTTCAACTTCTGCAGGATCCTGGAATGTGTTGGATTGTGTCTGGTTTCTCTCGATATTCCCCGCATTTATTGCCTTGTTTGTTTGTATTGTACAACGTTTGCATGTAGTTTTGATTTTTTTCTTATTTTTCTTAACCACCTTGTCCTGTATTTCTGCAAGGAACCCCTCTGTTTCTGGGAAGAGGTCTCCAACTCCCAGTCAGATGCTCGATGCTTCCTTGTCAACATCTGGTCTGCTCAGATCGTTGGGATGTCTCCCATGGAGGGTCGTACTCATTCCACTGGTTAATATTTTCTTCCACAGTGATGATTTATTTTTCTGAGTTAGCCTCTCATTTAAGTTTCTGGTCTGCATTTCTTATCACAATTGCATATATACACACACAGACTGTTGAGTCCGGTTCAGTTTTTGTGAAAATATATACTCCGAAGTTTTATCTGACTGTTGTGTGATTTTTTTTTCCAGGTGTGTTATTTCTCTTCCTCCATCTGTCCAAGGTAGTGTTAATCTAAGTGGGTTTGAGTGTAAATAGTCTTTTCTAAAGTTGTCATTTCAGTTCTTATTTATCTTTGTAAATTTTACTGATTGAAGTGGGACCAAGATATTTTCATTAAAAAAGTCAATGTCGGTATTGATGAAAGTGTTTATTGCCTTTGTTGTATTTGTGAACTATTGATCTCTGTTTGGCAGGTTTTTTTTTAAACCTTGAACTAAATTTTGTCAAAGGTTTTCCCCATTTTGCACTACTTTCTATTGTCTTTGCTTGTTGATATTCCAAATACGTGGGTATCAAGAGTTCCGATGAAGCATCTTGGCCCGAAATGTTGATTCCCATCCATAGATGCTGCCTGACATGCTGAGCTCCTCCAGCACTTTGTGTGTATTTCTCTAGATTTCTAGCATCTGCAGGTCCTCTTGTTTCCCAGATACTTATATGTTTCTTGAAAGAACAAGCCGGTAGTGGAGTTGTGTGGCTCTGTTGGTAAAATACTAAATAAGATCATTCGAAACAGGTGGCATAGGGTTGGAAGGTGTAGAATCTCTGTGGGCGGATTAAGGAACAGCAAATGTAAAAAAAAATCCCTGATGGGAATTGTATAGAGACCTCCAAACAGTAGTATGTTTTCCACAAATTACAATGGGAGATAGAAAATGCATGCCAAAAGGGTAATGTTACATGGGGGATTATCATGCAGGTAATTAGGAAAATTAGGATGGTATTGGTCTCATGAGGAGGAATTCCTAGAATACCAACAAGATGCTTTTTTAGAGCAGCTCATGGTTGAGCCCTCGTGGGGATCAGCTATTCTGGATTGGGTGTTGTAATGAATTAATTAGGTCACTTAAGTTCAAGGAACCCTTCAGGGCAAGTGATCTTGATATGATCAAATTCATCCTGACATTAGAGAAGGAGAGGCTTGTTACGTACCCCGTGACGGGTTAAATGAACCAGCAGCAATAGAGCAGACCTGGAGTCTGTTTTTAATGTTAAAAACCACTATTTATTAGTAACTACTTAATATAGTAACTTAAACCAGGTAAATCAAAAGTTAGCAATGTTAAGTGTATATATGTAAATATAATTCCCAAACTCATTAAAGCTCGGGTGGCAAGAGTTAAAGTCTTACGATGGTAATGTAAGGAAGTTCAGTTCAATCCTCAGGTTAATTGATGAGAGATGTTTGTGTAACGTCTGTGCCCCAATTTACCCCCGTTCGTCTAGGGTGAACTGCTGTCACCCTGCCACTAGTGCAATACTTCGGTGTAAACACAGTGAAATGCCCCCTCCGCCCCCAGTGCACGCTCCCAACACAGTATCAGACAATACACCAGAGGCGAGTAAATAATTACAACATTTTGTTATTTCTTAGTGATGGGTTAGTAGAAACAGATAACCTAAAGGCACCAAAGCAGTAAGTTTATCAGTTTGTGCACATAATGTTTTAATACGTTAGAGCTCACACCTCCGGTTCCATCCACAACGACCCTCCGAGCCTTTGGCCACCGTCCGAACCGCCAACTTCCAGTATCCGCCACCCTGGAACCGCTGTCCGCTCCTCACACGTCCGTCCTCCTCGCTCGCATCCCGAAAAAGACAACAAACTCCCGCTGAGCTCACACATTCAAGATAACATAACAATTCTCCAGTGATTAGTTCCACCCATATCGGCAGGAGGAGGAGAAGATGGCGGCATGACGCAGCGCGCAGCGGCCACTCCAGTGGATGATATCTGTTATTTGTCAAGTAGGGTGCCGTGCACTATCCTGATTTGATGGAGACAGACGTGAGAGCACAGAGAAACTTCTGAAATGCCTTCTTCGCTGCCGCTGCTACTGTGTGATCCAGAATCTCCGGAGGAGAAGGCCCCAAGTCCTCGGCTTTGCCTGCTGCTTGGCAGCCGGGGCGGGTCGAAGTGCTCGGCAGAGGATGGTCGGAAGCTCGAAGTTTTCGGACGGACTCAGAGTCTGCTGTGGTCAGGTACGTCCATGCATCGGCAGTTGTCGGCGCCTGGAGGTTTACGGCAGGGAGAATTTCTCCTTTTTGCCGCCTGCTATCGGGACTATCGGGAGTTGATGGGAACTCTGAAATTTTTTTTTTTACCGTGCCCATGGTCTGCTCTTTATCAAATTATGGTATTGCTTTGCACTGCTGTAACTATATGTTATAACTATGTGGTCTTGTCAGTGTTAGTGTTTGGTTTGTCCGTTTTTCTGTGATATCACTCTGGAGGAACATTGTATCATTTCTTAATGCATGTATTTCTAAATGACAATAAATGAGGACTGAGTGTCCTCATAATCTAAATAATCTAACCCAAACATTTCAGCTACAGAAACCCATGACAGTATTAACATTACAGAGAAGCCATTTTGTTAGTCTCAACAGCTAACACCACAGTTAATGGTACTGAGAGCCCTACATTCTCCCCCCACCGAATTTAGTCATGTCCTCATGACGCTTAGATAATTTGCTAACCCTTCCTGCAAAACACAGAGCCCAACCCAAGTGCGGAGAGCAGTGACAAAACTCCCCGAAACAGTGGAGATCACACCCTGTTCCCTGGGCGCTATCAAGGCCAACCTATGTGGGGGGGTCCTTACTTCTCTGTGACCTCCTCTAACTCCTCCACCTCGGACATTACAGGAGACTCATGGAAACGATGAGGTGAACCCTCCTGCGAGTGGTCACCCAAACCCCTCTGCACCTCGGAACCCTCTATCTCTCACTCGGGCCCCACATCATCCTCTCCAACGCCTGTGGTACCCCTGACGGCCCATCAGTAGCCCCTCTTACCCTGTCTAACCCAGTGGGGGAAGGGCCAGGAGCCTCCCCCTCAATCACGGGGGCCTCAGCGAACAGCCACATGCACCAGTTGTCCGAGTCATCATCCTCCTCTGAGCGGGCCTGTTTCTCCCGGTGTGGGCTCTTCCTCCATCCCACGTGGACGCAGAGTCCCAGTACTGGGTGTATCCGGCACCTGGGGCTCCCGTTCCACCTGTACATCTCACCCCAGGGGCGACAGATGATTCCGATGGAGAATCTTGACAGGCCCTTCCCATCCTCGGGCTGCACTTGGAAAACAGTAAATTGGGCAACTGACTCTCCACCAGATAGGGTGTGCCCGACCAGCGATCAGCCAACCTGTGCTTCCCAGGAAATCCCAAATTCCTTACGAGGACTCGGTCTGCCGGCAGGAGTTGGGAGAACTTCACTTTCTGGTCACACCTCTTCTTATTTCTCCGATTCTTCTTGGCAGCTGCCTCCCCAGCCAACTCATAAGCCTTTGCAGCTCCTTCTTCATATCAGACACATACTTCAAGTAAGGCTTCGGCGAAACTTCACCTGCGGCAGTCCCGAGACAGAGGTCAATGGTACTGAGAGCCCTACCTTTGTATCCCAAAGGTGAATGTCAAGAGAAGGCAATTACATTGTTTTCCTCGATGATAAACAGGATAAAAATAGCTGCATGTTTTATCTCCGTCGTTCCCAGATCCACACACGAAGTATCTCCTACAGTGATCTTCACGGAATATCCTTTTGACACGAGTGGTTACCACAACACCACCCCGAATTCAGCTACAGGTCATCCCAAAGTGGTGACCACAGGACACTCAACCAGAATCCACGTATGGATTATCACCAAAAGATAGCTGATCACAGGGGTAGCATGTTCAGGGGGAACTACCACCCAGGCAAGGGTAACACACACAGGTAGATTCCACAGGGTTGCCCCAGTCACACAACGTGATAGCCACTTGTCCAGTTCCACGACATACGAAGTAACTCCAACAGTGATTTACCACAGGGATACCGTCTTCCAGTGGGCTACCACGCCCAGGCAAGGGTAAAACAGAAGTGATATTCACAAATGTGTTCCCTAACCAGAAAGACCCACTCCAGTGGATCAAACTATGTGACAATCACACATTCCTATTCGCTGGAATCAATAACCAAACCCACCCTTGTGGGCTGTTGGGAGAGTCCAAACAGTGACCCCTTGTCACTCTGTTCTTTGTTTCAAACCTTCCTCTCCCCTTCTCTGCAACGGCTTCCACCCACTGCCACTGTGTGTCTGCTTGTGAGAGTCACTTATCAATACCCTGGATCGATACTCAACCCAAATTTCAAACAAATCATTTGTTCCATTCCCCAAGACCTTTTGTTCCATATGTTCCCATGACAACATCCGCAGATGGTCTCCCCTGGTCAAAATAACACTCCACTTTGTTTTGAGAGATCTCCAAGCCTTGTCTCTCAAAACCACAAACTTAGACCATAAGACCATAAGACAAAGGAGCAGAAGTAGGCCATTCGTCCCATCGAGTCTGCTCCGCCATTTTATCATGAGCTGATCCATTTTCTCCTATTTAGTCCCACTCCCCTGCCTTCTCACCATAACCTTTGATGCCCTGGCTACTCAGATACCTATCAATCTCTGCCTTAAATACACCCAATGACTTGGCCTCCACTGCTGCCCATGGCAACAAATTCCATAGATTCACCACCCTCTGACTAAAAAAAATTTCTTCACATTTCTGTTCTGAAAGGGCGCCCTTCAATCCTTAAGCCATGCCCTCTCGTACTAGACTCCCCCATCATGGGAAACAACTTGTTTATTTTCAAATTCCAAAACACAATTTAACAGAATAACATCCACTTTCTCATCAAACCACTGTTCCCTTAGCAAGATCAAAGGTCCTGAAACCAATCCAGACTTCACAAAAGGACTAAATTCCCTTCCAACCGAATCAGACATTTCAGGTTTTAACTGAGCTTCAACACAACGCTCAGCATCCTGCGGATTTACAGCTGCTTCAACAACCTGAACCCAGGCAACTGGGACTGCCTCCTCTTCCAGGCTTTCATCACTAGTCCCAGCTTCCACTTCTAGTTTACCCTGGTCATCCCAGCTACTCTCTTGGAAGCTCTCACCCGAGGTAAACTTCACCTTGTGGGTCAAAACAAGCTCATCTGCTAATCTAGCAGACTCCTGCAAAGTGACAGCTTCCTTTTCATCTAGATACGTCTACTTTTCATCGGGGATGCACCTTTTAAATTCCTCAATCAAAACCAACTCTTTCAAGTTGTGAACATCCCCATTTACCCCATCAGAGGTACACCAACGACTGAAGTACACAAACTTCTCATTGGCAAATTCCACATACGTTTGGTTCCCAGGTTTCCTCGAATCTCTAAACTTTAGTCTGTAAGCCTCCAGAACCAACTCATAAGGCTTGAGCACAGCCTCTTTCACTGAGTCATAATCAGCTGCCTCTTCAAGTGTTAGGGCAGACTACCCTTGCTGGGCTTTCTCCTGAATTACACTTTGTAACACAACAGCCCAGCTGTCTTTCAGCCACCTTCGATTCTGAGCCACTTTTTCAAACTGCAAGAAGGACTTATCAACTTCTGCTTCATCAAATGGAGGTACCAACTTAACTTCTCGACTGGCACTAAACCTCTCACCAAGATCTGGCACTGAACCTCCTTGCAGCCATCCCTGCACCTCAAACCACCTCTGTCTTTCTGCCTCTTCCCTCTGTTTGTCCGCTTCCTCAGCCTCAAACTGTTTTAGTCGTAACTCATGCTGTCTTTGCTTATCCTCAGCCTCCCTCTTTGATTTTTCTATCTGGAGCTGAAGCTCAGTCTCAGGAGGTTTACTTTCAGCAAACATTTCCAACACATCTCCGTCAAACACTTCCTCAGATACATAATACTCCACTGTCACATCTCTGTCAAACACTTCTTTCGATACATAATACTCCGCTATTAATGTCTGTATCTGAGCCTTCCTCATTTTAGTGCTCACCTGAAGTTATAACTTCTGAGCAATTTCCAACAGCACAACCCTCTTTGCACCATCCAATGCTTCAGGGGTTTGCTTTGTCAGAAACCCATCAACCTCCATTGCTGCTGATCTTCCACTCAAACAAATCAAAGGGGATTTTCCCAATCAGATCGATCATTAATCAATCAATTCAGCCCCCAACCAATTTCTTCATATCCCGGACGCAGGCCCCAATTATGTTACATAAAAGCAACAGTTTAAATGAACCAGCTGCAATAGAGCACACCTTGAGTCTGGTTTTGATATTATAAACCACTGTTTATTAGTAACTACTTAATATAGTAATTTAAACCAGGTAAATCAAAAGTCAGCAGTGTTACACATCTATATGTGTGTAAATACAATTCCCAAACTCGTTAAAGCTTGGGTGGCAAGAGTTAAAGTCTTACGATGGAAATGTAAGGAAGTTCAGTTCAATCCACGGAATTGGTGTGTGTGAGGAAGGTATTTGTAATCCAAGGTGAAAACCACACTAGGAGAAGAACGAGTAAACAGGTACCGTTGATCTTCCATCGTCAGGCTCCAAATCCACTCTCGAGTTAGCCAAACGCAGCTTATCACTAAGGGGACCGTCTTCGAGGGTGAGCTACCACCCAGGCGAGGGTAGACACACCGGTAGCCTCCACAGGGTCAGCCCTTCCACACACCGTGATGGCCACTGATCAATTACCCTGATCGATCCTCAACCCACGCTTGTGGGCACTTGGAAGTTCCACCCAGTGACTCCTCTGTCACTGGCCTCCTTTCACTGACCGGTCGCTGTAACCGGTGTCCCACTGTGTGTCTCTGGGAGAGTCATCTGACCTTGCTTAAATAAACACGCTACGAAGCAACTGTGAACATCGAACTGTCCATCACATAACTCCGCCTCTCTCTCACCATGGCAACCAAGAAGCAACTGTGAACATCGAACTGTCCATCACATAACTCCGCCTCTCTCTCACCATGGCAACCAAGAAGCAACTGTGAACATTGAACTGTCCATCACATAACTCCGCCTCTCTCTCACCATGGCAACCAAGCAGCTGTGAACATCGAACTGTCCATCACATAACTCCGCCTCTCTCTCACCATGGCAACCAAGAAGCAACTGTGAACATCGAACTGTCCATCACATAACTCCGCCTCTCTCTCACCATGGCAACCAAGAAGCAACTGTGAACATCGAACTGTCCATCACATAACTCTGCCTCTCTCTCACCATGGCAACCAAGAAGCAACTGTGAACATCGAACTGTCCATCACATAACCCCGCCTCTCTCTCACCATGGCAACCAAGAAGCAACTGTGAACATCGAACTGTCCATCACATAACTCTGCCTCTCTCTCACCATGGCAACCAAGAAGCAACTGTGAACATCGAACTGTCCATCACATAACTCCGCCTCCCTCTCACCATGGCAACCAAGAAGCAGGCAGCAGTACTGTAGACAGTTTCTCTCTCTCTCTCATTTAAAGGCACAGTCCATGTCCACCACAAATCCTTCACCACATTCACAGTAGGTGATCTGCCTCTCCCCGGTGTGAACTCAGTGATGCACAATTGGTTGATTTGGCTGAGAGAATTTCTTCCCACAGTCCAAGCAGGTGATCAGTCTCTACCCAGTGTGGACTCGCTGATGTTCCTTCAGTTGAGATGACGTAATGAATCCCTTCCCACGGACAGAGCAGGTGAACGGCCATTTCTCTGTGTGCCAGCAGGTGAAATGACCAATTGAATCCCTTCCCACAGACTGAACAAGTGAATGGTCACTCCCTGGTGTGAAGTGACTGGTGTTTCAGTAGATGAGATGACCGAGTGAATCCCTTCCCACAGACTGAGCAGGTGAACGGTCTCTCCCCGGTGTGAACTCGCTGATGTACCTTCAGTTGAGACGACTCTACGAATCCCTTCCCACACACTGAGCAGGTGAATGGCCTCTCCCCAGTGTGAACTGACTGGTGTCTCAGTACAGCAGATGACTGAGTGAATCCCTTCCCACACACTGTGCAGGTGAATGGCCTCACCCCAGTGTGAACTGACTGGTGTCTCAGTACAGCAGATGACTTTGTGAAACCCTCCCCGCAGTCTGAGCAGGTGAACGGCCTCACCCCAGTGTGAACTCGCTGATGTACCTTCAGTCGATATGATTGAGTGAATCCCTTCCCACAGTCTGAGCAGGTGAAAGGTCTCTCCCCAGTATGATCTCGCTGATGTACCTTCAGTTGATATGACTCAGTGAATCCCTTCCCACAGTCTGAGCAGGTGAATGGTCTCTCCCTGGTGTGAACTCGCTGATGTGTCAGTAGGTGAGCGAACAGTTTGAATCCCTTCCCACAGACTGAGCAGGTGAATGGCCTCTCCCCAGTGTGAACTCGCTGATGTACCTTCAGATTAAATGAGCAAGTGTATCCCTTCCCACAGTCTGAGCAGGTGAACGGTCTCTCCCTGGTGTGAACTCGCTGATGTGCCTTCAGATGAGATGACTGAATGAATCCCTTCCCACAGTCTGAGCAGGTGAATGGCCTCTCCCCAGTGTGAACTCGCTGATGTACCTTCAGTGCAGATGACAGAGTGAATCCCTTCCCACAGTCTGAGCAGGTGAATGGCCACTCCCCGGTGTGAACTGACTGGTGTCTCAGTAACTGAGATGACACAGTAAATCCCTTCCCACAGTCTGAGCAGGTAAACGGCCTCTCCCCAGTGTGAACTCTCTGATGTACCTTCAGTTTACATGATTTAGTGAACCCCTTCCCGCAGTCTGAGCAGGTGAACAGCCTCTCCCCAGTGTGAACTCTCTGATGTACCTTCAGTGCAGATGACAGAGCGAATCCCTTCCCACAGTCTGAGCAGGTGAACGGCCGCTCCCCGGTGTGAACTCGCTGGTGAGCCATTCGGTCAGATAACCGAGTGAAATATTCCCCACAAATTCAGCAGATGACCAGCCTCTGCTCGATGTGAACTGACTGGTGTGTCCACAGGTGGAAAGACTGACTGAATCCCTTCTCACACACAGAACAGGTGAATGGCCTTGTCCCAGTGTGAACTTGCTGATGTACCTTCAGTTGAGATGACCGACTGAATCCATTCCCACTGTCTGAGCAGATGAATGGGTTTCCCCTTTGTTGACGTACAGCTGGGATTTTCTTTTATCTACTGTCAATTTAAAGTGCCACAGTTTTAAAGCCATAAAAACATCTTCTGCCCAGATGAATGGTTGGTCTGCACAGCTGTTAAAATGAATTAAATAAGTATTAGTATTATTTCATGTTCTTATCACAGAGTCATAGAAAAGTACAACACAGAAACAGGCCCTTTGGCCCATCTAGTTTATGTTGAACTATTTAAACTGTCTACCCCTGTACCTCTACCATCCAGGTACCTATACAAACCTCTTACATGTTGAAATTGAGCTCGCATGCACCAGTTGGGCTGTCTGCTCATTCCACACCTGGATGACCATCTGTGTGAAAAACTTTCCCCTCATGTTCCCCTTCATGTTTCACTGTTCACCCTTAATCCATGGCCTCTGGTTGTAATCCCACCAAACCTCAGTGGTAAAAGCCAGCTTGCATTTACCCCATCTATAACCCTCATAATTTTGGCACACCTCTATCAAATCTCCCCTCGATCTTCTACATTCCAAGGAATAAAGTCCTGACCTGTTCAATCTTTCCTTATAACCCAAGTCCTCCAGATCTGGCAACATCCTTGTGAATTTTCTCTGAACTCTTTCAACCTCTTTTACATCTTTCCTGTAGGTAGGTGATAAAACTGCACACAACACTCCAAATTAGGCCTCACCAATGTCTTGTGCAGTGTGAACATAACATCCATCTCCTGTACTCAGTACTTTGGTTCATGAAGGCCAATATGCCAAAATCTTTCTTTCCGTCCCTATTTAACTGTGACACCACTTTCAGTGAATTATGGACATGTATTCCCAGATCCCTTTCTTCCACAGCGCTCCTCAGTGCCCTAACATTCACTGTGTAAGACCCAGGTCCTATCAAAATGCAACACCTCGCACTTGTCTCCATTAAATTCCATTTTGCATTTCTCCAGCTGATCCAGATCACACTGCAAGCCATTATATCCTTCCTCACTGTCCACTACACCCCCATTCTTAGTGTCACCCAGAAATTTGCTGATCCAGTTAACCACACTATCATCCACATTACTGATCTAGATGACAAACAACAACAGATCCAGCACCGATTCCTGTGGCAAACCACTAGTCACAGGCCTCCAGTCACAGAGGCAACCATCGGCTTCTCCCAAAACTAGTGTCTCATGCAATTTACTATCTTATCTTGAATGCTGAGTGACTGAACCTTCTTGACCAACCTCCCATATCAGACTTTGTCAAGTGCCTTGCTAAAGTCCATGTAGACAACATCCACTGCCTTGCCTTCAACCACTTTCCTGACAACTTCCTCGAGAGACTCTATTAGATTGGATAGACATGACCTAGCATGCACGAAGCCATGCTGCCTATCCTTAATCTATCTATCCAAATACTTACATATCTGGTTCCTGCACATACGTTCCAATGACTTTCCCACTACTGATGTCAAGCTCATTGACGTATAATTTCCTACTTTATTTTTAGAGCCTTTCTTGAACAGCGGAAGAACATTGGCTGTCCTCCAGTCCTCCAGTACCTCAACTGTCACTAAGGATTATTTAAATATCTGTGCTTGTGCCCCAACAATTTCTGCACTTGTTTTCCGCAGAGTCCCAGGGAACAACTTGTCAGGCCCTGGGGATTTATCCACACTAATTTGCCTTCAGACAGCAAACACCTCCACCCCTGCAATCTGTACAGGGTCCATGAAGTTGATGCCATTTTGCCTCACTTCTATAGACTCTGTGTCCATCTCCTGAGTAAATGTGGATGCAAAAAATAATATTTAAAATCTCCCCCATATATTTTGTCTGCTCATACAGATTACCATTCTGATCGTCCAGAGTGGGCATGTTTCTGTACTGAACTGGCCAAACGTGATTGGGAGGGGAAGCTGGTAGGATTGACGATGGAGCAGCAATGGCTGGAGTTTCTGGGAGCAATTCGGGAGCTGAGTGATCGATACATCCCAAAGAAGTGGAAGCATTAGAAAGGCAGGAGGACACAACCGTGGATGAAATGAGAAGCCAAAGCCAACATAAAAAGCAAAGAGAGGGCAAACAAAAGAGCAAAATCTATTGGGAAGCTTTTAGAAAGCAACAGAAGATGACTAAAAAAGATGTCAGATGAGTTCAGGGTGTGGAATTATGATATTGTAGTCACTAATAAGTCTTTGCTGCACCCAACAGTCTGAGGCATTTGAAGGAACGAAATATCCGGGGCCTCAATATCTCTTGAAAACCAAGGTTCCCTGCACCAGTTACCTTTCAACTTTTATTTTGACAGGCACATACAAACTCTACACCCTCAAAACTTCACTTCTGAAGAATTCCCACTTACCAAGTACTCCTTTGCCAGAAAACAGCCTGTCCACACTTGTCAGATCCATTCTGATACCATTAGAATTGACCTTTCTCCAATTTAGAATCTCGATCCATGGTTCAGTCCTTTCTTTTTCCATGTTAACTTGGAATCTCATGGCAATATGATCACTAGATGCAAAGTGTTCCCATACACTAATATTCTGTCACTAGTCCTGGAATATTTTCTAATAGCTTATTGCATATTTCTATGCTGGTAATTCTACGTGCTGATTAATGGCACATTTGACAAACTCTACCCTGTCTAGTCCTTTTACATATGGGAGTCACGTCAATCTATGGAAATTTAAAATCGCTTAGTATATCAAGCATTGGCGTAGTCTGCGATCTCTCTTGCTAACTTGTTCCTCCAAATTCCTCAGATTGTTGGGTACAAACAAGTCCCAGTCATGGCAACAAGATCGCAAATCGATGCCCTGAGGTCTGAACAACATTTGACTGGTGTCAAGAAAACAACCTCTCCCTCACTGCCACAAAAAACAAAGGAGCTGATTGTGGATGACAGAAGGAATGGAGACAGGCTAACCCCTATTTACACCAATGGATCTGGGGTTGAGAGGGTGAACAGCTTTAAGTTCCTCGGCATAAACATCACTGAGGATCTCATGTGGTCTGTACATACCAGCTGTGTAGTGAAAAAGGCACAGCAGTGCCTCCTTCATGTCAGACGGTTGAAGAAGTTTGGGATGGGGCCCCAAATCCTAAGAACTTTCTACAGGGTCACAACTGAGAGATCCTGACTGGCTGCATCACTGCCTGGTAAGAGAACTGTACTTCCATTAATCGCAGGACTCTGCAGAGAGTGGTGCGGACAGCCCAGCGCATCTGTAGTTATGAACTGCCATGATTCAGGACATTTACAAGGACAGGTGTGTAAAAGGGGCCCGGAGGACCGTTGGGGACCCTACTCACCCGAACCACAAACTGTTCCAAGCTGCTACCATCCGGGAAACAGTACTGCAGCATAAAAGCCAGGACCAACAGACTTCTTCCATTAGGCCATCACACTGCTTAATTCATGCTGATACAACTGTATTTCTATGTTATATTGATTGTCCTGTTCTATTATAAATTACTATAAATTGCACATTTAGATGGAGATGCAACACAGATTTTTACTCCTCATGCATGTGAAGGATGTAAGTAAGAAAGTCAATTCAATTCACCCTCTCTATTATCTGGCATTCTGGCTCCCATCCCCTCTACAACTTTAGTTTAACACCCCACCCCCACCCACCACACCAGCACAAGCAAGCCTTAACACTAGGATATCAGTCCCCTTCTAGTTCTGTTCCCCTAACTAGCAAATCCCCTATCACCCCTTTGACTTTCCTCTGCCACGTAATCTCCTCCCCCCAACAGTTTCTAAAGTGGTAGAATACATAGAACATAAAAAAACATAGAAAACCTACAGCACAAAACAGGCTCTTCGGCCCACAAAGCTGTGCCAAACATGTCCCTACCTTAGAGCTACCGAGGCTTACCCAGAGCCCTTTACTTTTCTAAGCTCCATGTACCCATCCAGGAGTCTCTTAAAATACGTTATTGTTTCTGCCTCCTCCACTGCCGCCGGCAGCCCATTCCACGCACTCACCACTCTCTGCATGAATAACTTATCCCCGACATCTCCTCTGTATTTACTTCCAAGCACCTTAAACCTATGCCCTCTCGTGCTAGCCATTTCAGCCCTGGGAAAAAGCCTCAGACTATCCACACAATCAATGCCTCTCATTATCTCATACACCTCTATCAGGTCACCTCTCATCCTCCGTCACTACAAGGAAAAAAGGCCGAGTTCACTCAACCTATTCTCATAAGTCACGCTCGCCTGTCGAGGCAAAGTCCTTATAAATCTCCTCTGCACCCTCTCTATGGCCTACCTGTTGTTGTGGGGGATGGCCACAACAGTACTCTGCGATGGCTATTTAACCTCATTCCCCTTCCTGACTCTCACCCAGTTTCCTGCGTCCTGCACCTTGGGTGTAACTCACCTCTCTTTATCCCACCCCCTCCGACTCCCGGATGATACGGAATTCATCCATTTCCAGCCCCAACTCCTTAACTCCGGGGCCCGTGTACGGATGGTGGGGCTGAGAGAGAGGGAAGAGAGCAGGACTGTCCCGGGATTGCGGGTCACGGAGTCCGGAGTCACAGCAACTACCCGAAGTCGGTGTTGAAAACGCCGCCCGGTGAGACCCCCAACCCGGAGACCCCTTCTCACCTCAACCGATCATCCGGGGCCTTTTGTGCCCCGCGCGCTGGTGAGCTCGAGCTTGGTCGGTTTAACGGCTGGGCTACTGATCACGTGACCATCCCCTCCCCCACCGCTGTCAACAGTGGAGTCATGCGCTGCGCTATTTCCATTGGTGGGAAGCGATGTCAATCTCTGCTTCCAGCCAATAGCGAAGGCGGACCAGCCGAGAGGGCGTTACCCCCGCTGACTCCGTCTCCCGAACTTTCCGTCACGGCGGGACAACCGTCAAAGTAAATGTCCGCTTTCTGATTTATTTCCATTTCCCTCCGAGGGAAGTTGGGGCGTTTGTGAAGCGTCTCCTGCGGCCGGAGTCTGATGTGTCGCTGAGAGGTAGGAGGAGACCGCTCGGCCCGTCGGTTTGATGCCGGTTCCCCGGGGAGGGAGAGGATGAAGACGGTGAGAGAGGGGGCGGACAGGATGTTTGTCCCGGTGGGGACAGGAGGGGCTCATCTGTGGAAATGTCTGAGCCCACGGTGGTGGCGATTCACCACATTGGGGGGCAAACACCGGCAGACTGTTGCCCTGCAAGCGGGGCCAATGGTCCGGGCAAAGTGACAATTATTTGTGTTTTGTTGAGACTGTTCCGGGAATATGGTGTAAAATCCCGCTCCCCACACTAACACGGGTCACACAGACCAAAGAACAAACTGCCGGAGGAACTCAGTGGGTCGGGCAGCATCTGTGGAGGGAAATGGACCGTCAACATTTCGGGCCGAGACCCTCCCTCTGGACTGAGAGTGGACGGGAAATAGTCCGAGAAAAGAGGTGAGGGGTGGGGATGGGGCAAGAGCTGGGGAGTGAGAGGTGGATCCAGGTGAGGGGGAGGTGGGAAGGTGGAAATAGTGACGGGGTGGGAGGTGAGTGGTTGGGGCAACATGGGGCTGCAGAAGATGGAAATTAATTCCATAGAGGATTAACAAAGAGGTTAGAGAGTATTTGTTATAGAGAGTGCAATGAAGATTCACCAGACTGATCCCTGGAGTGGTGGGTCATCATATGAAGAAGGATCAAATGTGATAACCCTTTCATTTAGAGAATCGAGGACTGAGAGATGAAGACATTGAAATGCACAACATCATTACCGGCTGAACCAGGGATCCCAGTCTCTGAAAAAGGGGGTGGACTGTCCTGGACTGAGATAAGGGGAAATGTCTCCACTCCGAGGGTGGTGAATGTCTGTAAATCCCCACCACAGAGGCCGGTGAAGACTCAGTGATCGTCCTCACATAAAACAGAGGCCAGCAGATGTGTGGAGACCAAAGGATCGAGGGAATGAGGATCGGGCAGAAACATGTGGCTGAGATGGGAGAGCAGCCGTCAGCTTGTTGATGGTTAGAGGGGCTGAATGGCCACCTCCTGCTGTTTCTCACTTGATGTTTCAGTGTTCCTGTCCAGTGAGGCTGGAGGAATGTGAATAGAAATTAGTGTTTATAAACAGAACTGATTTAAATGAAACCTGCACATTTCCAGTTTGGTTCTGAATTGTGTGTTGGACCGGGATGGGAATCGAGCCTGTGACTCTGTGACCTGGGGGTGGAGGGAAAGGGACAGGGAAGATCCGGAGGAAAAAGTAAAAATGTATCTGGTGTAAATATGGAATGATGTGGGAAATGAAGCAGTTGGGTCTGGCAGCGTGTGAGGGGCGAGGAGCAGAGTCACCGGTTCAGATGGGAGACCCTCCACCCGTCATGTGATCCCATTTCCTGTTCACGTTTTTCCACAGACCTGCATCATCTGTAGTTCACTGCTCTCCGTGTCCATGTACCTTCATCTTTCACCCGTTCAGACAAGGCAGTGAGATCCGGATCTATCACGTCCTCTCGTTGTGGGTGGACAATGATTTATTCTGCAATATTTTCAGCATGTTTCCATATAACCACATAACAATTACAGCACAGAAACAGGCCATCTTGGCCCTTCTAGTCCGTGCCAAATGCACGTGCCAATCTCACCTCGTCCCAGACCTCAGACCATAACCACTGGGCCGAGGCCTGGGATTAGGCCTCATTCCACTGTTTTTACCTGCTGAAGGGCAGCCAATGTTTCTGGCTGTATGACCCATTTATGTGAGAAATTAGCCTTTTGTATTTATCTGAGCTTTTCATAAGTTTAGTTATAGTTTAGTACAGTTTAGTTAAGCTTCACTCCAGAATTTCCAAAATAACAACCCAGTCAGTCAAATAGTTCCACACAATTAAAATAGTTTACAGTATTACATTCTTAAAATGTTTATGTTGTACTACTTATATAATTTAACTATTTAATATGTATATTCTTATTTTAAATCACAATGGTTAAAATCTATTGTTATGAAATAGGTTCTATTGCTGCCGCAGAGACAACAAATTACATGACATCTGCCGGTGCTATTAAACCTGATTCTGATAATTGGTCTGGGAGACCCACCACCGGTCACCTGATCCCGGTTACCGCAGATCGTAATGCGAGATTGAAGCCTTTTGTATTTATTTGCATTCCTCAGAAATGACAACAGTTAAGTTTCCTTCTGTGGTTCCAGAGCAGAAGCTCAGTCTGTCTAATATTTCCACACAATTAAAATGGGGAATTTGTTTATTCTTATCACGTACTGAGCTACAGTGAAAATCTTGCCTGACCTACCATCCACACAGATCAATACATTACAACAGTACATTGAGCTAATATATGACAAAACAATAACTGTAACAAAGCATTATGGCTGCAGAGAAAGTGCAGTGCAGATAGACATATGGGGCAGGGTCACGTCGAGTTACATTGTGAGGTCGAGTCCATTTTATTGGACTGGAGACCATTAATTTGGCTGACAACCACAGACAGGAAGCTGTCCATGAGCCTGGTGGTACGCACTTTAAGGCTTTTGCATCTCTTCCCCGATGGGGGATTGGGTTTGCAGCAATAATGTCCAAAGTTGTGGGCATCTTTGAGTGCACGGCCTGCTTTCCCGAGGCAGGGGAAGTGTAGGCAGAGTCCATAGAGGGGAGGCTTGTTTCTATGATGTTTCCAGATGAGACCAAAGTTCTCTGCAGTTCCTTGCAGTCATGGGCAGAGCTTTAGCCATACAAAATCGTGAAGTATCGACAAGAAGCTCAGAGACCTCGGCCTTCACCCTGCCTTGTGCAGCTGGATCCTGGACTTCCTGTCAGATCGCCGGCTGGTGGTAAGAGTGGGCTCCCTCACCTCTGTCTCTCTGACCCTCAGCACACATGCCCCACACGGTTGTCTCCTTGGCCCCCTCCTTTACTCTCTGTGCACCCATGACTTGTGTCGCCACCCACAGCTCCAATCTGTTAATTACATTTGCTGACAACACTACATTGATTGGCCTCATCCCAAATAATAACTTTCAATTGATTAAATGCTTCCTGACAAGGCTCGGTCCAAACAAACTTTTCACCCTTCTTCAGGAGATTAGTCAGAGGAAGAGCGATATCAGCAAAGTTCTTACACAACTTACGATAATATCCAACCATTCCCAGAAACCTTCCAAGAGCCTTCTTACCAGTCTGTCACAAAAACTGTGGGTCAACTGTCTAAGAAAAATAACAAGATGGCTTGAGTGGCAAAAATAGATTGAGGTGCTTTTATTTACAAAAAGAGTGGAAAAACAAAAACTTGGATGTCCACATGAAAACAAGAATTTTTTTTTAAAAAATACATATATATATATATATATATATATATATATATATATTTATATATACACACACACACATACATACACAGCTTGCAATTGTCACTTGTCTGGTTAACAGCCACCCTCAGACTAAACAGAAAAAAAAACGACCCAAAGCCTTGGTAACTCGAGGCTTATAACTGCTAAGCCAATCCCCCTAGACTAACCAAAAGCTAATTAACTCAATTATCTTCCATTTCACACAATCTGAAACTCTACCACCAGTTCTCACAATAAACACATAGACTTCATCACAGGATTCACCATTTCCCGGTTAAATAAGTTGTATAAACCCCAAAACTTTACCACAAGATGAGTAATTAGGTAACATAACCCTTGTCCCAGGTAAAGATGGTATCCTCCACCATCGGCACACCTGTGCAGGTTGCTGCTGCCTCTATATAAGACAGCTCTATGCAGCAGCTCTGTTTCAGACCCAGTGACTGTGGAGGAGAGAGACGTCAGATTATCATGACACTTCGGCAAAACACTTACTGGAAAGATGACTATGAATAAATTCACCTGAGATAATAAAACTGTGACATAGTGTGTTTCTTTTTTTCATACCTATTACTGCTGGGGATGAGTGTAAAATTGTGACTGTTGATTTATTGTGACGCGTGCACTCACCACAATAACAGAGGGGAATAATGTGTGTGGATGACCCTTTGGGTGTTTTACTGAGTGTGCCATGAGACGTCTGTAATCAGTGACCGGCCTTCATCACACAGTCGGAATAGGAACTTCAGAAATTGCCTGGATTTTGCCTGCACAGAAGCCAACTTGCCTTGATCTACAACACAGCCAAGACAGATCACAGTAGCATGGCCAAATTCACTCTTAGCTAAGTCAACTGTAAGGTTGGCCCTGGAGAGCCTGTCAAACAGCTCTTCTGCTACAGCTCTTCCCAAGTGTCACTCCCTGTGACTAAGTCATCAATATCGGCATCTGTGTGTCCTAACCCTTGAATTACAGAATCAATCATTCTCTGGAATGTTCCTGGAGCATATTTCATTCCAAATGGCGAAACATTATATTCATACAACCCAGAAGGTGTCACAAATGCAGAAATTTCTCTACCTCAGTCCGTCAATGGAACACACCAATACCCTTTCAACAGATCAATCTTTGTAAGAAATTACCTTTTCCAACCTTATCAATGCAATCATCCACCCTAGGGATAGGATAGGCATCTGTTTTTGTTACTGCATTTACCTTCCTATAATTAGTGCAAAATCTAACACTACCATCAGGTTTGGGCACAATAATGCAGGGTGAGCTCCAATCTGATGTTGAACGCCTAATAATACCACTTTCAGCATATATTCAATTTCTTGCTCAGCCAATTTACACTTTTCTATATTCATGCGATATGGGTGTTGTTTAATCGGTTTGGCTTGACCCATATATACGTCATGTACTGCAACCGTGGTTTGCTTGGGAACATTGGGAAATATAACTTTAAACCTCAGAATTAATTCCTTCAGCTGTTGTTGTTGCTTTGGCTGCAGATGAGCCAACTTGTTGTCCACGTTTTTGAGAACAACCGAGTTCATTAGCCTAACTGGGACCATGTTTGGCTTGTGAAAAGTCTCAGATGAGTCAATTGTTTCATTCTCAGGGCTGTCAGATTTATATGTTTGACAACACTCACCGATGGTGCCTGCTTGGCAGAATAAGGCTTTGTCATATTGATGTGTACCACCTGTGTTAGTTTACGTCAGTCGTGTGTTTTAATAACATAATTCACATCATTAATTTGAGAGACTATTTCATACAGTCCATTGAATTTCACTTGAAGTAGAATCATCAACATTGGAGATAAGGCAAGCACATTATCCCCCACCTAGTATTTTCTTTTGTTTTGGTCCGCTTAACAAACCAACACTTCACTTTGTTTTGAGAAATCTTTAAGTTTTGTCTCGCTAGACTACAGGCCTGGTAGAGTTTATTTTTGAACTTCAAAACATAGTCTAACAAGTTAACATATACATCCCCATCAATCCACTGTTCCTTTAACAAGGTCAAAGGTCCCCTCACTCTATGACCAAATACAAGTTCAAATGGGCTAAAGCCCAGTGATTCCTGTACCAACTCTCTTAAGCCTGATTTATACTTGTGCGTCAAGTGTACACCATAGGCACTATGTACCCTACGCCGCAGGGTAACGTGCACCTCTTCAAAAAAGTAACTCACGCGTCGCGGCGATGCAGACCGCAACAACTGTGATTGGTTCGCTTGGTAGCATTGCATTTCCGGTTGCTTTTCTCCACCATGTCTGTACACTGATGCAAAATAAATGGTTGGAGACAATGAACCAAATCGTCAAATCTACCTGCCGACATCCAAAAATATTTGAAATGCATTTACTCGTCCATGTCTCTCATGATGAAACTCAACAGTGTCAGAGAAACCCCACCGCCAACTTGCGTTTTGGTGGTGAAGTGCAGAGCGATGCAGACACAACTACGCATGCTCGCTACGGCGTAGGGCTACGCAAAAATTAAATCAGGCCTACGGTGTAGGATATGGCATATCCCGAATGCACAAGTATAAATCAGCCTTTACGGTGAACAAAAGCAAATGTATTCCTTCATCCCATTTTTTTCCATTTTCAACACAGTATGTCTTAATCATTGTTTTGACGGTAGAATGAAATCTTTCGAAAGCCCCTTGTAATTCTGGATGGTACGCAGACGATGTAATTTGTTTAGCTCCCAGTTCATAAACTACCTGCTGGAATAATCCAGATGTAAAATTACTTCCTTGATCAGACTGGATTTCTTCATGCAAACCAAATAAAGTAAAAAACTTGTTAACAGCCTTCGTCACAGTTTTAGCTTTAATATTTCTGAGAGGTATTGCCTCTGAGAATCTGGATGCAGTACACATAATAGTTAGTAAATACTGATTAGTCTTTGGGAATGGGCCAACACAATCCACTATAAATTTGGAACAGGGTTCTTCGAATGCAGGTATAGGCCGGAGTGGGGTCACTGGGGTGACCTGATTAGGTTTACCCACAACTTGACAAGTGTGACAGGATCTGCAAAAGGTCACAACATCTTTCCTCAAATTAGGCCAGAAAAATTCTCTCATAATCCTGTTTACAGTTTTATTCTCTCCAAAATGGCCACCTAAGGGCATACTGTGGGCCAAAGTTAAAATTTCAGTCCAATAAAATTTAGGAACTACAACTTGGTGAATAATTGTCCATTCCTCACTCGCAGGTATAGCAGGTGGCCTCCACTTCCTCATTAACACTCCATCCTTGAGATAATACCCTACTGACATTTTCTTAATCTCATCATCTGAGAGAAATGTTTCTTCTAAAGCTTCAATCTCAGGGTCTCGGTTCTGTTCTGCTATAAACTCCTTCCTAGACAGGGATAAATCTTTCTCATCAGACTTACTACCTGAATCCTGTTGAAACAATGAAGGCTGAAAGGTCCCTGACAAGTCATCATAACCTGAATCCTGGTCAACCTGATTTTGGCTATCAGGGGTATCAGAATCATGCTGCACAGAACTGTCTGCATTGGCATACTTTTTAGCCATACTTCGAGTTACTGCGATAAATGTTAAAGTCCATCTGTGGGTCGTCAGTGGTTGGCTTAGTTGTCAACTGCACTGCAGGAACAACATTACCATCTGCCAGGTCATTCCCTAACAGCAAAGTAACATCTTCCACTGGTAAACTGGAGCATAATCCGATCTTAACAGGTCTCAAAACCAACCCTGACTGTAAAGTGACCTTGCGCAATGGCACGGAAACAATGCTGCCCCCAATGCCTTTAATAAGATTTACCTCACCTATGTTAGTTTCATCACCAAACTTTAGAACGCTGTCTGATATAAGTGACTGAGAAGCCCCAGTATCTCGAAGAATTTTCACTGGTACCGGGGTTGACCCTTCCGTTACTAATACAAACCCATCTGACATAAAATGATGGAATCCCTACTTAACTCAGTCAGACCTCTCAGTCCTTAACTGAGCCTCAGCAGAATGTTCAGAACCCTGTGGGTTTATAGGTGCTTCAACATACTGATCACAGGCATGTGGGACTGCCTCCTTTTCCTTTTTCTTCTTCAGGACAGAACAATTAGCCACCATATGACCAGCTTTCTTACAATAGTAACAAGGCAGACCAGAATGTTTCTCCTTCAACTGCTTCCCTTCATCCTTAGTCTCGTCACTAGTCCCAGCTTTAATTTCTGGTTTACTCTGGTTATCCCTGCTACTCTTTTGGAAGCTCTTATTCTGGGTGAACTTAACCTTATGAGTTAAAGCAAACTTATCTGCTAATCTAGCAGACTCCTGCAAAGTGGCAGCATCCTTTTCATTTAAATACATCTTTATGTCATCAGGGACACACATTTTGAATTCTTCAATTAAAACCAACTCTTTCAAGCTGTTAAAATCATCATTTACATTTTTATATGTGCACCAGCGGTCAAAACACACAAACTTCTCATAAGCAAATTCCATATAAGTCCGGTTCACAGATTTCCTCAAATTTCTAAACTTTTGCCTGTATGCTTCTAGGACAAACTCATAAGCTTTGAGCACAGCCTGTTTCACTATGTCATAATCAGCTGCTTCATCAACTGTCAAAGCAGAATAGGCTTGCTGAGCCTTCCCCTTAATTACACTTTGTAAGAGAATAGGCCAACCCTCTTTTGGCCATTTTAAACCCTGAGCAAACTTCTCAAAATGCTGAAAGTATTTATCAACCTCTGCCTCGTCAAATGGGGGCACCAATTTAACTTCCCGACTGGCCTCAAACTTATCACCAGAGTCTAACGCTAGACCCCTTTGCTGCAATCTCTCTATCTTTTCCAGCTCGAACAGCCTCTGTCTTTCTGCTTCCTCTCTGTTTTTCTGCGTCTTTAGTCTCAACCTGCCTCTGCCTTTCCACAGCCTCTATCTTTATTTTTTCTAACTTGTGCGGGAGCTCTAGCTCACTAGGTTTACTTTCAGGAAACACCTCCAACTCCTGCATTTTAAACACACCCTCAGATACATAATACTCAGCTATTTTCCTCTGCATCTGTGACCTCCTCATTGTCGATTTCACCTTCACAAGTTTTAACCTTTTAGCAATACTCAGCAACTCAATCCTTCTGGTGTCCTCTAACGCCTCAGAGGTTGGCGCTTCCAGACATCTATCAACATCCATTGCTGCTGATTTTCCATACACAAATAAATCAAAAGGGATTTCTACAATGAAACCGATAACTGATCAATACGCCTCCAAATCTTTTCCTATATCGGATGCAGGCCCAAATTTTGACCCTGTAACACTTTAGAAATGAGTCAGTAGCAATAGACTACACCTAGAGTCTGTTTTTGATGTTAAATCCACTATCTTTATTAGTACCTACTAACAATATAGTAACTTAAGCAAGATAAACAAAAGTTAACAGTGTTATATGTATATATGTGGGTAAATATAACTCCCAAACTATTGAGCTCAGGGGAAACAAGGTTTGGAGTCTTGAGATGGTAAACTATGAAAGTCCAGTTCAACCATAGAATAGTTGAGGAGAGAGAGGTATTTGTAATCCAGGGTAAGTGTGGAGAGAAGTCAATAACGTTGAATTCCACAGCATACATGGTGGTAAAACGAGGCAACAGTCGCTGTAGATTTTATCTGTCGTCATTCCAAATCCACATACAAATTATCACCAGAAGGTACTTGTCACAAGAGGTATCGTCTTGGAGTGAATTTCCACACCACACCCAGGCAAGGGTTAACACATAAGTGGTCTTCACAGGATACCCCAAAATAGATCCACTCCTATGGATCAAACGAGATGACAACCACACATTCAACGTATGCTGAATCAATAATTAACCCACCCTTGGGGGCATAGGAAAGTTCGAAACAGTGACCCTTGGCCAGTAGTTCCCTTGTTTTGAACCTTCCATTTTTCCTCCTTCATCTCTGTCTGACTCTGAGTGTCTGTGTCCTCGGTTAAAACTAAACAAGCTGTGAGTGATGTGAACAAGATGCAAGTCAGACTGATTTCCATTCTTAATCTCTCTCTCTCTCTCTCAAAATGACAGTCCACAGCAAACGAAATCTAGGGATTCATCACAATGGCCGTTCCCCATTGTGAACTGACTGGTGTGCCAGTAGGAGGGATGACTGAGTGAATCCTTTCCCACATTTTGAGCAGGTGAACGGCTTCTCCCCAGTGTGAACTCGCTGATGACTGTGTAGGTTGGATGACTGAGTGAATCTTTTCCCACAGACTGAGCAGGTAAACGGCTTCTCCCCAGTGTGAACTCGCTGATGTTTCTGTAGGGTGGATGACTGAGTGAATCTTTTCCCACAGGCTAAGCAGGTGAATAGCTTCTCCCCAGTGTGAACTCGCTGATGATTCTGTAGGGTGGATGAGTGAGTGAATCTCTTCCCACAGACTGAGCAGGTGAACGGCCTCTCCCCAGTGTGAACTCGCTGATGACTCTGTAGGGTGGATGACTGAGTGAATCTCTTCCCACAGACTGAGCAGGTGAACGGCTTCTCCCCAGTGTGACCTTGCTGGTGTGCCACTAGGTTGGATGACTCAGTGAATCTCTTCTCAGAGACTGAGCAGGTGAACAGCATCTCTCCAGTGTGAACTCGCTGGTGAGCCATTAGCTTAGACGAGCAAGTGAATCCCTTCCCACAGTCTGAGCAGGTGAATGGCCACTCCCCACTGTGAACTGACTGGTGTGCCAGCAGTCTGGATGACTGACTGAATCCTTTCCCACATTCTAAGCAGGTGAACGGCTTCTCCCCAGTGTGAACTCGCTGATGACTCTGCAGGTTGGATGACTGAGTGAATCTCTTCCCACATTCTAAGCAGGTGAATGGCTTCTCCCCAGTGTGAACTCGCTGATGATTCTGTCGGCTGGATGAATTAGTGAATCTCTTCCCACAGACTGAGCAGGTGAACGGCTTCTCCCCAGTGTGAACTCGCTGATGACTCTGTAGGCTGGATAACTGAGTGAATCCCTTCCCACATTCTGAGCAGGTGAACGGCTTCTCCCCAGTGTGAACTCGCTGATGACTCTGTAGGTTGGATGACTGAGTGAAACCCTTCCCACATTCTGAGCAGGTGAACGGCTTCTCCCCAGTGTGAACTCGCTGATGACCCTGTAGGTTGGATAACCGAGTGAATCTCTTCCCACAGACTGAGCAGGTGAATGGCTTCTCCCCAGTGTGGACTCGCTGATGTCTCTGTAGGCTGGATTGATCAGCGAATCTCTTCCCACAGACTGAGCAGGTGAACGGCTTCTCCCCAGTGTGAACTCGCTGATGTTTCTGCAGGGTGGATTGATCAGCGAATCTCTTCCCACAGACTGAGCAGGTGAAGGGCTTTTCGCCAGTGTGAACTCGCTGATGTCTCTGTAGGTTGGATGACTCAGTGAATCTCTTCCCACAGACTGAGCAGGTGAATGGCTTCTCCCCAGTGTGGATTCGCTGATGTCTCTGTAGGCTGGATTGATCAGCGAATCTCTTCCCACAGACTGAGCAGGTGCACAGCTTCTCCCCAGTGTGAACTCGCTGATGTGCCAGTAGGTTGGATGACTGAGTGAATCCTTTCTCACATTCTGAGCTGGTGAATGGCTTCTCCCCAGTGTGAACTCGCTGATGAATCTGTAGGTTGGATGACTGAGTGAATCTCTTCCCACAGACCGAGCAGGTGAACGGCTTCTCCCCAGTGTGACCTCGCTGATGTGCCACTAGGTTGGATGACTCAGTGAATCTCTTCTCAGAGACTGAGCAGGTGAACAGCATCTCTCCAGTGTGAACTCGCTGGTGAGCCATTAGCTTAGATGAGCAAGTGAATCCCTTCCCACAGTCTGAGCAGGTGAACGGCCACTCCCCACTGTGAACTGACTGGTGTGCCAGCAGTCTGGATGACTGACTGAATCCTTTCCCACATTCTAAGCAGGTGAACGGCTTCTCCCCAGTGTGAACTCGCTGATGACTCTGTAGGCTGGATGACTGAGTGAATCTCTTCCCACATTCTGAGCAGGTGAATGGCTTCTCCCCAGTGTGAACTCGCTGATGAATCTGTAGGCTGGATGAATTAGTGAATCCCTTCCTACAGACTGAGCAGGTGAACGGCTTCTCCCCAGTGTGAACTTGCTGATGACTCTGCAGGTTGGATGACTGAGTGAATCCCTTCCCACATTCTGAGCAGGTGAACGGCTTCTCCCCAGTGTGAACTCGCTGATGAATCTGTAGGCTGGATGAATTAGTGAATCCCTTCCTACAGACTGAGCAGGTGAACGGCTTCTCCCCAGTGTGAACTTGCTGATGACTCTGCAGGTTGGATGACTGAGTGAATCCCTTCCCACATTCTGAGCAGGTGAACGGCTTCTCCCCAGTGTGAATTCGCTGATGATTCTGTAGGCTGGATGAATTAGTGAATCTCTTCCCACAGACTGAGCAGGTGAACGGCTTCTCCCCAGTGTGGACTCGCTGATGTCTCTGTAGGCTGGATGACTCAGTGAATCTCTTCCCACATTCTGAGCATGTGAACGGCTTCTCCCCAGTGTGAACTCGCTGATGTTTCTGTAGGGTGGATTTATCAGTGAATCTCTTCCCACAGACTGAGCAGGTGAATGGCTTCTCGCCAGTGTGAACTCGCTGATGACTCTGTAGGGTGGATGAATTAGTGAATCTCTTCCCACAGACTGAGCAGGTGAACGGCTTCTCCCCAGTGTGAACCCGCTGATGACTCTGTAGGTTGGATGACTCAGTGAATCTCTTCCCACAGACCGAGCAGGTGAACGGCTTCTCCCCAGTGTGACCTCGCTGATGTGCCACTAGGTTGGATGACTCAGTGAATCTCTTCTCAGAGACTGAGCAGGTGAACAGCATCTCTCCAGTGTGAACTCGCTGGTGAGCCATTAGCTTAGATGAGCAAGTGAATCCCTTCCCACATTCTAAGCAGGTGAACGGCTTCTCCCCAGTGTGAACTCGCTGATGACTCTGTAGGCTGGATGACTGAGTGAATCTCTTCCCACATTCTGAGCAGGTGAATGGCTTCTCCCCAGTGTGAACTCGCTGATGAATCTGTAGGCTGGATGAATTAGTGAATCCCTTCCTACAGACTGAGCAGGTGAACGGCTTCTCCCCAGTGTGAACTCGCTGATGACTCTGCAGGTTGGATGACTGAGTGAATCCCTTCCCACATTCTGAGCAGGTGAACGGCTTCTCCCCAGTGTGAATTCGCTGATGATTCTGTAGGCTGGATGAATTAGTGAATCTCTTCCCACAGACTGAGCAGGTGAACGGCTTCTCCCCAGTGTGGACTCGCTGATGTCTCTGTAGGCTGGATGACTCAGTGAATCTCTTCCCACATTCTGAGCATGTGAACGGCTTCTCCCCAGTGTGAACTCGCTGATGTTTCTGTAGGGTGGATTTATCAGTGAATCTCTTCCCACAGACTGAGCAGGTGAATGGCTTCTCGCCAGTGTGAACTCGCTGATGACTCTGTAGGGTGGATGAATTAGTGAATCTCTTCCCACAGACTGAGCAGGTGAACGGCTTCTCCCCAGTGTGAACCCGCTGATAACTCTGTAGGTTGGATGACTCAGTGAATCTCTTCCCACAGACTGAGCAGGTGAATGGCTTCTCCCCAGTGTGGACTCGCTGATGTCTCTGTACGCTGGATGACTCAGTGAATCTCTTCCCACATTCTGAGCAGGTGAACGGCTTCTCCCCAGTGTGAACTCGCTGATGTTTCTGTAGGGTGGATTGATCAGCGAATCTCTTCCCACAGACTGAGCAGGTCATTGGCTTCTTGCCAGTGTGAACTCGCTGATGTGCCAGTAGGTTGGATGACTGAGTGAATCTCTTCCCACAGACTGAGCAGGTGAATGGCTTCTCCCCGGTGTGAACTCGCTGGTGAGCCATTGGGTCAGATGACCGAGTGAATCCTTCCCCACAAGTTCAGCAGATGACCAGCCTCTGCCCAGTGTGAATTGCCTGGTGTGTCCACAGGTGGGATGACCGACTGAATCCCTTCTCACACACAGATCAGATGAATGGCCTTGTCCAGTGTGAACTTGCTGATGTACCTTCAATTGAGATAACCGAGTGAATCCACTCCCACTGTCTGAGCAGGTGAACGGCCTTTCCCCTGTGCAAAATGACGGGCATGCTAGTCAGTCAGATGACCAAGTGAATCCCTCCCCACAGTCTGAGCTGGAAGGATGGTTGATTGAAATCCTTGCTCCACTTCTCAAACATCTGGACAGAGACAGCAAAACTGGCGTACCGGGTTTGAGATCCTAGGAGCTAAATTCCATCTCGTTTTTAACCTGTAAAAAGATTTACAAAATCCATCATTGGGTTAGGACCAAATTTCAGATGAGATTACTTGAGTTCTCAAGGTTTGATCTGGTTGCAATGAGGTTCAACCCAAGTTGGAGAGAGAAATCATCTTCTGACTGGGCACAGTGCTGGTATCTGGAATGGCCATCAATTCCTTGATGCTCTTCCTGTCTCTATAAGAATGGGGCATTTCTGCCATCTCCAATCTGTGACCTGGCTCAGTTTGCCTCTCTCCATTTGTATTATTCCCTGTTCCTGCTGAGCAGCATGGGTGCCTGGGCCCACAGTCACTGAAACAGTATCAGGCAAATTGTCTTTCTTGTCATGCATCTGGGATTTTCTTTTATGCATTATTAACTTTAAAGTGCCACAGATTTAACACCATATACAAAATTCCTGCTGAGATGAATGGTTGGTCTGCACAGCTGTTAAAAGAACTTACAGGGAATTTTTGTATTATTTCAGGTTCTTGTCACAGTCATCGAAAATTACAATACAGAAACAGGCCCTTTGGGCCATCTGGTTTGTGCTGAACTATTTAATCTGCCCACTCCCATACCCCTACCATCCAGGTACCAAACAAACCTCTTAAATGTTGAAATTGAGCTCGCATGCACCACTTGTGCTGGCTGCTCATTCCACACCCGGATGACCATCTGTGTGAAGAAGTTTCCCCTCATGTTCTCCTTAACGTTTCACCTTTTACCCTTAACCCATGGCCTCTGATTGTCGTCCCACCCCATCTCAGTGGTAAAAGCCAGCTTGCATTTACCCTATCTATACCCCTCATAATAGTGGTATACCTCCATCAAATCTCCCCTCAATCTTTTATGTTCCAAGGAATAAAGTCCGGACTTGTTCAATCCTTCCTAATAACCCAAGTCCTCCAGACCTGGCAACATTGTTGTGAGTTTTCTCTGAACTTTTTCAACCTCTTTTACAATGTTCATGTAGGTAAGTGACCAAAACTGTAAACAATACTCCAAATTAGGCCTCACCAATGTCTTCCACAAGTCAACATAACGTCTATCTATTGTTGTCAGTACTTTGGTTCATGAAGGCCAATGGGCCAAAATCTTTCTTTCCGTCACATCCATGACACCATTTTCAATAGACAATAGGTGCAGGAGTAGGCCATTTGGCCCTTCGAGCCGGTACCGCCATTCACTGTGATCATGGCTGATCATCCACAATCAGTACCCCGTTCCTGCCTTCTCCCCATATCCCTTGACTCTGCTATCATTAAGAGATCTCTCTCTTTCTTGAAAGCATTCAGAGAATTGGCCTCCACTGCATTCCACAGATCCACAACTCTCTGGCTGAAAAAGTTTTTCCTCAACTCCATGCTAAATGACCTACCCCTTATTCTCAAATTGTGGCCTCTGGTTCTGGACTCCCCCAACATCAGTGAATTAAAGACTTGTATTCCCAGATCCCTTTCTTCTACAAAACTCCTCAGTGCCCGACCAGTCACTGTGAAAGACCTACCTTGGTAGGTCCTACCAAAGTGCAACACCTCACACTTGTCTGCATTAAATTCCATTATCCATTTCTCAAACCATTTTCCCAGTTGGTCCAGATCGCAACAGCAGCCATGATAGTCTTCCTCACTGTTCACTACACCACCAATCTTGGTGTCATCCGCAAATTTCCTGATCATCCAGATTACTGATATAGATGACAAACAATAACAGATCCAGCACTGATCCCTGTGGCACACCACTAGTCACAGGCCTTCAGTCAGAGAGGCAACCATCTGCTACCACACACTGGCTTCTCCCAAAGACAGTGTCTCATCCAATTTACTGTCTCATCTTGAATGCTGAGTGACTGAACCTTCTTGACCAACCTCCCATATGAGACTTTGTCCAGTGCCTTGCTCAAGTCCATGTGGATAACATCCACTGCCTTGCCTGATAACTTCCTCGAGAGACTCTACAAGATTGGTTAGACATGACCTACCATGCTCAAAGCCCTGATGTCTATCCTTAATCAGTCCACACCTATCCAAATACTTACAGCATATCTCCAGTTCCTGCACACACGTTCCAATAACTTTCCCACTGCTGATGTCAAGCTCACCAACGTACAATTTCTTAGTTTATTGTTAGAGCCTTCCTTGAACAGCGGAACAACATTGGCTGTCCTCCAATCCTCCAGTACCTCACCTGTCTCTAAAGATCATTTAAATATCTGTGCTTGGGCCCCGACAATTTCTGCAGAGTCCCAGGGAACAACTTGTCAGGCCCTGGGGATTTATCCATGCTAATTTGCCTTCAGACAGCAAACACCTCCACCTCTGTAATCTGTACAGGGTCCATGAAGTTGATGCTGCTTTGCCTCACTTCTATAGACTCTGTGTCCATCTCCTGAGTAAATACGGATGCAAAAAAAATCTTCCACATCTATTTTGTCTCTTCATTAGGACTACCATTCTGATCTTGCAGAAGATTAGTTTTGTTTACCTTGCAATCTTTTTGCTCTTAACATATCTGCAGAATCCTTGAGAATTCTCTTTCACCTTGTCTGCTGGGGTAACCTCACGCCTTCTTTTATTTCTTTCATAAGTGTTCACTTGAATTTCCTGTATTTCATATGTACCCCATTTGTTCTTATCTGCCTGTACCTGGTATGCACCTCCTTTTTATTGATCTGGGAGATGAAGCACAAAGGGCTGATAGAGCTGCATGGTGTGGGGTGGGGTGGGGTAAGGGGGGTTAAACTAAAGTTGCAGGGGGAATGGGGGCCTGAATAACAGAACAGATAGTGGAGGGGTTGTGGAGACAGTTGTTGTTCAGACCTCAAAGCCAGGAATGAAAAACGTTGAGCATGGTGCAGTGAACATGCTGTGGCCTGTATATTTCAATACAAGGAGCAGCATAGCAAAGGCAGATGTGGTCAGGGCATAGAACAACACCTGGAATTAAGATACTAGGATCTGGCCACTGTGGACTGGGACAGGCTGCTTTCTGGCAAAGTTGTGCTTGGTAAATGGGAGGCCTTCAAAGCAAAATTCTGATAGTACAAAGCGGGTATGTGCTTGTCAGAATAAAAGGTAAAGATAGAAACTGTAGGAAACCTTGGTTTTCAAGAGATATTGAGACCCTGGTAAAAAAGAGGAGATGTTTGCTATCCTGAGGCATATTAGGCTGGAGAAATCTCCAGGGCATGATGAAGTGCTCCCTCAGACCCTATGGGAGGCAAGTGCAGGAATTGTCAGGGCCCTAGCAGACATAATTAAATCATCCTTAGTGACGGGGGATTATCAGAGGATTGTAGGATAGCCAAAGTTATTTCACTGTTCAACATAGAACATAGAAATCTACAGCATATTCCAGGCCATTCAGCCCACAATGTTGTGCCAACCATGAAACTTACTCTAGAAACTGCCTGGAATTTCCCTAGCACATAGACCTCTATTTTACTGAGCTCCGTGTACCTATCTAAGAGGCTGTTAAAAGACTCTATTGTATCTGGCTCGACCACCACTGCTGGCAGTGCATTCCACACACCCACCACTCTCTGTGTAAAAAAACTTAACCCTGACATCCCCTCAGTATCTATTTCCAAGCAGCTTAAAGCTACGCCCCTCATGTTGGCCATTTCAGCCCTGGGAAAAGCCTCTGGCTATCCACACGATCAATACCCCTCATCATCTTATCCACCTAAAAAAGGCTTTGTTGGAAGTAGGCAAAATTATGAGGGTATCGATGGGGTAAATACAAGCAGCTTTTACCACTGATGTTGGGTGGGATGACAACCAGAGGTCATGGGTAAGTGACTTCCCCATTTATACAGCACAATACAGGCCCTTCGGCCCACAATGCTGTGCTGAACATTACTAACTTTAGAAATTCCCTAGAGTTCCCCATAGCCCTGTTTTTTTTCTACGCGCCATGTACCTATCCAGGAGCCTCTTAAAAGACCCTATTGTATCCGGCTTCATCACGGTTACCATTCCACGTACTCACCACTCTGGGTAAAAAACTCACCCCTTGTGGTGTATGACGTGTCAGGACGTGAGTGGACAGAGTTCCCAGCATGCGCAGAAATGAAGAATGATCGAGAAGCATGGCAGTGTAAAACGTGATTTTGTTGCTGTTGAATAAAAGTTCAATTCCGCCAGAATATGATTTGTTATCAGTAACCCACGGTACGTATAAAGAACACAACACCCCTGACATCTCCTTCGTACCTGCTTCCAAGCACCTTAAAACTGTGCCCTCTCTGCAGATTTTCTCTGGTTTGTGACTGGAGGCAGAACAAAGGTGATTTTCACAACAGCTGATGTAAAAGATTTTGTTCCCTTTCTCCGAGTTCCCGATCCTTGCATTTAGACAGCTGGAGCTCAGCTCTGTCTGAGAGACCCATCGGTTCCCATTCCCTCATCAGCCGGAAGCTCCCCGAGGCCCGTGTACGGATGGTGGGGCTGAGAGAGAGGGAAGAGAGCAGGACTGTCCCGGGATTGCGGGTCACGGTGTCTGAAGATCACAGCAATTGTCCCTCCCCCTCCGCTCTCCCCTCTCCATGTCTCCCCACCGCTGCCCACACCTCACGCTCACCTGCAGCCGCGCTGGAGGGGCCAACTGTGTACTGCGCGCATGCGTGATATTCCGTAACGTCAGAACGCTGACGCCTGTGCGTTTTGGACGCAGGGAAATATGGGTAATTACGGTGCCATGAAAGGTTTTTGCAAGCACTAGTTCCATTTCCTTTCTTTTTCAATCTTTTTATTAGTTCAATAAAAATAAACATAACATAGTAGTAGTACAAAGTTATTGGGAATACTTTGTTATAATTAGCATAAGTGATTATAAAGCCAGATAATACTTAAATAATAAAACTCCCAATCATATAGGATACAAATGAATAATATAAAACAAAGAAAAAAATCTAAAAAAAACATGAAAAAAGGAAAAAAAGATAATAACCTCCCAAAAAAACTAATCTAAACAGAATTAATCAACTAAACTAAAAAAAAATGCACACACGAGGAAATCTGCAGATGCTGGAAATTCAAGCAACACCCATCAAAGTTGCTGGTGAACGCAGCAGGCCAGGCAGCATCTCTAGGAAGAGGTACAGTCGACGTTTCGGGCCCAGGGTATAAAAAAGGGGCTGTTTTGTAACATTCTAAAACAAAGGAGAAAAGAGAAAACCTTCGTGTCAACCACTCCGTTCCTCTCAACCAATATTACAAAGAAATAATATAAGTTTGGAAATGGTCAACTTACATTCATCTGAAAATGTTGAATAAATGGCCTCCAAGTCTTTTCGAATTTAATAGAGGGCTCATAAACAACACTTCTATTTTTTTTACCAAATTTAAACACGGCATTGTTTGAGAAAACCAATGAAATGTGGTAGGAGGATTAATTTCTTTCCAGTTCAGCAACATGGATCTTCTAGCCATGAAAATAAGAAATGCAATCATCCGATGAGCTGAAGAGGTTAAATGATTTGATTCTATCATTGGTAACCCCCAAATAGCAGTAATTAGGTGAGGTTGTAAATCTATATTCAAAACCATTGAAATAATATCAAAAATATCTTTCCAATATTTCTTCTACAAAGGACATGACCAAAACATGTGAGTTAAAGAAGCTATCTCAGAATGACATCTATCACCACCGCCTCCCCCCCCAACTTTTTTTAGATTTCTGTAAATGCCTTTCACCTAACCTAGGGTTTTTGTTCTGCCATATATATGAGGAAATTTTTGAATCAACATTATCAAAGAAATATTTTGGAATAAAAATTGGTGCCGATTGAAATACATATAAAAATTTAGGCAAAATAATCATCTTGATAGCATTGATCCCACTGATCAGTGACAAAGACATTGGTGACCAGTTAGTAAAGAAAAGTTTAATCTGATTAATTAAAGGTAAAAAAAAACTTTAAATAAATCTCCATGCCTTTTCGTGATTTTAACCCCTAAATATATAAAAGAGTCAATAACCAATTTAAATGGCAAACATCCATAAATAGGAACCTGCTTATTTAGGGGAAATAGTTCACTCTTATTAAGGTTCAATTTATAACCAGAAAAGTTACTAAATTGAGCCAACAAATATAAAATTACAGGAATTGATTTCTCCAGATTAGAGATATATAATAACAAATCATCTGCATATAATGATAATTTATGTATTTCATTTTTGCGAGTAATACCAAAAATGTTGGGCGAGTCTCAAATAGCAATTGCTAAAGGTTCAAGGGCAATATTAAATCATAATGGACTAAGAGGGCCTCCTTGCCTGGTACCCCGAGATAGACGATAAAAGGGAGATCTTTGATTATTAGTACAAACCAAAGCTACAGGGGTGTAATATAACAATTTAATCCAGGATGTAAATATCAGACTAAAATTAAAATTAAAATCTTAAATAAGAAAATTAACATTTTCCTCTATTCTCTCTCCTTGGTTGTCTAGAATATTCAAAGAAGCAATCAGATTACCACAATCGTTTTATGAAGCTTCTATTTCTTTAATTCTTAAAAAGAATAAAGATCCTACTGACACTCACAACATGCTGGAGGAACTCAGCAGGTCGGGCAGCACCCGTGGAAATGATGAATCGACATTTTGGGCCGGAACCCTTTATCAGGACTGACGAGGGAAGGGACAGAGGCCCTATAAAGGAGGTGGGGGAGGGTTGGAAGTAGAAGGCTGGTAGGTTCAGTTGAAAAACCAGGAATTTGAAAGACAAAGGGGTGGGGGAGGGGAAGCAGGGAGGTGATGGGCAGGAAAACAATGGGTAGTAGAAGGAGACGGAACCATGACGGAGGTGATAGGCAGCTGGGGGAGAGGCAGAGTTACATAGGGATAGAGGAAGGGAGGGGGAGGGAATTACCAGAAGTTGGAGAATTCTATGTTCATACCAAGGGGTTGGAGACTACCTAGATGGTATATGAGGTGTTGCTCCTCCAACCCGAGATTAGCCTCATCATGGCAGTAGGGAGGCCATGTATGGACATATCTGAATGGGAATGGGAAGCAGAGTTGAAGTGGGTGACTACCGGGAGATCCTGTCTGTTGTGGCGGATGGAGCAGAGGTACTCAACGAAGCGGTCCCCCAATCTGCGTCGGTTTTCACCGATGTAGAGGAGGCCGCACCGGGAGCACCGGATGCAACAGATGACCCCAACAGACTCAAAAGTGAAGTGTTGCCTCACTAGGAAGGACTGTTTGGGGCCCTGAATGGTGGTCACAAGTGAAGTGTTGCCATCCGCCACAACAGACAGTATCTCCCAGTAGCCACCCACTTCAACTCTACTTCCCATTCCCATATAGAGGTACCAACTAGAGGGGATGTGATATTAGATCTCCTATTAGGAAATGAGTTAGGACAAGTGATGGAAGTGTATGTAGGGGAGCACTTTGGTTCCAGTGATCATAACACCATTAGTTTCAACTTGATCATGGATAAAGATAGATCTGGTCCTAGGGTTGAGGTTCTAAACTGGAAGAAGGCCAAATTTGAAGGATCTAAAAAGCATGGGATGGGACAGGTTGTTCTCTGCCAAGGATATGATCGGTAAGTGGGAAGCCTTCAAAGGAGAAATTTTGAGGGTGCAGAGCTTGTATGTTCCTGTCAGAATTAAAGGCAAAATGAAGAGGAATAAGGAACCTTGATTCTCAAGGGATATTGCAACTCTGATAAAGAAGAAGAGGGAGTTGTATGACATATATAGGAAACAGGGAGTAAATAAGGTGCTTGAGGAGTATAAAAAGTGCAAGAAAATACTTAAAAAGGAAATCAAGAGGGATAAAAGAAGACATTAGGTTGCCTTGGCAGTCAAAGTGAAGGATAATCCGAAGAGTTTTTACAGGTATATTAAGAGTAAAAGGACTGTAAGGGATAAAATTGGTCCTCTTGAATATCAGAGTGGTTGGCTATGTGTGGAAACAAAAGAAATGGGGGAGATCTTAAATGTATTTTTTTTTGCATCTGTATTTACTAAGGAAACTGGCATGAAGTCTATGGAATTAAGGGAAACAAGTAGTGAGATCATGGAAACTGTACAGATTGAAAAGGAGGAGGTACTTGCTATCTTGAGGCAAATTAAAGTGGATAAATCCCCAGGACCTGACAGGGCATTCCCTCAGACCTTGAAGGAGACTAGTGTTGAAATTGCAGGGGCCCTGGCAGAAATATTTTAAATGTCGCTGTCTGCAACTGAGGTGCCGGAGGATTGGAGAGTGGTTCATGTTGTTCCGTTGTTTAAAAAGGATCGAAAAGTAATCCAGGAAATTATAGGCTGGTAAATTTGAAGTCGGTAGTGGGTAAGGTATTTGAGGGAGTCCTAAGAGACAGAATCTAAAAGCATTTAGATAAACAGGGACTTATTAGGGAGAGTCAACATGGCTTTGAGTGTGGTAGGTCATGTTTGACCAATCTATTGGAGTTTTTCGAGGAGGCTACCAGGAAAGTGGATGAAGGGAAGGCAGTGGATATTGTCTACAAGGACTTCAGTAAGGCCGTTGACAAGGTCCCACATGGGAGGTTAGTTAGGAAAATTCAGTCACTCGGTATACATGGAGAGGTGGTAAATTGGATTAGACATTGGCTCAACGGAAGAAGCCAAAGAGTCGTAGTAGAGGATTGTTTCTCTGAGTGGAGGCCTGTGACTAGTGGTGTGCCACAGGGATCGGTGCTGCGTCCATTGTTATTTGTCATCTATATCAATGATCTGGATGATAATGTGGTAAATTGGATCAGGAAATTTGTTGATGATACAAAGATTGGAAGTGTAGTGGACAGTGAGGAAGGTTTTCAAAGCTTGCAGAGGGATTTGGACCAGCTGGAAAAATGGGCTGAAAAATGGCAGATGGAGTTGAGTGCAGATAAGTGTGAGGTATTGCACTTTGGAAGGACTAACCAAGGTAGAACATGCAAGGTAAGTGGTAGGGCACTGAGGAGTGCAGTAGAACAGAGGGATCTGGGAATACAGATAGAAATTCCCTAAAAGTGGCGACACAGATAGGGTCGTAAAGAGAGCTTTTGCTACATTCGCCCTTGTATATCAAAGTATTGAGTTTAAGACTTGGAATGTTATGATGAGGTTGTATAAGGCATTGGTGAGGCCGAATTTGGAGTATTGTGTGCAGTTCTGGTTACCAAATTACAGGAAGGATATTAATAAAGTTGAGAGAGTGCAGAGAAGGTTTATAAGGATGTTGCCTGGACTTGAGAAATGGAGTTCCAGGGAAAGATTGAATAGGTGAGGACTTTATTCCCTGGAGTGTAGAAGAATGAGGGGAGATTTGATAGAGGTATATAAAATTATGGTGGGTATAGATAGAGTGAATTCAAGCAGGCTTTTTCCACTGAGGCTGGAGGAGGGAAGAAAAACAGAGAACATGGGTTAAGGGTGAAAGGGGGCAAGTTTAAAAAGTTTAAATGTGGTTCCATTGTTTAAGAAGGGTTCTAAGACTAAACCTGGCAATTATCGGCCTGTGAGTTTGACGTCAATGGTGGGTAAATTGATGGAAAGTATTCTTAGAGATGGTATATATAATTATCTGGATAGACAGGGTCTGATTAGGAACAGTTAATATGGATTTGTGCGTGGAAGGTCATATTTGACAAATCTTATTGAATTTTTTGATGAGGTTACTAAGAAAGTTGACAAGGGTAAAATGGTGGATGTTGTCGATATGGACTTCAGTAAGGCCTTTGACAAAGTTCCACGTGGAAGGTTAGCTAGGAAGGTTCAATTGTTAGGTATTAATATTGAAGTAGTAAAATGGATTCAGCAGTGGCTGGATGGGAGACGCCAGAGAGTATTGGTGGATAACTGTTTGTCAGGTTGGAGGCCCGTGACTGGTGGTGTGCCTCAGGGATCTGTACTGGGTCCAATGTTGTTTGTAATATATATTAATGATCTGGATGATGGGGTGGTAAACTGGATTAGTAAGTATGCAGATGATACTAAGATAGGTGGTGTTGTGGATCATGAAGTAGGTTTTCAAATCTTGCAGAGAGATTTCGAACAGTTAGAAGAGTGGGCTGAAAGATGGCAGATGGAGTTTAATGCAGAAAAATGTAAGGTGCTACATTTTGGTAGAAATAATCAAAACAGGACATACATGGTAAATGGTAGGGCATTGAAGAATGCTGTAGAACAGAGGGATCTAGGAATAATGGTGCATAGTTCCCTGAAGATGGAATGTCATGTGGATAGGGTGGTGAAGAAAGCTTTTGGTTTGCCGGCCTTTATTAATCAGAGCATTTAGTATAGGAGTTGGGATGTAGGGGCCACAGTTTGAGGATAGAGGGGAAGCCTTTTAGGACCGAGATTAGGAAAAACTTCTTCACACAGAAAGTGGTGAATCTGTGGAATTCTCTGCCACAGGAAACAGTTGAGGCCAGTTCATTGGCTATATTTAAGAGGGAGTTAGATATGGCCCTTGTGGCTACAGGGGTCAGGGGGTATGGAGGGAAGGCTGGTGCAGGGTTCTGAGTTGGATGATCAGCCATGATCGTAATAAATGGTGGTACAGGCTCCAAGGGCCGAATGGCCTACTCCTGCACCTATTTTCTATGTTTCTATGTAATGTTGAATTTGTATAAGACATTGGTAAGGCCAAATCTGGAGTATTGTGTACAGTTCTGGTCACTGAATTATAGGAAAGATGTTAATAAAATTAAGAGAGTACAAAGGAGGTTTACTAAAATTTTGCCTGGTTTTCAAGTCCGAAGTTACAGAGAAAGGTTGAAGAAGTTAGGTCTTTATTCTTTGGAGCGTAGAAGGTTGAGGGGGTCTTGATAGAGGTGTTTAAAATTATGAGGGGGATTGATAGAGTTGACGTGGTTAGACTTTTTTCATTGAGAGTGGGGAAGATTCAAACAAGAGGACATGGGTTGAGAGCTAGAGGACAAAAGTTTAGGGGTAACACAAGGGGGAACTTCTTTACTCAGGGAGTGGTAGCTGTGTGGAACGAGCTTCCAGCAGAAGTGGTTGAGGCAGGTTGTATGTTGTTGTTTAAAGTTAAATTGGATAGATATATGGACAGGAAAGGAATGGAGGGTTATGGGCTGAGTGCAGGTCGGTGGGACTAGGATAAGTTAAGAGTTTGGCACGGACTAGAAGGGCCGAGATAGCCTGTCTCCGTGCTGTAATAGTTATATGGTTATATATGGAACATTTGGGGGGAGGGGAGAGGCTTCTTCACACAGAGAGTGTTGGGAGTGTGGAATGAGCTGGCAGATGAGGTGGTAAATGCGGGCTCACTTTTAACATTTAAGAAAAACTTGGACAGGTACATGGGTGGGAGGTGTATGGAGGGATATGGTCGGGGTGCAGGTCAGTGGGACTAGGCAGAAAATGGTTCGGCGGAGCCAAGAAGGGCCAAATGGCCTGTTTCTGTGCTGTAGTTTTCTATGGTTCTACCGACCACGAGATCCCGCACCGCCGCTGCGCTATAGTCATTGGCCCGAGGCAATTTCAATCACTGTTTACGCCTCGCAGACGTGACTCGCCACCGTTTTGACCTCCCAGTAAAAGCGGAACCATTTCCAAAGTAAATATCCGCTTTCTGATTCATTTCCTCTTTCCTCCGAGCGAAGGTGGGGGCGTTTGTGAAGCGTCTCCTGCGGCCGGAGTCTGATGTATCGCTGAGAGGTAGGAGGAGACCGCTCGTCCCGTCGGTTTGATGCCAGTTCCCCGGGGAGGGAGGGGGGGGGTTATTGAAACGATGAAGATGGTGAGAGAGGGGGCGGACAGGATGTTTGTCCCGGTGGGGACAGGAGGGGCTCATCTGTGGAAATGTCTGAGCCCACGGTGGTGGCGATTCACCACATTGGGGGTGGGGGGGCAAACACCGGCAGACTGTTGCCCTGCAAGCGGGGCCAATGGTCCGGGCAAAGTGGGGAAGGGAGTGGTGTTTGGGGCCCTGGTCTTATTGAATGACAGGACGTGCTAGAGTGGCCGAGTGGCCTAATGCTGTTCCTGGTGTCTGTGTGTGTTAGATACAAGGAATAACCAGACTCTTCTTGGGCCTGCAGGATGTCCCAGTTGGTATTATAGGAACCAGTGCTCGGAGCCCAGTTGTTCCCAAACTGAGTCAACAATTTGGCTGAGGGACCAAATCAACATTCCAGAGTCTTTTATTGACAAAAAATGTATATTTATATCCTGAAAATGACACCAACTGTATATTAGAACCCGAGAGTTACGGGGGTTTGGAAAAATTAAATGAGAGTGGCTGTGCGTTTTTGCTTCCCGGGGTTTGTTTCCATATCGATGTGGTGAAGAGGGAGTTCAGAGCCGACACAGCGGTGTCCGATACAGGTCAGACGGGGTAAGTTAGCGGCGACATTCCGCTCCGGGACACCCAGCACCGGAGCATTTAGAGTAACGTCGCAGTAATTCGGAGCGGGTCAGGGAGGATATTAAATAAAACCAACATGGGAACTTTCTGATCCGAACCCCTGACAGAGTATGAAGGAACCGCGACGAAGAGTAGCTGCGGATTTTAAAATAAGCGAGCCGAGCCGAGCCGAGCCGAGCCGGGCCCGTGTGGGCGGAGGCCAAGGAGGAGATCGATGCCTGCGAACAGGGGAAGTAAATCTGCAACGAGCTTTGGAAATTGTCCATGGACAAAGTCGGAGACAGCGGGGCTGAGCGGTACCGGACAGTGTGAACAGATGTGACGGGATCGCGGGAATCACTATGGCTGAGAAAGTTACCGAGGCTTTCTCGGCTTTGCACATCAGTCAGAAATCCGATGGACAGAGATTTACACTGATTTTCCAAAGCGATCCCGGCCTCCTTCCTGAAACCTGCCCGCCGTGCAGTCAGCGCCCCGGACCGTAACGTTTCTCCCGGCATTGGCACCTTTGAGGCGCCGGCGATCCCCGCCTTCCGCGCTTTAACCCTCCGGGAATGAGCTGCTCTCCATTTCCAGCATTTCCCTGCCCCGAGACCCACGGAGTGGACAGACAGTAATTCATTCGCTCTCTCGGTTGTTTCCCAGTGAATTTAGTGGCGATGGTGATCCTGTCCCGGGGAAAGTGCGGCCTCTCCACCCGCTCCACTCGCTACCTGGTGGCCACGGAAGTGGCGGATCTACTGACCATCGTGTTTGCGGTGATATTGTGGCGGGTCTGTTATTATTACCTCCCTGGGACTTTCCTGGACGTCACCCCCGTGTGCAGTGTGATCGCTGCCCTGGGAGAAGCAGCCACAGACTGTTCTGTCTGGTTCACCGTCAGCTTCACGTTTGATCGGTTTGTCGCCATTTGTTGTCAGAAACGGAAAATAAAGTATTGCACCGGGAAAACTGCGTCTGTGGTTCTGACAACAACCGGCGTTCTGATCTGTTTTAATAATGTGTCCTACTTCTTTATATATCGTCCTCTGAAAGTAGTCGACATTATACCCCGGGACTGTATTGAAATACCGGGCTACTGTACGGATCCCGAGTGGGTGGGATATGACCGGCTTTCTACCGTCCTAACGCCATTACTCCCGTTCGTGTTAATACTCCTGTTTAACGCTCTGACAGTCAGACACATTTTAGTGACCAGTCGCGTCCGTAAGGGGCTGAGGGGTCAGAGCAAGGCGGAGAACCGCAGTGACCCGGAGATGGAGAGCAGGAGGAGGTCTGTGATCTTACTTCTCACCATCTCCGGAAGCTTCATCATCCTGTGGTCGGTGAGTGTTGCCGAATTCCTTTATAACACCATCGCCGGGTTGGATCAGAATAATTACAACGATTCTGGATACATTTTTCAACACTCCGGAGACATGCCGATGATATTAAGCTGTTGTACAAACACATTTATTTGTGGGGTAACTCAGTCCAAGTTCAGAGAGCAGTTCATTAGCGCAGCGAAATATCCGCTCACGTCAATTATTCAACAAATTAACAAACAACATATCTAAGCTCTTCTCGGAGGGATTCGCAATGTTTCTGATCTTGACTCTGCAGAACCAATGATCATCGGAGAAGGTGGCAGCGGGGAGAGTAAATCTGGTTTCGAGCCCGAGAGAGAGACGCAGCACAGGAACAGACTCTCCGACACCCGCACCCCGCCACCTCCACTGCTACCAATTATTAAACTCATCCTACCTTTAATGTTTAGTTTTCCACCATATTTCCGCGCTCGCCACCGCCAGACCCTTTTCGGTCATGATAAAGTGGACAGGCTCTGGGAACATTCAAGACCAAACAGGCAAAAATGCAACTCATTAGTTACTTTGGTCTCTTGCATAAGAATGAAATGGAAAAAAATGTCAACAGACTGCACGAATTTACAGTAAAGCTCGCACTTGTCCGTCGCATTAGACAAAGATGTTGCGGGGGTATGTTCAACACCAGAGAACTCTTGCATAATTGCCAAAATTTTCACGGAAACCTCCGATGCCAAGTCTGCTTCAAAGAAAATGATGTCATCTCACTTCCTGATTTTTAATAAATTTCCATCCGATCAAATTGCGTGTTGACTCTCCTCTGCATTCACTCAGGTAGAATCGCATATTTATTATTATTTTTATTTTCTATCTCAGCTCAAACTGATAAAAATTGCGGTATGGACATGGACACGGAGAAGCCCACTGATTTCTCAATCGCTTGGAACTTTCGGCCGATTCTGATGGTGTTGCGTATTGTGGCTGTCTGGAGATTTACATAGATATTGTCGTGCGGGTCGAATTGTTTAATACTGTTGTGTGGTGACTTTAGAATGATGCCAGTCGTGTAAATCACAAATGGGACAATGTTCATGTACACACAGTCTTTCATTTTCCTCATTCAAGTCAGCATATTTCTGGTGTTTCTGGCTTACTGATTTTCATGCGTTGTGTGTGTTCGGAATGACCATCCCTATTACCCTGTAATGTTAGATCCGGACAGGTACCAGGTATTGCCCCATCTCTAGTAATGGATTGGTCATAAGAGACTCCAAAACTCGATTAGGATTGTATTTACTGTATAATAATGTATAGAATGTTTTGTATGTTAAAGTAAGATTTTGGTGAAAGATGTTTGTCACCTGATTGTACCTGTGTAAGATTGAATTAAACTGTTGCAGGATACTGCAGGATATTTTCTGGTTTCACATGGCATATTCTACTTTTATCATCTTGAATTTGTTAGTTTTTTTTTGATTGTGCATTTTTGATGTCCTGTCTTAACCACCTGGTCCTGTATTGCCACAAAGAAACACTCTGTTTCTGGGAAGACGTCTCCAACTTTGAGCCAGTCTTGGCACACTTTCTCGTCGACACCTAGTCTGCTCAGATTGCGGGGATTTCACCCATGGACGGTGATGCTCATCCGTTGGCTAACTCTTTCTTCTATAGCAGTGTTTGCCAACCTTTTTAGCCCAACACCCACATACTTACCAACACCCCTCTTAGGCCCAATATACTTTCCATCGCCTCCATAGTGTAAAACATGGCTACCATATGCTAACATGAAAAAATATTCTGCTTTAACTTCATATTTATCTTTAAACATAGATTTGACAGCACCTGCCCACTGAACAGTAGCTGCGGGACGTTGACGATGAATGACACAATAGACACAATTTCATTTTCATAAATTCCACTGAACCAGCATGGCAACCTGTCATATATGGTGCTCCATCCGTTGGACAAGAAATCATGTTCCTAATCAGAATAATTTTGTTATCAATTTCACTTTGAGCTCGTCGTGGACTGATTCTCTGTTGATATCTATTTTCAACTTTTTACAATCGAGAATCTCTTGATCGATTGTTCCATTTTTGATGAACTGTACATATGCCATTATCAATGCCTTGATGTCTCACGCAGTTGACTCATACAGTTGGTTCCCAAATTCTGTTTTTCTTTAGCTCTGTGCATACTGATACTCAATGTCTTCACTCATTTCATCAATCTGAGGTGCGACAGAGTTAATACTCAGAGGAATCGATTTTAAAATACTGGTATCTGTTTTGAGAACAGTGGTGTGTACCTGATACGGCAGGCCTTATTAATCTCTCACTAACTGTATGAGACCTTGCAGACTTTTGCTATCATTGTGGAAATGTTATGAGAAGTGATGAGACCACGATCAAAGTCATTTGTAGCTTTCTTTCCGAATGCCTCCAGTGTGCAACGCTTTTCAAATGCTTCTTTCATCTTCCGGAACTGAGTAAAACCACAAGCATCTTTTTCAGTGTGTCATTTATGGAAGTGTTTCTGCAAACTTGATGCTTTCGTTGTTTACAAGTAAGACACATGGGGCATCGCTGATCTGACACAAAGGGAATAAAACAATACTCCAGGTATGTTACATTCTAAAGACGCACTTCTTGTGTGTCCATTTCTTAGCAGGATTAGAATTCAAGGCTTCACCACTTTCAAACCATAAGATCATAAGATACAGGAGCAGAAGTAGGCTATTCGGCCCATCGAGTCTGCTCCGCCATTCAATCATGGGCTGATCCAGTTCTTCCAGTCATCTCCACTCCCCTACTTTCATCCCATACCCATTGAATACCTGGCTAATCAAGAAACTAACTATCTCTGCCTTAAACACAACCAATGACTTAGACTCCACAGCCTCTCATGGCAACAAATTCCACAGATTTACCACCCTCTGACTAAAGTATTTTTCATAATCTGGCTGTCCTTTTGAGCCTCTCAATTTCCTCAAAACGTCCTGTCCCTCCAACTGACTTGGTATCATCCGCATCTTTGCAACAAAGCCGTCAATTCTGTCATCCAAGTTACTGTCATATAATATACAAGAATCGGTCCCAACACAGATCCCTGTGGAACACCACTGGTCACCAGCAACCAATCAGAAAAGGTTCCCTTTATTACTATTCTTCACCTCCTGCCAATCAGCCACTGCTTCATCCATGCAAGGGTCTTTCCTGTAATATCATGGGCTCATAACTTGATAAGCAGCCTCATGTGTGGCACCTTGTCAAGGACCTTCTGAAACTTCACGTGCACAGCATCAACCGATTCTCCTTTGTTCATCTTGCTTGTTACTTCTTCAATGAATTCAGAGACTTTCAACATACTTGTCAGGCAAGATTTTCCCTTGAGGAAACCATGCTGAAAATGACCGAAAATACCCTGAAAATACATCCTCAACATCCGACTCCAATATCTTCCCAAAGAGTGAAGTGAGACTAACTGGTCTATAAGTTTTGTTCATCTACCTCCCTCCCTTCTTGAAGAGTGGAGTGATATTTCCAAATTTTCAGTCGTACAGAACCATGCCAGATTCAATTGATTATTGAAACATCATTACTAATCCCTCCACAACCTCTTCAGTCACCTCTTTGAGAACTCTGGGATGTACACTATGTGGTCCAGGTGGCCTATTTACCTTCAGACTTCCCAAGAACCTGCTCCCGAGTAATGTCCTGTAAATATTTCTGACCACTGACATCTGGACTTCCAGCATCCTGCTGGTGTCTTCCATAGTGAAGACTGATATAAAACACTTACTCAGTTCATCCGCCAGCTCCTTGCCTCTATTACCACCTCTCCAGCATCGTTTTCCGATATGCACTCTCACCTCTCCTTTACACTTTATGCATCTAAAGAAACATTTAGTATCCTCTTTATTGGCGAGCTTACCTTTGTATTCCTGGCCAAGGTGATGCTTCAGAGACTCATCAGCAACATCACCGAGTCAATGCTGCCTGAATCGCAGTGTGGATTTAGGAAGAACAGGAGCACAATCGACATGATCTTCACAGCCCGGCAGCTTCAGGAATAGTGCCGGGAGCAACATCAGGAGCTGTTTATGGCCTTTGTTGACCTCTCCAAAGCATTTGACACTGTGCAAAGAGAGCTCTTATGGGATGTTCTCCTCAGGTTTGGCTATCCCAATAAATTTGTTAACATCCTCTGCCAGTTCCACGATGGGATGACTGCTCGGGTGACCATAGGACGACAAGAGTCGAAGCCCTTCCTTGTATATACAGGGGTGAGGCAGGGGTGTGTGCTAGCACCAATGCACTTTAACATCTTCCTCTTGTGTGTTACCAAGCTTATTGAAGACAGCAGCGGTGTGGCAGTGGACATCAGATTAGATGGCAACCTCTTTGACATCAGGAGGCTCCGCGCAACACCTACCACCAAATCACTAACTGAATCAAGAGACGACTGTGCTCTTTTGGCCCATACTCCAGAGGATCTCCAGACTGTCCTTACTGTGGCAGTGAGAGCGTACAGCAGGATGGGGCTGACTGTCAATACCACCAAGATGGAAGTGGTTTGCCACTGGAGTACCAGTGTTCCACCCACTCTACCTACCTTCACTGTTGGTTTTGAAAAGCTGTCAGTAGTGCCATCTTTCAAACATCTGAGGACATTCTCTCTGAGGATAGCAGCATTGACAACGACATCCAGAGCCGCATTAAACAGGCATCAGCGGCCTTTAGGAGACTTCGGCGTAGAGTCTTTCAGCACAGGAGCCTTCGTCCCTCCACAAAGGTCACCATACACCAAGCGGTCTGTGTCATCACCCTCCTTTATAGCCGTGAAGCTTGGGTAACCTACAGCCATCACATCAAGTCCTTGGAGCGCTTCCACATCGGCTGTCTCCAGCACATTCTGGGAATTACCTGGCGTGAGCGGGTGCCTCACACTGAAATACTTGTAAAGACCAACTGCAGGAGTATCGAGGCCATGATCACCCAGCGTCAGCTGCAGTGGCTGGGGCACGTGATAAGGATGCCCCCATGTTGGCTATGTCCATATGTCCATGGTATAACAAATACAACAAAGGCAATAAACTCTCTTACTATTCCCATTTTAACATATTTCTCGGCAAAATATCTTGGTTCCATTCCGATCTGGAAACTTTACAAAGAAAAATAAGAACTGAAATGATGAATTTAGAAAAGACTATTTACACTCAAACACACTTAGATTACACTACTGAGGACAGAAGGTGGAAGAGCTATAACAGACATAAAAAAAAAATCACCTAACAGTCTGATAAGATTTCTAAAGTATATATTTTCATCAAAAATAAACAGGATTCAGCACTCCATGCGAGTATATATAATTCTGATAAGAAATACAGACCAGAAAACTGAAATGAGAGGCCACTCAAAAAAATGAATCATCACTATGGAAGAAACCGTTAATCAGTGGAATGAGTCTGAGCCTCCATGGGAGACATCCTAATGATTTGAGCAGACGAGCTGGTGACAGGGAAGCTTCGAGAGCCCAACTCAGAGTTGGAGGCCTCTTCCCAGAAACAGGGGTTACTTGGGGAAATACAGGACAAGGTGGGTAACATTTCAAAATATCTAAAATACATAAAAGGCAAACAAACCAGG